>NC_090936.1:944555119-945180119 GCF_040938575.1 Ambystoma mexicanum
TTGCGACCTTTAAATGAGGGTAAAAGGAAGGACAGGCTAAAATGCTCATGTAATGCGTCCCACATTTTACTTTGTGCAATTTTTTAGATACTGAAGCAGGAATAGTCAGTGAGGCATTGTTAATGATGCTGATGGGTGAAAGTGCATTGACATGTGCTAGCAGGGCATGGCTAAGAGTTTGCAGAGTATGGTTAATGGTATGCAAGGTGTGGCAAATGGAATGCACAGAATGGCTAAGGACAGGCAGAGCATGCAATATAGGACGGTGGTGCATAATAAGTAACTGTGGGTTTCACCCTTAGTTATCAGGGGAAACCAGAAGTGGACTGGACCGTTGCTCACTGCTGATCACTGTTGTTAGAGAGGCACAGCTCCACCTCACTAATGAGGCCCGGCTAGGCTGAAGCACGTGTCTGGGGTTGCTGTTGGTACTCTTGTTCAGAGGAGGATTGGCTAGAATTTTGGTGTTGGACTGCCCCTGGGCAGGACAAAGACTGATGTGCAGGGGTATTCCTTCTCTTTGAAAAGGACAGTGAGCGAAAGACTCTCCCGGGGGCCATCAATCCAACAACAGGTTAATGGGCCATGTTTATTCTGGTAGAGGGACTCCCAGAACACCCTTTGTTTTGCATGATAAGTAACATTGGGTTTCACCTTAAGTTACCTGGGGAAACCAGGCGTGGACGCCTTGCTCACTTTTCTTAGAGAGCTAAAGACTTGGTGAGACTCTGTCGGTGGCCATCCACCCAAAAAACAGGTTGTGCCGGTAGAGGGACTCCCTATAACTTCGCTCTCCCTGGACGGATCCTCACCAAACTTTGCAAAAAAAGTAGTTGGGTCACTCTGAATTTCTTTGCAAAGTTTGGTGAGGATTCGTCCAGGGGGGGCAAAGTTATAGGGGGGGTCCCAAAACTTTTTTTTTCCCATAAACTGAATGGGAAAAAACTTTGCGCACGGCTACAGCCCGAACCGCTGGATGGATTTACACCAAATTTGCGGCAGGAGCGGCGGCCTGGTCCCAAAAGCGTGCTTTCTTAAATTTGGTGTAAATCTGTCCAGTAGTTTTTTTAAAAAATGACCAAAATGTAAGGCAAAAAAATTAGTGATATCTGCGTTCGCTTCGCGGACCGACTTCCCTGTTCGCTCTGCGGACAGCACCCCGATTGGCCCATGGCCTTGCGTCATGTCCGCGGACATGCGACGTGTTTGCTGATAGGACGGCGAGGGGCGCGGAGCGCGTCAGATTTTCTGTGGCGCCAGCCATCTTGTATTCGCAGTCAACCGCGTACAGCGCAGTGAAACGTGGATAAAAAATTGTATTTAGTGCCATGTGTTGGTGTGTAAGAGTGTTTGGGGAGGGTGGGGGAGTATGAGATAGGTTCAATGTTTTGTTTTTTTATGTGCTAGACGTTTTTGTTGCGTTCGATTTGTCCGCGGAGAACACGGCTGTTCTGACATTTTGTAAATAAACTAAATGGCGGGGTGTTTAGAGGACGGAGTATGTGTCATTTTTGTTCGCAAGGAAGGTAAAAATTTGCTAGGAACACTCGTGGTGTACTTAATTGTTCGTAAATACACAAACTGGGGGTGTCTGTATTGTAATCTGTCTAGTTGAATGTGTTCTAAGAACACTCGCAGTGTCCCGAAATGGTTGCAATTACACAAAATGGAGGTGTTCTGAGAACGTTGTTTGTATTGTTCGTTGTCAGGGTGAAAGTGTTTTAAGAGCACTCCTTTTGTCCGCTAATAGTACAATTTCCTAGGGGCGTCAACCGACTTTTTGTCCACTAAAGAAACGATAAATCCGGCTGGTGTGCGCCGACATTATGTGATAATCCTATGACTGGCGCTATTGACCTGGCTGACTTGCTTTTGCGACACTAAATCATATCTCCCGCCCCTAAGCCTGATATTATCAAAGCATTCATATTCCCCGCCTCTCTCCGTGACGTTAAATGGTGCGTAATGAAACGCGCCCAGTCGTCTCCAGTACTACGCGACTTTACACAGAACCCAGAAGACAACACACATTATGTCACAACACAGCGCGCCACAATTCGGAATATGAAACTGTGATTTAAAAGCAAACAGCAAGATTGTAAATGTTGTAAAGTACATTTATTTGACATCAAATGTTTAGAGAATATTCAGCAATTTGCATTTGTCTTTGTTGTCGATCCGCAAAAGTTCATGTTGAGACACGCGATGTTCCTTTGCGGTACAGAGAGTGTTAGATCAGCTTACAACTCAGTGCGCCACAATTCGGAATATGAAACTGTGGTTTAAAAGTAAACAGCAGGATTGTACATTTGGTAAAGTACATTTATTTCACATGAAATGTTTAGTGAATATTCAGCGATTTGCTATTGTCTCTGTTGTCGATCAGCAAAAGTTTATTTGGAGCCACGCGTTGTTCCTTTGCGGTAGATAGGCTGTTGGTTTATGATAAAAGCAGTAAATGGTCGCTCTGATAATCGGAAGGTTGCTCCAACAACGAGCCATTAGACCACCCTATTGGTTGGTATGTTGTTTGTAGCTGCTAGTACTGCGTAAGGGCATATTGGTCCTTGGCGATTGTCCCATAAAATGGTGAGGGTCATGAAGTTGCATATTTGGACCTGCACCTGGCAGTTGAAGACCCCATCCGCTGGAGTCTGTAAATCGTGACATAGGCAAAATGGAGCCACATACCTGTTTTAAAAAACATAAATTAGTCTCACCAGCCGATCTTCATTAAAAATCATCATTTTATTTATTAGGGCGTGAAAATATTTGCTATCGAAGATAGTGCAATAGAGTATGTTAATAATAAAATAATAATATTTTCCCATTCATATAGCGCTAAGAACCGTGAGGTATCTAAGCAGTGCTTATTGTTAACCACGGTGTGTGGTGCTCATTTATCGACCACAGAAGGATGAAAGGCTGAGTTTGGCCTTGCCGGGATTCAAACTTGCGTTAGCAAGCTGTGCACGGATGTCAAAGCGAGCGCTGTACTCGCTGTGCCACTTGACAGGCTACAGTGAAGTGGCACAGCGAATAGAGCGCTTGACCGTCTATAGACCGGTTAAATTATTTCTATTAACCCACCCTGTGTCGTCTGCCTTTTTCAGAGCCCTCTAAACGACAGGGGATCAATTCGGCGGTGATAGTGCGCGGTAGAAAACATTATGCCACTTTCAACGACAAGTTCAACTTGAGCGGTTTTTAATGCTACGCTATTGTAATTATATTTGGTATAAAGTAATCTAAAGGGTTACTTACAGTACAATTGCAATTTCCATTGTCTACGAGTGGTGCAGTCCCAAAATACGACTCTGCGTGTGCCAACGATCTTTCGCATAGTGATATAATATATAAAAGTGGTTTCGTTTCAGAAATTTCATCTTTATCTTCTCTTACGTTTTAGCAACACTCCTTCAAGAGAAGTCTTTCATCACAATCTCTGTCTGTCAAGGTCAAAACACAATACAACCTTATAGTCCGCAACGTGAGCCTCTCCGGGGCCCGAGAAAAAAATGGAAGCAGCTGACCTTCACTGTGAACGAGCATAAATTCTTACTTTGCAACATTCTGTGTAAAGCCATCTGTAGAAGTTGTGGAAGCAGCTGACCTTCACTGTGAACGAGCATACACTCTTACTTTGCAACATTCTGTGTAAAGCCATCTGTAGAAGTTGGTTTTTGCACGCAATGTTTGTATATTATTTGCGTGATATTAAAAAAAGTTTGTTTAAAGGACGTTATGGTTCTAAGTACAGTCGAAAGACCCCTGAAAATCGCAAGTTATGGTAAGCTTTGAGAAATAACTGCCGCCACCACCGTGCACTGCTAAGACTAACACCCAGGACATCAAAGATGACATCACAAATGTCATTGATGAAATCACTGATGACATCACGTGTGTGTGTACTTTTCATGGAATTTGTGTACTAGGGATTTTTATTATAATGTTTCGAAAAAAGTGTCAAGGATATTGCAATAAATATCATACCGTTCTTAGTGCTTTGAACGATGCATTGATATAAATAGCATTGTATTATGGGATTCTATCTAGTATACTGAGCTACTAATGGAGAAACGTAGCATTGTGTGCAGAGTACAAGATGAAAGTATAATATGTGTAATGTTAATATGTTGAATAATGAAATAATAATTGTCCTGAAATGTTCGAAAAATCACAAAATGCGGTTGTTCTGAGGACGTTATTTGTATTGTGTGATTGCTTAGCTGTATGAAATGAGGGAATGACACAGAGAGTAAAGTGGACACCGTCCGCAGACACCGCGGCTGTTCGTGGACAGGGCGTGCTACATTCGGGTTTTTCCAGCAAATCCAACATGGAAAGAAGACTGTACGGATCAGCCAATCAGATGTCGAGGTTGTGGATTTGTGTTGAAAGAGACTGTGTGTGGTGAAGATGGCAGAAGTGGAGAAAGTCAGGATGTTGGTGCTCGGAGATATGTTTGTGCATGGTTTACAGCAGTACGCTGAATGCAGGCATGTTGCAAAGAACTTTGATGTGAAAGGAGTGGAGGTGGTGTGGAGCAGTGTGCCTGATTGCAATGTACAGGGAATTGTACAAGTTTGTTAGGATATGGCCATGATGAACAGTCCGCATGTGGTAGTTTTGCACTATGGTGCTTTCCATTTGGGCAACGTCAGTGCCTCTACTTTGTTGGCTGATTTGGAACGCTTGGTTCAAGCAGTAATGAAGATCCTTCCAAATGCAAAAGTAATTTTTTCTGGATTACTACCTAGGGCAATATGGGACAATAGTTCAGTTTTTTGTCCTCAGCAAAATATTGCTAGGTGTGTCATCAACCGAGGCATGTGTGCCTTCATGCTTAGAGCTGGTATGTTCTTCTGTAACAATGAGAATATTGATGCTATCTTTTACGGGAAATGCATTTCTATTTTGGAATGTAAGGGTTGCTTTGGAGAAGGTTATGTGAAGATTTTAGGAGTAAAGTAAGAAAAAAAAAACAAGAAGAAAAAATACAAAATAACAGGTGTCTGTCAAGCATCTGTAAAAAAAATAAAAAAACATGGCTCTTTTCAGAGCCAACTTCAAAGGGGAAATGGGGCACACTATTTAAATTTACATTCACCACGCTCAGATTTTCGATGTGTCCGCGGACATAGCGGTAGTCCGCGGACATGAAAATCACTACGAGGGGGTTAGTATGTTCTATGTTACATGTATATGAAGTCAGGGATATTATGGTTAAGTTGTGCTACTAAAAACCTGTGAAATTCAGTGAAAAAACTTTGTTAAAGGGACGTTATGGCTCAAAGTAAAACCGAAAATCCCCTGAAATTCGGCAGTTATGGCAACCATAACTCGCGCCACCGTGCACTGCTAACACTAACACCCAGGACATCAAAGATGACATCACAAATGTCATTGATGACATCACTGATGACATCACATGGCTGGCTCTCCCTTTTTATCCTTTACTGACATATCGAAGCCACATAGTTTTCTTCAGTAACAGTCAGGAAGTAAAAATTGAAAAGGTACTATATTTGTAGACTTAGGGTCCAGTCACATCATATGAAACATATACATAGCGGAAGATACAGGCTTGAAAGAGAGCAATCCTTTATGTGCATGAAGATAATCATTATGGTTATCAGCACTTTCTCATAGTTTTATTTTTATTACTCTACCTTCCCTCTATATGCTCATATTTGTATACATTATATTCACTCTCCATAGAGTGAATGGCAAAAAAATGTTGCTCGCGCCTACAGCCCAAACCGCTGGACGGATTTCCACCAAATTTGGACCAGGAGCAGCGGCTTGGTTCCCGAAAGCGTGCTTTTGCAAATTTGGTGAAAATCCGTCTTGCGTGATGTTCGCGGACATGCAAAGTGTTCGCTGATTGGACGGCGTGGAGCGTGAAGCGCGTCAGATTTTTCGGTAGCGCCCGCCATCTTGGATTCGCGGACGTCCCCGGACAGCGCGGTGAAACTTTGTTCAAAATGTGTATTTTGTAGAGTGTGTTGGTGTGTAGGAGTGTTTGGGGAGGGTGGGAGTGTATGGGATAGGATGAAAGTTGTGTTTTTTATGTGTTAGACGTTCTTTTTGTGTTCGATTTGTTTGCGGCCATCACGGGTGTTCTGAAATGTTCTAAATAAACTGACTAGGGGGTGTTCTAAGGAGTCAATATGTTCTCTGTTTTGTTCGCAAGCAAAGTGAAACTGTTCTAAGAACACTCGCGGTGTCCGGGGAGTGTTCGTAGGTGGTGTCCTGAGGACGCTGTCCGTATTGTTCTCTGTCAAGTTGAATGTGTTCTAAGAACACGCGCGGTGTCCTGAAATGTTCGCAAATAAACAAAATGGGGGTGTTCTGAAGACGCTTCTAAGAACACTCGCGGTGTCCGGGGAGTGTTCGTAGGGGGTGTCCTGAGGACGCTGTCCGTATTGTTCTCTGTCAAGTTGAATGTGTCCTAAGAACACTTGCGGTGTACTGAAATGTTCGCAAATAAACAAGATGGTGGTGTTCTGAAGATGCTTCTAAGAACACTCGCGGTGTCCGGGGAGTGTTCGTAGGGGGTGTCCAGAGGACGCTGTCTGTATTGTTCTTTGTCAAGTTGAATATGTCCTAAGAACACTCGCGGTGTCCTGAAATGTTCGCAAATAAACAAAATGGGGGTGTTCTGAAGACGCTTCTAAGAACACTCGCGGTGTCCGGGGAGTGTTCGTAGGGGGTGTCCTGAGGACGCTGTCCGTATTGTTCTTTGTCAAGTTGAATGTGTCCTAAGAACACTCGCGGTGTCCTGAAATGTTCGCAAATAAACAAGATGGTGGTGTTCTGAAGACGCTTCTAAGAACACTCCCGGTGTCCGGGCAGTGTTCGTAGGGGGTGTCCTGAGGACGCTGTCCGTATTGTTCTTTGTCAAGTTGAATGTGTCCTAAGAACACTCGCGGTGTCCTGAAATGTTCGCAAATAAACAAGATGGTGGTGTTCTGAAGACGCTTCTAAGAACACTCCCGGTATCCTGCAATGTTCGTAGGGGGTGTCCTTAGGACGCTGTCCGTATTGTTCGTTGTTAAGTTGAAAGTGTTCTAAGAACTATCGCGTTGTTCTGAAATGTTCGCAGGGGTTGTCCTGAAAACGGTGTCCGTATTGTTCGCTGGCAAGTTCAAAGTGTTCTAAGAACACTCACATTGTTCGCGGACATTAAAAGTTTCCCATAGATCATAGTTGAAATGTTTGACTCTATGGATGTGAAATGCTGCGGTGGTTGTTGCCACGGCATAGAGTCTTGGGTGCATGGCCATTTGGCCATGCACCCAAGATTGTATGCCCTTGCAACAACCACCGCAGCATATCACATTCATATTTGCTTATAACTTTGGGTGAAAAACAAATTTATAAGGAACAAAGGTATTAGATACTATGGATGTGATATGCTGCTATGGTTGTCCTTATTATTGTATACTTACTGTTTGGTCTAGTAATGGGAGTCCATGTTTTTCTTCTTCATTTCTGTGATAAAAGAAAATAGCATGTTAGTATTAGTATTTTGTAATGACTTATTACATTGTATAAGCAATATACTTTTATTTTTTTTCGACCCTCATATTTAGTAGAGTACAAATCAGAGTACTGTGCAATTTGCTCAGTTTCTGTATTTGTTGCTAAAATCATTGGGCCTGTGGGAGAAAAAAAAATCCATGTTGGATTAAAAAAAAAACTTTTTCTGTTATGCTACAGTTTATTTGTTTGTTTGTTTTCAGTGTTCACTTGTTGTTTCTGGCTAATGCTTTATACTTTGCTTTGTTGTATTTTTTTTGGAGCAGTAACAGATTCTTCATTTGTTTTGATATTAAAATTTTTTGGAGCAGTTAGATACCAATTGGCGTATTCTAACTGTCTATTTTTTTAATATATTTTAGTGGTTTTGATTTATCTATTTGGATATTGTTAAATTTTGGGACAGTTAGATACCAATTGGCGTATTCTAACTGTGTATTCTTTGGTCCAATTTAGTGGTATTCATTCATCTGATTAGTTGTTGTAGAATCTTTGAGCAGTTAGATAGCTTTTGGAGTATTCTAACAGTTTATATTTTTTAACACAAATTTATTTAAAGGTTTAAATACAGTTTAATTTATCAAATGTTGGTTTTAAGAACATCAAATAAGCGTTTGTAAGATTTGCTGGTAATCTCTGCTTTAGAGTAAGGGTACTATCATTACATTCAAACCGTCCACATTTCTTTTTTATATATGCAGTGTAGTGCCCTGAATTGGTTGTGGCTCCTGCGTGGTAGATTATACCTATAGTTGTGAAGGTTTTCTTACCAAGTGATATTTGACCATGTGTGAATCCAGTCAGCTTGCAGTTGTTTTTGGTACCATCTGCATTGTAAGGTAGAAGCATTAGTATTACGTATTTACTATGTGTTTGTATTACTAACGTGGAGCGATTATCTGAATTGCAGGCAGAGCATAATGTACCATGGTTTGCATTTTGTACAATTTGCTGAAATGGAATGGATTCACAATTTGGTATTGATATATATATGAAGTGTTCATTGGGGATTTCTTCTTGTGTCACATTGTTGCAGAGACTGCATGTATGTTTCCACATGTATGAAATCAGAAAGATTTCATTTATAGGTATGTTTTTGTTTTCCAGTACTTGTAGTAAGTACATTAGAAATTCTTGTGGATCTTCCTGTGAGTTTATAGTGAATTTCACCATTCCAGCACAGTAGTCCAATTGTCGTCTTATTCCAAAAACACTATATGTGTTGTCAGGATTGTTTGCTGCATTTCTGTGAAGTACTAACATTTGCAAACACAATGGATCTGTACTGTGTGAGTAAATGTTCTCAACAATTGGTGGTAATTGAAATAGAATATTCATTGCTACATTTGCATAGCAACTTACACCAACTATATTTGAGAATTTAAATGGTCCAGGTAGTTCTGTATCTAACTGCTTTTTTTGGAGTTTGTCTTCCTTCTTTAAAGAAGTACCTGGTTTACTTTCTCTAATTGATTCTTTTTTGTTTGTGGTACTTGATGAAGTATTAGTTTTTTTTACTCTCTTTGGAGGATTTGCAGTGACGTCCTGTTGCATTTCTGTT
The DNA here is from genome assembly GCF_040938575.1 of Ambystoma mexicanum. Classification (NCBI taxonomy): domain Eukaryota; kingdom Metazoa; phylum Chordata; class Amphibia; order Caudata; family Ambystomatidae; genus Ambystoma; species Ambystoma mexicanum. The sequence continues at coordinate 944,564,226 of NC_090936.1, forward strand.
TGATTTAGTTTTCTTTTACAACGTTTTAGTTTTTGTGGAACAGAATATGTGTTTAGATGGGGAGTGTATAGTGAGCGAAGTCTATTATATTCTAAAATGCAAGGAATATCAGCGTTTACTTTACTTGCATCAAAGTTGATTAGAAATAGACCGTCAAGTGTACGTAAGCGTGATAGTGCTACGTAGCTCATGCCTTCTTTAAAGACTGTGTTACCAATATCTATCATTGCTTTGTCTAGGGTAAGACCTTGTGATTTATGAATCGTGACTGCGTATGCAAGAGTTAGAGAAAATTGTTCATACATATCTTTGAAGAGAAGGAATCTAGCTGTTGAGCGTCCTATCCGTTTTACTTCTGAAAATTTGTCAAAGAGTATATTGACAAACTGAATTTTGTTGTCACGTGGGTATGTTTGAAAGCCAACAACTGTACCCAGTGCTCCATTAACTAGACCTTGGTCCACGTCAAGGTTACGTTTAAGCATTAGTCTGCAATTTAAGGATAATTTTAACATCTTTTCTAAGCCTGCTGTGTTTGAGATTGATTTTTCTAAATTATTTAGTCTTGTTGTGGCTTGGTCACACATGGGTAGTGTCATACCATGTACATCTAGTTTGTCTGTGGTGCTAATTTCCATTATTGGTTGCATTTCTTTACTTACCATGATTTCATTGAATTTGAAACAGCTTGCAAGAGTTGGCATTAAGGCCATACAATTGACATTTTTGTGGGCTAATTGTTCCATAACATCTGTAGCACATGCATTATCGCCATAAAGTACATTAATGTGCCGGGTTTTCAATGTTGCTTCTGCTTCTTTAGAAAGTATACCAACTCTCAAACTTTTTAAAATGTTGGCATAAATTAGATCTGCAGATTGGCGCATGTTTTCTGTTAATTCTCTGTATTGGAAATGTTGCCAAAGGTTGACATTTCCAATGCTGCCAACAGTTTTACGGCAGAGTTTGTGCCCTAATGTTTTAAAAATAGGTTCACCTTTTACTGGTGTTAATTGAAGCAGATCTCCAAAAACAATAATGTGTTTTCCTGCAAAGAGCTCGTCATAGTCCGTTTTGAGTACTTCTTGTAATCTGAGCTGAATCAAAGCTAACATCAGGTTGGAGACCATGCTCACTTCATATATTAGTAGCATTTTCATTTGTTTCAATACTCTGCATAATTCCATTGCAGCTTCTGCAGAAAGTTTGTAATAGTCTAATTTGTTCTGGTGTTCTACTGGTAATAGTAGTAATCGGTGTAATGTAACACCACCTATGTTGTAGGCAGCTAAACCTGTGGGGGCAGTGACAACAGCTGACAGTTTGTTGTTTGTCAGTTGTTGAAGGAACTTACTAATGATTTTGATTAGGAATGTTTTGCCAGAACCAGCTTCACCACTGACGTACAGTAGTATAGGTTTATAATTATGGCAGGAACATTGTTTATTTTCATGTTTTACACCATGTGCAATTTGTTTTGTTACTTCTTGAAAAATGCTACTTTGCTCATTGTTTAGTTTTGATTGTAGTATAGTTAAGTCTTCCTTATCTTCATACTGACACATGGTGTTTTCTACTTCTATCATAGCTAATTCTGCCTCATTTGTTATTAGTGGTTCTCCCAGTGGTTCTTGGCTTCCTGTTACAGAAGGTTGACTACTGTCAGGAGTATCCTTATGTAGTTGGGCTTGGAGTTCTTCTTCATGTTGCTGTTCATTGTGCAACATTGTTTTGTACTGTGTAAAGTTTACATTAGTTATAGTGCTTTAATTTCCTTTGAAAGCATCCTCATATGAGTCATAGTTATCTAGTAATTGTTCTTCTTTACTCCATGGTTTGAAGAGTTGTAGCAGGGACATGTAATGTACTTCTTTATGTTGAGGAGTCTTCAATGACAATTTGATATGATTAATTAAATTTGGTTTAGTGAGTTTAACTAAGCTGCCTTCACAGTCTGTCACTCTATATTTACCTTTTTTTCATCAAGTTTCATATTATTTTTGTATGTGTAGTTTTGGGCTATTTGGTATAGACACATGTTTTCCAAAGTATTACTTGTGTTTGGGTAGTATGTGTCCAATAAATTGTTTTTTTAAAATGTCTTGGCTGTTGGGATCATGTTTGGCTATTGTTTCTATATCTTCATATGATTTTAGAATTCTTTTTCTAGATTTAGCTGGACCAAGACTTAGCCATACTATATTTTCAGATTTACCATACAATGAAGTACCAGTTAAACGATCAGCTGCTTCATAAGATCCACATTCTCTATGGGTGAGCATTTTTATGCCCAAGCTGTATAATTTCTGAGATACTGTTTTATCTGATGACAGGTCATTCCAGAGGTCTTGGAGCTCTGTCTTTTCTGCTTTAGTTAAGTATGCTGTGACATATCGTGCAACTGCAGTAGAATTGTCTGCAATGTACTGCACATCTATGTTTGCATTCCATAAGTGGGTAATGATTGCATTATAATCATTGATATATTTTTCTTCTTCTTTTCTTTTTATGTAATATGTATTTTTAGGTGACTTACCTTTAACACTATGGCCCTCATTACGACCCTGGCGGAAAGTGACTGACCGGACCGTCACAGCGTAAATAGCGTTTCCGCCATTGCACGATGGAGCAAAGTGCGGCCCATTCTGACCCATCGGGCACGAGCACCACGCCATGGCGGAAGTGCAAAGTCCGCGATGGCGGAAATGACCCCAAAACGGCCCACACCGCCGCCGTACGGCGCCCTAGGTGCAATACCGCCACCCATCATAGCGGACACCGCAGTGAGCGCCAACCGTAAAGTACGGCGACAGTAAATATACGGAAACGGAAGTAAAAACATGGGCCCGGAACGGGAAACAACACCCCGTACACCTATAAAACCACTAAATACACACAACCACTAAAAACACCACCCTGAGACACATCCCAACCCGTCATCCACCCTAGCGAAACCAAGAAAAATGGGAAAAGTAGCGAAGAAAGCGTGCGACCGCAAGCAGCAGGTCCACTTCTCCCGTGAGGAACTCACCGTGCTAACAGAGACCCTCCAGGAGAATGCCGCCGCCGTCTTCTCCACGCAAATGACCAGGACGGCACTTGCGAACAAGAAGGCCATATGGGCCCTGGTGGCACAGCGGGTAAGTGCGGTGGGGACCGCACCCCGCAACCCACAGCAATGCAGGAAGCGGTGGGACGACCTGCGGATACGCGTCCGTAGCATACTTTCTGCCATCCGCAACATTGCCACAGCCACCGGGGGAGGGTCGGAATCAACCATCAAGCTGACCCCCTGGGAAGAAATCTGTGCCTCCACCATTGGAATGGAGAGCATAGAGGGAGTCGGAGGGATCGAGAAAGGAGTGCAGACATCCGAAGATTCAGGTAGGTGGCCCAGATGAAACAATGCTAAATCCACAATGTCCAATCATGTGAAGTACCATGTGTCCACATAGTGCAACAGAAACACATGGCCAGGAGAACGTCCACACACATTGGCCTGATAGCGCACTTTAAAACCACAATAAATACATAAATAATTAAAAAACCCAATAACACCCACTACACGTGCAGCAGGCACACCCTAACTGCAGGCTGCCAAACAACTGCACCCTCACTCCACACACAAATGAAACCACCTCCAAGGCCCCGACCCAAATCACCCTCAGGTACCACCCCAATGCATGTGATACATTGCCATTCCAATTCCCACAGACCCATTAATAACGCTCGCCCTCCTTTACTCCACCACAGGGTCCGATCCAAACGACGAGCTCCAGGACACCCCTACCAGCACACCTGCAAAGAGGGCCAAGACCGACGGCCAAAGACCCTCCACCTCAGCTGCACGCATCAAGACACGGCAGCAGCACATATCAAGTGGCAGCACACAGGAGGGAACATCAACAGGCACCCCAGCAGCCAGCATGCCCACAACACCACCACCACAGGTCCCCCCAATGGATGCCACAGAAGGTACTGCCTCTGGTGGCAGCAGCACCATAGGTGACACCCCATTAATGGCAGCATGCTCCGACACAGAAGACGGGGATGTCGAAGTCAGATCCATCCATGACCTGTCCCAATCCCCCTGTCTGTTCCATCCCGTACACCATGAGGATACCACGCAGGGGCACCCACAAGACGACGACTGGCCATCCCCCACAAGCCCTGTGGCAGGGCAACATGAGGCGAACAGCCCCTCTGTGACACCACCGCAAATGGCCATGGCACAGCACAGGCAACAGTCCCTCGACCAGTTAATCGTGCAACAGCAGCAACTGGCCACGCTCCTCAAGGACCATGCCGATGGATGTGGGGGCTCTAAGGCAGACATAGAAACATCAACTGAGACACTTAGGGCACAAATCGAGAGTAGCACCGAGAGCCTGAGAGTCCAAATGGAGAGAAGCACCGAGAGCCTGAGGGGGGAACTGCATGCGACGTCCAAAGACGTATGTGCCGAACTTGCCGCAGTGCGCCGTGTGCTCACTGAGCTCTCACAAACCCTTAGGGACATGCATGGACGTGAGCAGGCAGAGACATCATCCGTTGCAAGTTCCGTCCAGGGCAGCCCCCAACGTAGATCTGGGAGGAACCTGCGCTCCACAGGCAGGGGTGCCCCTGATACCCGCAGAGGGGGCTTGCAATAGCGACTGCCCACTGACAATGAGCATCTTTGGACACTGGTGTTCGGGGGGGAGGTAGGAGGGTGGAGGGGGTGTGTTGGGCTCACTTGGGTGGCGGGTCGATAGGGTGTTCCACATGATATCACATCTGCCATAAACAATGCACGATCAAACAATGAGATGTGTGGACAATGATCTTTGTGTACTAGGCCATCATAGGCGTACAGTCCATATTGTGCATGTACCAGACACACACAGTGCCACGAGTCCCGTGTCCATGTATCAGCCACCAGGCGTGAGTGCTAGAAGCATGCATCTATGAGATGCTGACGAATTTCACGGCCCTCCTGTGCCTCGCAGACTCCTTGAGGTGCTGCCACATCCCCACCCTCATCATGACCATCTTCAGGTGCTTGCAGTTCTGCGTCAGGGGGCATGGGCACATTTCTACGTACGCACATGTTGTGTAGCATGACACATGCCATCACCATCTTTGCAACCTTCTCATGGCGGTACAGGAGTGCCCCGCCAGACCTGCTGAGGCACCGGAAATGGGTCTTCAGTAGGCCGAATGCCTGTTCAATGACTACACGGGTACGTGAGTGGGCATGGTTGTAGTCCTCCTCATGCTGGTCCCGTGGGTTCCGGACTGGTGTGAGGAGCCATCTCTTCAGTGGATATCCGGCATCACCTGTATGTGGACGATAAACGAATTATGTGGAATGCCATTGCTACGTACGCACCCCCCCCCTTCCTGCCAGGTCATTGCCGCATCACATACCCCACATCATCATGCATGAAATGAGACTCACCGAGTAGCCAGGATCTGTTCCCTGCGTGTCGCTCCATGTAGCGTGGTATTGTAGAGTTCCTCAAGACCATAGAATCATGGGTTGATCCAGGGAATCGGGCACAACAATGTGTAATGATCCTGTTGGAGTCACACACCATTTGTACATTCAGTGAATGAAATTGTTTTCGGTTGCGGTACTGGGCCTCCATGGCATGTGGGACGACCAATTCCACATGGGTGCAGTCGATGGCACCAATGCAACCCGGTATGCCGCCAAGTGCATGGAATCCCACTTTTGTGTTGGTTATTTCCTGCTCCGAGCGTGGTAGAGAGATGTAGTCGTCTGCGTGCTGCAGGAGGGCTTCGAGCACTTGCAATAGTGTCCGTGAGAACAGTGGCTGAGAAATGCCATGCAACTGTCCGACTGTGTGCTGGTAGGTGCCTGTGGCCAGGAAGTGGAGTACAGACACCACCTTCAGTAGGGGTGGGATGGCGGTTGGGCTATCTATCATGCTGAAGAGGTCAGCCTGTGTCATGTCCACAATGGCGGCTATGGTGTCCCGGTCCAAACGGTAGAGGGTGTGGATCTGCTCATCAGTGAGGTTGAACGGATGTGCTCGGAGGCGTGGGATTGCGGGCTGCCTGCGTGTTGGTAGTGGCTGTGCTGGCGGCCCTTGCTGGCCATGCCTTGCCCTCCTCCTCCTCCTGCGTCTCCTCCGTGCGGCCGGTTGTAGTTGGTGTTCGTCTTCTTCTTGGAGTTGGAGTACTTGCAGTGCTATCAGGTCCCCCAGGGCCAACATCGCGAGTCCGGCCGGTAGCATTTCGGAGTGGTTGTGGGAGGAGACTGGGCGTGCAATTTATGTGTTTTCAGGCTGTATGGCCTCCACCTGTGGTGATTCATTCCACCTGTGCAAGCTGCCCTCCCCTTTGGGCGAGCACGTCCCGCACACAACGCTGCAATTCGAGGAATGGCATCTTGCTATTACAATCATGTATTAGTACCCGATGGCCGTGTAACATTGGTTGATATGTTCATTCGGCTATGGTCCCATTGTTTCACATGCATTCTTTGCAGTCGCGAACAGACTTGTGAAGGGTCAGTGGAACGTAGTACTCGAGTAACGGTGGGCCCTCATGCATCACTGTACCGAGTTGCACCGACGGGCGGGGCGTCCCATTTGTGGGTGAAGGCAGTTGCCATTTTCACACACAGCCGCACTAGATGGATTAATTTGTGATTTCAAGCGGCCACAGATGCCTTTTCGACGTGATGTTGCAAATGAGGAATTCGAAGGGCGGCGCTTTCGGTCTTCAGCTAGCGGCGAGGAGATGCCCACAGGTCTGACTGCAAATATAACGTTCTATTGTTCAGTGTCCTTGGGACAGGGGCCATGGCGAGGATGCAATGATTGATATGAATAGTTTGGGATGCGCAATAGCGAAGTGGATGATGAGGCCGGACGTTCCCAAATACATGTTACTTCACAACACTGGAATTACGGGCTGGGGCACAGTGGATTTTGCAGGCTGCATAACGCACAGACTCAATGGAATTCTCACATGTTATGTGAGTATGGAAACAGGCGTTATCATTACGGGATGAGGGAATGATGAATGGATGCATGGGCAGATGATTTGATACGGTGTTTGCCATGTACAGGGCTTCTTGGAATCTGTCCGCCTCCCCTGCGCTATGTGATGCAGGGCTGCCATAGTGGGACCATCGTCTATCTGGCCTTGTTGAGCCCTCCCTGTCTCGACGCGCCTTCAGACACTTGTGTCCATGCACGTTACCAATCCCATCTGATGGATTCTGTTTTCACAGACGCATGCACAGGTACACTCGTTTGTGATGGTGTTTTCACCTCGATATGGATAGTTATGAGTCGCAAGTGGTTTTGGGGTGGTGATGATCCTTTGGAGTGGGCTAGCATGCATATGGCTGTGGATCTAGTGTGATCATTGAAGTGAGTTGTTCGAATGTAGTTCTGATGGCCATTCTTTTCTTTTTCTTTTCTTTTGGTTGACAGGTATCTCCTCCCCTTTTGCCACTGCCATCTGTATGCCACTCCTGCAGATGGGTTTTACTCCCGACAACTGCTGCTTCGTGTTAATCAGTGGAGCAGCATTACGATCTTATGGGACGATCGCCAATGGGCCACATGCCCTTACGCAGTACTAGTGGCTCGGAGCAGCATTTCGGCCTTTCAGCTGGACTAGTGCCTCCCTATTGGGACGGCCCTGCGGTTCTAGGCGCTTCCATGTTGCCTTTTCGTACGGAATGTAGCCCCTGTGTACCATGAGGGAACAGGGCGTCACACAGGAAGTAGCTGGTCATTTCTTGCGGATGCAGCCCACAATGGTGAAATGTGTTTTGGAGTTCATGGCCTAATGGCTGTATGGGCTTGGTGAATCTGTTGTGCATTAAATTTCTATTCTGATATGGGCCGTGTAGCGTTCTTCTTTGCAAGTGATGTGGCATATTCCTATTTGGGGAGCGATGTATTGTGAGGAGATCTGCATTGGGTTCCAGCTTCGGAGTATAGTTGCGTGGTACTGTGCTGGGCGCGTTTGCCTACGAAGGCCAGTGAGGTCAGGGGTGAGGGCTGCCAATATGACTGTTTGGATGATGTCATGCTCAGGGGCGGGGGGTAGGTTTTGTGTAACAGATGCCGGTCAGCCAGGTGGATTGGTGGAATGATGTGATTATCGGAATTATGCTGCCTGTGTTTGCATGCGTTTCTTGGTGGGAGACTGAGGTCATGTCCATTGGTATAGCTTCTGTATTCGTGCCATCTGTGCCCTGCAGCTCCCATTGGCCCCTCTTGTGATTCTTTTGTTCGTTGGCATGCATGGGTGACTTGTACATTTCACTGGTTGCATTGTGACTTTGTTGCACCTACGGGGAGTTGTACTATGTGGCCAGGGAGCGGTGTACAGGCACTCAGTGGGGCCGTTTACGGTTGATTCGCGATGCCGTACTTCTCACCATGGCGGAATGGTACTTTCCGCCGTGCTTGATGGCGTTAGGTACATGTCCGCTAGGGTCGGAATTCGCGTACCCTTGCGCCATGGTGCTAATTACGGTTTGGCATGGCGCGCGCGCGCGTACTTGGTGCAGTTAGCGTTGGCGTTCACTACGGTGTCGCTAATGGCATCGTACTTTACGGTGACGGGTCATAGTCGCACCGAGCGCTATTCGATGGCGGTATTGCATTTCCGCCATCGTTTTTCGCTTTCCGCCAGGGTCGTAATGAGGGCCTATGTCTAACTGAAGACATGAGGTTGTTTACTTGACCTGTATTTGTAACTGGTCTAGGGAAACCAAATCGGCATTTGGTGTAGTATTTGCCTTTGTTTTTGTATTTGCAACGACAATATTTTCCAAATTTGTGTCTTTGAAATTGTAGAATTTGTGCACGAAGATCACTATTTGTGGCTTCTGATGGAATTTCACAAGTGACATATTTTTCAATAAACTGTAAAACAGTGGCATCACTGTCTTGACCAAATTTAGGAGCATCTTTAATTCATAAAAGCATGTGGATATGTGGTGCTCCTCTGGCTTGGTATTCTTTTCTCCAAAAGAAGTGTTGCACTTCTCCAAGGGGAGGAACAGTTTTATTACAAATAAAATGTAGCATAGCAATGAAGCGATGATGAAAATATCTTGAAACATTAACAGGATCCAAAGAACAAAGTTCTCCAGGTGTTAGAATATCTATGTTTGTTTTGTTTTTATTTGATATGCGTAGGAAATCATGTAAATGTTCCCATGCATATTCTGCACAACTTAATGTAACAAACCAAGTGGGTGGGCCAAGGTTTCTGATCATACAACGTACATCTCCATGATGTCAAAACCAGTACTCTTTAGTACCACGCATATTTGCTAATAGATTTGTAATATTTGATTGTAAAACCTCATCCTTTTGTTGCACTTTCTCAAATAATTGTGTAGCTGTCATATTTTGAAAGTGTGATCCTGATTTTAATATGTGTGCAACTCCGGAACATAAAGTTGCTAGTTCACTTTCAAAGAGTAGGTGGAATATGTATTCCACATTTTATCTAAATCTGGGATCTTCAGAATACATCCGTAATGAGGGGTATTCTGAAGCTGATATTTGAATAGGTCTATCATCATACCTTCCTCCTTTGCCAGTAGGAAAGAGTAGAGGAAAAGCACGTGCTTCTATACTTTTTTCCCATATACTGATTGGCGATCCTTTTGTTTGACGCATTTGGTAAGTTTATAGTACATCTTGTATGGTGTCATTACAGTGCAAAGGATGAATTGTATAATGGTCTAAAGTATTTGATATTGTAGCAGGATCTAGTAGCTCAAATTGACCAGCTTCTTGTGTTTCTTGAATTATTTCAGTTGTATCTTTCAAGTTTTCTTCAATATTAATTTCTTTGTAATATTCATTATTCCCTTTAAGATATTGGAAGGCTTATCTAACTTTATATAAATCTACCAGCTGTTGCCATATGTTTTTGTCTTTTGTAGGTACTCCATTTACTAATATAATTAAAGATTGCTGCATTGGACGTTGCACTCCTAGAGTATGCACATTTTATTTTAGATTTAATGGTAAATAAACTACTTTTCCATTAATGCCTTTTACCAATTCAGAGGGAGGTAATTTTGCTGTTTTTGGTTGAAGGCGTATTATTGCATGAAATGGGTGTACTGTTTGAATTATGATGCTCTCATATAAATTAAGTTGTTGTAGAGGTTTTGGTACTGGGTATAATTCCAAATTATTTGTGATGGAACGTGAAGGAGTTTGGTTGTTGTCAAGTTTTGTAGTGCAATAACTGCAAAGTATTAAGGGCTCAGTTATTTCATATTTGTTTTCTGATAGAAGGTAGAGAGCTAATTCAAACCATTTAGAATCTTCATTGTCTTCTATTTTGTATGATAGGCCCACAGTGTTTGTGTTACTTTTATAAAAAATTCTACGGCAACATACACATACATGGTTTAGTAATTCAGCTGATGTACTTTTAAATTTTAGTATTTCTTTTGTGTATGTGTTTAGCAAAAGGTTGCCATGTGTAGAATTGTTGCTTAATTGGTTTAAAGCTATTTCATTCTGTAAATGGCTTTCACTTCCAAAATATTTTTTCTGGATATAGTGAATTTCTTCAAGTAGGTCTTTTGCTGTACCATGTAGAAGGATGTTATTTAACTTTGCCAGTGCTAAAGCAGGACTTTCAGCATAGTACAGTTTATAGACTAGATTTCTTATAGTTAAATGATGTGTTGATATCCTTTTGATATCATGGAAAGTGGTTTTACAAGTAGGTCCTGTAATGCAGGCCAATGAATGTCCTTGTAGTCCTGTGTACTTGCGCACTGGACATGTATCTATATTTTGCAGTAATTAAATGTTGATTTTGTCTTTACTTTTTACATATTTATTGAGGAATTGGTGTAAAGATTTGAAACATTGTTTGGGAATGTTACACATTGACGTGCATGGCCATTTGTACACTAGACGTTCTGATTCAGTTGAATGGAGGGGTAATTCTAAGTTTTCAGGGCATATTTTTGTAAGGAGTACTTCTTGTTCCATTATGGTATTATTCACTTTTTCATAACCTCGACCACTGCTATTTATGGCAATTGTATTAGTTTGCTTTTGTTTGTACGCTTCTTCATTAAAATATGGTTCTGTGCTCGTAGTGTGATTCCATTCACCTCAGCAGATACTTAAGAAGTTCTTTCTGTTGACATTTCGCTCATTGAGAAGTCTTTTTTGTAATTTAGTTATTAGTTTTGTTAGTGGTTTCATTTTGTTTAACAGTAAAATAAATAAATTTCTTTTGAGAAGAATTGCACTGTCCATCAATGCTTCTAAGATTAATTTCCTACGATAGGTTTTAAGCTTTGAACCTGACTTCTCTCCTGTTTTTATAAGATTTTGAAGGACTTTGTGACGGTATATTTTGGCTAAAATACTTTTCTTGGTATGCTTACTTTGCACTAAATTAAAATTTGAAGAAGTAGTTTTATCTGTACTGATAGCTGATTTTCTATTAATTGTTTTTTGGTTTGTTTTACATTTTGATAGAGGAAGCGAAGTTGTTGTACTTGAAACTTCTTGTGTTTCACTAAATGATTGTATTAGCTGTTTTGTTTCAACTTTTTTTACAAATTCTGCTAGAGATGGATGCTTATGTTGGACACCTTTATTTTCATTTGCTCTAATTTTGTCTTTTGGTAGGCATTCTTTAGGGTCTGTTGAAAAAAATAAAGAAGATATGGGTTGGGGTGTTCTGGAATGTATGTGTGCTGTGTGCATGAGTGTTTGAGTAAGATGATAAAGATGTATGTAATGGTGTGTGATTGTGCATTGGGAACTAAAACTAGTAGGGATAGGTATTCTTGAATTTATGTGTTACTAAACTGGGGTTCAGATGACAAAAAAAAAGTAAGCTAGTGGTGTGGAAAAGTACAAATAGTAAATCTAATGTATACAATTAAAACAGTTGTTTGTTCTATAATATGAAAATTGTAGTGGTTCAGTTGGCTAATTTGTGTATTCAAAAATAGAAATTTGTGGGCCATTCTGGTTGTAAATCGCTGTTTAAGATATGGAAATTTTTGGACAAAATGGTACAAAAGCTCTATTTTAAGAAACCAAAATAGCTCATATTAATGTTATAGTATATTTGATTAATAATATAAATATTATGATGATATTTTACTTACTTTTTTTTTAAATTAACAGGTAACTTCTTAGTTTTTCTTTCTTCTTCGAATTCGGCTGCTTCTTTTCAGGAAACTGGTCTTCACTGCAACTGTAAAAGCTTCAAATTAGTAACTTTGTTTGTATATAGCACTGTTTTTAATTTAGATATTGATTTTTTTAATTGAAATCCTCAGTGCCTTCTGTAAAACCATTAAACTAATTTATTTACATAAGATACATTGCATCAGTTCAGTACATATGATATGTTCTTAATGAACAAATTCTATTGAATGACTAACTGTAGCAAAAATAAAATATCTTTACTATGTCTTGTGAAATTTATAATATATTAGTGAATACCACTATTTCTGTAAGTAAACTGTTCTAGGTAATAGCGCCTCAATGTCATGTCTAATTTAAAGTAATTAAGTAAATAAATAAATAAAAACAACAAATATGAAATTGTATAAGTATTTTTATAAAGGTTTAAACATAGATTGTGTTTGCATTCAATTTTGTTTGAATATATGTAGTCTATATATTTCATTTAAAAAATGTTAGTTTAACATGATTTGAGTGTGTGTGTATAAAGAAAGTAAAAAGTATAAAGGTGTATAAGTGATAGTTGATTTTAGGAAATTGAAAAAAGTACAGTAAATTCATTTTACAGATTTTACAAGGTAAAAGTCTGTTTGAAAATGTGTTCATCTACCATAGCTCTCAACTCACACGCTTTTGGCGGGTGTCACACGCCTTGTAAAGGGCAGACTCACCCGCCAAGCCTCCTGCACGCCCATTCATTCCAATGGGCGTCTCACCCGCCAAAAACAAAATCGGGTGATTTCACCCGCCTGTAAAACAAAAATGGTTGAGAGCTATGTCATCTACTATACAGAAAATATGCATACCTGAAGTTTGTGTTCATGCATATGGATATGCATGGAGCTGCAAGTAGAAATCTTGAAGACTTGTACAGTATTTCTGGTAGATGCTGCTTGCCAATGATAAGACACTTGTACTCAGAGAGATTCAGAGTACATTTGCAGTGCTGATCTATGATGATGCAGTTAGATGTAGAGGTCTTGAATGTGATTGGTGCATGGTCATGTGATTTTTGAGGTACATCCAATGAGGGAATGGCAGAGAGAGGAAATGGTAGAAGGGCTGTTCATGTTACGATATGTCCACGGACATGGCGGTAGTTCGCGGACATCGGGAGTTACATCCGGGGATTTTTGGGTTCAGAAGTCATGCAAATGAGAATAAGCACTGAAAGGGATTGGTCAGGAAAGTTTGGTGGGTATGTTGTGCCAGGAGAGATTTTCTCAGATACTCTTTTTGCTGAGAGAACAAAAGATAGCTATGGCTGTGTATTTCAGAAAACAGATTGTTTGGATTTTAGGAGATTCGTGGATACATTGGTTGAAGGTGCATGCAGAAAGCTGTGGAGTAGCTGTAGATCTTGGATTCCCACATGTGGAAGTACACTGGCATGGAGTATGTGGAATTAAGTGGTTGCACTTGCTACCTCTCTGTGCTACTTTGGAGACAGAGCAACATCCAGACATAATTGTAATTCATTGTGGAGGGAACAGTTTAGGACATGTGACAGGATTTTTTTGCAATTTGCTATGAAAGAAGGACTGAGGAAGGTTATGGACATGTTTCCTAATTCTCAAGTGATATTTTCACGGATTGCGCAGAGACAAATGTGGCTTCGTTCTTCTTCATTTGGTCCACAAATGGAAAAAGCAAGGCGCAATGTTAATAAGGCTGTTTGTGGCTTTCTAAGAGATTTTGGCATGTCTTCTTTTCACAATGAAAATATTATGTTTTGTAGTACATACATTTTTCACAGAGATGGAGTCCATCTTACTTATGCTGGCAATCAGATTTTTCTGAGAAATGTACAAAATGCATTGCAACCTTTTTTGGAATTACAACAACGATTTTGAAGTAGATGTTAAGCATTTACAATTTTTGACTTACAAACACCACCCAAAGGCTCTTTTCAGAGCCACCACTTCTTTCCAGAGAAAATTACAATGTTTGTGATGGAGTAGCAACCCAATTTTTTTAATGTTCGCGAACTGTCCGCGGACTTCTAAAAAATACAAAGAGCCCTGCTTCATTTATTTTCACTTCTATTTTTTAACTGGGAAAGGCGGCTCTGAAAAGAGCCTTATTTTTTTTTGATTTTTGTAATTTTGTATTTTTTTTGTTTTTCAGACACGACACACTAGGAGAGGAGGGTAAAGGAGGGTAAAGGGGGGGACACCAACCACAGGGATAAGAAAGGGCGAGCTGAGAGAGGAAGATGTAGAGTGGGTTTTATTTGGGTAGTGAGCAGGTCTTCTCGTGCTCTGAGACGATAGTCTCAAAAGCACTCCGAAGTCGCTCCCCCCTGCAGAGTACTGTGTCAGAGTACATACATACAACTGTGACCCTCGAAAGGTAAGGGTCATCAGCATTCTGTATGGCCTGTGAGGCAGCTTGAGAAAGACGCTGTCCCACAGAGGTGGTCCTTGTGGTGACAGGATCAGAAACAGAGGATGAAGTAGAGGAAATCAACCTGCTACGTTCTTCGCAAGGTACAACCCTGCGAATAGCCCCAGAGTGAAATGACCTCAGGTGTCGCTTCATAGTAGTGGTCCCAAAGCTGTAGTTACCGTGCTTCCCGTGACTGAGTATCATTTTGCACTCATTGCAGGTAACATGGTTCGCACGAGCCTTAGGACCATTCCCATGAATGGTACATAACCGCCACACCCAAGACTCATGCCTAGTGCGGGTAGTAGGGATTTCCTCTACCTCATTCTCATCATCCTCTTCTTCCTCCTCCGCATCCTCAGTCCTGTTCCCCTCTTCAGGCCCTTGGGGAGGTGGTGGTGGTGGTGGGGGTGGTGGTGGTGCTGAAGCAGGGGCAGCACCAAGTGGCAGTTCAGCAGCCAAGGATGCCATGTCGATGATGGTGTAGTCTGCAGGTGGCAGCAAAAATCACTGTGTTCAGAAGAATAGCCAGAAACACAATGGGAATAAGCTCTTGGGCGTGGTCTTTTATAGGGGAGCTTGTGCGCGGTCCGCGGACATGCGCACTGTGCGCGGACAGATCGAACACAAAAAAAGGATCGGAAAGTTTCAAAAGGTAGATAGAAACTCAAGATTGCTATGTGGGACTTTTGGCATGGTGAGATTTTATTGAAAAATATTATGGATTAACTGAAAATTGACTTTTAAATTGTTCGGGGACACGAACAGTGTCCGCATTTCAGGACACACGATGAGCGTGGGCGCGGTCATATGATCTGTTTGCGAACTAGTCTGCGAAGGAAGCGCCTGTCCGCAGGACACCAAGTGCACGGAGATTGGTTAGCGCATGCGCATTGATGTCCTACGGACACTGTTCGGGTTCTGAAGTAATTAAAAGTGCATCACATGTGAAACGAACATTTCAGGACACCGCGTGTGTTCTTAGAACAGTTTAAACTTGGTAGCGAACAGTAAGGACAGATATAGTGTTCTTCAGGACACGTGTAATTTAGTTTATGTACGAACATTTCAGTACACCAATTGTGTTCTTAGAACACTTTCAATTGGGTAGCGAACACTACGAACAGTTGTACTGTTGTTCAGGTCACATCATTTTTGTTTATTTACGAACATTTCAGGACACCAATTGTGTTCTTAGGACAGTTTTACGTTGATAGTGAACATTACGGACAGATATAGTGTTCTTTAGAACACTTTATTTTTGTTTCTTTATGAACATTTCAGGACACTACGATTGTTCTTAGAACATTTTGAACTTGCATGAGAACATTACGGACAGATGTAGTGTCCTCAGGACAGTTACATTTTCGTTTCTTTATGAACATTTCCGAACAACCGCGGTGTCCGTGGACACCTAAATTGGTTTTATCACAAGGAACTGAAAGTAATTACAACACAATATAAGAAAAGTAACTTTATTTCATATATATATACAATTATGACTGGGAAGGTGGGGCAGAAACAGAAACAAAAACAGGAGAATTAGGGATTTCTAGATAACTGGGATCAGGTGAAGAAGGGAAGGAAATCTCATCGAAACGCTTTGGTCATAGACAGGGTTTGGGGTTAACTGCGTGGGATAGGGTGAGGGGGGACAAGTGCAGGTTGGACAATGGTGTGCTGTTGGGGGTTTCACATAATTTTCCACAAAGTTTTTCAAATCCATAAAATTTTGTATAAGGTCGTCCATTTTTTGATTAATCTGCTGTAGAGTGATATCCTCTGATTGTTGTTGTGAGATGCTTGGAATTTTTGTATGGTCTGTAATTAAAAAAAAATGTATATGTTAAATGTATACAAAATAATATTTATTAATTGGTTTATATAGTAAAGTGGGTACCATTCGGTGGACTATTTTCTAACATTTCCTCTCGTGGGAAATGCTCCTCTAGCCAGTCGAGAGTACTACACATTTCTGTGAGGAAACAAAAAAGTAATATGTTTTTTTTTTCTAATATAGAAAGTTTATACATATATGAGTAAAAAGAAGTGCACTTACTATGTCTGGTGAGATATGTAATCAGTAGTGTATACGTCTGGTCTTGCTGTTGGTTGTGGAGCGTCTGTGAGGTAATTATGGTGGAAGCCACTTTATCTTCTTTTGGTATATTCCATTTTAAAACATATTGTATTTACATGACGGTTAGTGTGTTACATATATGGGTAACATTTTTTAAGTATTACTACATATACTTTGTATGTGTGCTGCTTTGTGAATTTGTTAAATGTTCCTATGTTATGATATAACTATTACACATACCTCACCAGAGTTTTTAGGTGGTGGTACTGTTGTCCAAACATGTTTGCAGACAGTCAAATTCAGTAGAAAGGGTTCAGTATGTTCCATATTATATGTACATAAAGTCAAAGTTATTATTGTTAAGTTGTGCTACTAAAAAACTATGAAATTCAGTAAAAAAACTTTGTTGAAGGGACGTTATGGTTAAGTTGCGCTAATAAAAACCTATGAAATTCAGTAAAAAAACTTTGTTAAAGGGACGTTATGGTTAAGTTGTGCTACTAAAAACCTATGAAATTCAGTAAAAAAAACTTTGTTAAAGGGACGTTATGGTTAAGTTGCGCTACTAAAAACCTATGAAATTCAGTGAAAAAACTTTGTTAAAGGGACGTTATGGTTCCAAGTAAAACTGAAAAACCCTTGAAATTCGCCAGTTATGGTAAGCTAAGCAAGCATAACTCGCGCCACCACCGTGCACTGCTAATACTAACACCCAGGACATCAAAGATGACATCACAAATGTCATTGATGACATCACTGATGACATCACATGTCTGGCTCACTATTTTTTCTTTTGCTGACATATCTAGGCCACATGGTTTTCTTCAGTAACAGTCAGAATCTAAGAATTTTATTTTATTTGTAGACATATCCTTCTAGTAGGTTCTTACAGTAATTCCCTTAGAGTACAGAGTCATCATATGAAACATATACATATGGGAAAACACAAGCTTGAAAGACAGCAATCCTTTTTGTGCATAAAGATAATCACTAGACTTATGAGCACTTTCTGATAGTTCTGTTGTTTTTTTTTATGGCTGTACTTTCCCTGTATATGGTCATATTTGAATACATTGTACTCACACTACTTTCCTTAGGGTCCAATCACATCAAGTGATACATATACATAGGGTAAATAGCAGCTTTGAAACAGAGCAATCATTTATTTGCATGAAACGAATCAGTTAAGTTTTGAATTGTTTCTGCTACTACTTGTGCTTTTTTGCTAACTTCACTTTCCCTGTATATACCCATATTGGTATGTGTTCTTGTGTCTTTGTGTTTTGTCTATAGTAATGCAATTATGTAATACATGGGTTTTATTAGCTACTTATTACATATTTCACAGTACACAAAAATCTATTAAGAAAACAATTATCATTTCATTATTCAACATATTAACATTACGAATATCATACCTTCATCTTGTACGCTGCACACAATGTTATGTTTCTGTATGAGTAGCTTAGTATACTAGATAGATAGAACCCCATAATAGCATGCTATTTATATCAATGCATCGTTCACTGCACTTATTAGGGTTTATTTCTTGCAATGATTCTTGACACTTTTTTCGCAACATAATAAGAATCCCTTGTACACATATTTCATGAGAAGTACATACACATGTGATGTCATCAATGACATTTGTGATGTCATCTTTGATGTCCTGGGTGTTAGTCTCAGCAGTGCACGGTGGTGGCGCGAGTTATGGTTGCTAAGCTTACCCTAACTGGCGAATTTCAAGGGTTTTTCGGTTTTACTTGGAACCATAACGTCCCTTTAACAATGTTTTTTCACTGAATTTCATAGGTTTTTAGTAGCGCAACTTAACCATAGCGTCCCTTTAACAAAGTTTTTTTACTGAATATATATATATATATATATATATATTAATTACATGGACGCGGTAGCGTCCATGTAGCTATGGTTAAGTAGCATTTTTTGGGTGGCTTATAACTTCGCTCCCTCTGGACGAATCCTCACCAAACCTTGCAATAAAAGTATATGGCCCACTCTGAATTTGTATGCAATGTTTGGAGAGGTTTGGTCTAGGGGGGGCAAAGTTATAGGGGGGGTCCCAAAACGTTTGTTTTTTCCCATAGACATAATGGGAAAAAACTTTGCGCACGCCTACAGCCCAAACCGCTGGACGCATTTACACCAAATTTGCAGCAGGAGTGGGGGCTTGCTCCCGAAAGCGTGCTTTTGCAAATTTGGTGTAAATCCGTCAAGTATTTTTTTTTAAAATGAACAAAATGTAATGCAAAAAAACTAGTGATATCTCCTTTCGCTTCGCGGATGGACTTCCCTGTTTGCTCCGCGGACAGCGCCCCGATTGCCCAAGCGGCTTGCATGATGTCCGTGGACATGCAACGTGTTCACCGATTGGACGGCGTGGTGCGTGAAGTGCGTCAGATTTTTTGTGGCGCCCGCCATCTTGCATTCGCCGACGACCGCGGACAGCGCGGTGGTACTTGGATTAAAAATTGTATTTAGTGGAGTGTGTTGGTGTGTAGGAGTGTTTGGGGAGGGTGGGGGAGTATGAGATAGGTTCAATGTTCTGTTTTTTTATGTGCTAGATGCTTTTGTTGTGTTCGATTTGTCTGTGGACAACACGGCTGTTCAGAAATTTTCTATATAAACTAAATGGTGGGGTGTTCCAAAGACGGAGTATGTGTCCGTTTTGTTCGTAAGCAAGCTAAAATTGAGCTAAGAACACCCGCGGTGTCCTTAAATGTTGGTACATAAACAAAATGGGGGTGTCCTGAGGACCCTGTCCGTATTGTTCGCTGGTAAGTTGAATGTGTTCTAAGAACACTCGCGGTTTCCTGAAATGTTCGCAAATAAAATATGGGGGTGTTCTGAGGACGCTGTCCGTGTTGTTCGCTGGCAAGGTGAAAGTGTTCTAAGAGCACTCATAATGTCTGCGAACATTAAAAGTTTCCATAAGCCATAGTTGAAATGTTTGACTCCATGGGTGTGATATGCTGCGGTGGTTGTGGCTAGGGCATAGAGTGTTTGGCCATGCACCCAAGACTCTATGCCCTGGCCACAACCACCACAGCATATCGCATTCATAGTTGCTTATAACTTTGAGTCAAAAACAAATTTATAAGGAACAAAGTTATAAGCCACTATGGGTGTGAAATGCTGCGATGGTTGTACTTATTATAATATACTTACTGTTTGGTTTAGTACCTGGAGTTCATGTATTTCTTGTTCATTTCTGTGATAAAAGAAAATAGCATGTTAGTATTAGCATTTTGTAATGACTTATTACATTGTATAATCAACAATTTTTGGACCCTCATATTTAGTAGATTACAAACCAGAGTACTGTGCAATGTGCTCAGTTTCTGCGTTTGTTGCTAAAATCATTGGGTCTGTGGGCGAAAAAAAATCCATGTTGGATTAAAAAAAAAACCTTTTTCTGTTATGCTACAGTTTATTTGTTTGTTTGTTTTCAGTGTTCACTTGTTGTTTCTGGCTAATGCTTTATACATTGTCCTGTTGCAGTTTTTTGGAGCAGTAACATATTATATATTTGTTTGGATATTGTAAAATCTTGGAGCAGTTAGATACCAGTAGGCGTATTCTAAATGTCTATTTTTTGGTCTAATTTAGTGGTATTCATTTATCTGATTAGTTGTTGTAGAATCTTTGGGCAAATGATAGCTTTTGGAATATTCTAACAGTTTATATTTTTTTACTATAAGTTTACTTAAAGTTTAAATACAGTTTACTTATCAAATTTTGGTTTTAAGAACATTAAATAAGCATTTGTTACATTTGCTGGTAATCTCTGCTTTAGAGTAATGGTACTATCATTACATTCAAACCATCCTCATTTCTTTTTTATATATGCAGTGTAGTGCCCTGAATTGGTTGTGGCTCCTGCGTAGTAGATTATACCTATTGTTGTGAAGGTTTTCTTACCAAGCGATATTTGACCACGTGTGAATCCAGTCAGCTTGCAGTTGTTTTCGGTACCATCTGCATTGTAAGGTAGAAGCATTAGTATTACGTATTTACTATGTGTTTGTATTACTAACGTGGAGCGATTATCCGAATTGCAGGTAGAGCATAATGTACCATGGTTTGCATTTTGTACAAGTTGCTGAAATGGAATGGATTCACAGTTAGGTATTGATATATATGAAACATTCATTGGGGTTTTCTTCTTGTGTCACATTGTTGCAGAGAGTGCATGTATGTTTCCTCATGTATGAAATCTGGAAGATTTCATTTATAGGTATGTTTTTATTTTCCAGTACTTGTAGTAAGTACATTAGAAATTATTGTGGATCTTCCTGTGAGTTTATAGTGAATTTAACCATTCCAGTGCAGTAGTCCAATTGTTGTCTTATTCCATAAACACTATACGTGTTATCAGGATTGTTTGTTGCATTTCTGTGAAGTACTAACATTTGCAAACACAATTGGTCTGTACTGTGTAAGTAAATGTTGTCAACAATTGGTGGCAATTGAAATAGAATATTCATTGCTACATTTGCGTAGCAACTTACTCCAACTATATTTGAGAGTTTAAATGGACCAGGTAGTTCTGTATCTGATTGATTTTTTTTTTAGGTTGTCTTCCTTCTTTGATAAAGTACCTGGTTTACTTTCCCTAATGGGTCCTTTTATGTTTGTGGTACTTGATTAAGTTTTAGTTTCTTTTACTTTCTTTGGAGGATTTGCAGTGGCATCCTGTTGCATTTCTGTTTGATTTAGTTTTCTTTTAAGTTTTACTTGTTTCGGTACAGAATATGTGTTTAGATGGGGGGTGTATAGTGAGCAAAGTCTATTGTATTCTAAAACGCAAGGAATATCAGCGTTTACTTTACTTGCATCAAAGTTGATTAGAAATAGACCGTCAAGTGTACGTAAGCGTGATAGTGCTATGTAGCTCATGCCTTCTTTAAAGACTGTGTTACCAATGTCTATCATTGCTTTGTCTAGGGTAAGACCTTGTGATTTATGAATGGTGACTGCGTATGCAAGAGTTAGAGAAAATTGTTCTCTGCGTATATACATGTCTTTTAAGAGAAGGAAGCAAGCTGTTCAGCGTCCAATCCTTTTAACTTCTGAAAGTTTGTCAAAGAGAATATTGACAAACTGAATTTTGTTGTCACATGGGTATGTTTGAAAGCCAACAACTGTACACAGTGCTCCATTAACTAGTCCTCGGTCCACGTCAACGTTACGTTTAAGCATTACTCTGCAATTTAAGGATAATTTTATGATATTTTCCAATCCTGCTGTGTTTGAGATTGATTTTTTAAAACTATTTAGTCTTGTTGTGGCTTGGTCACACATGGGTAGTGGCATACCATGTACATCTAGTTTGTCTGTGGCACTAATTTCCATTATTGGTTGCATTTCTTTACTTAACATTATTTCATTGAATTTGAAACAGCTTGCAAGAGTTAGCATTAAGGACATACAATTGACATTTTTGTGGGCTAATTTTTCCATAACATCTGTAGCACATGAATTATCACCATAAAGTGAATGAATTTGCCGGGTTTTCAATATTGCTTCTGCTTCTTTAGAAAGTATACCAACTCTGATACTTTTTAAGATGTTGGCATAAGTGAGATCTGCAGATTGCCGCATGTTTTCTGTTAATTCTCTGTATTGGAAATGTTGCCAAAGGTTGACATGTCCAATGCTGCCAACAATTTTACGGCAGAGTTTGTGTCCTAATGTTTTAAAAATAGGCTCACCTTTTACTGGTGTCAATTGAAGAAGATCTCTGAAAACAATAATGTGTTTTCCTGCAAAGAGCTCTTCATAGTTTGTTTTGAGTACTTCTTGTAATCTGAGGTGAATCAAAGCCAACATTAGGTTGGACACCATGCTCACTTCATCTATTAGAAGCAAGAAGCATTTTCATTTGTTTCAATACTCTGCTTAGTTCCATTGCAGCTTCTGTAGAAAGTTTGTAATAGTCTAATTTGTTTTGGTGTTCAACTGGCAGGAGTAGTAATCGGTGTAAAGTGACACCACCTATGTTGAAGTCTGCTAAATCTGTGGGGACAGTGACAACAGCTGACAGTTTGTTGTTTGTCAATTGTTGAAGGAACTTACTGATGATTTTGATTAGGAATGTTTTGCCAGAACCAGCTTCACCACTGACGCACAATAGTATAGGTTTGTAATTTCGGCAGGTGCATTCTTTGTTTTCATGTTGTACACCATGTGCAATTTCTTTTGTTACTTCTTGAAAAATTCTACGTTGCTCATTGTTTAGTTTTGATTGTAGTATAGTTAAGTCTTCTTTATCTTCATACTGACACATAGTGTTTTCTACTTCTATCATAGCTAATTCTGCCTCATTTGTTATTAGTGGTTCTCCCAGTGGTTCTTGGCTTCCTGTTACAGAAGGTTGACTACTGTCAAGAGTGTCCTTATCTAGTTGGGCCTGGAGTTCTTCTTCGTGTTGCTGTTCATTGTGCAACATTGTTTTGTACTGTGTAAAGTTTATATCAGTTATAGTGCTTTCATTTGCTTTGAAAGCGTCTTCATATGAGTCATAGTTATCTAGTATTTCTTCTTCTTTTCTCCATGGTTTAAAGAGTTGTAGCAGGGACATGTAATATACTTATTTATGTTGAGGAGTCCTTAATGACAATTTGATATGATTAATTACATTTGGTTTGGTGAGTTTTACTAAGCTGCCTTCACAGTTCTCACTCTGTATTTACCGTTTTTTTCATCAGATTTTATATTATTTTTGTATGTGTAGTTTTGGGCTATGTGGTATAGACACATGGTTTCCAAAGTGGTACTCCTGTTTGGGTAGTATGTGGCCAATACATTGTTTTTTAAAATGTATTGGCTGTTGGGATCATGTTTGGCTATTGTTTCTATATCTTTGTATCATTTTAGAACTCTTTTTCTAGATTTAGCTGGACCAAGACTTAGCCATACTATATTTTCAGATTTACGATATAGTGATCTATGATGATGCAGTTAGATGTAGAGGTCTTGAATGTGATTGGTGGATGGTCATATGACTTCTTAGCTACATCCAATGATGGAATGGCACAGAGAGTGAACTGGAAATGGTAGAAGGGCTGTTCATGTTATGATATGTCGGCGGACATGGCGGTAGTTCGCGGACATCGGGTGTTACATCCGGGGATTTTTGGGTTCAGAAGTCATGCAAATGAGAATGAGCACTGAAAGGGATTGGTCAGAAAAGTTTAGTGGGTGTGTTGTGCCAGGAGAGAGTTTCTCAGATACTCTTTTTGCTGAGAGAAGAACAGATAGCTATGGCTGTGTGTTTCAGAAAACAGATTGTTTAGATTTTGGGAGACTCGTGGATACATTGCTTGAAGGTGCATGCAGAAACCTGTGGAGTAGCTTTAGATCTTGCATTCCCACATGTGGAAATACACTGGCATGGAGTGGTTGGACTTGTTACCTCTCTGTGGATGTCATCTTTGATGTCCTGGGTGTTAAGCTTAGCAGTGCACGGTGGTGGCGCGAGTTATGGTTGCTTAGCTTACCATAACTGATGAATTTCAAGGGTTTTTCGGTTTTACTTGGAACCATAATGTCCCGTTAACAACGTTTTTTCAGTGAATTTCATAGGTTTTTAGTAGCACAACTTAACCATAACGTCCCTTTAACCAAGTTTTTTCACTGAATATATATATATATATATTACAAAGCCATGGTAGTGGCTTTGTAGTTTTGGTTAAGTTGCTGTTTCCATAGGAAGAGGCCTTTTTGGGCGGCTTATAACTTCGCTCTCCCTGGACGAATCCTCACCAAACTTTGAAGTATATGGGTCACTCTGAATTCTTTTGCAAAGTTTGGTGAGGTTTGGTCCAGGGGGTCAAAGTTATAGGAGGGTCCCAAAACTTCTTTTTTCCCATAGACTGAATGGGGAAAAAATGTGCTCACGTCTACAGCCCAAACCTCTGGACAGATTTTCAGCAAATTTTGACCAGGAGCAGTGGCTTGGTCACAAAAGCGAGCTTTTGCAAATTTGGTGAAAATCTGTCCAGTAGTTTTTTAAAAAATGACCAAAATGTAGGTCACAAAAAATGTGTGATATCTATGTTCGGTCCGCTGACACACTTCCCTGTCTGCTCCGCGGACAGTGTCCTGATTGGCCAATCGGCTTGCGTCATGTCCGCGGACATGCAACGTGTTCGCTGATTGGACAGTGAAGAGCGTGAAGTGCGTCAGATTTTTGGAAACGCCTGCCATCTTGGATTTGTGGACGTCCGCGGACAGCGGAGTGAAACTTGGTGGAAAAATACTATTTAGTAAAGTGTTTTAGTGTGTAAGACTGTTTGGGGAGGGTGGGGGAGTAAGAGATAGGTTAAATGTTGTACTTATTTAGGTGGCAGGCACCCCTGTTGTGTTCGTTCTGACCGCAGACAATACGGGTGCCCTGAAATGTTCATAAATAAACGAAATGGGGGTGTCCTGAGGACACTACGCCTGTCCGTATGGTTCGTAGGCAAGTTGAAACTGTTCTAAGAACACATCAAGTGTCCTGGGATGTTCTAAATAAACGAAATGGGGGTGTCCTGAGGACACTACGCCTGTACGTATGGTTTGTAGGCAAGTTGAAATTGTTCTAAGAACACATCATGTGTCCTGGGATGTTCGTAAATAAACAAAATGGGGGTGTTCTGAGGACGCTATACCTGTCCGTACTATTCGTAGGCAAGTTGAAATTGTTCTAAGAACACATCAAGTGTCCTGGGATGTTCGTAAATGAACAAAATGGGGGTGTTCTGAGGATGCTAGACCTGTCCGAATTGTTCGCAAGCAAGCTGAAACTGTCCTAAGAACACACGCGGTGTCCTGAAATGTTTGTAAATAAATGAAATGGGGGTGTCCTGAGGACGCTGTCCATATTTCAGTTGAAATTGTTCTAAGAACACATCATGTGTCCTGGGATGTTCTTAAATAAACAAAATGGGGGTGTCCTGAGGACTCTATACCTGTCCGTACTGTTCGTAGGCAAGCCAAAACTGTTCTAAGAACACATCAAGTGTCCTGGGATGTTCGTCAACAAACAAAATGGTGGTGTCCTGAGGATGCTATGCCTGTCCGTATTGTTCGTGGGCAAGTTGAAATTGTTCTAAGAACACATCAAGTGTCCTGAAATGTTCATAAATAAACGAAATAGGTGGGTCGTGCCTGTCCGTATTCTTCACAGGCAAGTTGAAACTGTTCTAAGAACACGTGCAGTGTTCTGAAATGTTTATAAGTAAATGAAATGGGGGTGTACTGCAGACGCTATACCTGCCGTACTGTTCGTGGGCAAGTTGAAACTGTTCTAAGAACACTCGTCATGTTCGCGGACAATGTTTGACTCTATTGGTATGATATGCTGCGATGGTTGTGGCCAGGGCATAGAGTCTTGGGTGCATGGCCATATGGCCATGCACCCAAGACTCTATGCCCTGGCCACAACCATTACAGCATATCACACCCATAGTGGCTTATCCAGTCTTGGGTGCATGGGCAAGACCAAATTTATAAGCACCGAAGTTATAAGCTATTATGGGGGTGGTATGCTACGGTGGTTGTGGCCAGGGCCTAGAGTATTGGGTGCATGGTCAAGACCAAATTTATAAACACTGAAGTTATACGTCACTATGGGTGTGATTTGCTGCGATGGTTGTACTTATTATAATATACTTACTGTTTTGTTTAGTAACTGGAGTACATGTATTCCTTGTTCATTTCTGTAATAAAAGAAAATATCATGTTATTATTGGTATTTTGTAATGACTTATAACATTGAATTATCATTTTTTTTTTACCCTCATATTTCGTAGATTACAAACCAGTGTACTGTGCAATTTGCTCAGTTTCTGTGTTTGTTGCTAAAATCATTGGGTCTTTGGAAAAAAAAATCCATGTTGGATCAAAAAAATACTTTTTTTGTTATGCTACAATCTATTTGTTTGTTTGTTTTCAGTGTACACGTGTTGTTTCTGGCTAATGTTCTATATGTTGGCTTGTTGCAGATTTTTGGAGCAGTTAGATACCTGTTGACATATTCTAACTGTCTATTTTTTGTTATAATGAAGTGGTATTGATTTATCTGTTTGGATATTGTAAAATCTTGGGGCAGTTAGATACCAGTTGGCGTATTCTAACTGTCTATTTTTTGTTATAATGTAGTGGTATTGATTTATCTGTTTGGTTATTGAAAATCTTGGGGCAGTTAGATACCAGTTGGGGTATTCTAACTGTTTATTTTTGATATAATTTAGTGGTATTCATTTATCTGTTTAGTTGTTGTAGAATCTTGGGGCAGTTAGATACCTGTTGGCATATTCTGTCTATTTTTTGTTATAATGAACTGGTGTTGATTTATCTGTTTGGTTATTGTAAAATCTTGGGGCAGTTAGATACCAGTTGGTGTATTCTAACTGTCTATTTTTTTATATAATTTAGTGGTATTCATTTATCTGTTTAGTTTTTGTAGAATCTTGGGGCAGTTAGATAGCTGTTGGCATATTCTAACAGTTTATACTTTTTTAATAGAAGTTTTGTTAATGTTTAAGTACAGTTTAGTTAATACATTTTGGTTTTAAGAAGATTAAATAAGCGTTTCTAAGATTTGCTGGTAATCTCTGCTTTAGAGTAATGGTACTATCATTACATTCGGACCATCCACATTTTTTTTTATATATGCAGTATAGTAACCTGCATTGGTTGTGGCTCCTGTGTGGTAGATTATACCTATTGTTGTGAAGGTTTTCTTACCAAGTGATACTTGACCATGTGTGAATCCAGTCAGCTTGCAGTTGTTTTTGGTACCATCTGCACTGTAACGTAGAAGCATTAGTATTATGTATTTACTATGTGTTTGTATTAGTAAGGTGGAGCGATTATCCGAATTGCAGGTAGTACAAAATCTACCATGGTTTGCATTTTGTACAAGTTGCTGAAATGGAACAGATTCACAATTAGGTATTGATACACAAAGCGCTCATTGGGGATTTGTTCTTGTGTCACATTGTTGCAGAGAGTGCATGTATGTTTCCACATGTATGAAATCTGGAATATTTCATTTATAGGTATGTTTTTGTTATCCAGTACTTGTAGTAAGTTCATTAGAAATTCTTGCGGATCTTCCTGTGAGTTTATAGTGAATTTCACCATTCCAGCACAGTAGTTCAATTCTTGTCTTATTCCATAAACACTATACGTGTTGTCAGGATTGTTTGTTGCGTTTCTATGAAGTACTAACATTTGCAAACACAATTGGTCTGTACTGTGTAAGTAAATTTTGTCAACAATTGGTGGTAATTGAAATAGAATATTCATTGCTACATTTGCGTAGCAACTTACACCAATTACATTTGAAAGTTTAAATGGACCAGGTAGTTCTGTATCTGAGTGTTTTTTTTTGAGTTTGTCTTCCTTCTTTGAAGAAGTACCTGGTTTACTTTCCCTAATAGTTTCTTTTTTGCTTGTGGTACTTGATGAAGTATTAGTTTTTTTTTACTCTCTTTGGAGGATTTGCAGTGACTTCCTGTTGCATTTCTGTTATATTTAGTTTTCTTTTACAACGTTTTATTTTTTGTGGAACAGGATATGTTTTTAGATGGGGGTTTATAGTGAACGAAGTCAATTGTATTTTAAAATGCAGGGAATATCAGTGTTTACTTTACTTGCATCAAAGTTGATTACAAATAGACTGTCAAGTGTACGTAAGCGTGAATGTGCTACGTAGCTCATGCCTTTTTTAAAGAGTGTGTTACCAATGTCTATCAATGCTTTGTCTAGGGTAAGACCTTGTGATTTATGAATGGTGACTGCGTAGGTAAGAGTTAGAGAAAATTGTTCTCTACGTACATACATGTCTTTGAAGAGAAGGAATCGAGATGTTGAGCGTTCTATCCTTTTCACTTCTGAAAGTTTGTCAAAGAGAATATTGACAAACTGAATGTTGTTGTCACGTGGGTATGTTTGAAAGCCAACAACTGTACCCAGTGCTCCATTAACTAGTCCTTGATCCGTGTCAAGGTTACGTTTAAGGATTACTCTGCAATTTAAGAATAATTTAAATATTTTTTCCAATCCAGCTGTGTTGAGGATTGATTTTTCTAAACTATTTACAGTCCGATTCATGGAATTAATGTGCGCCGAAAATTCCGGCGCAGAGGTGCCAAAACGTGCGAATCGCAGTAAAAGTGCGAAAATCGCACTGCAACTGTGAAAATTGCAGGTAAGCCAGCGCACATTGATTCATGGAAGTCCGTGCGCGAGAAAAATATTGGATGTGCGCTGAAAAAGTGCGCGGCGCACGCTGGCGCACAGGTCATCGAACGGCGTGCGCCACGGCCGCTGCGAAATCGCACATAGCACGGCGCACATAACAAAAGTAGGCGGAACACGGGGCGTAACACTCGGAATGGGGAACAATGCGTGAAAATATGGGCATCACGGGGGAAGTACAGGAGGCAAATGTGCAGAATGCCCACACGCTCTCCTACAACTCGTATTCATGGAATCGAATAGGGCAAACCAGCGCACGGTCAAAGACGCACACACGGCCAAACAATTCCGCCACAAGAAAGCAGGCGGTAGCGTCCCTGCGCCTGATATAAATGTGCGCCAAAATGTGCGCTAACAAAAAGCACCCATATACAGGTATGATGAATGATCCATACTGTGGCCCTCTAGGACAAATGAGGTGCAAAGGGGTACCGACAAACACGGACACCCGCTGTGTGAAAAATAGCGTGTGCGTGTATTACGGGGTGCGCGGGAAGTTCCACACACGATTGCCCTGGGTACGTGTATTCCGGGCTGCGCGGGAAGTTCCAAACGCGATTTCAGCAGGGTACGTTTATTACAAGGTGTATGGGAAGTTTCACATGCGATTTTTCAGGGTACGTGTATTTCGGTGTGCTCGTAAAGTTCCACACGCGATTTCAGCAGGGTACGTGTATTCTAAGGTGCGCGTGAAGTTTCACACACAAATTTGCAGGGTACGTGTATACCAGTGTGCGCGTGAAGTTTCACACGCATTTTCAGCAGGGTACGTGTACTCCGGGTGCGCGGGAAATTCCACACGCGAATCCAGCAGCCTACGTGTATTTCGGGGGTGCCGGGGGGTCCTACTTGTGAATTGGCCGTGTGTGTCCTCCCAGCTGTTCCCTCTACACCCTCCACGGCCCCTGCAGGTGGCCCACACCACAGGAGACTACCCTGCACCCCTGCACATGTCCCGCAGGCAGCCCATCCACCATGGCCATGCCCCCCAGCCAACCCACATGTCACCTTGCACTACTGCCCACCAACGTATGTCTCCCTGCACCCCCACCCCCCAGCACTGTGGGGCACCCTCCACCAGGCCCCCACTCATGTCCCCCGGCACCCCCACCCCCCCAGCATCCAGGGGCACCCTCCACCACGCCCCACTCATGTCCAACTCATGTCCCCCTGCACCCTCACCCCCCTGCATCCAGGGGCACCCTCCACCAGGCCCCCACTCCTGTCCCCCTGCAACCCCATCCCCCAGCACTGTGGGGCACCCTCCACCAGGCCCACACTCATGTCCCCCTGCACCCTCACCCCCCAGCATCCAGGGGCACCCTCCACCAGGCTCCACTCATGTCCAACTCATGTCCCCCTGCACCCTCACCCCCCTGCATCCAGGGGCACCCTCCACCAGGCCCCCACTCATGTCTCCCTGCAGCCCCACCCCCCTGCATCCAGGGGCACCCTCCACCAGGCCCCCACTTCATATCCCCCTGCTCTTCCACCCCCCAGCACTGTGGGGCAGCCTCCACCAGGCCCCCACTCATGTCCAACTCATGTCCCCCTGCACCCCTACCCCCCAGCATCCAGGGGCACCCTCCACCAGGCCCCACTCATGTCCAACTCATGTCCCCCTGCACCCCCACCCCCCTGCATCCAGGGGCACCCTCCACCAGGCCCCCACTCCTGTCTCCCTGCACTCCCATCCCCCAGCACTGTGGGGCACCCTCCACCAGGCCCCCACTCATGTCCCCCTGCAACCCCACCCCCCAGCATCCAGGGGCACCCTCCACCAGGCCCCACTCATGTCCAACTCATGTCCCTGTGCACCCCCACCCCCCTGCATCCAGGGGCACCCTCCACCAGGCCCCCACTCATGTCTCCCTGCAGCCCCACCCCCCTGCATCCAGGGGCACCCTCCATGAGGCCCCCACTCATGTCCCCCTGCACCCCCACCCCCCTGCATCCAGGGGCAACCTCCACCAGGCCCCCACTTCATGTCCCCCTGCACCCCCAACCCCCAGCACTGTGGGGCACCCTCCACCAGGCCCCCACTCATGTCCAACTCATGTCCCCCTGCACCCCCACCCCAGGCATCCAGGGGCACCCTCCACCAGGCCCCACTCATGTCCAACTCATGTCCCCCTGCACCCCCACCCCCCTGTATCCAGGGGCACCCTCCACCAGGCCCCCACTCCTGTCTCCCTGCACCCCCAGCCCCCAGCACTGTGGGGCACCCTCCACCGGGCCCCCACTCATGTCCCCCTGAACCCCCATCCCCCAGCATCCAGTGGCACCCTCCACCAGGCCCCATTCATGTCCAACTCATGTCCCCGTGCACCCCCACCCCTCTGCATCCAGGGGCACCCTCCACCAGGCCCCCACTCATGTCTCCCTGCAGCCCCACCCCCCTGCATCCAGGGGCACCCTCCACCAGGCCCCCATTCATGTCCAACTCATGTCCCCCTGCACCCCCACCCCCTGCATCCAGGGGCACCCTCCACCAGGCCCCCACTCCTGTCTCCCTGCACCACCACCCCCAGCACTCTGGGGCACCCCCCACCAGGCCCACACTCATGTCCCCCTGCACCCCCACCCCCCTGCATCCAGGGGCACCCTCCACCAGGCCCCCACTCCTGTCTCCCTGCACCACCACCACCCCCCAGCACTGTGGGCCAACCTCCACCAGGCCCCCACTCATGTCCCCCTGCACGCCCACCCCCATGCATCCAGGGGCACCCTCAACCTGGCCCCCACTCATGTCTCCCTGCAGCCCCACCCTCCTGCATCCAGGGGCACCCTCCACCAGGCCCCGACTCCTGTCTCCCTGCACCACCACCCCCAGCACTGTGGGGCACCCTCCACCAGGCCCCCACTCAAGTCCCCCTGCACCCCCACCCCCCAGCATCCAGGGACACCCTCCACCAGGCCCCACTCATGTCCCCCTGCACCCCCACCCCCCTGCATCCAGGGGCACCCTCCACCAGGCCCCACTCATGTCCAACTCATGTCCCCCTGCACCCCCACCCCCCTGCATCCAGGGGCACCCTCCACCAGGCCCCCACTCATGTCTCCCTGCAGCCCCACCCCCTGCATCCAGGGGCACCCTCCACCAGGCCCCCACTCATGTCTCCCAACCCCCCCCACACTCCAGCAGTGTGATTTCCCTGGGTACATGTATTTCAGGGGTGCGCGGGTAGTCTTACACGCGATTTCATCAGGGTACGTGTATTATGGGTCCGCGTGAACTTCCACACGCGACTGGGCCTGTGAGAGTGGGGTACATGTATTCCTGGGGTGGGCGGGAATTTTTACTCACGACTGGGCCTGGGAGAGCGTGTTACGTGTATTCCTGGGGTGGGCGGGAAGATTTACACAGTCGCCTACAACGCGCCAAAAAAAAAGGTCCAATCCGGAAACACGTACGCCAGCATGAAGCAGGCGCACGTGCCGCGCAGCATAACAGAGTGCGCAAACAACAAACAGGCTCAGATGCCAGGATGAATATACTGTCCCTAGCAGCAGTGGCCGTGGGATACCGTAGGAGGAGGAGGAGGATAGTCAGGGCTAGAATCTTCACACCCAGAACCAGCCTATTTGGTATGCCTGATGACCAGGTGTATGGGAGATACAGGTTTCCACCACACATAATACTCGACCTGGTCAGTGAGTGGCAGGATGACCTCACATCACCCACCCTGTGCTACCAAGCACTCAGCCCCCTGGAGAAGGTCCTCAATGTACTGCACTTCTTTGCTACTGGATCATTTCAGCGGACAAGTGCCATAGTGGGGGGGGGTGTCACAGGCCAAGCAGTCATGGTGCCTACACCAGGTGTTGGCCATCATCATTGCACGCCCATCAGTCTGCAGCCACATATACCTGCCCAGAGCACCTGCAGAAAGGCAGGCTGTCAGCCAGGATTTCTACAGGGTGGCACAATTCCCCAAAGTGCTAGGTGCCATTGATTGCACCCATGTGGCTCTACGTCCCCCCAGGGCATCTGAGCACATCTATAGAAACCGCAAGCACTGGCATTCCATCAACGTCCAGGTAGTATGTGATGCCAAGGGAATCATCACCTCAGTATATGCCAACTATCCAGGGTCCACCCACGACAGCTTCATTTACAGGATGTCAACCCTAAACCGGGACATGGAAGCTGGGCGGCATGGCGATGCATGGCTGCTTGGTGAGTATAAATGCCACAGCACACGCATGCATGACAGATACAGAGTAATGTCACCACCCCACTAATGATTCCCATCACCACCTCCCCAGGGGACAGTGCCTACCCTCTGAGCACCCACATGATGACGCCAATTTGGAACCCCATCACGCCTCCCGAGGTAAGATACAACACAGCCCATATTGCAACCCGGGGCATAGTGGAGCGCACATTCGGAGTGCTCAAGTCACGCTTTCGTTCCCTTGACCGTTCTGGCGGGCAGCTGTTATACGCTCCCCCAGTAGTGTGCAGGATCATAGTGGCAGGATGTGTCCTGCACAATGTTGCAACATGCCAGGGCCTGGCTGTGGACATGGTGGTGCCCCCACATCCCCAACCACATGCACGCCCGCTGCGCATGGGAGGGGAAAGGGCATGGGGCGAGGCAGCCCGTACGCAGCTGGTGGCTAATTACTTCACATAGAAATCACACCCCTGTGGAGTGCACACAGCCCTGGCACATACCATCTGACAATCAATGATGACTCAATCAGACAATTCTGATGAATTAAGGGACAGTCAACTGTCAGAACCATAGCAGCCTGAGATTGTTCATGGACTGGAAGTGTCACAATGTGTGTATCCCTACCGACACAAACACCACCAATGCAGTGTCATCAAAAGACACACTTCTATGCAGCAAAAATGAATACGCACTTGCAAAATACAACATGAGAACAGTGCCATGTCACCCAATCCCTCCCCCGCACCGCCACACAACACACTGTGGCATGTCATGCTATGTTAGAGCAAACAAATTAATCCCCACAACATGACACAAGTGTCACAAAGTACAGTGTCCCTAATGGAAACTGGCCACACATGAAATGCTCACAGTAATGCAGGACCAACAACACACATTACCAAATATTTACCAATAATACGAATCACCTACACAACCTCCAACCTGCCATAAACATGACAGTACGGACTTAAAAAATTGGTAGCCTTAGTACCTGATAATGGCAGCACTTCAAACACTTCCAACTGTACAGTGTTAGTGCCACGCAAAAGTGTAGGTGCACTGCTTACAACATGGACTCCATTTCCAAAGTAGACCTCCTTGTGAAGACATGAGAAATGGACCGGCAAATTAGGAGGATGAGATGGATGCTGAGGCACATATCAATACACCATGCAGTGTACAATACAACAACAATATGCACTAGGAATGTATACACAGTATTCACTACAGACTGCCCACACATCAAATGGGAGTCCAACGTCACTGTGTAAGTCAATGTCACTTGGACACACCCTTTGCAAGCCCATGGAAACGGGAAGCAGGAGGGGTGTGTGTCACACAAACCCAAGCATCTGACCCAAATTCAGGACAAGCCTGCATGTGCCCAGCCACAATACAGCGTATGCCCATGGGAGCCACACAAGGCAACACACTGTCCAAAAAATCAAAAATCAAAAATGGCCATGAATGGGCCAGGGGGGATGGGAGAGGCCACCCAGGAGGTCCGAGGACAGGGTGCACACCAAAACCCACCTGTGTGGATCTTGCAAAAAAAAACACCTCCATGGGCTCATGGCCTGCACGGCTACCCTATTGTGAGAGATTCGCTGCTGTCGCTCTCCTCACCCTCTGCAGCTGCATCAGGAGGTGGTGGCACTATGGGAGGCAGCCCACGCAAAGTCCTAGTCTGGTCCTCCATGGCAGGAAGCATGCGGGTGTGGAAGGTCTGGTTCTGGAGGATAATCGTGCAGGGGTCCCCTTGCAACAACTCACGGAATGCCCGGACCTCCTCCCTAGTTGCCTGCATCTCAGCTGAGAGCGTACGTGTGAGCCGCTCCAGCTGCTGTTCTGTCCTTGTGTTAGTTGAAGCCTCAAGCTCAACAAGAGTTACCCTGAGGTGACGGAGTTCCACCCTCAGGGCTTCTCTGTGGCCCTGGGACTCAATAGAAATGGCTTCCCGCAGAGTCTCCAGTGCCGCCCGCCTGTCCCTGTTGGACGCCAACATGTCCTCCCTGTGTGACTGGCAAATGGAGTCTGTTGCCTGCTGTTGTTGTTCAATCAGCCTTTCTTGGGGGACAATGGAAGTGGCCACCCTATCCATGGCCTGAGCCATCATCTCAGATGATGCTGCCTGTTGGTTTGCCATACCGTATATGGATTGCTCCCATGCGGTATTGCCAGGTGGCGTACGGCCACCGCGTCGGCGGGCACCACACCTGTCTGGCACAAGGCGAACTGCGCCTTGCTGTGCCGGCTCTGCCTGAGGCTGCAGGACTGCATTCCCCCTCTGATCTGCTGGCCCAGGAACAGGATCAGATGTTGCGGAGTGTGACCCTGCATCCGTAACCACCAAAGGCGGACCTACCAACACTGACATCCCCATTGAGGGTTCTACCCCTGGTGCAGGTGGGTTGGACAGTACAGAATCCCTCCCAGAAACACTGACCTGCGACCACACATAGGTCTCATCATCCGAATCGACACCTGAATAGAGCTCGGGGGAGGTGCACCCAGAGACACCCCTTGAGATGATGTTCTGCAGCAAGTGTGGGTTCTCACCTACCACCACACCACGTCCCTCACTGGTGCCCGGTCGGGCCTGAGACCCCTCCTGGGTCTGCACCATCTCCACAACCCCAGCAGTATCAAGTGCGTCATCCCCTGCAAAGACATGAAAGAAAAGAAATGGGAACAGGCATTAGCACCATGGCACACAATTCGGGCTGAGAAGCAACAGAAACAGTACTTCATTGACACATGTCCCACATGACTATAACCCTCTCATGCATGCAGCGTCACTGCGTATGAAGGGGAGGCAAATGGCACACATTGATGACACCAAGATGGAAGACCAACACATTTGCTGCATGCTGGCTAGCAGTGCCATCACACATTGGCCTGTGATTGGCATGTCCAATACACATACATGACACATGCCATCACACAGATGGCATGTACCATAGCCATGTCACACATGTGACAATAGGACTGAGAAATGCCTAGTGAAAGTGGTGGAATGCAGACAATCAGCCTGAATGAACACAGAATAATATGCAACTATGTTGTGGCAAGATGACACTTCAAGGGCAACTGGCGTGAGGTTGGGCTGAATGTCTACTGTTGCCAGAAGGGATACTGCAATACCCAAATCCTGGTGCACAGAATGTATTGGATGAAGCACATGGGTGACCCAAACCACTCAGGCACACACACCCTCACCTGGCACTCAATCAGAAGCCCTCACACACACACCATGCACATGGATGACACGCACATGCATGTGCACTCACCGGACAATGCCTCGTAATCTGGCAGGTCTCCCACGCCTTGGATCTGTTCCTCCGTGACGTAGGTCCCAGCAACATACTCATGTGGAGTGAGTTGTATGTCCTCTGCTGGAGACCCACCTCCAGTCACTAGAGTTGCGGCATGACTTGAGGCCAGCTTTTTCTTTGCCCTGCGCTTCAGATCATTCCAGCGCTTGTAGCAATCATTAGCTGTGCACCTCACAAATCCAAGGGCACTTATGAGGTCCACAATGGTCTGCCAGTGTGCCGGACTTTGTGCAGGTGTGGTCTTGCATCCTGCGGTAATCACCATTTCGCTGTCAAGTGCGGACACATACTCAACAAGTGCATCAAGTTTGGTCTGATTGAAGCTGGGCTTCCTTGGTGGGCCGGACTGTGTAGCCATGTCTGGGGCATCAGCCTGTACTGGACGAGCACTCTTCCTTTTCCGCTTGGAAGGTGGTGGGGATCCTGAGTGTCCTACGCCGCTCTGGACACTAGGGTAGGAGCCCCGGTGGACTGTGGACTAGGAGTGTGGGAATGAACATTAGCTGAAGTGTGATGTAGTCAGGGGGAACGTCAGCAGGATGGAGTGGGACCGACACTGTCCTGGCTGGGACACTCAGAGCTGGAGTGGATGGAGCCGCAGCTGCCCCTGGAGCCTCCCCACCCTGCCTACTCGGGGCAGCAGATGACATAGCTGCCCCTGATCCACGTGGCCTGGTGACACCAACGTGCACCGCCACACGTGGCCTAGACCTGCTGACCTGAAAGTCAGCCATGGAGTCACCCTGTGCCAGGTCTGGTGCCACAATGGGCTGGTCCAACAAGGGCTGAGCAGGGATGGTGTCAGCCACGTTACCCTCAACCAGGGGGAGGCATGGGTGTCCCTGACTGGTCACCCACACATGGGGGGCTAGGGGCACCCTGCAAGTCCCGGCCACGTCCCCTACCGTATCCACCACAGTCACCTCTTGTGCCTCGGCCACCTTTGCCACCCTTACGGCGTGCTCGCCTCCCAACCATGGCACTGATGTTGTTGTGCGTATGGGAGTTGAAGTAAACTATTGTCCTGGGCAATTGGGGGTCAAAGGGGTAGGGTACTAGATGGAATTCGTACCCTGGTGCTCTAGCAAGGCTGTATGTGACCCCTGGGGGAAGATGACGGGTCACGCAACGCACAGGCACCCCAAAAAAAGGAGATAATGTGCACGCAACCCCTCCTAGACCACATGCGTGGAAAAATAAACCTGCACTACGCTGTGGCACCCAGAAACACAAAAATGAATGTATGCGTGTCACAGGCAGCCTAGACTGACCACTGAAGGGGTAGGCAACACACTGGGCAAGCACAGATGTTAAATACGTGCGCGACTCACCATCTGCCAGGAAAAATCGCGTGAAAAATATGCGCGTGTGCGCCGCAGACGTGCTGGATTTTCACGTGCCAAATCACTCCGTATCAAGCTCGCCACGCGTAAACATACGGAAGACCACGCTCCTGCCCAGAAGGCTGAATTACTGCCCTGCAGAGCCCCGAGCACGCTCCCACCTGCCATCTGCTGCTGCCTGATTGCCTACTGCCCACGTGCCCTGCCATTTGCTGCCTGCACATCAGCCAGGGGTGCTGTTGCTGTGACCACCCCTGATGGAACCGAAGACTCCCGAATGGGATTCCATCGCTCCACAGACCAGCCCCAGGACCCAGTTGCCCACCACTCCTGCCTCTGGGGTTGTCATGTTGGGCACTGCAACATCTGGCACCACTGGCAACACCCGGCCAGAGAGGCAGAGGGGCACCAGCTTCACTGCCACCGAAGTTGGTGTCCTAGTGGAGCAAGTCCTGGGGCAGTATGATGCCCTCTTCGGAGGTTTGCGCGCCGACAAGGAAGGACGGACTCGGATCTGGACGGACATCGTGACTGCCATCAACGCGGAGGGAGTGGCAGTCCGACTATTCCATCATGTCAAGAAGCGCTGGGAGGACTTCAGGTCCAGGACCCTCAACAAGGCCCGGCGCCTCTTGAAGGCAGCGGATGCTAATGGGCGCCGGGGCCACTTGTCAGACGATCAGATGAGGGTCCTGGAACGCATATCCCCAGCACTCCACGTCCAGGTCCTTGAGAGGCAGACCCGTCTGGAGTCGAGCGGTAAGTGTACATGTATCATCATTGTAAGCTGTGCGTGTGGTGATGTGCCAGTAGTGTGCAGGTTGCACATGTGTTTTTATGGGGCCAAGTATGGGGTGGGGTGTACAGGCCCGTGCGGCTAACACATGCGAGTGCTCTCATGTGTGAGACATGGATGGTGCTTGTGTGTGTAGGCTTGCATGCCAAATGCAGTTGTGTGGGCACACATGTTTGGATGAATGTGTATGTAAGTAGTCATGTTCGTGATGTCACACATGGATGTTAGTTTCAGCTGCATGTATCAGCACTGTGTACATGTGCATGTGTGTGTATTTGACAAGGGTGCAACAGTGATGCAGCATAGATGCATGTGACAGCGGGATGTGGAAGCCTGATTCGCAGATGTGACATGGATGCCAATCTGAACACTGCGACAGTTGGCAGAGGTGTACACATGCATGCAAGTGTGGTGGTGTGTGTGCATGTGTAGTGCACTCCCTGTGTTGCATGTGATGTCTGGGTCACCTTTGCCTGCTCATGCTGTTGTATGTTTATGGATGGTGATGGCTGTTGCGATGTGGCTGTGGTATGGCTCATGTGTGCGAGTTGAAATGACATGGGTGTTGGCGATTGTGATGCCATGTCTGAGGTTTGCCAATGCCACTCATGTACAACTGTCATGTGTGTATGTGTCCATTGTACAGTGCCCTAATGCCTGTGTTTTATTTCTCCCTGTCTGCAGCATCAACTGATGAAGAGGGCGGAGAAGGTGCTGTGGAGCACAGCAGCGGGGATCGCACTGCCAGCCGGAGACGCAAGGCCCAGCTGCCCTCCCAGGTTGTCATCTCGTCGGGGAGTGAGGAGTCCGGTGCCGCATCCCAGGCCGCAGCTGCTGGGGGGAGGTCCAAGGGGCAGAGGTTGGAGTTGAACTCCTCGGCAGCAGAAGGGGCAGCTGGGACCCCACAGGGCCCAACGGGGGAAGATGGCACGGAGTCATCCAGGTTGGTGGGGGCTTTGGTGGAGGAGGAGGCCGTGCAAGCGACAGAGACAGGGTCTGGAGGTGGGGATTCCACTGATGCTAGTGGTGCAGTGCAGGACCTGGGACAGGAGGCAGCACAGGCCGCCGCGGAGGTGCCTGTGTGCAATCCTGTCCCTGATCCTGTCACTGCATCATCTTGCACCAGCAGGGATGCCTACGTCCAGACCCGTTTTCAGGCAGGGGATGAGCTTACAACAACTGGCCTTCCTCTGCCTGCGGACGTGGCTATCCAGGTACGGGTTGAGCCTGTCCTGACTGGTGTGGCGTTGCATCAACGGGCCATGCGAGGTGACCTGCATTCTGTTCATGAGGAGACTGCACGTCATCTCGAATGATTCGTTGACCGCGTCGGCCTACTGTAACAGGTCACCCAGGCTGGATTCCTCCGTTTGCTGGAGCTTGATCCGACCCCCTCCTCAACTGAACACCCTATGCGCCAGTCGTCCTCCGTGCCATCTTACCACCCATTTGTCACCTGGGTGCCCTGTGGAGCTGCCTCTGACAGTGCGGCCAGGCTGGTGGAGGACACATCCCTGCCACAGTCGGAAGTCAGACGTCCAGCAGGGGTGGCCACATCAACGACTGCACCCCGGCCGGTGGAGGATGTAAAGGCAGCAGGAGCCAAGGCACGGGCACAGGCACAGCAGCAGCAGCAACGAGGTGGGAGCCATGATGGCTCAGGGCCTTCGACATCGGAGGGGCAGGCATTGGCCGGAGGGCAGGAGGACCCAGGACGGGAAGTGTCTTCCGAATGGCAGCGGTTGGGCCACGCCATAGATATGGAGCGGCAGCGGACGGGAGAGGCACGGCTCACGATGGTCAGGGCGGAGAACTCCATGCGGAGGGCCTTGAGGCGGGCCGAGTGCCTTGAGGCAATCCGCAGGGAGTTGGAGGAGAACATGTCGTTGGCCCTGCGGACCCTCGGGGCCATGGAGGAGGACCGCCTCCAGGACATTGAGCAGGAGTTCGATGATGCCCTGGCCCGGAACATCCCGAAGTGAGCCGTCGGACTAGCCCGCTGCCCATGTAAATTGTTATGTAGTTAGTGTTAGGTTTCCTTTGGTTTTTCTTTTTTTTTTGGACCCTTTGGACAATGGACCACATTTTTGTACATACTTTTTTAATTCGGTAGTATTATTAGATAGGTTTCATTTCTTCTGTTGGGATCATGGACACTGGATTGGTTAAGCTGTATGTAGTTGACTGTTGGATTTTATTTTTTTATTTGGAATTTACCCATGGAGCAATGGTTTTCGGTTTTGATTTTCCTTTGGATTTACTTTTTTTAACTGTGACTTTGGACACCTTTCCTTTGGATTATGATTTGTGGTTTTACATTATTTTACGGACATGCTGCTTTTTGTTTTTAATTCCCATTGTCGTTTGTTTATTTTTGATTCCATTT
Organism: Ambystoma mexicanum; assembly: GCF_040938575.1. Taxonomy (NCBI): domain Eukaryota; kingdom Metazoa; phylum Chordata; class Amphibia; order Caudata; family Ambystomatidae; genus Ambystoma; species Ambystoma mexicanum. The sequence continues at coordinate 944,605,235 of NC_090936.1, forward strand.
ATGTTGCTTTTAATACATTTTCGTCATCAAACTTCAATGTGTAGTAGCATCTCATTGGTTTCATGCATGTCATGATATGTGTTTTGACATTCACTGACACCCATTGTGTGTATGTTAGGGACATGTGTTCATTTACATACTTGCCATTGGGGTTGTATCATGTAATTGGCTTTTCTAAGTGGGTGGATGCAATGCTTGGGTGTGTGTTTGGCATGTGGAGGCAACCCATAAGGGCCAGGGATCTAGATTCTGATGACGTGTTGGCTGGGGGACATGAGTCGGGCCTGGTGGAGGGTGCCCCACAGTGCTGGGGGGTGGGGGTGCTGGGAGACATGAGTGGGGGCATGGTGGAGGGTGTCCCTGGATGCTGGGGGGTGCGGGTGCAGGGGGACATAAGTGGGGGCCTGGTGGAGTGTGCCCGTGCACTGCTGGGGGGTGGGGGTGCTGGGAGACATGAATGGGGGCATGGTGGATGGTGCCCCTGGATGCTGGGGGGTGGGGGTGCAGGGGGACATGAGTTGGACATGAGTGGGGGTCTGGTGGAGGGTGCCCCTGCACTTCTGGGGGGTGGGGGTGCAGGGGGACATGAGTGGGGGCCTGGTGGAGGGTGCCCCTGGATGCTGGGGGGTGGGGGTGCAGGGGGACATGAGTGGGGGCCTGGTGGAGGGTGCCCCTGGATGCTGGGCGGTGGGGGTGCAGGGGGACATGAGTTGGACATGAGTGGGGGCCTGGTGGAAGGTGCCCCTGCACTGCTGGGGGGTGGGGGTGCTGGGAGACATGAATGGGGGCATGGTGGACGGTGCCCCTGGATGCTGGGGGGTGGGGGTGCAAGGGGACATGAGTTGAACATGAGTGGGGGTCTGGTGGAGGGTGCCCCTGCACTGCTGGGGGGTGGGGGTGCTGGGAGACATGAGTGGGGGCATGGTGGAGGGTGCCCCTGCACTGCTGGGGGGTGTGGGTGTTGGGAGACATGAGTTGGGGTATGGTGGAGGGTGCCCCTGGATGCTGGGGGGTGGGGGTACAGGGGGACATGAGTTGGATATGAGTGGGGGCCTGGTGGAGGGTTACCCTGCACTGCTGGGGGGTGGGGGTGCTGGGAGACATGAGTGGGGGCATGGTGGAGGGTGCCCCTGGATGCTGGGGGGCGGGGGGGTGGGGGTGCAGAGGGACATGAGCTGGACATGAGTGGGGGCCTGGTGGAGGGTGCCCCTGCACTGCTGGGGGGGGTGCTGGGAGACATGAGTGGGGGCATGGTGGAGGGTGCCCCTGGATGCTGGGGGGTGGGGGTGCAGGGGGACATGAGTTGGACATGAGATGGGGCCTGGTGGAGGGTTCCCCTGCACTGCTGGGGGGTGGGGTGCTGGGAGACATGAGTGGGGGCATGGTGGAGGGTGCCCCTGGATGCTGGGGGTGGGGGGGTGGCGGTGCAGAGGGACATGAGTTGGACATGAGTGGGGGTCTGCTGGCAGGTGCCCCACAGTGCTGGGGGGTGGGGGTGCCTGGAGACATGAGCGGGGGCATGGTGGAGGGTGCCCTGCACTGCTGGGGGTGGGGGTGCTGGAGACATGAGTGGGGGCCTGGCGGAGTGTGCTCTGCACTGCTGGGGGGTGGGTGTGCTGGGAGACATGAGTGGGGCATGGTGGAGTGTGCCCCTGGATGCTGGGGATGGGGGTGCAGGGGGACATGAGTGGGGGCCTGGTGGAGGGTGCCCCTGGATTCTGTGGGGTGGGGGTACAGGGAGACATGAGTTGGACATGAGCGGGGGCCTGGTGGAGGGTTCCCCTGCACTGCTGGGGGGTGGGGTGCTGGGAGACATGAGTGGGGGCATGGTGGAGGGTGCCCCTGGATGCTGGGGGTGGGGGGTGGGGGTGCAGAGGGACATGAGTTGGACATGAGTGGGGGCCTGCTGGCAGGTGCCCCACAGTGCTGGGGGGTGGGGGTGCCTGGAGACATGAGCGGGGGCATAGTGGAGGGTGCCCTGCACTGCTGGGGGTGGGGGTGCTGGAGACATGAGTGGGGGCCTGGCGGAGTGTGCTCTGCACTGCTGGGGGGTGGGTGTGCTGGGAGACATGAGTGGGGCATGGTGGAGTGTGCCCCTGGATGCTGGGGATGGGGGTGCAGGGGGAAATGAGTGGAGGCCTGGTGGAGTGTGCCCCTGCACTGCTGGGGGGTGGGGGTGCTGGGAGACATGAGTGGGGACATGGTGGAGGGTGCCCCTGGATGTTGTGTGGGGGGGTGCAGGGGGACATGAGTGGGGGCCTGGTGGAGGGTGCCCCTGGATTCTGGGGGGTGGGGGTACAGGGAGACATGAGTTGGACATGAGCGGGGGCCTGGTGTAGGGTGCCCCTGCACTGCTTGGGGTGCAGGGAGAAATGAGTGGGGGCATGGTGGAGAGTGCCCCTGGATGCTGGGGGGGTGGAGGTGCAGGGGGACATGAGTTGGACATGAGTGGGGGCCTGCTGGCAGGTGCCCCACAGTGCTGGGGGGTGGGGGTGCTGGGAGACATGAGTGGGGGCATGGTGGAGGGTGTCCTGCACTGCTGGGGGGTGGGGGTGCTGGGAGACATGAGTGGGGGCATGGTGGAGGGTGCCCTGCACTACAGGGGGTGGGGGTGCTGAGAGACATGAGTGGGGGCCTGGTGGAGTATGCCCCTGCACTGCTGGGGGGTGGGGGTGCTGGGAGACATGAGTGAGGGCATGGAGGAGGGTGCCCCTGGATGCTGGGGGTGGGGGTGCAGGGGGACATGAGTGGGGGCCTGGTGGAGGGTGCCGCTGGATGCTGGGGGGTGGGGGTGCAGGGGGACATGAGTTGGACATGAGTGGGGGCCTGGTGGAGGGTGCCCCTGCACTGCTGGGGGGTGGGGGTGCTGGGAGACATGAGTGGGGCCATGGTGGAGGGTGCCCCTGTATTCTGGGGGGTGGGGGTTTAGGGGTACATGAGTTGGAAATGAGTGGGGGCCTGCTGGCAGGTGCCACACAGTGCAGGGGGTGGGGTTGCTGGGAGACATGAGTGGGGGCATGGTGGAGGTAGCCCTGCACTGCTGGGGGGGTGGGGGTGCTGAGAGACATGAGTGGGGGCCTGGTGGAGTATGCCCCTGCACTGCTGGGGGGTGGGGGTGCTGGGAGACATGAGTGGGGGCATGGTGGAGAGTGCCCCTGGATGCTGGGGGGTGGGGGTGCTGGGAGACATGAGTGGGGGCATGGTGGAGGGTGCCCTGAAATACGGGGGGTGGGGGTGCTGAGAGACATGAATGGGGGCCTGGTGGAGCATGCCCCTGCACTGCTGGGGGGTGGGGGTGCTGGGAGACATGAGTGAGGGCATGGAGGAGGGTGCCCCTGGATGCTGGGGGGTGGGGGTGCAGGGGGACATGAGTGGGGGCCTGGTGGATGGTGCAGCTGGATGCTGGGGGGTGGGGGTGCAGGGGGACATGAGTTGGACATGAGTGGGGGCCTGGTGGAGGGTGCCCCTGCACTGCTGGGGGGTGGGGGTGCTGGGAGACATGAGTGGGGGCATGGTGGAGGGTGCCCCTGGATGCTGGGGGGTGGGGGTGCAGGGGGACATGAGTTGGACATGAGTGGGGGCCTGCTGGCTGGTGCCCCACAGTGCTGGGGGGTGAGGGTGCTGGGAGACATGCGTTGTTGATCAGTAGTGCGTGACATGTGGCTGGGATGGGGGCATGCCCATGGTGGATGGGCTGCCTGCGGGACATGAGCAGGGGTGCAGGGTAGTCCCCTGTGGTGTGGGCTGCCTGCAGGGGCCATGGAGGGTGTAGAGGGAACACCTGGGAGGACCCACATGGCCAATTCACGTGTTGTACTCCCAGCGCACCCCTGAAATACATGTACCCTGCGGGATTTGCGTGTGATACTTCCCACGCACCCCTGCAATACACGTACCCAGGACGATCGCGTGTGGAACTTCCCGCGCACCCCTGAAAGACACGTACCCTGCTGAATTCACATGTGAAACTTCACGCGCACCCCTGAAATACACCTGCCCTGATGGAATCGCATCTGACACTTCCTGCGCACCCCTGAAAGACACGTACCCTGCTGAATTTGCGTGTGGAACTTCCCGCGCACCCCTGAAAGACACGTACCCTGCTGAATTTGCGTGTGAAACTTCACGCGCACCCCTGAAATACACGTGCCCTGATGGAATCGCGTGTGACACTTCCTGCGCACCCCTGAAATACACGTTCCCTGCTGAATTTGCGTGTGATACATCCCGCGCACCCCTGGAATACACGTACCCAGGGCAAATGCGTGTGGAACTTCCCGCGCAGCCCTGAAATGCACGTACCCTGCTGAATTCGCGTGTGAAACTTCCCGCGCATCCCTGGAACACACGTACCCAGGACAATCGCATGTGGAACTTCCCGCGCACCCCTGAAATACACGTGCCCTGATGGAATCGCGTGTGTTACTTCACACGCACCCCTGATATACACGTACCCAGGACAATCGCGTGTGAAACTTCCCGTGAACCCCTGAAATACAGGTTCCCCGCTTGGCATTTGCTGTTTGGCAGCCCTGTGAACTGGTCCAGGGTTAGCGCAAACATTTGCTATGAATTGGGGATTTTGATGGCTTTTCCTTGCGCGAGGGCGTTCTTGGGGGCGTAACTGGCGCTGGTGCAGGGTCGCTGCGCCACTCTGCTCCACGGCTGGTTTTGGAGGCTAAAATCCATGAATACGCTGTGCGATGAAATGGGTGGCGCAGTGTATCGCACGGGGACACTATGTGCCAGCCGCGTGCGCCACTTTTGTGCGAGAATCTATGAATTACCCTGTTAGTCTTGTTGTGGCTTGTTCACACATGGGTAGTGTCATACCATGTATGTCTAGTTTGTCTGTGGCGCTAATTTCAATAATTGGTTGCATTTCTTTTTTTAACATTGTTTCATTGAATTTGAAACAGCTTGCAAGAGTTGGCATTAAATCCATACAATTGACATTTTTGTGCGCTAATTGTTCCATAACATCCGTATCACGTGCATTTTTGCCATAAAGTGCATGAATGTGCCGGGTTTTCAATATTGCTTGTGCTTCTTGAGATAGTACACCAACTCTAATACTCTTTAAGATGTTGGCATAAGTGAGATCTGCAGATTGCCGCATGTTTTCTGTTAATTCTCTGCATTGGAAATGTTGCCAAAGGTTGACATTTACTATGCTGCCAACAGTTTTACGGCATCCTAAGGTTTTAAAAATAGGCTCACCTTTCACTGGTGTTAATTGAAGAAGATCTCTGAAAACAATAATGTGTTTTCCTCCACCAAAGAGCTCTTCGTAATCTGTTTTGAGTACTTCTTGTAATCTGAGGTGAATCAAAGCCAACATTAGCTTGGAGACCATGCTCACTTCATCTATTAGTAGCATTTTCATTTATTTTAATAGTCTGCGTAGTTCCATTGCAGCTTCTGTAGAAAGTTTGTAATAGTCTAATTTGTTTTGGTGTTCTACTGGCAGGAGTAGTAATCTGTGTAAAGTGACACCGCCTATGTTGTAGGCTGCTAAACCTGTCGGGGCAGTGACAACAGCTGACAGTTTATTGTTTGTCAATTGTTGAAGGAATTTGCTGATGATTTTGATTAAGAATGTTTTGCCAGAACCAGCTTCACCACTGACGTACAGTAGTATATGTTTGTAATTTTGGCAGGTGCATTCTTTGTTTTCATGTTGTACACCATGTGCAATTTATTTTGTTACTTCTTGAAAAATGCTACGTTGCTCATTTTAGTTTTGATTGTAGTATAGTTAAGTCTTCTTTATCTTCATACTGACACATGGTGTTTTTCTACTTCCGTCATAGCTAATTCTGCCTCATTTGCTATTAGTGGCTGTCGCATTGGTTCTTGGCTTCCTGTTACAGAAGGTTGACTATTGTCAAGAGTGTCCTTATCTAGTTGGGCCTGGAGTTCTTCTTCGTGTTGCTGTTCATTGTGCAACATTGTTTTGTAGTGTGTAAAGTTTACATCAGTTATAGTGCTTTCATTTGCTTTGACAGCATCTTCGTAGGAGTCATAGTTATCTAGTATTAATTCTTCTTTTCTCCAAGTTTAAAGAGTTGTAGCAGGGACATGTAATATAGTTCTTTATGTTGAGGAGTCTCTAAGGACAATTTGATATGATTCATTAAATTTGGTTTGGTGAGTTTTACTAAGCTGCCTTCACAATTTGACAGTCTGTATCTACCTTTTTTTTTCATCAGGTTTTATATTATTTTTGTATGTGAAGTTTTGGGCTATGTGGTATAGACACATGGTTTCGCAAGTGGTACTTCTGTTTGGGTAGTATGTGTCCAGCAAATTGTTTTTTAAAATGTCTTGGCTGTTGGGATCATGTTTGGCTATTGTTTCTATGTCGTCACATGATTTCAGAACTCTTGTTTGTTTTGTTTTTGTTTGATATGCGTAGGTAATCATGTAAATCTTCCCATGCATATTCTGCACAACTTAATGTAACAAACCAAGTGGGTGGGCCAAGGTTTCTTATCATACAACGTACATCTCCCTGACGTCAGAACCAGTACTCTTTAGTACCACACATGTTTGCTAATAGATTTGTAATACTTGATTGTAAAACCTCATCTTTTTGTTGCACTTTTTGTAATAATTCTGTAGCTGACATATTTGGAAAGTGGGTCCTGATTTTAATGTGTGTGCAACTCCGTAACATAGAGTTGCTAGTTCATTTCAAAGAGTAGGTGGAATAAGTATTCCAGATTTTGTCTAAATCTGGGATCTTCAGAATACATCCGTAACGAGCGGTATTCTGATGTTGTTATTTGAATAGGTCTATCATCGTACCTTGCTCCTTTGCCAGTAGGAAAGAGCAGAGGAAAAGCATGTGCTTCTATACTTTTTTCCCATATGCTCATTGGTGATCCTTTTGTTTGTCGTATTTGGTACGTTTCTAGTGCATCTTCTACGTTGTCATTAGAGTGCAATGGATGAACTGTATAATGGTCTAAAGTATTGGATACTGTAGCAGGATCTAGAAGCTCAAATTGATAAGTTTCTGGTGACTCTTGAATTATTTCAGTGGTTTCCTTCACGTTTTCTTCAATATTAATTTCTTTGTAGTATTCATTATTGTCTTTTAGATATTGCAAGGCTTGACTAACTTTATGTAAGTCTACCAGTTTTTGCCACATTTTTTTGTCTTTTGTAGGTACAGCATTTACTGAGATAATTAAAGATTGCTCCATTGGACGTTGCACTCCCAGAGTGTGAACATTTTGTTTTAGATCTAATGGTAAATACACTACTTTGCCACGAATGCCTTTCACCAATTCAGAGGGAGGTAATTTTGCTGTTTTTGGTTGAAGGCGTATTATTGCTTGAAAGGGGTGCACTGTTTGAATTATGATGCTCTCATATAAATTGAGTTGTTGTAGGGGTTTTGGTAGTGGGAATAATTCCAAATTATTGGTGATAGCACGTGAAGGAGTTTGGTTGATGTCAAGTTTTGTAGTGCAGTAAATACAAAGTATTAAGTGGTCAGTTATTTCGTATTTGTTTCCTGCTATAAGGTAGAGAGCTAATTCAAACCATTTAGAATCTTCATTGTCTTCTATTTTGTATGTTAGGTCTACAGTGTTTGTGTTACTTTTATGAAAAGTTCTGCGGCAAAATACATACACATGGTTTGGTACTTCAGCAGATGTACTTTTAAATTTCAGTATTTCTTTTTTGTATGTGTGTAGTAGAAGGTTGCCACGCGTAGAATTGTTAATTTGTTGTAAAGCTATTTCATTCTGTAAGTGGCTTTCACTTCCAAATTTTTTTTTCTGGATATAGTCGATTTCTTCAAATAGGTATTTTTCTGTACCATGTAGAAGAATGTTATTTAAATTGGCTACTGCTAAAGCAGGACTTTTAGAATAGTACAGTTTAGAGGATAGATTTCTTAAAGTTGAATGATGTGTTGATATCATTTTGATATTATGGAAGGTGGTTTTGCAAGTAGGTCCTGAAATGCAGGCCAATGAATGTCCTTGTAGTCCTGTGTACTTGCACACTGGACAGGTATCCATATTTTGCAGTAGTTTAATTTTGATTTTGTCTTTGCCTTTCACATACTGATTGAGGAATTGGCGTCAAGACTTGAAAGATTTTTTGGGAATGTTACACATTGACGTGCATGGCCATTTGTATACTAGACGTTCTGATTCAGTTGAATTGAGAGGTAATTCTAAGTTTTCTGGGGATATTTTTGTAAGCTGCATTTCTTGTTCCATTATGGTATTATGAACTTTTTCATAACCTCGTCCACTGCTATGTATGGCAATTATATTTGTTAGCTTTTGTTTGTATGCTTCTTCATTAAAATATGGTTATGTGCTTGTAGTGTGACTCCACTCACCTCCACAGATATTTAAGAAGTTATTTTTGTTGACATTTTGTTTATTGAGAAGTCTTTTTTGTAATTTAGTCATTAGTTTTGTTAGGGGTTTCATTTTGTTTAACACTAAAATAAATAATTTTCTTTTGAGAAGGATTGCACTGTCTATCTAGGCTTCTAAGATTAATTTCCTACGGTAGGTTTTAAGGGTAGTGCATGATTTCTCTCCTGTTTTTATAAGATTTTGAAGGACTCTGTGGCGGAACATTTTTGCTAAAATTCTTTTTTTGGTATGCTTACTTGGTAATATATCACGATTTATAGGAATAGTTTTAAAAGTAGTGTTAGCTGAATTCTTGTTAATCGTTTTCTGTTTCGTTTTACATTTTGATAGAGGAGGCAAAGGTTTTGTACTTGAAGCTTGCGTTTTTTCGCTAAATGACTGTATTACCTGTTTTGTTTGAACTTTTTTTTACAAATTCTGCTAAAGATGGATGCTTATTTTGGACACTTCAATTTTCATTTGGTCTACTTCTGCGTTACTTTCTACAGATTTGATTTTTGGTAGGCATTCTTTAGGGTCTGTTGAAAAAAATAAAGAAGGTATGGGTTGAGGTGTTCTGCAATGTATGTGTGCTGTGTGCATGAGTGTCTGACTATGATGATAAAGATGTGTGTGATGGTGTGTGATTGTGCATTGGGCAAGTACAACTAGTTGGAATAGGTATTCTTGAATTTATGTGCTACTAAACGGGGGTTCGGATGGCAGTAGAAAGTAAGCTAGTAGTGAGCAGAAGTAGAAATAGTAAATCTAATGTTATAGAATTAAAACACTTGTTTGTTCTATAATATTAAAATTCTAGGGGCTGAGCTTTGTCATTTGTGCACCGAAAAATGGGGATTTGTGTCCCATTGTGCCTGTAAATCTCTGTTTAACAAATGTGGATTTGTGGACAGAATGGTGCACAATCCGTGTTTTTAGGCGCAGAAATAGCATGAATTAACCCCAGAGTGTGTTTGAGTAACAGTAAAAATGTGAGTGGGGGCCTGGTGGAGGGTGCCGCTGGATGCTGGGGGGTGGGGGTGCAGGGGGACATGAGTTGGACATGAGTGGGGGCCTGGTGGAGGGTGCCCCTGCACTGCTGGGGGGTGGGGGTGCTGGGAGACATGAGTGGGGTCATGGTGGAGGGTGCCCCACGATTCTGGGGGGTGGGGGTGGGGGGACATGAGTTGGACATGAGTGGGGGCCTGCTGGCAGGTGCCCCACAGTGCAGGGGGGTGGGGGTGCTGTGAGATATGAGTGGGGGCATGGTGGAGGGTGCCCTGCACTGCTGGGGGGGGTGGGGGTGCTGGGAGACATGAGTGGGGGCGTGGTGGAGGGTGCCCTGCACTGCGGGGGGGTGGGGGTGCTGGGAGACATGAGTGGGGGCCTGGTGGAGGGTGCCCCTGGATGCTGGGGGGTGGGGGTCCAGGGGGACACGAGTTGGACATGAGTGGGGGCCTGGTGGAGTGTGCCCCTGCACTGCTGGGGGGTGGGGGTGCTGGGAGACATGAGTGGGGGCATGGTGGAGGGTGCCCCTGGATGCTGGGGGGTGGGGGTGCAGGGGGACATGAGTTGGACATGAGTGGGGGCCTGCTGGCAGGTGCCCCACAGTGCTGGGGGGTGAGGATGCTGGGAGACATGCGTTGTTGATCAGTAGTGCAAGGTGACATGTGGCTGGGATGGGGGCATGCCCATGGTGGATGGGCTGCCTGCGGGACATGAGCAGGGGTGCAGGGTAGTCCCCTGTGGTGTGGGCTGCCTGCAGGGGCCATGGAGGGTGTAGAGGGAACACCTGGGAGGACCCACATGGCCAATTCACGTGTTGTACTCCCCGCGCACCCCTGAAATACATGTACCCTGCGGGATTTGCGTGTGATACTTCCCACGCACCCCTGCAATACACGTACCCAGGACGATCGCGTGTGGAACTTCCCACGCACCCCTGAAAGACACGTACCCTGCTGAATTCACGTGTGAAACTTCACACGCACCCCTGAAATACACGTGCCCTGATGGATCGCGTGTGATACTTCCTGCGCACCCCTGAAATACACGTTCCCTGCTGAATTTGCGTGTGATACTTCCCGCGCACCCCTGGAATACACGTACCCAGGACGATCGCGTGTGGAACTTCCCGCGCACCCCTGAAAGACACGTACCCTGCTGAATTTGCGTGTGGAACTTCCCGCGCACCCCTGAAAGACACGTACCCTGCTGAATTTGCGTGTGAAACTTCACACGCACCCCTGAAATACACGTGCCCTGATGGAATCGCGTGTGACACTTCCTGCGCACCCCTAAAATACACGTTCCCTGCTGAATTTGCGTGTGATACATCCCGCGCACCCCTGGAATACACGTACCCAGGGCAAATGCGTGTGGAACTTCCCGCGCAGCCCTGAAATACACATACCCTGCTGAATTCGCGTGTGAAACTTCCCGCGCATCCCTGGAACACACGTACCCAGGACAATCGCGTGTGGAACTTCCAGCACACCCCTGAAATACACGTGCCCTGATGGAATCGCGTGTGTTACTTCACACGCACCCCTGATATACACGTACCCAGGACAATCGCGTGTGAAACTTCCCGTGAAACCCTGAAATACAGGTTCCCCGCTTGGCATTTGCTGTTTGGCAGCCCTGTGAACTGGTGCAGGGTTAGCGCAAACATTTGCTATGAATTGGGGATTTTGATGGCTTTTCCTTGCGCGATGGCGTTCTTGGGGGCGTAACTGGCGCTGGTGCAGGGTCGCTGCGCCACTCTGCTCCCCGGCTGGTTTTGGAGGCTAAAATCCATGAATACGCTGTGCGATGAAATGGGTGGCGCAGTGTATCGCACAGGGACACTATGTGCCAGCCGCGTGCGCCACTTTTGTGGGAAATTATATGAATTACCCTGTTAGTCTTGTTGTGGCTTGTTCACACATGGGTAGTGTCATACCATCTATGTCTAGTTTGTCTGTGGCGCTAATTTCAATAACTGGTTGCATTTCTTTTTTTAACATTGTTTCATTGAATTTGAAACAGCTTGCAAGAGTTGGCATTAAAGCCATACAATTGACATTTTTGTGCGCTAATTGTTCCATAACATCCGTATCACATGCATTTTTGCCATAAAGTGCATGAATGTGCCGGGTTTTCAATATTGCTTGTGCTTCTTGAGATAGTACACCAACTCTAATACTTTTTAAGATGTTGGCATAAGTGAGATCTGCAGATTGCCGCATGTTTTCTGTTAATTCTCTGCATTGGAAATGTTGCCAAAGGTTGACATTTACTATGCTGCCAACAGTTTTACGGCATCCTAAGGTTTTAAAAATAGGCTCACCTTTCACTGGTGTTAATTGAAGAAGATCTCTGAAAACAATAATGTGTTTTCCTCCACCAAAGAGCTCTTCGTAATCTGTTTTGAGTACTTCTTGTAATCTGAGGTGAATCAAAGCCAACATTAGCTTGGAGACCATGCTCACTTCATCTATTAGTAGCATTTTCATTTATTTTAATAGTCTGCGTAGTTCCATTGCAGCTTTTGTAGAAAGTTTGTAATAGTCTAATTTGTTTTGGTGTTCTACTGGCAGGAGTAGTAATCTGTGTAAAGTGACACCGCCTATGTTGTAGGCAGCTAAACCTGTGGGGGCATTGACAACAGCTGACAGTTTATTGTTTGTCAATTGTTGAAGGAATTTGCTGATGATTTTGATTAAGAATGTTTTGCCAGAACCAGCTTCACCACTGACGTACAGTAGTATATGTTTGTAATTTTGGCAGGTGCATTCTTTGTTTTCATGTTGTACACCATGTGCAATTTATTTTGTTACTTCTTGAAAAATGCTACGTTGCTCATTGTTTAGTTTTGATTGTAGTATAGTTAAGTCTTCTTTATCTTCATACTGACACATGGTGTTTTTCTACTTCCGTCATAGCTAATTCTGCCTCATTTGCTATTAGTGGCTGTCGCATTGGTTCTTGGCTTCCTGTTACAGAAGGTTGACTACTGTCAAGAGTGTCCTTATCTAGTTGGGCCTGGAGTTCGTCTTCGTGTTGCTGTTCATTGTGCAACATTGTTTTGTAGTGTGTAAAGTTTACATCAGTTATAGTGCTTTCATTTGCTTTGAAAGCATCTTCGTAGGAGTCATAGTTATCTAGTATTAATTCTTCTTTTCTCCATGGTTTAAAGAGTTGTAGCAGGGACATGTAATATAGTTCTTTATGTTGAGGAGTCTTTAAGGACAATTTGATATGATTAATTAAATTTGGTTTGGTGAGTTTTACTAAGCTGCCTTCACAATTTGACACTCTGTATCTACCTTTTTTTTTCATCAGGTTTTATATTATTTTTGTATGTGAAGTTTTGGGCTATGTGGTATAGACACATGGTTTCGCAAGTGGTACTTCTGTTTGGGTAGTATGTGTCCAGCAAATTGTTTTTTAAAATGTCTTGGCTGTTGGGATCATGTTTGGCTATTGTTTCTATGTCGTCACATGATTTCAGAACTCTTGTTTGTTTTGTTTTTGTTTGATATGCGTAGGTAATCATGTAAATCTTCCCATGCATATTCTGCACAACTTAATGTAACAAACCAAGTGGGTGGGCCAAGGTTTCTTATCATACAACGTACATCTCCCTGACGTCAGAACCAGTACTCTTTAGTACCACACATGTTTGCTAATAGATTTGTAATACTTGATTGTAAAACCTCATCTTTTTGTTGCACTTTTTGTAATAATTCTATAGCTGACATATTTGGAAAGTGGGTCCTGATTTTAATGTGTGTGCAACTCCGTAACATAGAGTTGCTAGTTCATTTCAAATAGTAGGTGGAATAAGTATTCCACATTTTGTCTAAATCTGGGATCTTCAGAATACATCCGTAACGAGCGGTATTCTGATGCTGTTATTTGAATAGGTCTATCATCGTACCTTGCTCCTTTGCCAGTAGGAAAGAGTAGAGGAAAAGCATGTGCTTCTATACTTTTTTCCCATATGCTCATTGGTGATCCTTTTGTTTGTCGTATTTGGTACTTTTCTAGTGCATCTTCTACGGTGTCATTAGAGTGCAATGGATGAACTGTATAATGGTCTAAAGTATTGGATACTGTAGCAGGATCTAGAAGCTCAAATTGATAAGCTTCTGGTGACTCTTGAATTATTTCAGTGGTTTCCTTCACGTTTTCTTCAATATTAATTTCTTTGTAGTATTCATTATTGTCTTTTAGATATTGCAAGGCTTGACTAACTTTATGTAAGTCTACCAGTTGTTGCCAAATTTTTTTGTCTTTTGTAGGTACAGCATTTACTGAGATAATTAAAGATTGCTCCATTGGACGTTGCACTCCCAGAGTGTGAACATTTTGTTTTAGATCTAATGGTAAATACACTACTTTGCCACGAATGCCTTTCACCAATTCAGAGGGAGGTAATTTTGCTGTTTTTGGTTGAAGGCGTATTATTGCTTGAAAGGGGTGCACTGTTTGAATTATGATGCTCTCATATAAATTGAGTTGTTGTAGGGGTTTTGGTAGTGGGAATAATTCCAAATTATTGGTGATAGCACGTGAAGGAGTTTGGTTGATGTCAAGTTTTGTAGTGCAGTAACTACAAAGTATTAAGCGGTCAGTTATTTCGTATTTGTTTTCTGCTATAAGGTAGAGAGCTAATTCAAACCATTTAGAATCTTCATTGTCTTCTATTTGGTATGTTAGGTCTACAGTGTTTGTGTTACTTTTATAAAAAGTTCTGCGGCAAAATACACACACATGGTTTGGTACTTCAGCAGATGTACTTTTAAATTCCAGTATTTCTTTTTTGTATGTGTGTAGTAGAAGGTTGCCATGCATAGAATTGTTAATTTGTTGTAAAGCTATTTCATTCTGTAAGTGGCTTTCACTTCCAAAATATTTTTTCTGGATATAGTCGATTTCTTCAAATAGGTATTTTTCTGTACCATGTAGAAGAATGTTATTTAAATTGGGTAGTGCTAAAGCAGGACTTTTAGAATAGTACAGTTTATAGGCTAGATTTCTTAAAGTTGAATGATGTGTTGATATCATTTTGATATGATGGAAGGTGGTTTTGCAAGTAGGTCCTGAAATGCAGGCCAATGAATGTCCTTGTAGTCCTGTGTACTTGCACACTGGACAGGTATCTATATTTTGCAGTAGTTTAATTTTGATTTTGTCTTTGCCTTTCACATACTGATTGAGGAATTGGCGTAAAGACTTGAAAGATTTTTTGGGAATGTTACACATTGACGTGCATGGCCATTTGTATACTAGACGTTCTGATTCAGTTGAATTGAGAGGTAATTCTAAGTTTTCTGGGGATATTTTTGTAAGCTGCATTTCTTGTTCCATTATGGTATTATTAATTTTTTCATAACCTCGTCCACTGCTATGTATGGCAATTGTATTTGTTAGCTTTTGTTTGGATGCTTCTTCATTAAAATATGGTTATGTGCTTGTAGTGTGACTCCACTCACCTCCACAGATATTTAAGAAGTTATTTGTGTTGACATTTTGTTTATTGAGAAGTCTTTTTTGTAATTTAGTCATTAGTTTTGTTAGTGGTTTCATTTTGTTTAACACTAAAATAAATAATTTTCTTTTGAGAAGGATTGCACTGTCTATCAAGGCTTCTAAGATTAATTTCCTACGGTAGGTTTTAAGGGTAGTTCATGATTTCTCTCCTGTTTTTATAAGATTTTGAAGGACTCTGTGGCGGAACATTTTTGCTAAAATACTTTTTTTGGTATGCTTACTTGGTAATATATCAAGATTTATAGGAACAGTTTTAAAAGTAGTGTTAGCTGAATTCTTGTTAATCGTTTTCTGTTTCGTTTTACATTTTGATAGAGGAGGCAAAGTTTCTGTACTTGAAGCTTGCGTTGTTTCGCTAAATGACTGTATTACCTGTTTTGTTTGAACTTTTTTTTACAAATTCTGCTAAAGATGGATGCTTATTTTGGACACTTCAAATTTCATTTGGTCTACTTCTGTGTTACTTTCTACAGATTTGAATTTTGGTAGGCATTCTTTAGGGTCTGTTGAAAAAAATAAAGAAGGTATGGGTTGAGGTGTTCTGCAATGTATGTGTGCTGTGTGCATGAGTGTCTGACTATGATGATAAAGATGTGTGTGATGGTGTGTGATTGTGCATTGGGCAACTACAACTAGTTGGAATAGGTATTCTTGAATTTATGTGCTACTAAACGGGGGTTCGGATGGCAGTAGAAAGTAAGTTAGTAGTGAGCAGAAGTACAAATAGTAAATCTAATGTTATAGAATTAAAACACTTGTTTGTTCTATAATATTAAAATTCTAGGGGCTGAGCTTTGTCATTTGTGCACCGAAAAATGGGGTTTTGTGTCCCATTGTGCCTGTAAATCTCTGTTTAACAAATGTGGATTTGTGGACAGAATGGTGCACAATCCGTGTTTTTAGGCGCAGAAATAGCATGAATTAACCCCAGAGTGTGTTTGAGTAATAGTAAAAATATGAGTGGGGGCCTGGTGGAGGGTGCCGCTGGATGCTGGGGGGTGGGGGTGCAGGGGGACATGAGTTGGACATGAGTGGGGGCCTGGTGGAGGGTGCCCCTGCACTGCTGGGGGGTGGGGGTGCTGGGAGACATGAGTGGGGTCATGGTGGAGGGTGCCCCTGGATTCTGGGGTGTGGGGGTGCAGGGGGACATGAGTTGGACATGAGTGGGGGCCTGCTGGCAGGTGCCCCACAGTGCAGGGGGGTGGGGGTGCTGGGAGACATGAGTGGGGGCATGGTGGAGGGTGCCCTGCACTGCTGGGGGGTGGGGGTGCTGGGAGACATGAGTGGGGGCGTGGTGGAGGGTGCCCTGCACTGCGGGGGGGTGGGGGTGCTGGGAGACATGAGTGGGGGCCTGGTGGAGGGTGCCCCTGGATGCTGGGGGGTGGGGGTCCAGGGGGACACGAGTTGGACATGAGTGGGGGCCTGGTGGAGTGTGCCCCTGCACTGCTGGGGGGTGGGGGTGCTGGGAGACATGAGTGGGGGCATGGTGGAGGGTGCCCCTGGATGCTGGGGGGTGGGGGTGCAGGGGGACATGAGTTGGACATGAGTGGGGGCCTGCTGGCAGGTGCCCCACAGTGCTGGGGGGTGAGGGTGCTGGGAGACATGCGTTGTTGATCAGTAGTGCAAGGTGACATGTGGCTGGGATGGGGGCATGCCCATGGTGGATGGGCTGCCTGCGGGACATGAGCAGGGGTGCAGGTAGTCCCCTGTGGTGTGGGCTGCCTGCAGGGGCCATGGAGGGTGTAGAGGGAACACCTGGGAGGACCCACAAGGCCAATTCACGTGTTGTACTCCCAGCGCACCCCTGAAACACATGTACCCTGCGGGATTTGCGTGTGGAACTTCCCGCGCACCCCTGAAAGACACGTACCCTGCTGAATTCACGTGTGAAACTTCACGCGCACCCCTGAAATACACGTGCCCTGATGGAATCGCGTGTGACACTTCCTGCGCACCCCTGAAATACACGTACCCTGCTGAATTTGCGTGTGATACTTCCCGCGCAGCACTGGAATACACCTACCCAGGACGATCGCGTGTGGAACTTCCCGCGCACCCCTGAAAGACACGTACCCTGCTGAATTTGCGTGTGAAACTTCACGCGCACCCCTGAAATACACGTGCCCTGATGGAATCGCGTGTGACACTTCCTGCGCACCCCTGAAATACACATTCCCTGCTGAATTTGCGTGTGATACATCCCGCACACCCCTGGAATACAGGTACCCAGGGCAAATGCGTGTGGAACTTCCCGCGCAGCCCTGAAATACACGTACCATGCTGAATTTGCGTGTGAAACTTCCCGCGCATCCCTGGAACACACGTACCCAAGACAATCGCGTGTGGAACTTCCCGCGCACCCCTGAAATACACATGCCCTGATGGAATCGCGTGTGTTACTTCACACGCACCCCTGATATACACGTACCCAGGACAATCGCGTATGAAACTTCCCGTGAACCCCTGAAATACAGGTTCCCCGCTTGGCATTTGCTGTTTGGCAGCCTGTGAACTGGTCCAGGGTTAGCGCAAACATTTGCTATGAATTGGGGATTTTGATGGCTTTTCCTTGCGCGAGGGCGTTCTTGGGGGCGTAACTGGCGCTGGTGCAGGGTCGCTGCGCCACTCTGCTCCATGGCTGGTTTTGGAGGCTAAAATCCATGAATATGCTGTGCGATGAAATGGGTGGCGTAGTGTATCGCACGGGGACACTATGTGCCAGCCGCGTGCGCCACTTTTGTGCGAAATTCTATGAATTACCCTGTTAGTCTTGTTGTGGCTTGTTCACACATGGGTAGTGTCATACCATCTATGTCTAGTTTGTCTGTGGCGCTAATTTCAATAATTGGTTGCATTTCTTTTTTTAACATTGTTTCATTGAATTTGAAACAGCTTGCAAGAGTTGGCATTAAAGCCATACAATTGACATTTTTGTGCGCTAATTGTTCCATAACATCCGTATCACATGCATTTTTGCCATAAAGTGCATGAATATGCCGGGTTTTCAATATTGCTTGTGCTTCTTGAGATAGTACACCAACTCTAATACTTTTTAAGATGTTGGCATAAGTGAGATCTGCAGATTGCCGCATGTTTTCTGTTAATTCTCTGCATTGGAAATGTTGCCAAAGGTTGACATTTACTATGCTGCCAACAGTTTTACGGCATCCTAAGGTTTTAAAAATAGGCTCACCTTTCACTGGTGTTAATTGAAGAAGATCTCTGAAAACAATAATGTGTTTTCCTCCACCAAAGAGCTCTTCGTAATCTGTTTTGTGTACTTCTTGCAATCTGAGGTGAATCAAAGCCAACATTAGCTTGGAGACCATGCTCACGTCATCTATTAGTAGCATTTTCATTTATTTTAATAGTCTGCGTAGTTCCATTGCAGCTTCTGTAGAAAGTTTGTAATAGTCTAATTTGTTTTGGTGTTCTACTGGCAGGAGTAGTAATCTGTGTAAAGTGACACCGCCTATGTTGTAGGCAGCTAAACCTGTGGGGGCAGTGACAACAGCTGACAGTTTATTGTTTGTCAATTGTTGAAGGAATTTGCTGATGATTTTGATTAAGAATGTTTTGCCAGAACCAGCTTCACCACTGACGTACAGTAGTATATGTTTGTAATTTTGGCAGGTGCATTCTTTGTTTTCATGTTGTACACCATGTGCAATTTATTTTGTTACTTCTTGAAAAATGCTACGTTGCTCATTGTTTAGTTTTGATTGTAGTATAGTTAAGTCTTCTTTATCTTCATACTGACACATGGTGTTTTTCTACTTCCGTCATAGCTAATTCTGCCTCATTTGCTATTAGTGTCTGTCACATTGGTTCTTGGCTTCCTGTTACAGAAGGTTGACTACTGTCAAGAGTGTCCTTATCTAGTTGGGCCTGGAGTTCTTCTTCATGTTGCTGTTCATTGTGCAACATTGTTTTGTAGTGTGTAAAGTTTACATCAGTTATAGTGTTTTCATTTGCTTTGAAAGCATCTTCGTAGGAGTCATAGTTATCTAGTATTAATTCTTCTTTTCCCCATGGTTTAAAGAGTTGTAGCAGGGACATGTAATATAGTTCTTTATGTTGAGGAGTCTTTAAGGACAATTTGATATTATTAATTAAATTTGGTTTGGTGAGTTTTACTAAGCTGCCTTCACAATTTGACACTCTGTATCTACCTTTTTTTTTCATCGGGTTTTATATTATTTTTGTATGTGAAGTTTTGGGCTATGTGGTATAGACACATGGTTTCGCAAGTGGTACTTCTGTTTGGGTAGTATGTGTCCAGCAAATTGTTTTTTAAAATGTCTTGGCTGTTGGGATCATGTTTGGCTATTGTGTCTATGTTGTCACATGATTTCAGAACTCTTGTTTGTTTTGTTTTTGTTTGATATGCGTAGGTAATCATGTAAATCTTCCCATGCATATTCTGCACAACTTAATGTAACAAACCAAGTGGGTAGGCCAAGGTTTCTTATCATACAACGTACATCTCCCTGACGTCAGAACCAGTACTCTTTAGTACCACACATGTTTGCTAATAGATTTGTAATACTTGATTGTAAAACCTCATCTTTTTGTTGCACTTTTTGTAATAATTCTATAGCTGACATATTTGGAAAGTGGGTCCTGATTTTAATGTGTGTGCAACTCCGTAACATAGAGTTGCTAGTTCATTTCAAAGAGTAGGTGTAATAAGTATTCCACATTTTGTCTAAATCTGGGATCTTCAGAATACATCCGTAACGAGCGGTATTCTGATGCTGTTATTTGAATAGATCTATCATCGTACCTTGCTCCTTTGCCAGTAGGAAAGTAGGAAAGAGTAGAGGAAAAGCATGTGCTTCTATACTTTTTTCCCATATGCTCATTGGTGATCCTTTTGTTTGTCGTATTTGGTACATTTCTAGTGCATCTTCTACGGTGTCATTAGAGTGCAATGGATGAACTGTATAATGGTCTAAAGTATTGGATACTGTAGCAGGATCTAGAAGCTCAAATTGATAAGTTTCTGGTGACTCTTGAATTATTTCAGTGGTTTCCTTCACGTTTTCTTCAATATTAATTTCTTTGTAGTATTCATTATTGTCTTTTAGATATTGCAAGGCTTGACTAACTTTATGTAAGTCTACCAGTTGTTGCCACATTTTTTTGTCTTTTGTAGGTACAGCATTTACTGAGATAATTAAAGATTGCTCCATTGGACGTTGCACTCCCAGAGTGTGAACATTTTGTTTTAGATCTAATGGTAAATACACTACTTTGCCACGAATGCCTTTCAACAATTCAGAGGGAGGTAATTTTGCTGTTTTTGGTTGAAGGCGTATTATTGCTTGAAAGGGGTGCACTGTTTGAATTATGATGCTCTCATATAAATTGAGTTGTTGTAGGGGTTTTGGTAGTGGGAATAATTCCAAATTATTGGTGATAGCACGTGAAGGAGTTTGGTTGATGTCAAGTTTTGTAGTGCAGTAACTACAAAGTATTAAGCGGTCAGTTATTTCGTATTTGTTTTCTGCTATAAGGTAGAGAGCTAATTCAAACCATTTAGAATCTTCATTGTCTTCTATTTTGTATGTTAGGTCTACAGTGTTTGTGTTACTTTTATAAAAAGTTCTGCGGCAACATACACACACATGGTTTGGTACTTCAGCAGATGTACTTTTAAATTTCAGTATTTCTTTTTTGTATGTGTGTAGTAGAAGGTTGCCATGCGTAGAATTGTTAATTTGTTGTAAAGCTATTTCATTCTGTAAGTGGCTTTCACTTCCAAAATATTTTTTCTGGATATAGTCGATTTCTTCAAATAGGTATTTTTCTGTACCATGTAGAAGAATGTTATTTAAATTGGCTAGTGCTAAAGCAGGACTTTTAGAATAGTACAGTTTATAGGCTAGATTTCTTAAAGTTGAATGATGTGTTGATATCATTTTGATATGATGGAAGGTGGTTTTGCAAGTAGGTCCTGAAATGCAGGCCAATGAATGTCCTTGTAGTCCTGTGTACTTGCACACTGGACAGGTATCCATATTTTGCAGTAGTTTAATTTTGATTTTGTCTTTGCCTTTCACATACTGATTGAGGAATTGGCGTAAAGACTTGAAAGATTTTTTGGGAATGTTACACATTGACGTGCATAGCCATTTGTATACTAGACGTTCTGATTCAGTTGAATTGAGAGGTAATTCTAAGTTTTCTGGGGATATTTTTGTAAGCTGCATTTCTTGTTCCATTATGTATTATTCACTTTTTCATAACCTCGTCCACTGCCATGTATGGCAATTGTATTTGTTAGCTTTTGTTTGTATGCTTCTTCATTAAAATATGGTTATGTGCTTGTAGTGTGACTCCACTCAACTCCACAGATATTTAAGAAGTTATTTTTGTTGACATTTTGTTTATTGAGAAGTCTTTTTTGTAATTTAGTCATTAGTTTTGTTAGGGGTTTCATTTTGTTTAACACTAAAATAAATAATTTTCTTTTGAGAAGGATTGCACTGTCTATCAAGGCTTCTAAGGTTAATTTCCTACGGTAGGTTTTAAGGGTAGTGCATGATTTCTCTCCTGTTTTTATAAGATTTTGAAGGACTCTGTGGCGGAACATTTTTGCTAAAATACTTTTTTTGGTATGCTTACTTGGTAATATATCAAGATTTATAGGAACAGTTTTAAAAGTAGTGTTAGCTGAATTCTTGTTAATCGTTTTCTGTTTCGTTTTACATTTTGATAGAGGAGGCAAAGTTTCTGTACTTGAAGCTTGCGTTGTTTCGCTAAATGACTGTATTACCTGTTTTGTTTGAACTTTTTTTTACAAATTCTGCTAAAGATGGATGCTTATTTTGGACACTTCAATTTTCATTTGGTCTACTTCTGTGTTACTTTCTACAGATTTGATTTTTGGTAGGCATTATTTAGGGTCTGTTGAAAAAAATAAAGAAGGTATGGGTTGAGGTGTTCTGCAATGTATGTGTGCTGTGTGCATGAGTGTCTGACTATGATGATAAAGATGTGTGTGATGGTGTGTGATTGTGCATTGGGCAACTACAACTAGTTGGAATAGGTATTCTTGAATTTATGTGCTACTAAACGGGGTTTCGGATGGCAGTAGAAAGTAAGCTAGTAGTGAGCAGAAGTACAAATAGTAAATCTAATGTTATTGAATTAAAACACTTGTTTGTTCTATAATATTAAAATTCTAGGGGCTGAGCTTTGTCATTTGTGCACCGAAAAATGGGGATTTGTGTCCCATTGTGCCTGTAAATCTCTGTTTAACAAATGTGGATTTGTGGACAGAATGTTGCACAACCCGTGTTTGTAGGCGCAGAAATAGCATGAATTAACCCCAGAGTGTGTTTGAGTAATAGTAAAAATATGAGTGGGGGCCTGGTGGAGGGTGCCGCTGGATGCTCGGGGGTGGGGGTGCAGGGGGACATGAGTTGGACATGAGTGGGGGCCTGGTGGAGGGTGCCCCTTCACTGCTGGGGGGTGGGGGTGCTGGGAGACATGAGTGGGGTCATGGTGGAGGGTGCCCCTGGATTCTGGGGGGTGGGGGTGCAGGGGGACATGAGTTGGACATGAGTGGGGGCCTGCTGGCAGGTGCCCCACAGTGCAGGGGGGTGGGGGTGCTGGGAGACATGAGTGGGGGCATGATGGAGGGTGCCCTGCACTGCTGGGGGGGTGGGGGTGCTGGGAGACATGAGTGGGGGCGTGGTGGAGGGTGCCCTGCACTGAGGGGGTGGGGGTGCTGGGAGACATGAGTGGGGGCCTGGTGGAGGGTGCCCCTGGATGCTGGGGGGTGGGGGTTCAGGGGGACACGAGTTGGACATGAGTGGGGGCCTGGTGGAGTGTGCCCCTGCACTGCTGGGGGGTGGTGGTGCTGGGAGACATGAGTGGGGGCATGGTGGAGGGTGCCCCTGGATGCTGGGGGGTGGGGGTGCAGGGGGACATGAGTTGGACATGAGTGGGGGCCTGCTGGCAGGTGCCCCACAGTGCTGGGGGGTGAGGGTGCTGGGAGACATGCGTTGTTGATCAGTAGTGCAAGGTGACATGTGGCTGGGATGGGGGCATGCCCATGGTGGATGGGCTGCCTGCAGGACATGAGCAGGGGTGCAGGGTAGTCCCCTGAGGTGTGGGCTGCCTGCAGGGGCCATGGAGGGTGTAGAGGGAACACCTGGGAGGACCCGCATGGCCAATTCACGTGTTGTACTCCCCGCGCACCCCTGAAATACATGTACCCTACGGGATTTGCGTGTGATACTTCCCACGCACCCCTGCAATACACGTACCCAGGACGATCGCGTGTGGAACTTCCCGGGCACCCCTGAAAGACACGTACCCTGCTGAATTCACGTGTGAAACTTCACGCGCACCCCTGAAATACACGTGCCCTGATGGAATCGTGTGTGACACTTCCTGCGCACCCCTGAAATACACGTACCCTGCTGAATTTGCGTGTGATACTTCCCGCGCACCCCTGGAATACACCTACCCAGGACGATCGCGTGTGGAACTTCCCGCGCACCCCTGAAAGACACGTACCCTGCTGAATTCGCCTTTGGAACTTTCCGGGCACCCCTGAAAGACACGTACCCTGCTGAATTTGCATGTGAAACTTCACGCGCACCCCTGAAATACACGTGCCCTGATGGAATCGCGTGTGACACTTCCTGCGCACCCCTGAAATACACGTTCCCTGCTGAATTTGCGTGTGATACATCCCGCGCACCCCTGGAATACACGTACCCAGGGCAAATGCGTGAGGAACTTCCCGCGCAGCCCTGAAATACACGTACCCTGCTGGATTCGCGTGTGAAACTTCCCGCGCATCCCTGGAACACACGTACCCAGGACAATCGCGTGTGGAACTTCCAGCACACCCCTGAAATACACGTGCCCTGATGGAATCGCGTGTGTTACTTCACACGCACCCCTGATATACACGTACCCAGGACAAT
The DNA here is from genome assembly GCF_040938575.1 of Ambystoma mexicanum. Taxonomy (NCBI): domain Eukaryota; kingdom Metazoa; phylum Chordata; class Amphibia; order Caudata; family Ambystomatidae; genus Ambystoma; species Ambystoma mexicanum. The sequence goes on from NC_090936.1 coordinate 944,629,113, forward strand.
CGCGTGTGAAACTTCCCGTGAACCCCTGAAATACAGGTTCCCCGCTTGGCATTTGCTGTTTGGCAGTCCTGTGAACTGGTCCAGGGTTAGCGTAAACATTTGCTATGAATTGGGGATTTTGATGGCTTTTCCTTGCGCGAGGGCGTTCTTGGGGGCGTAACTGGCGCTGGTGCAGGGTCGCTGCGCCACTTTGCTCCATGGCTGGTTTTGGAGGCTAAAATCCATGAATACGATGTGCGATGAAATGGGTGGCGTAGTGTATCGCACGGGGACACTATGTGCCAGCCGCGTGCGCCACTTTTGTGCGAAATTCTATGAATTACCCTGTTAGTCTTGTTGTGGCTTGTTCACACATGGGTAGTGTCATACCATGTATATCTAGTTTGTCTGTGGCGCTAATTTCAATAATTGGTTGCATTTCTTTTTTTAACATTGTTTCATTGAATTTGAAACAGCTTGCAAGAGTTGCCATTAAAGCCATACAATTGACATTTTTGTGCGCTAATTGTTCCATAACATCCGTATCACATGCATTTTTGCCATAAAGTGCATGAATGTGCCGGGTTTTCAATATTGCTTGTGCTTCTTGAGATAGTACACCAACTCTAATACTTTTTAAGATGTTAGCATAAGTGAGATCTGCAGATTGCCACATGTTTTCTGTTAATTCTCTGCATTGGAAATGTTGCCAAAGGTTGACATTTACTATGCTGCCAACAGTTTTACGGCATCCTAAGGTTTTAAAAATAGGCTCACCTTTCACTGGTGTTAATTGAAGAAGATCTCTGAAAACAATAATGTGTTTTCCTCCACCAAAGAGCTCTTCGTAATCTGTTTTGAGTACTTCTTGTAATCTGAGGTGAATCAAAGCCAACATTAGCTTGGAGACCATGCTCACTTCATCTATTAGTAGCATTTTCATTTATTTTAATAGTCTGCGTAGTTCCATTGCAGCTTCTGTAGAAAGTTTGTAATAGTCTAATTTGTTTTGGTGTTCTACTGGCAGGAGTAGTAATCTGTGTAAAGTGACACCGCCTATGTTGTAGGCAGCTAAACCTGTGGGGGCAGTGACAACAGCTGACAGTTTATTGTTTGTCAATTGTTGAAGGAATTTGCTGATGATTTTGATTAAGAATGTTTTGCCAGAACCAGCTTCACCACTGACGTACAGTAGTATATGTTTGTAATTTTGGCAGGTGCATTCTTTGTTTTCATGTTGTACACCATGTGCAATTTATTTTGTTACTTCTTGAAAAATGCTACGTTGCTCATTGTTTAGTTTTGATTGTAGTATAGTTAAGTCTTCTTTATCTTCATACTGACACATAGTGTTTTTCTACTTCCGTCATAGCTAATTCTGCCTCATTTGCTATTAGTGGCTGTCGCATTGGTTCTTGGCTTCCTGTTACAGAAGGTTGACTACTGTCAAGAGTGTCCTTATCTAGTTGGGCCTGGAGTTCTTCTTCATGTTGCTGTTCATTGTGCAACATTGTTTTGTAGTGTGTAAAGTTTACATCAGTTATAGTGCTTTCATTTGCTTTGAAAGCATCTTCGTAGGAGTCATAGTTATCTAGTATTAATTCTTCTTTTCTCCATGGTTTAAAGAGTTGTAGCAGGGACATGTAATATAGTTCTTTATGTTGAGGAGTCTTTAAGGACAATTTGATATGATTAATTAAATTTGGTTTGGTGAGTTTTACTAAGCTGCCTTCACAATTTGACACTCTGTATCTACCTTTTTTTTTCATCGGGTTTTATATTATTTTTGTATGTGAAGTTTTGGGCTATGTGGTATAGACACATGGTTTCGCAAGTGGTACTTCTGTTTGGGTAGTATGTGTCCAGCAAATTGTTTTTTAAAATGTCTTGGCTGTTGGGTTCATGTTTGGCTATTGTTTCTATGTCGTCACATGATTTCAGAACTCTTGTTTGTTTTGTTTTTGTTTGATATGCGTAGGTAATCATGTAAATCTTCCCATGCATATTCTGCACAACTTAATGTAACAAACCAAGTGGGTGGGCCAAGGTTTCTTATCATACAACGTACATCTCCCTGACGTCAGAACCAGTACTCTTTAGTACCACACATGTTTGCTAATAGATTTGTAATACTTGATTGTAAAACCTCATCTTTTTGTTGCACTTTTTGTAATAATTCTGTAGCTGACATATTTGGAAAGTGGGTCCTGTTTTTAATGTGTGTGCAACTCCGTAACATAGAGTTGCCAGTTCATTTCAAAGAGTAGGTGGAATAAGTATTCCACATTTTGTCTAAATCTGGGATCTTCAGAATACATCCGTAACGAGCGGTATTCTGATGCTGTTATTTGAATAGGTCTATCATCGTACCTTGCTCCTTTGCCAGTAGGAAAGAGTAGAGGAAAAGCATGTGCTTCTATACTTTTTTCCCATATGCTCATTGGTGATCCGTTTGTTTGTCGAATTTGGTACGTTTCCAGTGCATCTTCTATGGTGTCATTAGAGTGCAATGGATGAACTGTATAATGGTCTAAAGTATTGGATACTGTAGCAGGATCTAGAAGCTCAAATTGATAAGTTTCTGGTGACTCTTGAATTATTTCAGTGGTTTCCTTCACGTTTTCTTCAATATTAATTTCTTCGTAGTATTCATTATTGTCTTTTAGATATTGCAAGGCTTGACTAACTTTATGTAAGTCTACCAGTTGTTGCCACATTTTTTTGTCTTTTGTAGGTACAGCATTTACTGAGATAATTAAAGATTGCTCCATTGGACGTTGCACTCCCAGAGTGTGAACATTTTGTTTTAGATCTAATGGTAAATACAATACTTTGCCACGAATGCCTTTCACCAATTCAGAGGGAGGGAATTTTGCTGTTTTTGGTTGAAGGCGTATTATTGCTTGAAAGGGGTAGCACTGTTTGAATTATGATGCTCTCATATAAATTGAGTTGTTGTAGGGGTTTTGGTAGTGGGAATAATTCCAAATTATTGGTGATAGCACATGAAGGAGTTTGGTTGATGTCAAGTTTTGTAGTGCAGTAACTACAAAGTATTAAGCGGTCAGTTATTTCGTATTTGTTTTCTGCTATAAGGTAGAGAGCTAATTCAAACCATTTAGAATCTCCATTGTCTTCTATTTTGTATGTTAGGTCTACAGTGTTTGTGTTACTTTTATAAAAAGTTCTGCGGCAACATACACACACATGGTTTGGTACTTCAGCAGATGTACTTTTAAATTTCAGTATTTCTTTTTTGTATTTGTGTAGTAGAAGGTTGCCATGCGTAGAATTGTTAATTTGTTGTAAAGCTATTTCATTCTGTAAGTGGCTTTCACTTCCAAAATATTTTTTCTGGATATAGTCGATTTCTTCAAATAGGTATTTTTCTGTACCATGTAGAAGAATGTTATTTAAATTGGCTAGTGCTAAAGCAGGACTTTTAGAATAGTACAGTTTATAGGCTAGATTTCTTAAAGTTGAATGATGTGTTGATATCATTTTGATATGATGGAAGGTGGTTTTGCAAGTAGGTCCTGAAATGCAGGCCAATGAATGTCCTTGTAGTCCTGTGTACTTGCACACTGGACAGGTATCCATATTTTGCAGTAGTTTAATTTTGATTTTGTCTTTGCCTTTCACATACTGATTGAGGAATTGGCGTAAAGACTTGAAAGATTTTTTGGGAATGTTACACACTGACGTGCATGGCCATTTGTATACTAGACGTTCTGATTCAGTTGAATTGAGAGGTAATTCTATGTTTTCTGGGGATATTTTTGTAAGCTGCATTTCTTGTTCCATTATGGTATTATTAACTTTTTCATAACCTCGTCCACTGCTATGTATGGCAATTGTATTTGTTAGCTTTTGTTTGTATGCTTCTTCATTAAAATATGGTTATGTGCTTGTAGTGTGACTCCACTCACCTCCACAGATATTTAAGAAGTTATTTTTGTTGACATTTTGTTTATTGAGAAGTCTTTTTTGTAATTTAGTCATTAGTTTTGTTACTGGTTTCATTTTGTTTAACACTAAAATAAATAATTTTCTTTTGAGAAGGATTGCACTGTCTATCAATGCTTCTAAGATTAATTTCCTACGGTAGGTTTTAAGGGTAGTTCATGATTTCTCTCCTGTTTTTATAAGATTTTGAAGGACTCTGTGGCGGAACATTTTTTCTAAAATACTTTTTTTGGTATGCTTACTTGGTAATATATCAAGATTTATAGGAACAGTTTTAAAAGTAGTGTTAGCTGAATTCTTGTTCATCGTTTTCTGTTTCGTTTTACATTTTGATAGAGGAGGCAAAGTTTCTGTACTTGAAGCTTGCGTTGTTTCGCTAAATGACTGTATTACCTGTTTTGTTTGAACTTTTTTTTACAAATTCTGCTAAAGATGGATGCTTATTTTGGACACTTCAATTTTCATTTGGTCTACTTCTGCGTTACTTTCTACAGATTTGATTTTTGGTAGGCATTCTTTAGGGTCTGTTGAAAAAAATAAAGAAGGTATGGGTTGAGGTGTTCTGCAATGTATGTGTGCTGTGTGCATGAGTGTCTGACTATGATGATAAAGATGTGTGTGATGGTGTGTGATTGTGCATTGGGCAAGTACAACTAGTTGGAATAGGTATTCTTGAATTTATGTGCTACTAAACGGGGGTTCGGATGGCAGTAGAAAGTAAGCTAGTAGTGAGCAGAAGTAGAAATAGTAAATCTAATGTTATAGAATTAAAACACTTGTTTGTTCTATAACATTAAAATTCTAGGGGCTGGGCTTTGTCATTTGTGCACCGAAAAATGGGGATTTGTGTCCCATTGTGCCTGTAAATCTCTGTTTAACAAATGTGGATTTGTGGATAGAATGGTGCACAATCCGTGTTTTTAGGCGCAGAAATAGCATGAATTAACCCCAGAGTGTGTTTGAGTAATAGTAAAAATATTAGGGTGGTATTTAACTTACTTTTTTCTGTTGAATGCGCAGGTTTCTTCTTAGTTGTTGTTTGTCCTTCAAATTCTGCTGCTGCTTTTCAGGAGAGTGGTCTTTACTGCAATTGTAAAGGAAACACATTAGTAATTTTGTGTGTTTATAGCATTGATGTTAATTTAGACATTGATTTTTATGTTTTGTACAAGTATTGTTGTTTGATATTTGAACATAGTGTGTGCATGCAATTTTGTTTGACTGTGTGCACTCTTTATATTTTACTTTAAATATGTTAGTTCAACATGCTTTGCAAATGTGTGTGTAAAAAGAAATTAACTAACAGATAGGTTTGGAAGTGACAGTTGATTATAGCAGATGGGAAACATGACAGTTTGTTTGTTTTATTATTTATAATGCACAGATATACCCAGGGGTATCAAGGTGCAGCATTTACAAGAATATGCGAAGCTTGGTTACAAAAATAGAATATACATGTAGGCAATGGAAGTATATACAGATTATAGTAAGGAGAACAAGCAATGTATACAATATAAACGCAAGTACGGGTGGGCGCACAAGGTTACACAGTGTGCGGGTAGCAGGAAGTGATAGCCTTGCCACCTAGCTATCTTGGTGGTCCCTCGTTTTCAGCCATGAAACTACCATGGATCGGAATTTCAAGTAGGGCATATCTGCTCTCAAATTGGGAGGCAAGGAGTTCCACAATTTGGCTGCTTTTACCGGAAAACTGTTACCTCCTATGGTGGCAAGTTTGAAATTTGGGACAGCGAAGCAGTCTTTTTATGCAGTTCTAAGGGGTCGTGCGGAAGCTTGTCTGTGGAACCTGTTAATCAAATAGATCGGTGCGGCATTGTTGAGAGATTTGTGGGTTAGAGATGCCGTTTTTAGGAGGATTTTGTCTCTTGTGGAAAGCCAGTTATTCTGTTGGCTAAGTCCTGAAATGTGCTCTGTTCTAGGGATGGGAGGTGGTGAGTCGGTTCAGCAGGGCTCCACCGGAGGTGCCGTCGTTGCAGGTCGGCTCAGCTTTACCCTCGTCCGATTCTTAGGTCCTGTGGCAACTTCTCAAGATCCAGTGCCAAAAGCCCTGCTTTTATGCAGAAAACCCCCATTCATTCAGCCTAGCTGTCACTCAAAACACGCTAAGTGGTGAGCGGGGTGGCTCACCACTTGGGCCAATCACACCAGAGTGCGACTTGAGTTGGCAAGGCAACTCAGTCCAGGGAGCCTAAACCCCCTCCCACACCCCCTGTGGTACCCAGACAGTGTGGCACCACTTTGGAGGGCCTCTGTGCAGACGTCCGCCAAAAGTGGAACAAAGGGCTCAACCTTTGGTTTAGGAGTCACAGAGACGAATACACAGACGCCATTTTAAAAACCGAGTTCTGGCAGAAAATACCAACCGATAGATTTATTTAAGATAGATAAACCGGTGGTATGTTAGAGATTAACGAGAAAAAGTATTAACCTCCAACAATGGGAAGAATCCCATAGAGTTATATTCGGGGTCGAATATAAAAAGTAGTTTCCACTGCCACCAGCCAAAACTCGACGAGGGGGGACGGGACAGTGCCCCCTCAAATAACAGACCCAGGGGTAATCGAATTACCCCTACTAGTACGTCCACAATAGGATGGTTTGTACTAGTTCTGTTAGTAAATTTAGGTCTAGTAAAGCCAATGGTGACTTTACATGCCCTGGGAGACAGTAGTCGGTCCCAGGGTATGGAGTCTATGGTGGGGGTCCTCTAGGACGCCCCAGTGTTACGGCACGGAGGATGCGGTGTAACACACATAGCAAAACATATGAGACCCTATGGAGTAAAAGACCCCATAGCCCATAGAACACAATGACATTCAAAGGAATTACACACATTCATGTCAAAGAGTTGGAGAAAAGAGTCTCACTCTTGGCAGGATGGAAAAAAACAAACTCCAGGAATCCAGAAAAGCTGCTGGGGGACTCACTAGGTTAGGAAATTCAGCCTAAACAGAGAATTCTCCCTAACACTCGCCCCCCCCCTAGACTAAGGGACAGGAGGATTTAATCCACTCCTGGATGAATCTCATACCTCTAGTCGATGACATACATCCTAGAGAGACCATCAGCATTTTGGTAGTGACACCCTGACCTGTGCTCAATGGTAAAATCAACCCTTGCAGGCAGATCGACCATCTCAGTAGTTTTGGGTTTCCCCTTTCATTTGCATTAACCATCTCAAGTGGTGGTGGTCAGTCTGAATGACAAAAGTAGAACCATACAAGTATGGCCTAAACTTCTTCAGAGCCCACACGATAGCAAAGCATTCTCTTTCGATTGTTGCCCACCTTGTTTCAGGATCCTTCAGCTTGCGGCTGATGAAGCAAACGGGGTACTCCCTACCTTTTCCATCCAGTTCACTGAGTACGGCACCTATTCCTACATTTGAAGCATCTGTCTGCACAATGAAAGTTTGGTGGTAATCAGGAGCTCTGAGTACTGGGGATTGGCAAAGAGCCTTTTTCAGGTTTTCAAAAGCCTGCTTGCACTCCTCGTTCCATCAAACCTTTTTAGGACATTTGGGCGAGGAGATGACATTCAGTGGAGAAGCTATGGTCCCATAGTCCTCAATGAAATTCCTATAATACCCAGTGAGGCCTAGGAAGGCTCTCACTTGGGTCTGAGTAGTAGGTGTTGTCCAATTTTGCACAGCTTCAATCCTACTGAGCAAAGGCCTTATTTCTCCACTTCCTACCTCATGTCCAAGATAGACTACCTTACTCTGTCCAATTTGGCATTTACTCGCCTTTATGGTCAGATTGGCTCGTCCAAGAGCCTGCAAAACATCTCTCTGGTGGGTTACATGTTCTTCCCAGGAATTGCTGAACACTGCTATGTCATCCAAGTATGCCATGCAGAAGTCCTCCATCCCATTCGGAACCTGGTTTACCATCCGTTGAAATGTAGCAGGTGCATTCTGCAATCCGAAAGGCATTACCTTAAACTGTTATAAGCCAACGGAGGTAGAAAATGCAGTTTTCTCCTTGGCATGGTCTGTCAGGGCTATTTGCCAATAGCCTGACGTCAAGTCAAATGTGCTGAGGAACTTGGCGGCGCCAAGTTTATCCACCAACTCATCTGTTCTTGGCAAAGGGTGGGCATCAGTCTTGGTGACTGCATTAAGAGCTCTATAATCCACGCAGAATCTAAGTTCTTTAGATCTGGCCTTTGGTACTAACACAACTGGGCTAGACCATGGACTAGTAGAGGGCTCTATTACCCCAAGATCAAGCATCTTGCTGATCTCACCTTTGTTGTGGGTTTGTATGTTTTCTGACATTCGGTATCCTCTGCTCTTGACTGGCAGACAGTCACCAGTGAGTATGTCATGCTGGCCCCAAGGGGTCAAGCCTAGTGAAAGCGAGAACAGAGAGGCAAACTGATTCAACATAGATTTGCACTCTTCTTGTTGCTCGGGTGTCAGATTTGAAGAGAGATTTACTCCTTCAATTTTTTCGTCTAAAGGTAAGCCTCTGAGGAGATCAGGAGGAGCTTCACTCTCTTCTTCTTTCTCTGATGATGCTAGAAGCAATGCTCCTACATCAGGTCTCGAGACGTACGCTTTGAGTCGGTTGGTGTGGAAGACTGTCGGAGCCTCCTTGGGATTGCCCAAGTCCACCAGATAGTTGACCTCTCAGAGTTTACCCACAACTCTGAAGGGTCCCATCCATTTGTCTTGCAAGGCCCTCTGCCTTGTTGGGATCATAACGAGAACGAGCTGGTCTTGAGCGAACTCAACCATGTTAGCCTTTTGATCAAGCCAGTGCTTGACCAATGCTTGGACAGCTTTCAAGTTATCCCTTGCTTCTGTCATCATGTGCGACATTCTCCTCCGGAGACCTATCACGTAGTCAGTCACTCTGACTGGTTTGGGGGAAGGAGCACTCTCCAACCCCTCCTTAATCAGGGCCAATGGACCTCTGACGGGATGACCATAGAGACGCTCAAAGGGAGAATAACCTACTACCTCCTGAGGGACTTCTCTATAAGCAAAGAGAAGGCATGGCAGTAGAAGGTCACAATTTCGTTTACGGGGTTCTTCTAAAGCACCTATCATGCTCTTCATGGTTCGGTTGAACCATTCTACCAACCCATTGGTTTGGGGGTGGTAGGCTGTTGAGAACTTGTAAGTAACTCCACAGGTTTTCCACATGGCTTTCATGTAGTGGGACATAAAGTTTGACCCCCTGTCAGAGATTATTTCCTTAGGAAACCCGACCCTGGTAAAAATACCAAGGAGGGCCTTAGCCACAGCCGGAGCTGTAACAGTCCTCATAGGAATTGCCTCAGGATACCTAGTAGCATGGTCTACTACAACAAGTATAAATCTGTTGCCTGAAGAGGTTGGAGGATCAAGGGGACCAACAATGTCAATCCCTACTCTCTCAAATGGGACTTCCACAACTGGGAGAGGCACTAAAGGTGCCACATTCATGGAGCCAACCTTACCAGAGGTCTGGCAGGTGTGGCAGCTCCTGCAGTGTTTCTCTACTTCAGCCCCCATCTTCGGCCAATAAAAGTAGAGAGAGAGCCTTTCCTTAGTCTTCTTGAAACTCGAGTGACCAGCCAAAGGGATCTCGTGGGTTAACTGCAAGAACTGTGGTCTGTTCTCTCGGGGTACTACAAGTCGGTTCTAGTCTCCAGGTGCAGACTCAGTCGGTTCGCTGTAGAAGAGGCCATCTTCCCAGTGCAACCTGTATTTCCCAGGCTCTTGCCCTTCAGCCTGAGCTTCTGCCTGGTGGCGAAGACCTTCCAGAGTTGGACATTCTCTCTGTCCCTTACTGAAGTCTGCCCTGCTGGGTCCACCTTCTGCCAGTAAAGATTGCAGCTCAGGATGGTCCACAGGATCCAGATCTCCAATGAGTTCCTGGCCTTCCATTAGCTCTTCTTCAGAGTCTAATTCTACCACACAGGGTTGTACCTCCCTCTCAGCCTCAGCTGGAGGGGGAGTTACGGGTATAACTTTGGACAACCGTGGGGAAGTCCTTGTTGGCTGCACTGAAATGCTGGCTGCTGGTTTCGGTGAAGAAGTCTTCGGTTTCCCTTTCACTTCTGATTTCTTTGAGACAGCCGCTGACAATTCTAGTGGAGCAGGAGTGATATCTTTCTTCATCATCTCCTGGAGAGTACCTTGCATGGTTCTCTCGCTTGCAGGTCTGGTTAGCTCCTGTAACCGTTTACTAGGAGGTCTGGGGGTGTGTGACACAACTCTGAGAGTTTTCAAGTCGTTACCCAACAGAACGCGTCCTTGTACCTCACTCTGTATGCTGACAGGTATCTTCACGGTCATGTCGTTACACTGGATGAGAACTGGTAATTGGGAAAGCATTTGCACAGGCCCTCCAGCTAACTTGGTGAGGCGTTTGGGTGCCTTAGCAACATCCTCAGCCTGAAAAAATGATTTATCCACCACAGTTAAGCTGGCCCCAGTGTCCCTAATGACAGGAGTCTCCTGACCATTCACCTGGACACTGTCCTTATAATACTCTTTAGTATTATCGGGGATGGAGTTATAGACATCTAAATTCTGTTGCCAGGCCCACTCGGAGAGAGGCAAGGCGATATGTCCCAAAAAGTATCACAGTGGAAATGCACTTCGAGTCTTTGTCGCAAATTGTCACAGAAAGATTGGACCAGTTCAGAACAGAAAGTTAAGAAAGCTTGGAGGCGACCCAAAGGAGAGGCGAGGATTAAGACACCTCACACTAACCGTCAGTAAGGGAAGCCAGGCGTACACGGTACCTTGTATGTGGAGAGACAGCTCCGGCGGGGGCAGTTGTTCCTGCTGGTGGATGCAAGTCGGGGCTTTGCCAAGAGAAGAGATGCTCTCGTCGTCGAAGGAAAGTTGAAGATCATTGCACCACCAGGGAAGAGACCAGCCGCGGAGTGCTCTGTCACAAGGCACCACCTTTTGGTCGCGGTACGGGTTAGTGGCTATCCGGTTGCCGGGGTACTCAGCATGGGCAATTCAACCACTACGCCCTGGAAGCGAAGAAAAAGCAAAGGGGACTGGTTGTGCCCAACAGTCAGGGGAAGAAGACTCTCCGGCAGGAGATCTCCTCTGTCGTTGGGAGCTGGTGAGTCGGTTCAGCAGGGCTCCACCGGAGGTGTCGTCGTTGCAGGTTGGCTCAGCTTTACCCTCGTCGGATTCTTAGGTCCTGTGGCAACTTCTCAAGATCCAGCCCCAAAAGCCATGCTTTTATGCAGAAAACCCCCATTCATTCAGCCTAGCTGTCACTCAAAACATGCTAAGTGGTGAGCGGGGTAGCTCACCACTTGGGCCAATCACACCAGAGTGCAACTTGAGTTGGCAAGGCAACTCAGTCCAGGGTGCCTAAACCCCCTCCCACACCCCCTGTGGTACCCAGACAGAATGGCACCACTTTGGAGGGCCTCTGTGCAGAAGCCCGCCAAAAGTGTAACAAAGGGCTCAACCTTTGGTTTAGGAGTCACAGAGACGAACACAGACGCCATTTTAAAAACCGAGTTCTGGCAGAAAATACCAACCGATAGATTTATTTAAGATAGATAAACCGGTGGTATGTTAGAGATTAACGAGAAAAAGTATTAACCTCCAACAATGGGAAGAATCCCATAGAGTTATATTCGGGGTCGAATATAACAAGTAGTTTCCACTGCCACCAGCCAAAACTCGACGAGGGGGGACGGGACAGTGCCCCCTCGAATAACAGACCCAGGGGTAATCGAATTGCCCCTACTAGTACGTCTTAATAGGATGGTTTGTACTAGTTCTTTTAGTAAATTTAGGTCTAGTAAAGCCAATGGTGACTTTACATGCCCTGGGAGGCAGTGGTCGGTCCCATGGTATGGAGTCTATGGTGAGGGTCCTCTAGGACACCCCAGTGTTACAGCACGGAGGTTATGGTTTGGCTGAGCGTATTAATTTGCACGTGTATGCAGTTGAGGATGCCAGGGCACTCAATTGTCTTTTGAAGGAAAGGTTGGAGTCCAAGTAGAGACCCAGTGTTTTGACCTCCTGACCGACTTTGATATTATTCCCATCTATCATAAAGGAGTTGTAGGCAGGGCTAAGTTTCTTTAAACTGGGCGTAGTACCCAGGATGATAATCTCTGTGTTCTCATCATTCAGGCATAGTACATGAGTGGCCATCCATGCCTGAATGATGATGTACACCCTTTTTAGCAAGGCCAAATCCTTTTCATAATCTCCGGAAAGCGGAAGGAGGATCTGGGTATCATCTGCATAGTTAGTGTAGGTGATAACGAGATGATCCAAATCATCGAAAAGGGGCTTGGTAAATATGTTGTACAGTGTGGGGAGACACAAGAGCCCTGTGGGACACCACAAGTGATAGGAATGGGGTCTGCTGCAGCAGTGGGGGAGAAGACCCTCATAGTTCTTCCGTTGAGGAATGAGGTGATCCATTTGATGGCCTCTGGAGAGAAGTGTGCTGCTGTATGGAGGTATGAGCATAGGACAGAATGGTCAACCAAATCAAAAGCTGCAGATAAGTTAAGGAGGAGGAGCAAGGCAACTTGCCCTTTGTCCCTAAGAGTATCAATCTGAGTTTTTAAGTCAATAAGTGCAGTTTCAGTCCCATGTTGAGGACGGAACCCTGATTGTCTAGATCCTAAGAGGTGGTGTTCCTCCAGGTGCTTCTGTATTTGTACATAGGCGACCTTGTCAAGGATTTTTAGTAAGAAGTGAACAGTAATTATAGGTCAGTAATTTGTGGGTATGGCTGGGTCCGGAGTAGGTTTTTTTAATAATGGAAGTACCCAGGATTATTTTAGGTTGTAAGGGATGGAGCCAGTGTTGAAGGAAGTGTTGATCAGTTTAGTGATGAAGGGGGAGAGGTCACCGGCGGCATCTTTGGTAAGCTGTGCTGGGCACAGGTCTCCCTGGCAGTTGGATGGTTTCAAAGACAGGATCATTTTTTCTACTTCAAGAGTATTGACTTTAGAGAACTTTTAGCGGATATGATCTGTGGGTGTGTGCTTATCCTGAGTTTTGGAGGGGAGAGTGTCTTTTAGGGCAGCTTTTTTACTAGAGATTTTACTTTGAAGGGTCACAATCTTATTTGCCAAAGCATTTTGAATTTCAGAGCACCAGTCTTTATCTTTGGTGCATGTATCAGGGGGCAGTATGGGGGTTTCTACTTCTTTAAGTATAGAGAAGAGTTCTTTCAATTAGATTTAGCTTGGGATATGTGAGAGCCAAAGGAGGTTCGTTTGGCCAGGTAGATTTCTTTTTTATAGAGTGTGGTTAGTTTGGAGAGTTTGAGTTTGTTTGCAGCTGAGGGGGATTTTTTCCAGGTGGCCTCGCAATTTCTCTTTTGCTGCCTTAGGTTTTTGAGGAATGGGGTGTACCATTTGTTAAGGTGCGTTTTCAGTTTACTAGGTCTGAGTTTAAGTGGGGCAATGAGGTCTAGCGAGGAAGCCATAACCTTGTTATGTTCTTCAACCAGGATCTCTGGATCCAGGTTATCGGGGAGTGTGTTAAGTGTAGGGAGTAGATTCAGGATGAGTCTTTCTGGTGTAATATTCTTTTTATTTCTGGTGAGAGTTGGAGGGGCTGTGGTGTTAGGCGGAGGTGGGGGTCTGTCCGTGGACAGCAAGAACGATACCAGGTGGTGATCGGTCCAGACTAGTGGAGAGGTATTTGTGATTTTCGCTAAGCAGTTGTGGTCGGCCACCCAGTCAAGTATTCTACCTTTCGAATGAGTGGGTGCCATACTTCTTTGCGCAAAGCCTAGTTCAGCAAGAGTGTTAGCTATGGTGCTGGCTGTTTGATCTGCCCGGTCATTGTAACCCATGTTAAAGTCCCCCAGGGTGAGAACTTGAGAGGAGCTTTTAAGATTGCTAGATAGAATGGCATTGTGGTCTTCATCAAAGGTGAAATAGGGCCTGGTGGGCGGTAGATCAAGTGGATATTGAGGGTTTGGGATTAGTGTGTGGGACTTTGACTGATAATGTTTCACAGGAGAGGACATTGGAGGAGGTTGCTAGTCTCATGGACAGACTGCATTTGTGTATGATGGCGACACCCCCTCCTCTGGAGTTGGGGCGATCTTGCCTCAAGATGGAATAGTTATCTGGCACTGCTAGCATGAGCATAGGGCCTGCTGCAGGGTGTAGCCAAGTCTCAGTGATAGCGAGGAAAGCAAGATCTTCTTTGAGGATCAGGTCAGCGATTTCTGTGGCATGAGCTACTAATGATTGGGCATTGATCAGAGCTCCCTTGATTTTAGGACTGGCTGTGTTTTTAGTAGCAGTTGTAGGACGTTTGTCTTGTGTTGATTCGAGAATGCCCTGGCTGGGGAGGTTATGAGGGGGTCTAGTGGTGGGGTTGTAAGGTGGATTGGAAGTTTTAGTAGAGGAACTGGAATGATGAGGCTGTTCTTTGGACTTCTGTAAAGTGGGCAGTGAGCGGGCGAGAGGCTCATACATTTTGGCTAGTCTAGCTCTAAGTCCTAGGTTCCTATCTATGGTAGACGAGGGAGACTAGTGGGTAGTAAGTGGAGGTTATTTATGTCTAGGTGTGGTGCCTGGTTGATGAAAGTAGTAGGAAAAGGCATGTTAGGTAAGTATGGGGCCATCTTAAATTAAGTTACACTGTTCAGGATGAAGATGAGGACGCAGGCAAGCAAGCTGGTAGTAAATGGAAACATACTAAGTAGTGGTGAGGATATTGGTAGGCTATAGGATGGGCTTGGGAACGCTAGTTAGGCCTGTGTGCATTTGTGTTAAGGACCTAGGCCATAGGACACCAGCTGGATTCAGATATGGCAATGAGGCTACAATGCATAAAACACCATCTAGATTCAGAATATGACAATGAGGCTAAAATGCATAGAACACCATCTAGATTCAGGATATGGCAATGAGGCTAAAATGCATAGAAAACCATCTAGATTCAGAATATGGCAATGAGGCTAAAATGCATAGAACACCATCTAGATTCAGGATACACAGTAAATTCATTTTATAGGTTATACAAGTTAAACGTCAGTTAATCTGTTTATATGAATGTATGCATACCTGTAGTTTGTGTTCATGCATATGGATATGCTTCCAGCTGCAAGTAGAAATCTTGGAGAGTTGTACAGTATATCTTGTAGAAGGTGCTTTCCAATGATATGACACTTGTACTCAGAGTGATTAACAGTACATTTGAAGTGCTGATCTATGTTGATGGAGTTAGATGTAGAGGTCTTGGATCTGATTGGTGAATGGTTGTGTGACTGGTTACCTATATCCAATGAGGGAATGGCACAGAGAGTGAAGTGGAAATGGTAGAAGGGCTGCCCATATTACGATATGTCCACGGACATGGCGGTAGTCCGCGGACATCGCGTGTTACATACGGGTATTTTGGGGTGGGGAGGCATGCAAATGAGAATGAGTAGAGCAAGGGATTGTTCAGTAAAGTTTAGTGGGTGTGTTGTGCCAGGAGAGAGTTTGTCAGATACTCTTTTCCCTGAGCGAAGAACAGATATCTATGGCTGTGTGTTTCAGAAAACAGATTGTTTGGATTTTGGGAGACTCGTGGATACATTGGTTGAAGGTGCATGCAGAAAGCTGTGGAGTAGCTGTAGATCTTGGATTCCCACATGTGGAAGTGCACTGGCATGGAGTACGTGGAATGAGGTGGTTGGACTTGCTACCTCTCTGTGCTACTTTGGAGACAGAGCATCAGCCAGACATAATTGTAATTCATTGCGGAGGGAACAGTTTAGGACATGTGTCTGGAATTTCTTTGCAATTTGCAATGAAAGAAGGACTTAGGAAGGTCATGTACATGTTTCCAAATTCTCAAGTGATTTTTTCTCGCATTACGCAGAGACAAATGTGGCTGCGTTATTCTTCATTTCGTCCACAAATGGAGAAAGCAAGGCACAATGTCAATAAGGCTGTTTGTGCCTTTCTAAGAGATGTTGGCATGTCCTCTTTTCACAATGAAAATATTATGTTTCATAGCACATAGATTTTTCGCAGAGATGGAGTCCATCTTACTTATGCTGCAAATCAGATTTTTCTGAGAAATGTACAAAATGCATTGCAACCTATTTTGGAATTACAGCATCCATTTTGTAGTAGGTGGTGACCATTTCAAGTTTTTCAAACACAAACAAACACCACCAAAAGGCTCTTTTCAGAGCCACCACTTCCTCCCAGATAAAACTGCAATGGTTATGATAGGGCAGCACCCCAAAATTTTAGATGTTCGCGAACTGTCCGCGGACCTCTAAAAAATACACAAGGCCCTGCTCCATTTATTTTCCACTTCTATTTTTAAACTGTGAAAGACGGCTCTGAAAAAGCCTTTTTTTAATGTTGTTGTTTTATATATTTTTTGGATTTTTTACATACAACACACTAGGAGAGGAGGGAAAAGGAGGGTAAGGGGGGGACACCTACCACGGGGATAAGAAAGGGCAGGTGGAGATAGGAAGATGTAGGGTGGGCCTTACTTAGGTAATGAGCAGGTCTTCTTGTGCTCTGAGACCAGAGTCTCAAAAGCATTTCGAAGTCACTCCCCCCTGCAGAGTATTGCATCACAGTACATACACACAACTGTGACCCTCAAATGGTAAGGATCATCAGCATTGCGAATGGCCTGTGGGGCAGCTGGAGGAATACGCTGTCCCACAGGAGTGTTCCTTGTGGTGACAGGATCGGAAACGGAGGATGTAGTAGAGGAAGTCAACCTACTACGCTCTTCGCAAGGTACAACCTTGCGAATGGCCCCAGCGTGGAACAACCATAGGTGTCACTTCATAGTAGTTGTACCAAAGCTGTACGAACCAAGCCTCCTCTTTTGCACTGGTTGCAGGTGACTCAGTTCGCACGTGCCTTACGTATGTTACCATGAATTGTAAATAACCGCCACACCCAAGACTCACGGTGTGTGCTGGTAGTAGGGACTTCCACTACCTCATTCTCATCATCCTCTTCATCCTCCTCTGCGTCCTCACTCCTGTTCCCCTCTTCAAGCCCTTTGGAAAGGCTGGGGGTGGTGCAGAGACAGATGTAGCACCAGGTGGCAGTAGTGGAACCATGGATGCCATCAGGTTTCAGAAATAAATCTGGAAAATTGGCAGCAGAAATGCACTGTGTTCTGTAAGATAGCCAGAAACACAATGAGGATGAGCTCTGGGGTGTGGCCTTTTATAGGGGTGCTTGTGCATGGTTCGCGGACACCCGCGCTGTCCTCAGACAGATCGAACACCAAGAAAAGGATCAAAAAGTCCCAAAAAGTATGTAGGAAGTCAGGATCACTGTCTCGGTACTTGTGCTATGGTGATTTATTATTGAAAAATATTGTGGATTGCCTGAAAAGGTAGTTTTAAATTGTTCAGGGACACGAACAGTGTCCGCAGTCAGAACGCACGCTCAGCGTGGGCGCGGTCACATGATAGCTTCACGAACATGTCCGCGAAGGGAACGGGTGTCCGCAGGACACCAAATGCACTGAAACTGTTTTGCACATGCGTGTTAGTGTTCTACAGACACTGTTTGGGTCCTGAAACTAATTAAAAGTGTGACACAAGCGAAACCAACAGTTACGAACAGGCGTTTGTTCTTAGAACAGTTTCAACTCGCTTGCGAACAATACGGACAGGCATAGCGTCCTCAGGACACCCCCATTTAGTTTATTTACGAACATTACAGGACACCGTGTGTGTTCTTAGAACAGTTTCAACTTGCCTGCGAAGAATCCGGCCAGGCATAGCGTCCTCAGGACACACCCATTTCGTTTATTTACGAACATTTCAGGACACTGTGTGTGTTCTTAGAACAGTTTCAACTCGCTTCCGAACAATACGGACAGGCATAGCTTCCTCAGGACACCCCGATTTCGTTTATTTACGAACATTTCAGGATACTGCTTGTGTTCTTAGAACAGTTTCAACTTGTCTGCGAACAATACGGACAGGTATAGCGTCCTGAGGACACCCCCATTTTGTTTATTTATGAACATCCCGGTACACTTGATGTGTGCTTAGAACAGTTTCAACCTGCCTACGAACAGCATGGACAGGTCTAGCGTCCTCAGGACACCCCCATTTTGTTTATTTACGAACATTTCAGGACGCCGCGTGTCATAGTTTGATTGCGGACATCCCGGACACCGAATGTGTTATTAGAAGAGTTTCAACTTGCCTGCCAACAGTACGTACAGGTAAAGTGTCCTTAGAACACCTCCATTTTGATTAATGGTGGACATCCCGAACACCAGGTGTGTTCTTAGAACAGTTTCAACTTACATGCGAATAGTACGGACAGGTGTAGTGTCCTTAGGACGCCCCCATTTTCGTTTCTTTACGGACATTCCGGACACCCGCGCTGTCCACGGACACCGGAACTGCTTTTTAAAAAAAGACAAGTAATGAATTAGGACACTATATAATAATTTTACTTTATTATATATGGATGTTAAATTTATGACAGAGAGGGTGAAGCAGAAACTGAGACAAACACAGAATTGGGGGTTTCAAGAGGATTCATATGAGGTGAGGAAGGGATGGAATTCTCATCAAAACATTTTTGTTCATGGAGAGGGTTTGGGGATAATTGAGTGGGATATGGTGAGGAGGACAGGTACATGTGGGACAATGGTATCTAGTTTTTTCTTTCAAGTGATCCTCCACAAAGTTTTTTAAATTGTTTAAATTTTCCATGAGTATGTCCATTTTTTCTTCCATGTGCTGGAGAGTCTTATCCAATATTTCTTTTCGTTTACTAATTTCAATGTTTGTATGGTCTGTACAAAAAAAAAAATGTATATGTTAAATGTATATAAAATAATATTTATTAATTGGTTTATACCATTAGGTTAACTATCTTCAGACATTTCCTCAGGTGGGAAATGCTCCTCTAGCCATTCCAGAGTACTAGACATTTCTGTGAGAAAAAAACAATTATATCACTTTTTTCGTATCTAATACAGACATTTTAGAAATATATGAGTAAAATGAAGTACACTTACTAGCTTCTGATAAGGTGTGTTCTTACTGGTCTGTACATCTGTTGTTGCTCTTAGTTGTGGAGTTTCTGCGAGGTAATCATGTTGGAAGCCTATCTTTGTTCTTTTGGTATATTCCATTTTAGAACATATTGGGCCTCATTACGACCCAGGTGGTAAGTTACCGCCTGGGTCGTACCTTTACCACCATGGCGTAAACTATGTTTACGCCATGGTGGTTGGCGGACTTACCGCCCCATTCCGAGGTTGGCGGGGCGGTAAGTCCCCAATCCCCATTTACCCTTCCCCATTCCCATTTTTGCCCCATAGGGCATAATGGGAGTGGGGAAGGCGTTAATTACGCCACCGTAAATTACGGTGGCGTAATTAACAACAAGGTCCCTTAGCGCCATGGATTTTAACACCTGCTAAAAGCAGGTGTTAAATCCTCCATGGTGCTAAGGGACCTCGGAATCAGGCGGTAAGGGTCGGCGCTGTTTACACCACCGTAAACCCCTTACCGCCTGGGTCCTAATGAGGCCCATTGTATTTAAATGAATGGTTGATGTGTTATATATATATATGGGTTATATATGGGTTACACTTCTTATTTATTACTACATATAATGTGTGCTGGTTTGTGAATTTGTGTAGTGTTCATATGATATGATATAACAATTAAATACCCCCCAGACTTTTTGGGTAGTGCTGCCGTTGTCCGCCCCTGTCTGCGGACATAAGAAGAGTTCACGGACATCAAATTCAGTAGAGGGGGTTCAGTATGTTCCATGTTACATGTACATAAATTCAGGCATATTATTGTTAAGCTGTGCTACTAAAAAACTATAAAATTCAGTAAAAAAACTGTGTTAAAGGGACGTTATGGTTCCAAGTAAAACCGAAAAAACCCTAACTCGCACCACCACTGTGCACTGCTAAGACTAACACCCAGGACATCAAAGATGACATCACAAATATATATATATTCCGTGAAAAAACTTTGTTAAAGGCACATTATGGTTAAGGTGCGCTACTAAAAACCTACCATATTAAGTGAAAAAACGTTGTTAAAGGGATGTTATGGTTCAGGTGCCCTAAGAAAAAACTCTCAAATTCAGTGCAAACACTTTTTTAAAGGGACATTATAGTTACTTTGCACCAATAACAACCTATCCATGTTATGGTTACAAGTAAAACCGAAACCCCCCAGAAATTTGCCAGTTATGGTAAGCTAAGCAACCATAACCTGCGCCACCACTGTGCACTGCAAGGACTAACACCCATGAAATCAAAGATGACATCACAAATGTCATTGATGACATCACTGATGACATCACATGTCTGACTCCCTTTCTTTTCTCTACTGACATATCTAGGCCAAGTGGTTTTCATCACTGACATTCAGGAACTAAAAAATTGAAAAGTTTCTATATTTTTAGATCTTACCCCTATCATATGTTCTTACACTACTTTCCTTAGGGTCCTTTCACATTGTGTGATACATATACATAGGGGAAGAAGCAGCATTGATGCACAGCAATCATTTGTGTGCATGAAGATACTCAGTTAGGTTATGAACACTTTCTGGTAGTACTGCTGCTTTTTTGCTTACATTACTTTCCCTGTACATGCTCATATTTGTTTGTGTTGTTCGTACACTAGTATCCTTAGGATCCAGTAATATCATATCATACATATACAAAGGGAAAGAAGCAGGCTTAAAACACAGCACTCAATATATAGCATATGCAAAAAGATAATCAGTTACGTTATAAACACTTTCTAGTTGTACTGCTGCTTTCTTGCTTACTTTACTTTCCCTGTACATGCTGATATTTCTATGTGTTGTGCTCTTTTTATATTTTGCCTGCAGTAGTACATTTATGTAGTACCTATTACATGTTTCTCCGTACTCAAAACTCTAATACGGACGCATTTATCATTTTACTATCCAACATGGCAAGATTATGATATTGCACCTCTATGGCGTATGCTGCACACAGTGCCTATGTTTCTACATGAGTAGGTTCCTATACCGCAAAGAATTCCGTAATACAATGGTGTTTATAGCAATGCATTGCTTAATGAACTACGTAGCCCATGATATTTCTCCCAATGACCCCTTGCAGTTTTGTGCCAACATTATAATAAGAATCCCTTGTACAGACTTTTCATGCAAAGTAAATGCACATGTGATGTCATCAATGACATTTGTGACATCATCTTTGATGTCATGGGTGCTAGTCCTTGCAGTGCACCGTGGTTGCAAAAGTTATGATTGCTTAGCTTACCATGAATGGTGAATTTCTGGGTTTTTCGGTTTTACATGGATCGTTGTTATTAGTGCAAAATAACTATAATTTCCCTTTAGAAAAGTGTCTGCACTGAATTTGACAGGTTATTCTTAGGGCAACTGAAACATAACGTCCCTTTAACAATGTTTTTTCACTGAATTTCATTGGTTTTTACCAGGATACATTAATGTGTATATATGCACATTACAACATACTGAACCCCCTGCTCCAACTGTAATAACTACAGGGTCCCCAGACCGTGCAACTGTTCACGGTCATTGGGTAGCATCCAAACTGCTCAAAAGGTCAGGGGTTCTCTTACATTGTTGTACCATGCAGCAAAGACACTGAACATGTAGAAAGAGCAACACATAAGTGAAGTAGAATGAAAAATGTAGTAGCTCTACAAACTCTGTACTTATGAAAGCAACAGAACAATTGCATAGGGTATGCAACATAATGGAATGCATCAACAAGAAAAGAATGTATGCTTCCAACAATATTACCTCAGTGCTGCTTTACATACAAACTAAGAAGCAACTGTTAGCGGAAGAACTGCAAAGTACTGACAGCAGAACTTCACTACTACGTGGTAAGTACACTACATTTTTTCCTATGACTGCACACTTTGTTCAGTGTACAATAGTAGAACAAATTGTTTTTCTTTCTTTACTCAAAAATGGCAAGCACCCTAGAAAGGCTTGGAGAGAATTTCCCTCATGATGAAATGAGTGAAGACAGTAACTCCATTGGTACACAACACAGTTTGAAAAGTAAGACAGTTAATACACATTGCTTCACTTATACCTGACATATATTTCCTTCATTAACAGTACATACAGGACATAAGGGAAATGCCCCAGAAGCAGCACCTCCTCCACAAGGGCATGGGCACAACGAAAATGAAACAAACATTGTACAAAATAAACTAGTCAGCCTGGACGCAACAATGGCACAATTGCTGAACAGTTTTGCCAACTTAAAAGATTTTGTACAGCGACATATTTTGGAAAAAATTAAATACCTCTGCCCTACCTGCACCTGTACCTCTCCCCCTACCCCAGTCAACTATCCACACAAATTCCTTGCAAAGAAAAATGTTACTATGCGACCTCAAGCTCTTCCTCCCCTGATGGCCAACCTGTAGAAAACCCCAATTCCCCTGTATATGTCTCCATTTCTGCTACCCCTTCCCTTTCCTAATTGTGTCTATTTATGTGTGTAAATAAAGTTTTATATGCATAATGTTGCTGTGTGTGTGTTTTCTTTTTTAAAAGCCTGTTAATGGTAGGCAGAGCGTGGCACTGTCCGGAATGTCTGGAATGAAACAAAATGGAGGTGTCCTACGGACACCCTGCCTGTCCGGCCTGTCTGCATTCAAAAAGGAAGTGTCTTACAGACACCGCGCCTGTCCGCATGTCTGCAAAGTTGTGATGCACCTTTAATTATTTCAGGTACCCCACACCTGTCCGGCGGACACCTGGGCCCATGCGTATCTCATCCTCTGGGTCCTGCAAACACCACCCCTGTCCGGCATGTCCTAAAAAAATGGTGATGTATCTTCATTAGTTTGGGGACGGCACTCATGTCCAGAAGACACCTGGACACATGCGCATCTGATCTCCTGGGTCCTGCGAACATCGCCCCTGTACGGCATGCTCACAAAGTAATGAGGTACCTTGGTTAGTCCAGGGAGCCCACCAATGTCCACCGGACACCTGGGCACATGCGCATCCCACCTCCTGAATCCTGCGAACACTGCGCCTGTTCAGAAATGTCTGCCGCACCTGTGTTGCACTTTTAATTAGTTCAGGGAGACCAACCCTGTCCTTAGGACACCTATGCACATGCGTACAACGTATCCTGAACAATTGGTGTCCTCTGGGCAGCCATCCCATTTGCGAATGCCCGCGACGTCACCATGTGACTGACATCCATGCTGAGCATAAGCCCTTATTCTCGGACAGGATCCGGGGCCCCGGACAGCAAAAAGGTGTTTTTTTGGGAAATCCGCGGACCCCGCAACACAGGGGCAGCCTTTCTTCCATTTCCATTTCACTCTCTGCACCACTCCCTCATTGGCGACTGTTAAGCAGTCACAAAACCACCCACCAATCACATCCAAGAACTCTACATCTAACTCTGTGATCACAGTTCAGCACTTCAGATATTCTGTTCAACACTCTGAGTAAAAGTCCCCTGTGATTGCAAAGCACCTCCAGCAAAAAGTACTGTAAAACTCTGCAAGATTTCTGCTTTCAGATTCATCCACATCTGCATCAATCAACAGAAACTACAGGTATGAATATTTTTGGAGAGTACATTTGCAACTCTATTATAAATGCATTTCAACAGGGTACTTGCCACTTACCCTACATAATCTACTCATTTGTCCCATCTCCTATCATCAAGTGTCACTCACAATGCTGTGTGCTTTGAAAGTTTTCATTTACCCATATCACCCATTGGGCCTCATTACGAATCAGGCGTTAAGGGGTTAACGGCGCCGTAAACGGCACCGACCCTTAACGCCTGATTACAAGGTCCGTTAGCGCCATGGTGATATTAACGCCTGCTTTTTGCAGGCGTTAAAATCCATGGCGCTAAAGGACCATGGTGCTAATTACACCACCGTAATTTACGGTGGCGTAATTAGCGCCTTCCCCACTCCCATTATGCCCCATGGGGCAAAAATGGGAATGGGGAAGGGTAAAATGGGAAATGGGGATTTACCGCCCCACTCACCTTGGAATGGGGTGGTAAATCCGCCATCCACCATGGTGTAAACTTAGTTTACACCATGGTGGTAAGGGTACGACCCAGGCGGTAACTTACAGCCTGGGTCGTAATGAGGCCCATTGTAATGTGCAAACTGTTATTCTCTTATTTCCTTCTGTCATTTGTACAACCACTTCCCCCACAAACACGCCTGCTATAAAATTCATAGAATACACACAGAAAAGGAAAACTGCATGTATCTTACCAAAGCATAGCAAGTACATAGATTGCATGTATTTGAACAGGGTGCCTGCCACCTACTTTGCATAAACTACCAAATCATCGTGCTGTTATTTGTCCCATCTCCTAACATCACGTGGCTCTTCCTACAATGCTCTGTGCTTATTAACTTTTCTTTTAATGCCCACTTGCATAAATGTTTAAAACTTCATATTTCCATTTCATCACCACTCTCTCTGATGTATTTGTAAATGAAAAAAAGAAAACCACATAGGACATTTGTTTATAGCAATTTGAAGTGGTAGGTCCGATGTAAAATGCCCAGAATACACACAGAAAAGCAAAACTGCATGTATGTTGGCAAAGCATGGCAAGTACATACGTTGCACAATTGACAGGTTGCACCATTGCTTAAAAAGCAAAGAAAGGCATGTGTACATTGAGAACAGTGCCATTTGTAAATGTAGATAAATAAATCAAACCACTGAAAGGATTTCTGCATTCATGTAGCAAGCATCTATGTGTAGGAAAGTAAATGCAATTCCAAACACGGAAACATTCTTCTTTCGAATCTGTGCATCTTTCCGAGCCTTTTTCTCACCCTACTACAACTTGCACTAATCCATTTCCAAACTAAATAGTGCAACAGCAACACACACACTTGCAAAATTGCACCTCATAGGACACACTTATAAATACACCACTGGCCCCTATACCAACGATGCTGATACTCACAAGTCCCCATTATTATACAAAGCTTTCCAATTTCACACACACACTAACTCTTCCTGCCAAGAAATCCTCCTACAATTTTAAATAATGTATTCTCCAAGTGCAATTACTGTGCCATTAACACACATATGTACTAACTTCCTTCTTTCGCAATTGCAAAGAACAGCACTCTCCTGAAAGCCAGGGGCGTCTCAAGTGGAAAATAGAACCCAGAAGAACCTTGTTATCCACATATTACAAACTAAGTGCAATATCGTCATAGTGCTCTGCCTGCTACTCAGACAGTGCAGTGTTCTTGTATTGTATGCTACACAATTATATCAAGCCAAAAGCATCTGCTTCACTTTTACTCATCGCACCTTAACAGGTGCACACTTAGTATTGTCATCTGAAGGCCAGTATAGTAACACATAGATACCAGTACAGCCTTCCCAACCTAATGTAACAGCCCATTCTACAATCAAACACCTATATATGTATGCCTACCCACATATTCAGACACTCATGCACAGTGCACACATGTACATTGCACAACCTCCAAACCCACATTTTAATTTTTTCTCCAACAGACACTAAAGAATGCCTACCAAAAAGCAACTCTGTAGAAAGCAACGCAGAAATAGAGCAGATCAAACTAAAAGCGTACAAAATAGTCATCCACCTCTAGCAGAATTTGTACAAAAAGTTCAAAGAAAACAGCTAATACAGTCAATCAGCAAAACTGAAGCAGCTAGCAGGAAAGAAACTGTAACTCCTCTTTCAAAATGTAAAAATAAAAAGAAATGTACTAAGAAGATTACAACTACCACTAGTGCTAACAGTGCACCTACAAATGGTAATGAAGCCACAAGTAAGCATTCCAAAAAATGTATTTTCCAAAACATGTTCCACCACAGAGTCCTTCAGAACTTTATAAAAACAGGGGAGAAATCACGCTCAACCCTTAAAACATACCGGAAGCTCTCGTAGACAGTGTAATGCTCCACAAAAGGAAATTCTTTATATTAATTTTAAACAAAATGAAACCACTAATAAAATTAATTAGTAAACTGCAACAAGGACTTTGCAATAAACGCAACATCAACATAAATACCTTTGGAAACGTCTGTACAGGTGTGTGGAGTGACCATACCAGCACAGAGCCATATTTCAATGAAGAAGCATACAGACAAGATCAAACAAACCAAAATGCCATACATAGCAGTGGGCGAGGGTATGAAAAGGTAGACAATACCATTATAGCAGAAGAAATACTCCTTTCAAGAATATCCCAGCAAACTTAGCATCAACTCTCCATTCCACCCAACCAATGCACCCCATCTACAAATTACCGGGCACATCAATGTGTAAAGTGTACCAAAACTCTTTCAAATCTTTGCAACGGTTCCTCCATCAGTATGTGAAATGAAAAGACAAAGTAAACATTTAAATATTACAAACTATGGACTCCTGTCCAGTGAGCAAATACACAGGACTACAAGGACATTCATTAACCTGCATTTCTGGACCTGCTTGAAAAAGCACCTTCCACCATATCAAAATGTTAGCAACACACCATTCTGCTGTAAGAAATCTCATTAACCAACTGTACTATACAAAAAGTCCCGATTTAGCACTGGTGCATTCAAATGACATTCTCCTACATGGTGCAGCCAAATAACTGCTCAATTAAATAGACCACATCCAAACCATATATTTTGGAACTGAAGAGCACTTACAAAATCCAGTAACTTTAGAAAAGAGTAGCAAAAACCTTGCAAATGTCAACCTTCTATTACAGACATTGTGTTGTTGCAGAACTTTTTATACAAACAGCACGAAAACTGTAGATATAATGTGCAAAATTGAAGACAATGAGGAATCCCAATGGTTCCAATTAGCTCTCTACCTTATAGCAGAAAACAAATATGAAATTGCTAACCCCTCAATACGATGCACATACTGCACTGCAAATCTTGACAATAACCAAATGCCTTCACTGGCTATCAGAAATATTCCCACTTCCAAAACCACTCCAATAGCTCAATTTGTATGAGACCATTGTAATCCAAACAGTACAGCCATTTAAAGCAATAATACTATTTCAATTACTACTTCAACCTAAAACAGTGAAGTTGCCTCCCTTGGAATTCCTGAAAGGTATTTGTGGAAAAGTAGTGTATTTGCCATTAGATCTCAAAGAAAATGTAGACACTCTAGGAATGCAACGGCCAATAGAACAATCTTTGATTATCCTTGTGAATGGTGTACCTAAAAAAAATGGCAGCAACTAGTAGACTTAAACAAAGTTAGAGAAGCCCTGCAATATCTTAAAGACAACAATGATTACTAAAAATAAATAAACATTGAAGAAAACCTGTGGGAAACCACCAAAATAATTCAGGATTTTTCAGCAACTATCCAATTTGAACTTGTGGATCCTTCTACAGCCTCCAACATTTTAGACCGCTATACAATTCACCCACTGCACTCCAGAGACACCATAGACGATGCACTGGAGAAATATCAAATGCAGCAAGCCAAAAATAAAATCCTGCCACTCCAAAATGGCCCTCCGTGATCTTGCCTTCCCTGGACTTGCCTAGCACCCTCCTGCTGTAAGGAGCGCAACGCGATTGGCTAGCATCCAGTTTTAAGAGCCTATCACCTCGCCGGATGGTGAGCGCCGGCCCACCAGCCAAGGCATACCTCTAAGGCTACGACCCCTGTCGTGAGCCTGTCTGGAGCCGGAGGAGCCATTGCATGTTGTTCTCCCAACACATGTATCCAGCTCGAAGCCTCAACGGGTAAGCCCTCCACTGCTATGCACTTATCCCGCACTGTATGCTGATCCCTACCATGCGCACGTCCTGCCTGCCCTTCTGATCTGTGCCCCATATCTCCTCCGGCCGCCTCTAGCCCCACGAGTGCAGTGGCATCGTGCCTTGCATCTCACATGAACATCTAACCCACGGACTTCAGCCGTCACCTAATCCCCACTCCCGTATGCACCCCCTCTAGTGCATGGGCCCGCGGCACAAAGTTCCCGATGCATTTGCCTCCACGCACTACACCACTGCAGCAATTGGATCCAAAATGGGGTACTCATCCTATGCTTTTGCCCCACTACGTGATCATCACCTCCACCAGATTGTGCCCTAATACCACTGCCAACTGCCATGTCTGATACTTGCTTGTTCTTGACCATGCTATTAACTATGCCCTCTATTATTGTAACTACTCTGCACCAGTCGCCCACGATTGGCTGTGACAATTCAACTCTAGGGAAGACATCCCACTCAGTAGCTACACTGATCTAACATGCCGCCAGCTATGCTGTAACCAGACCTACAGCAAGAGCTATCCTGTATATCCTAGTCATTTCGCATCTAGCCCATTGTAAAACTTAACTATGCCTCACATGTCCTGCTACCTGATTACAGCGCCTAATACCTGCCTGTATTACCATTTGATTTATGCATTCTGCACTAGCTCTGCTGCATTCTGATAGACTGTATTGCCATTGGATTGCTGCATTCTGTACTAAATGCTCTGCCAATTGACTGGTACATTCTGCACCTAGTTGTACTGCCATCTGATAGCTGCATCTAACACCTAGCTGCTCCACCGTTTGATTGCACCTAATTGTACTGCCATCTGATAGCTGCATCTAACACCTAGCTGTTCCACTGCTTGATTGTTGCACCTAGCTGCTCCACCGCTTGATTGTTGTACCTAGCTGCTCCACTGCCTGATTGTTGCACCTAGCTTCTCCACCGTTTGATTGTTGCACCTAGTTGTACTGCCATTTGATAGCTGCATCTAACACCTAGCTGCTCCCCATTCAACTGCTTCCTTTTGCTCCTAGTTGTCCCTCCTCTGACTGTTTCCCCCAGCTACTAGCTGCATTGCCATTTGATCGCGACACTCTTTATACATATTTACCATGCAACACCTTCAACCAACCAACACACCAGCTGCCCTTCCCACCTTCCCCTCCAATTTCCCCCCACCTATTTCCTACCTTCATTCTTCACAAAAAGCAACATCACTGCTAACTCTCCTACACCCACCATAGCATCACGCACCAGACCCACTAACATCAGGAACCAACTTCTGGGACTCCACTCTAGATACTCTAACACCACCCCTCAAGCTACACCTACTCATCCAAGACCACAGAAATGCCTTCTCACACAGCCAAACCTACTTCACCCACACTAGTCCTGAGGCACCCGAACCCTGCCTTACCTGTTCTACACAACACCTCCCCTTCCACATCCCAGCCCCCACACAACCTGCAGTGTGCCCTTATCAACGCTAGATCCATACCTGCTCATGCCACTGAAATCCACAAACTCCTAATCAACCTGGACCTCGACATCCTAGCCATCACTGAGACCTGGATTCACAGCACCGCAGGGCCAGCCCTCAACCTTGCCATCCCACAGGGCCACTCCATCATCAGGCAAGACCGCCTTTCCTCAGTAGGAGGTGGGGTAGCATTCATCCTGAAAGATCACATAGAGGCTAGACAAATCACATATAACCTAGGTGATAACACAGACTCCCTTGCTATAGAATTCGCCCTTTCCCCCAACTCCACCATCACCATCAACCTCGTCTACGCCTACCTGGCCCACTATCGAAGTTCCATGAGAACCTCTTACATCGCCTTACAGAAAACCTAAAAACCACCTCCAAAAGCATCTTTTTAGGTGATATCAACCTTGGGTTCAACTACAAAAAGGACAAGACAGCCAAATCCCCCTCACTAGCCCTAAAGGAACTAGGCTTCAACCAAAAAATAAGCTCACCCACACATGACAAAGGCTGCATTCTTGATTGGGTAGCCGACCACAACTGTCAGATTGACATTAGGTCCATTACCCCCACTCCATGGTCAGACCACCACATCATTCACTTCCTCATCCCCCCGCGCCTAAAACCAAAAAGCCTAACCTTATCCCCCCAGCCTTGGCAGGATATGCCAAAAATCTCACCAAAGATAAGATCATACCACACCTCAGCACCCTCACAACAGACCGGAAGTCATCCGACCCATCAGTGCTAGCAGATATTTATAAGCGCGCCATAAGCACTGCTATAGACTCCATTGCCCCTCTACAGAACAAAAAAGCCAAAACAGTGAAACATTCAAACACCTGATTCTCCACAGAACTAAAAGAGCTCTGCTATCAGAAGAGAAAAGCGCGGAACACCTCGCAGAAACTACCCTCCTCAGCCACCCTATCCTCCTACAAACAAATTACCTTGCAATACAAAAAAGCTATAATTACAGCCAAGTCAGCTTCCTACAATGAAAGAATCACTAATGCAAGCTCTGAATCCAAAGAGCTCATCGCCATTTTCAAAGAACTCACCACACCTGTTACCAAATCACAAGATATTGTGAAAGACCAAACTTGGGGTAACTCTATACAATCTGCCCTATTGAATAAAATTGAACTCCTACAAGAAGAAATTAAGGAACACCACAAGAATCTATCACAGCACACTAAATCCACCACCAGCACTGACCACTTGCTCACCTCCAGCCCAGTGCACCCTTCCATCAAAACCTCCATAACCAGTTTCAACTTCAGGGAAGTAACTGAACAGGAAGTTATTGAGATTATGAACAAGATTAAACCATCCATCTGTAAAGGAGACCCCTGCCCAGCCAGTCTCATTAAAGACTGCTCTGAAACACTCGCCCCCTTTCTCAAATCCTTCATCAACGCCTCCTTCAATTCCAACACAGTTCCAGACAGTCTAAAAGAAGCCTGGGTATGCCCCCTTCTAAACAAAAACACTCTTGACCCAGAAATTGCTAATAACAACAGGCCCATTACCACAGTGCCTTTCCTGCTCAAGATCCTGGATAGAGTTGCCTACACACAAATCCAGGAATATCTAGAAACCAACCACATTTTAGGCGACTTAAAAATACAACTTGGTGACATCATGGACAAAGGCAAACCGGCACCCGTTCTCCTACTGGATCTGTCCGCCGCCTTTGACCTTGTCAACCACGATATCTTAGGCATGCACCTAAAAAATGAAGCCCACTTCTCCCCAGAAGCCATCCCCTGGGTGGCCTCATTTTTAAATGGAAGACTCATGAAGGTCTTCTCAGACACAGCCTCTGCATCTCCCACTATCATCCACTGTGGCGTCCCTCAGGTCTTCTGCACCACCCCCACACTCTACAATATATTTACCCCTCCACTCTTCAATGATCTTGACTGTCGCAACATAGCATACACCAACTTCGCGGACGACACGCAGGCTCTACTCCCACTAACTGGGACTTACGTCTTTGATGCCACAGCCCTAACCAAAATCTACACAGCCATCCAAACCTGTCAACAGTCAAGTATTTCAAATCTCTCAGCAAACATGCGTGGTACGAAAGAATACTGGTTTCAATGGCACGCAGGTGTACGGTGTATGCATACACAACCTTGGCCCGCCCACATGG
This sequence comes from Ambystoma mexicanum, assembly GCF_040938575.1. Classification (NCBI taxonomy): domain Eukaryota; kingdom Metazoa; phylum Chordata; class Amphibia; order Caudata; family Ambystomatidae; genus Ambystoma; species Ambystoma mexicanum. Next base: position 944,660,476 of record NC_090936.1, read on the forward strand.
TTTGTTACTTTATACAGAGTATGCATGGGAAAACTTGCATGCTTTCCTAAGCATTGCAAACAAAATCAAAGCAGGTATAGACATGAAAACACCAGGAGAACTCTGCTCTCTTGATCATGTAAATGTGCCATGCAGCACTCCATTTGTAATAAAGCACTTCCTCCCCTCAGAGAATTGGAACACCTCTTTTGGAGAAAAAAATATCAAGCCAGAGGAGCACCACATATCCACATGCTTTTTTGGATTAAACATGCTCCTGAATTTGGTCAGGACAGTGATACAACTGTTTTGCAGTTCATCCACAAATATGTCACTTACGAAATCACTTCAGAAAGTACACATAGCGACCTACATGCACATATTTTGCAGTTTCAAAGACATAAGTGTGGCAAGTATTGTCGGCGCAAATATAAAAACAAAGGCAAATACTACACCAAATGCCTCTTTGGTTTCCCTAGACCAGTTTCAGCAAAAGGACAAGTAAACCAATTCATGTCTTCGGTTAGACACAGTGTGAAAGGCAAATCAACTAAGAACACATTCTGCATGAAAAGAACCAAAGCATGTAAGTACATCAATTATTACAATGCAATCATTGCCCTCCTATGAAATGCAAATATCGATGTGCATTACATTGCAGACAATTTCATTTCAGCTGCACGACATGTCACAGCATACTTAACCAAAGCAGAGAAAACAGAGCTGAAAGACTTTTGGGATGACATATCATCAGACAAAACACTCTCAGAGATATTGCACAGCTTTGGCATAAAAATGCTCTCCCATAGAAAATGTAAATGCTACGAAGCTGCAAACTGTTTAACCTGTACCATCTAATATGGGAAATGCTCAGCCTCGGTCCTGTTGAATCCAGAAAAAGAGTTCTCAAATCATACCGAGGCATAGAACAATAGCCAAATACGATCCCAGCAGCCAGGACATTTTGAAAAACAACATATTGGACACATACTACTCAAACATGAGTGCTGCTTTGGAAACCATGTGCCTGTACAACATAGCCCAAAACTTCTCATACAAAATTAATGTTAAACCAGATGAGAAAAAAGGTAAATACATAGTCAAAAGTTGTGAGGGCAGCCTGGTTAAACTTACGAAACGCAGCCTGATTATTCATATGTAGCTGTCATTAAAAACTCCTCATCACAAAGAACTGTACTACATGGCCCTACTGCAACTTTTTAAACCATGGAGAAAAGAAGAAGATATAAACTTTACGCAGTACAAAAACATGTTGGACAATGAACGACAAGAGGAATAACTTCAGGCACAAATAAATATAGACACTCCTGAGCAGTCACCCTTCTCTGACAGGAAGCCAAGCACCACTTGTTCAACCACTCACAGCAAATGAGGCAGAATTAGCCATGACCGAAGTAGAAAACACCATGTGTCAGTATGAGAAGTCTGGAGAAGACTTTGCTCTACTGAAATCACAACTAAACAATAAGCAGTGTACCATTTTCCTAGAAGTAACTAAAGAAATTGAACATGGTATGCAGCACAAAACTAAAACTTGTACCTGTCAACACTATAAACCTGCACTGCTGTGAGTTAGTGGTCAAGCTGGTTCAGTGAAAACAATCTTAATAAAAATCATCAGTAAGTTCCTCCAACAAGTAACAAAAAACAAGCTTTCAGCTATTGTAACCACCCCCACAGGTTTAGCAGCCTACAACATAGGTGGTGTTACATTGCACTGATTGCGACTCCTTCTAGTAAAACACCAAAACAAATCAGACTACTATACATTTTCGACAGAAGCTGCCGTGGAGCTACGCAGAGTTTTGAAACAAATGTAAATAGAAGAGGGGAGCATGGTCTCCAACCCAATGGTGGCTTTGATTCACCTCAGATTGCAAGAGATCCTAAAAACAGACTACGAACAACTCTATGGAGGGCAACATGAAATTGTTTTCGGAGATCTCCTTCAATTAATACCAGTGAAAGGTGAACCTATCTTTAAAACTTTAGGACACAAACTGTGCCGTAAAACTCTTGGCAGCATAGGGACTGTAAATCTCTGCAACATTTCCAATACAGAGAACTAACTGAAAACATGCGCCAGTCTGCAGACCTCACCCATGCCAATATTTTGAAAAGCATTTGGATCTGTGTACTAAGGAAGCTCAATCTATCCTAAATACCAGACACATCCATGAGCTATATGGGCATAACATATATGCTACTGATGTCATGGAACAATTAGCACACAGAAATGTCAACTGTATGTCCGTAATGCCAACTCTAGAAAGCTGTGCACAATTTAATGAAAGAATGCTGAAAAAAGAAATGTAACCACTTGTGCAAATGTTCTCCACAGACAAACTGGACGAATACAGTATGACAGTACCTTTGTGTGAACAAGCCATAGCACGTCTAAATACCTTAGAAAACACTGCTGGTTTGGAGTAAATGTTAACATTGTGTTTAAACTGTAGAGTAATGCTAAATTGTAACCTTGACGTGGAGCAAGCTTTAGTTAATGTAGTACTTGGTACAGTTGTTCGCTTCTAGACATACCCATGTGACATCAGCATTCAGTTTGTCAACATCCACTTTGACAAACTCTCAGGAGTTAAAAGGATAGGACGCTCAACAGCCCGATTCCGTCTTTTTGAAGACATGTATGTACACAGAGAAGAGTTTTCCGTGTCTCTAGCATATGCAGTCACTATTCATAAATCGCAAGGTCTAACCTTAGAACAAGCATTCATTGATATTGGCAGCACAGTCTTTAAATAAGACATGAGTTATGTAGCACTGACATGGCTACGTACACTTGAAGGACTATTTCTAGTCAATGTTCATACAAGTAAAGTCAACACTGACATTCCTTGCATCGTAGAGTCCAATAGACTACGTGCATTCTACATGCCAAACTCAAAATGTACCCTGCTCCTCAAAAAGACAAACTTTGTAAAAGAAAGCTAATGCAATCAGAACCTCTACATGATCTCCCAACAGTACCACCACATACATTGGAATCAGTTCATACTCTATCAATTACCAAAACCACAGAAGAATGTACTGTAAAGGAAAATGCACAAACAAAGAGAACTACCTCTTCATACAAACCTGCAATTCCTTCAAATGACTCAGACACAGAACTATCTGGTCCATTCACATTTTCCGATACAACTGGTGTAAACTGCTATGCAAATATAGCAATCAATGTTCTATTCCATTTGCCACCAATTGTTGAAAACATTTAGTTAAACGGCTCGGACCAGTTGTGTTTACAAATGCTAGGCATTCACAGAAATGCAACAAACAATCCTGAGAACACTTACAGTGTCTTGGGAATAAGGCAGGAATTGGACTGCTGTGCTGGAATGGTGAGATTTGCTATAAACACACAAGAAGATCCACTGGAATTTCTTATATACTTACTGCAAGTACTAGACAGCAAAAACATCTGCCAGATTTCATACATGTGAAAACATACATGCACTCTCTGCAACCATGTGATGCAGGAACACGTTCCCAATGAGCGCTTTGTCTATGCATCTATACCTAACTGTGTATCCATTCAATTTCAACAGCTCATACAAAATGCAAACCATAGCATATTATGTACTACTTGCAATTCCGATAATCCTTCCACCTTACAGTTAAAATCACATAGCCAATGGGCAATACTAATGCTTTTATGATACAATGCAGATGGTACCAAAAACAAGTGAAGCATCACTTGGCAAGAAAACCTTCACAACAGAAACCATATTCTACCACACAGGCACCACAACCAGTGCAGGTCACTATATGGCATACATTAAAAAGCAATGTGCATGGTTAAATGCAATGATACTTCTAAAGCAGAGACTACCAGCAAATCTTGCAAATTCCTACTTAATATTCTTGAAACCAAAATGTACTCACTGAGCTACACAATTAGAATAACCTACTGCCCAACACCCACCAGTACATATATAATTGAAAAAGAAAAATAACCTTCTACTCCGTGGAGCTGGAACAATTTAGCATACAGCAACAATCCAACAAATACTTCAGTTTACCTGCTATACAATTCTTTTCCCCAATGACCCAATGATTATAGTCACAGAAACAAGTGTAGAAAAGACACACTAATATTGTTTCCTACATAGTACTTAAAAAAAGAACTGAGTATGAAGGTTTACAAGTTGTCCTGAGTAACCCCTGAAACCACTTGCTACTAGAATAAGGCAATAGCTGCCTAACAATGCCTATACCAATGCAAAAAATATGCAAATATCAGTAACTACACCCATAGTGCTGCAAAGGTACTTCACAATAGTGAAGACTGTAAATGTACCAACAAGAATGAACGTGCTTGAAAGCATACTCTGCAAAAATGAGAAACTGTAAACAGTTAGGTTACGCCAACTGGTATCTAACTGCGACCATAATACTTCAATATTACTTGCAGCAGTCAAACTGCCAAACTCAACCTTCAGCAACCACAGTGCTACAAACATACCGTTAACAATTTCCAAATGATCAACAGTTAGAATACACCAACAGGTACCTAACTCCCCCCCAATTCTGCAATATTACTGTGCAATACCACCGTACTTACAAAACATCACCAGCAACCGAACGCATACAGAAATACTGCTAAAAAGAGGAAACAGATAAACAGTTAGAATACACCAACTGGTATCTAACTACAACCATACTACTGCCATTTCCAAAAGAAAAGCGCATACACCATTTAAATTCCTGCTACTGCAACAGTGCACCTAGTTACTTGCTGTAACTAGTGTACACGTCACTAAAACAGACTGTGCAACATAACGACAAATAAACATAGAAGGTTTTTTTTTTTTAGATCATGCATGGATTTTCTTTTCTCCACAGACCCAATGATTATGCAAAGAAATACAGGAATTAAGCACATTGACCAGTACACTTGTTTAAAGCATGGCACTTATGAAGTACAAATTATGAGGGTCCACAAAGTATACAAATGTCTGCAATGCAATCCAATAAAACATCACAAAGTATCTACCCTAACATGTTATGTTTTCTCTTATCATAGAGAATGAAACAATGATTATTCCTATATGTCCACATACCATGCTCAAAAACTGCATAGGCCCTCAACAATACAAACAGTAAGTATATAATTATTGATGTCATACTTTTTTTATAATCTGCAAATTGCAATCTGTACACATATTTTTGCAATCCATATAACACTATCACAATGTTAAATGCATAGCTATAATATACTGCACTGCTTGTACCCAGGGCATAGACTCTTGAGTGCATACAAACTCCAGCCATGCACCCAATACTCTGGACCCTGGCCACAAACACCACAGCATAATACAGCCATGCATGCAAACATCTACCCACTTACCAGAAACCACAAACATAACATAGCCACCTGAGCCCCTATCCACTTCAGTTCACATAGTGTTACAGTACTTCCAGCCAATGAACACACTCTTACATGCATGACCTCTGCACCCAACAATCTACTAACTGCCCGCAAACAATACATTATAATACAGTAAGCTACAGAATAATCTGCCCAGTGGCCACAACCCAAACACATAATGCATCCACTTCCGACCTTGTCCACTTCTATACACACTCTTGAGTCCAATAAGCCAGCCGGCTGATGCCCTGTCTGCTTTTCTACACATACCATTACAGTACTTCAACCAGTGGGCACACTCATGGACTCTTCAGTACATCACCTCCGGCCATGTACCCAATACTCTAGTACCTGGTCACAATCACCACAACATAACACAGCCATACACCCAACAATCGGTACACTGGCCACAACACACAGAAATAAGCCACCCACCTGAAGCCCTGTCCACTTCAATACATACAGTATTCCAGTACGTGCAATAAGCCAGTCCATTCTTGACACCAATAAACCAGCCACTTGAGGCCCAATCCACTTCTCTAAACATACCATTACAGTACTTCAACCTATGAGCACACACTTGAACTCTAGATTGCATAGCCTACAGACATGCACCTAATACTCTAGTAGCTGTTCACATTCACCACAGCATAACACACCCATGCACCCAACAATCAGTACACTGGCCACAACCCACAAACATAACCTTGCCTCCTGAGGCCCTGCCCACTTCTATACACATATTATTCCAATATGTGCAACCACTTAGCACACTAGTAACTCCAATAAGCCAATAAACCAGCCACCTGAGACCCTATCCACTTTTCTACACATACCATTACAGTACTTCAACCAGTGGACACACTCTTGGACTCTTATGTGCATCTCCTCCAGCCATACTCTCAAACCTATAGTAGCTAGCACAATTGCATCCCACTGCATACAGTCTAGTACACCCAAGAACCTCAAGACATTCAAACAAACCACCTGACACACATCCTGTCCACTTTGGTACACATACTATTACACTACTTGCAGGCAATGCACAATGTTTTCATGCAAGGCTGTATTATGTTGCAGTGATTGTGGCTAGGGCCTAGACTCTTGGGCGCATAGCCTAAGGCCGACAGACTCCGGCCATGCTCCGAAGAGTCTAGGCCCTGGCCACGACCACTGCAACATAATACAGCCATGCATACAAACATCTGCCCACTTACCACAGCCCACAAACATAACACAGCCACCTGAGTCCCTACCTACTTCAGTTCACATACTATTATAGTACTTCCAACCAATGCACAAACTCTTGGATACATGGTCTCTGCACCCAAGACTCTACTAACTGCCTGCAACCAGTAAATCTTACTGCAGTTAAGTACCCAAGAATGTGCCCAGTGGCCAACACCCAAACACATAAGGCATCCACTTGAGGCCCTGTCCACTTCTGTATCCATAGTATTCCAGTACTTCAATCAGTGGACAAACTTCAAGACTGTTGAGTGCATCAACTCCAGCCATGCACCCAATACTCTACTAGCTGGTCACAATCACTGCAGCATAACACAGCCATGCACCCAACAATCATTACACTGGCCACAACCCACACACATTAGCCACCCACTTGAGGCCCTATCCACTTCTATACATACAGTATTCTAGTACGTATAACTAGACACCACTCTCTTCAATCCAATAAGCCAGCTACCTGAGGCCCTGCCCACTTTTTTACACATACCATTACAGTACTTCAACCAGTGGGCACACTCCTGGACTCCTGAATGTATCACCTCCAGACATGCACCCAAGACTCTAGTAGCTGCTCACAATCACCACATCACCACAGCGTAACACAGCCATGCACCCAACAATCTGCACACTGGCCACAACCCATACACATAAGCCAGCTGCCTTAGGCCCTGTCCACTTCTGTACCCATACTATTACAATACTTGCAACCGGCGGGCAGACAGTTGCGTGCATGGCTGATGGCCATGCACCCAAGAGTCTAGCAGCTTCACACACACACACCACAGCATAATACAGCCTATACAAACATCTTCATATCATCTACAATACACTCCCCTACCCTAATTAAGCCAGCCTGCAGTCACCATATAAGCTGCTCGCTCAGGACCTATCCTTCCCTAATGATGGCTGCCTGCAGTTACTACACAAAGCTGGTCGCCTGTGGAGCTGTCCGCGAATTGCTGTGGTGTTTGTGGAATGCCGCGGACACAACACTGTCTTCTTACACCTAAACAAATAGATCATATGAACCATTTTTCACTCCCCCACCCTTTCCAGCCCCTCTTCCCACCAGCAGATGCCAAAGCATGTTTTCGAGCCCCTGTCACCAATGCATTATTTGCGGATACAAGCAGATACAACTTAGGGGGCATTAAAAAAAATTATGACGCACATCACGCTAATCAGTGGCCGTGTTGTGTGTCCGCGGACATCACGTCTCCCCCTGGACCAATCAGAGTCCGGTCCATGGAGCGAACAGGGAAATGGGTCTGCAGAGCCAGATATCACAAAAATGTTTGGACCTACATTTTACCTGTTTTTCAAAAAATGACTGGATGGATTTTCACAAAATGTACCGCGAATTGCTTGCGAAGGAGCATGCTTTCAGGGCCAAGCCACTGCTCCTGCCACAAATTTGCATGAGCAAAGTTTTTCTCCATTCAGTCTATGGAAAAAGAAAATGTTGGGACCCCATATAACTTTGTCCCGCCTTGGCAAAACCTCACCAAACTTGTCAAAATAATTCAGAGTGGGCCATATACGTTTTATGAAAAGTTTGGTGAGGATTCGTCCAGGGGAAGCTACATTTTAACCCTCCCAAAAAGTGCTCTTCCTATGAACTTAATGTCATCTTTGATGTCCTTGGTGTTAGTCTTGGCAGTGCAAAGTGGTGGCGCGAGTTATGGTTGCTCAACTTACCATAACTGGCGAATTACAGGGGGTTTTCAGATTTACTTGGAACCCTAATGTCCCTTTAACAACATTCTTTTACTGAAGTTCATAGGTTTTTAGTAGCGCTACTTAACCATAACGTCCCTTTAACTAAGTTTTTTTACTGAATTTCATTGGTTTTTGGTAGTGCAACTTAACCATAACGTCCCTTTAACAAAGTTTTTTACTGAATTTTATAGGTTTTTAGTAGCACAACTTAACCATAATATCCCTGACTTTATATACATGTAACATAGAACATACTGAACCCCCAGCTAGAGATTTTGATGTCCGCAGACTTTTCGTATGTCCGCGGACAGACGCGGACAACAGCAACACTACCCAAATACTCAGGGGTATCTTAAATTGTTATATCATGCCATATGAACACTGCACACATTCACAAACTAGCACACAAACACATTATATGTAGTAATAAATAAGAAGTGTAACCTATATATGTAACACATCAACCATTCATTTAAATACCACATGTACTAAAATGAAATATATCAAAAAAAGAAAGATAGGCTTCCAACATAATTACCTCACAGAAACTGCACAACTAGGAGCAACAGCAGAGCTACAAACCAGTAAAAACACAATTTACCAGAAGCTAGTAAGTGTACTTCATTTTTCGTATATATTTCTAAAATTTCTATATTAGATACAATAAAAGTGATATAATTTTCTTTTCTCACAGAAATGTCCAGTACTTTGGAGTGGCTTGAGCAGAATTTCCCACGTGAAGAAATGTATGAAGATAGTGAGCCTAATGGTAGACACTTCTCTCTATAAGCCAATTAAAAAGCATTACTTTATGCACACTTAACATGTATATCTTTTTTTGGTACAAGCCATACAAACATTAAAAACAATACACCAAAAGATATATTGGATAAGACTCTCTAGCGCATGGAAGAAAAAAATGACATGCTCATGGCAAGAAAAACTTTGTGGAGGATCACATAAAAGAAAAAATTAGATACCATTGTCCCACATGTACCTGTCCCCCCTCTCCATATCCCAGTCAATTATCCCCAAACCCTCTCCACGAAGAAAAACGTTTTGATGAGACTTCCATCCCTTCATCTCCTCCTATCAATCCTCTTGAAACCCCCAATTCTCCTGTGTTTGTCTCAGTTTCTGCTTCCCCTTCTCTTTCATAAATTTGACGTCTATATATAATAAAGCAAAAATATTACATGTGTCCTAATTCAGTTCTTGTTTGTGTTTTTTTTTTTTTAAAGGCAGTTAAGGTGTCCGCGGACAGCGCGGGTGTCTGGGATGTCCGTAATGAAACGAAAATGGGGGCGCCCTAAGGACACTATACCTGTCCGTACTGTTCGCAGGCAAGTTGAAACTGTTCTAAGAACACACTCGGTGTCCGGGATGTCAGCAATTAACCAAAATGGAGGTGTCCTAAGGACACTATACCTGTACCTATTGTTCGCAGACAAGTTGAAACTGTTCTAAGAGCACACTTGGTGTCCCGGATGTCCGCAATTAACCAAAATGGAGGTGTCCTAAGAACACTATACCTGTCCGTACTGTTCGCAAGCAAGTTGAAACTGTTCTAAGAACACACTAGGTGTCCGGGATGTCCGCAATTAACCAAAATGGAGGTGTTCTAAGGACACTATACCTGTCCGTAGTGTTCGCAGGCAAGTTTAAACTGTTCTAAGAACACACTAGGTGTGCGGCATGTCCACAATTAACCAAAATGGAGGTGTCCTAAGGACACTATACATGTCCGTATTGTTCGCATGCAAGTTGAAATTGTTCTAAGAAGACACTCAGTGTCCGGATTGTCCAATTAACCAAAATGTAGGTGTTCTAAGGACACTATACCTGTCAGTACTGCCTAAAGAACATCTACGCACTTGCACACCACACCCGTAAATTCTCCGAACATCGCGTCTGTCCGTTACTGTTCGCGTCTCTTGTGTCACACTTTTAATTAATTTCAGGACCTGAACAATGTCCGTAGATCACCTGCGCGCATGCGCACAACTGTTCCCGTGCATTTGAAGCCCTGCAAACACCTCTTCCCTTCGCGGACATGTTCGCGATGCCATCATGTGACCGCACCCACGTTCAGCGTGTGTCCTGAATTGCAGACACTGTCCGGGTCCCTGAACATTTTAAAAGTACCTTCTCGGGCAATCCACAGTATTTTATACTAAAAATGCACCATAGCACATGTCCCAGACAATAACCCTGACTTTCTACATACTTTTTAGAACTTTTTGATCCCTTTTGGGGTGTTCATTCTGTCCGCGGGCAGCGCGGGTGTCCGCGAACTGTGCACCAGCACCCCTATAAAAGGCCACACCCAAGACATCATCCTCATTGTGTTTCTGGCTTACAGAACACAGTGTATTTTGCTGCCAATTTTCCAGATTTTTTTCCTAAAACCTGCTGGCATCCATGGCTCCTCTACTGCCACCTGGTGCTACATCTGCCTCAGCACCACCCCACCCCCTCCACCACCACCCCCTCCCCAAGGGCCTGAAGAGGGGAACAGGCATGAGGATGTAGAGGAGGATGAAGAGGATGACGAGGATGAGGTAGTGGAAGTCCCTACTACCAGCACTCGCCGTGAGTCTTGGGTGTGGCGGTTATTTACCATTCATGGTAACGTATCCAAGGCACGTGCGAACAAAGTTACCTGCAACCAGTGCAAAATGGTGCTGAGTTGCAGGAAGCTTGGTTCGTACAGCTTTGGTACGACTACTATGAAGAGGCACTTAAAGTCATTCCACGGTGGGGTTGTTCGCAAGGTTGTACCTTGCAAGGAGCATAGTAGGTTGAGTTCCTCTACTTCATCCTCTGTTTCCGCTCCTCTCACCACAAGAGACATTCCTGTGGAAGAGCGCATCCCTCCAGCTGCCTCACAGGCCATTCACAATGCTGAAGACCCTTACCTTTCGAGGGTCACAGTTTTGTGGATGCACTGCGACGCAGTACTCTGCAGGGGGGAGAGACTTTGAAGTGCTTTTGAAACTCTGGTCTCACAGCACGAGAAGACCTGCTCACTACCTAAGTAAGGCCCACCCTACATCTTCCTCTCTCCACCCGCCCTTTCTTATCCCTGTGGTTGGTGTCCCCCCCTTACCCTCCTTTCCCCTCCTCTCCTAGTGTGTTGTGTGTAAAAAACCCAAAAAAATATAAAACAACAAAAATCCACAAAAAAAAGGCTCTTTTCAGAGCCGCCTTTCACAGTCAAAAAATAGAAGTGGCAAATAAATTGAGCAGGCTCCTGTGTATTTTTTTTTTTTTAGAAGTCCGCAGACAGTTCGCAAATATCAAAAATGTTGGGGTTCTGCCCTATAAAAATTATTGCACTTTTCTCTGGGAGGAAGTGGTGGCTCTGAAAAGAGCCTTTTGGTGGAGTTTTTTTTTATTTGAAAAACTTGAAAAAATCAACACCTACTGCAAAAAATATGGCTGTAATTCCACAAAAGGACGCAATGTATTTTGTACATTTCTCAAAAAAATCTGATTATCAGCATAAGTAAGATGGACTCCATCTCTACAAAAAATGTATGTGCTATGAAACATAATATTTTCATTGTGAAAAGAGGACATGCCAACATCTCTTAGAAAGGCACAAACAGCCTTATTGACATTGCGCCTTGATTTCTCCATTTATGAACCAAATGAAGAAGAACGCAGCCACATTTGACTCTGCGCAATACGAGAAAATATTACTTGGGAATTTGGAAACATGTCCATGACCTTCCCAAGTCCTTCTTTCATCGCAAATTGCAAAGAAATTCCTGAAACATGTCCCAAACTGTTCCCTCCACAATGAATTATAATTATGTCTGGATGATGGTCTGTCTGCAAACTAGCACAGAGAGGTAGCAAGTCTAGCCATTTCATTCTGCATACTCCATGCCAGTGCACTTCCACATGAGGGAATCCAAGATCTGCAGCTACTCCACAGCGTTGTGCATGCACCTCCAACCAATGTATCCATGAGTCTCCCAAAATCCACACAATCTGTTTTCTGAAACACACAGCCATAGCTAACTGTTCTTCTCTCAGGAAAAAGACCTTCTGACAAACTCTCTCCTTACATAACACACCCACCAAACTTTACTGACCAATCAATTCCTCTGCTCATTCTCATTTGCATCCCTCTCCACCCCAAAAATCCCTGTATGTAAAACGCAGTGTCTGCGGACTACCGTTATGTCTACAGACATATCTTAACCTAGACAGCCCTTCTACCATTTCCACTTCACTCTCTGTGCCATTCCCTCATTGGACACAGCTAAACAGTCACACAACCATCCATCAATTACATCCAAGACCTCTACATCTAACGGCATAATCAGAGTTCAGCACTTCAAATGTACTGTAGATTACTCTGAGTACAAGTCTCATATCAGTGGAAAGCACCTACTGCAAAAACAACTGTACAAGTCTCCAAGATATCTACTTGCAGCTGCATGCATATCCACATGCATGAATACAAACTACAGGTATGCATATTTTCTGCACAGTACATGTACAACTCTTTTAAAAGAATATAAACAGAGTAAGTGCCACTTATCCTTTATAGCCTATAAAATGAACTTAATGTAATTTTTTCCATCTACTATAATAACTGTCACTTCTAAACCTATCTACTTTCTAAACATTATTTATACACAACAGTATGATTGTAGAAAAACACTAAGGGGTCGATTCATGAAACAAACGTGCGCCGAAAATCCCAGCGCAAGCAGGCGCAAGGTTGCGCAAGCGTGAGAAATCAAGCGCACGCGCACACATGCGATACAAGGAAGGCGCTGCGCTAGTTTCATGCTGGTCGTGCGCCAAATCCATGCATGTCGCACATGGGCACACACGTCATCAAACGGCGTGCGCTACGCCCGCAGCAAAAGCACACATAGCGCAGCGCACACAACAAAAGTGGGCAGAACAGTGGGCGGAACATGCGGAATGGGGAACAACGCGTGAAAAAGAAGGCGTAACTGGGGAAGTACTGCAGGGAACTACACGGAACACCCACACGCACGCAAACAACCCATATTCATGGATTCGAATACGGGAAACCCGCACACGGCAAAAGATGTGCCCAGGCGTCAACGCGTCCGCCACACGAAGGCAGTATAAAAGTGCGCGCAAACAACAAACATGTATATACTGCTACGATGAATGCCCCATTTGTCGCAGCACTGATCGTGGGACACCGCAGGAGTAGGAGAATAGCCAGGGCACGCATTTTCTCACCATTGACAAACCTTTTTGGGATGCCTGACGACCAGGTCTACGGCAGGTATAGGTTTCCACCCCATATCATCCTAGACCTGGTGAGGGAGTGGGAAGATGACCTTACATCCCCCACCCTTTCCTCGCAAGCATTGAGCCCCTTGGGGAAGGGGCTCAATGTCCTGCATTTTTTGGCCGCTGGGTCATTTCAGCGGACCACTGCCATAGTGGCGGGGGTCTCACAGGCCACTCAGTCACGCTGCCTACACCAGGTCTTGGCAATCATGACAGCGCGCCCCTCAGTCCACAGGCACATATACATGTCCAGAACACCTGCAGAAAGGCAGGCCATTGTCCTGGATTTGTACAGGGTGGCACACTTCCCCAAAGTGCTCGGTGCCATAGATTGCACCCATGTGGCCCTGCGTCTACCTAGGGCCACTGAGCACATCTACTGAAACTGCAAGCACTGGCATTTCATCAACGTACAGGTGGTATGCGATGCAAAGGGAATCATCACCTCTGTCTATGCAAACTACCCTGGCTCCACCCATGACAGTTTCATATACAGAATGTCCGCCCTGAGCCGGGCCCTGGAAGGTAGGCAGCATGGTGACACATGGCTCCTAGGTGAGTACAAATGCCTGTGCACATGCATGCAAGTCACACACAGACAAATACCCAAACCCTAATAATCTCAACTATTATCACCTCCCCAGGGGACAGTGCCTACCCTCTGAGCAACCACATGATGACGCCAATCCGGAACCCCACCACACCACCCCAGGTAAGATACAACGCGGCTCATATTGCAACCAGGGCCATAGTGGAGCGCACATTCAGAGTGCTCAAGTCACGCTTGACCGCTCTGGCTGGCAGCTACTCTATGCACCCCCAATAGTGTACAGGATCATTGTGGCAGCATGTGTCAATGTTGCAACACGGCAGGGCGTACCGGTGGACATGGTGGTGCCCCCACATCTCCAACCACAGGCACAGGCAGTGCCCATGGGAGGGGATAGGGCAGGTGGCGAGGAAGCCCGGACCCAGCTTGTGGCCACATTTTTCACCTAAACTCCCACCCCTGCGGAGTGCACACAGGCCTGGCACATACCAGGTGACAATTTATGATGACAAAGAGACAGTCAACTGTCACAACCTCACCACCCTGAGATTGTTGCCATGGAAGTGCCACATTGTGTGCATCCCTAGCTACTTAAACACAAGCTATCCTGTGTGACCAAAAGGCACACATATGATATATGATATGATATGATATGGCATTTGTAACGCGCCTATACACAAGTGTTGCCAGGCGCGATGAGGCAGGGAGGGGGGAACAAGGGAAGACAGACAATGATCCTACTAGGCCAGGTGTCATTTAGATTGCGCAAGTGCAGGGGTAGGTGGAAGGGAAAAGTGCAATGGGAAGGGGAGGGGGAGTGCAGTACAGGGTAAGTAGAATAAAAAATAAATAAATAGGCCAGCTGGTGGCAAGTGCAAAGGTAAGTGCAGACAAGTGCTGGGAAGGGGGGGCTGTAGGGATACAGAGACAGTCCCGCAGTGCAGGGGTTGCCAGGGAGGCAGTGCAAGTGGAGAGTGGCTGAGCCAGGGACCGGGGTCGGTGAGAGTGGCCCAGTTGCAGATTCAGTGCAGTTTCAGTGAAGAAATTAGCAAGGGAGAGGGAGAGAGAAAGCAGAAGCAAAGAGGAAGGTGTTGAGGTGCTTCCTGAACCAGAGATGGTACTCCTCAAGTTTCAGGGAGGCAGGAAGGCTGTTCCAGAGGGAGGCCCCTGCCGCCGAGAGAGATCTACCCCAGCTCGTTGCTTTGAGAAGCGGCTGACCCTGACATGCAAGGTGTGAATCACACACACCTGCAAAACAGGCCATGACCATCACTGTTATGTCACTCAAACCCTCCCAAACCACAACATGACATGGCAAGCAATAGCCATACACCAACACAGTACCAATAAGGTACACATTGCCATGTGAAAAATGTAAATTGGCATCAGACAATGATGCCTGACATGGAATCAGATGAAATGACTGACCAACAACCTCCCACCCAAAATAAGTCATTCCCAAATGCATCACAAAAGGAGTAGCCGCAACATAACAAAGAATGCCTGTCTACATGCACATTGTGCATTGCAAAATCAACACTGCAGCTTCTGTGTGCTGTGTCCAACTCCTGCAACACACTGCTCAGCGCACAGCACAGTGAACAGCCATTGTGTGTGATGCACACCCTGAGCATCACATCTAAGCGGCAACCACATCAAAAAGCAATCAAGGCATGTACAGGATCCATAATTGGTCACAGAACATGTGCTGCAGGGACACAGTGGGCAGCAGAAGGCAAACAGAGTGTACATGTGGATATCGAAGGGTGGCTGTACATGTAGTGCATCATAGTGCGAGTGTGCGGGTCAGCAAGTACATGCACTCAACATATGCATGTGCAATCAATTGACCATCAGTGTCCTCTACACATCACATGTGAACATTCACCATGTGTACACCCAGAATGTCAAACCACAACTATCCCCTCATACCTGAAAGGTAAACACAACACATGAACATGCATTGATCAGCAGAACACATCATGTACATAGGATGCCACAATTACAATGTCAGGGTTCCCATCACACTGCAGGGCAAGGCAACTCTCAACAACAAAACACCCCCCCTCCCTCACAAATGACCATGACCCACTGAACAACTGCACCTGGGTCATGGAGCCTTCACCCCTCAATTTCACCTGGGCACAGGATCACCCTTCCCCTTTGTCACCATCTCCCATCTTGTGTGTTAAAAGTTGCCTGCACCCTCAGAGTCCACCTTCATTTGCAAAGACACAAAATTCAAGGCAGAAAAACGAACCAGAACATCCTCCAGTAGATGACTTGAAGTAGCAGTACCTCACAAAGTCCAAGTACTACCAAAATCATGTAACAACCAAGGTAGCACAGTAAAACAATGTCACAACAGGATGTGAACCATGTGTGGTACATAACATAGAATGATGTACCATGAACGGATGTGTACTGTCACAGCTCCTGTGTACAGGCGCAGGAGTGGCACGAAACAACCACCCCCACCGTGGCCTGGGTGCCTGCAAGGTCAAACTCACACAGGCCTCTGAGACCCTGGTGGGGAAGGAGGGTCAGGGATATGCAGTTGGGACAGCCGTTGGCATACTGGATAACTGGAATGAGGGGCAGGAGAGGGGAGTAGGAATGACACGTGAAAGTAGGGAATGCACTAAAATGGAGTACTTTCATTAACACATACACAATCATAACAAACTTGTACATCATTGTCAGGGCCTTCCGGAGTCCAGGCGCAGGAGTTGCACGAACCAACCACCCCCTCTAGGGTTTTGGCGCCTCCAAGCTTGGGGCTTACACAGGTATCCGCAACCCCAGCGGGGAAAGAGGGTTAGGGAATGTTGGTTGGATAGGTACGGGATGCAGGAACACTGGGTAGAGGGTACAGGGTTTAAATTGGATAGGACTCGGGGTGATTATGGAAAAAAAACCATACCAAATTGAATTACACATTCATCCATGCATCAGTGCACCCCCCAGCAAGCCTACGTAGAGCAGTTTGAAAGAAAAACAACAAGACACTCAGCTCTGGTTTTGAGTGCTGGCCTCCTGCCTGCGCACTCTCAGGTCCGGTTACAGGAGCACTTCATTGCTGCAAAGAGAGCCACAGTTAATAATCTGGGCGTGCCCATAACACACAAACACAACACCAAATATGCCCCATAGCAACAAACTACTCTACAAACAGACAATCTGGTGTGAATGCTTCGTACCCATACGTAACATTCCCCCTGTGATGGTTCATACACAGTCAATGCAATAAGTCAGGCGCCGGTGGGTGCGCGGCAAATAGAACACCAATGTGTCATGATTCACACAACATGCAATGTTCCCTGGGTAAGCAGACAGACGCATATAGCAAGGTATGACTTCAGAAAAAGTTGTGTCCCACCATGACCGTAAAAAAATAGGCAGTGCATGTTTCAAAATGTACATGGAAATGAAATGCACTGCACCCAAGTCTGTCCCTTGCTGTATGTCCCTGTGAGCTGCTCCTTTCCATGTCTCGGAAGGCAACATGGGTGAAACAAGTGCCTCAATGGCCCATGGTGGACCAGAGGGTATATGCCACTGCCCCTGCAGGTGCCCCAGACAACCTTACAATCGACTAGCCATCAGTCCACCAACACATCTGAGCTGTATTGTGTGCTTCAACACCAATATTCGTCCAAGCTCACCGTCAGTGCTGCTACTAAGCCTGCATGTGCAACTGGCCTGGTGAAAGCTTTGCTGTGTTGTGGCCCCCCTGTGCTGATCACCTTGCCTGGAGTTCCTTGAAACACGTCAGCAGTTCTAGGATGTATGTCTGCAATCCCTGTGCCTCTGCTTGCGCACACATGTGCATGTGGGCACCAACAAACGTGTCCAGAATCCAGACGTCCAATGGGCCATGTCTGCTGGCAAAGGTGGTCTGGAGGCTCATCCCCCTGCAGAAAGGGCATGAAACACATGATTAATGCTTTAGAGTCATCTGTGTATGTCTCTTCAGGCATCTCATTACTGGACCATGTCAGAGACGTACATCAGAAATCACACCATCAGTCCGTCTTTCACATCCAAAGTGTGGAACACACTATCTACGGCATGAATTGCAACAAGCACGTGTACAGTAAAGATAAGAAACATACTACACAATGCATAACAATGAATGTACACATTAATCATGAAACACCCCATCTAGCAAAAGCAGAACAGTGGTCAATAACACCGCAATCATCCCCACTAGGGGTGTTAACACAAGTTACACCCCACCAGACATGCCACAGATATGACAGTCCAAAGCCCTTGTGTAATAGGCTGTTACACCGAACCATCCTTGCGAGCCCATGGATAAGGGAAGCAGGAGTGGCATATGTGAGTCAAGGACCCCAAGCAGCAAACACATACACAAGACAAGCCTGAAGGGCCCAGCTGGAACAGACAATGGATGCTTTCGAAAGCCACAAAGCACTGCACCATCACATGAAAGCACAATAGACAAGCAATTTTAAACTATATTAACTAATTACACTAACTATGAAAAACCTACATTACCTAATTAAACTATCAAACAGAAACTTAACTAACTAAACTAAAAGAAAAATCAAAAATGGCCACATACGACCCGGGGGGGAGGCACCCAGGAGGGGGGTGGTACAGGGTGCTGCTCAACACCCACATGCGATGATGCTGAGCCAAAATAAAAACCCTCCATGGGCTCAACGCCTGCACAGCCCGACCTATGTGGGAGATAGATGGTCGTCCGAGTCTGGCTCATCCTGGAAAGGAGGACGTGGCACAGTAGCCTGGCCATGCCTAGCCGCAGCTTGCCCCTCGACGGCAGCAAGTCTGCCGACGGGTGAGCCTGGTTCTGTGTGGCGATGTGAGGTAGGTCTGCATGCAGAACCTCACGTGATACACGTGCTTCCTCTTGCAAGGTAGCACGTGTAATACAGAGTTCCTCCTGCAAGGCCTGGCTGGACAACCGCTGCACCTCCCGGCAAGCCTGTAGCTCAGCCGAGATGGTACGCTCAAGCTGTGCAAACCTCTCCTCTGCCCGCTGCCTCTGGGACATCAGAAGGACACCAAGAGTATATTTGAGGGAAGCATACTCCTCCCTCAGGGCATCCATGTGCGCCTCTGCATGAGCAGCAATTGCTTGACGCAGAGACGACATTTCAGCCTGGCGTGCCCTGTCTGAGGCCGCCATGCCCAGCCTGAGCGAGCGGGCCGTGGACCGTGCCGCCTGCTGCTGGAGAAGCAACTGCCTAGCAGGGGGAGCACAGATAGGGCCACGCGCTCCATGCTCTCAGCAATGTTCTCCATTGCTGCACCCTGCCGTTCTGAATTGGCAGTCATGTCTTGCTCCCACTCAGTGTACTGCGGTTGCGCGCAGCGACCGCGTTGCTGGGCTTGACCCCTGCAGGACCGAAGGGCCTGGTGTCCTCGCTGTGTTGGCACCACCGGCGGCTGCACGACTGCATGCCCCCGTAGACGGGATGTCCCAGGCACATCAGTGACTGGTGTGGAGGGTGACCCTGCGTCCCGATCCACCACGGGCGGAGGTACCAAGACTGTCTGACCCCTCAGTGCAGGTGTCGCGGACAGAGGAGTGTCCACATCAGAATCACTCACCCCTGACACATGGACTTGATGCTCATCCAACTCGACATGGACGTCAGAGTTGTCATCAGGGCTGGACTCATAGGCAGCCAGAGACAAGATGGACAGTAGCACTTGGGGGTTTTTGTGGCCTACCACCCCACGACCCCCACTTGTGCCGGGTTGACGTAGTGGTAACAACCCTGTGTCTGGTATGACAACACCATCCTCTGGCTCCATTGCGTCATCACCTGAAAAATAGAAAGAAAAAAGGTCACTACACATGTCAGAAGCACACAACACATACACACACCGACAACAAACACATCAGGCAGACATGTGACACACAAAATAGAACCTGGCATGCATGCTGGGTCAACTTTGAAGTGCTTCTGTGACATGACCCGTCGAAAGGTGGCAGTTTGCATAGAAGTGGGTCGATGCAGTGCAGCAAATGTGTATGTCCCTCAATACCTACATGTACAAGGCTCCATGGTGTGTGTCAGGAAATGTGAAGGCAGTGCAAGGTCAAATTCAGGCAGCACGTGCAAAGTGCATTCAATGGGTAGCATATCTACAAGCAAAGCACCCCTCCACCCAAGTGCAAAAGCAGGGATGCCTAGCATGGTATCAAAAGGCTGACCATAGACCTGTGTATTGACATGCAGTGTTGACTGGCATTAACAGCTTAATGTGATTCAAGTGACAACACTGCAAATGATGATGGGACAGTAAGCAGGACACATGATGAAAATTCTGGAGGCCGCCCACGTGTGAAGAAGACACTACAACAGTCGGACAGAGTCATTGGCCATTAAACAGGCTGAGGCCTGTGACCCACACAGATTGTCAGACCCTAAACATGTGTGCAACACAGTAATGAGCCACAGTTGACATGGGAAGGCTGATGAGATGCCATGCAATGTATGTCACCCAGGACTTGTATTACAGGGATCATCCAGTCAAGGACACATAGGGGCATGCGTGCAATGCATATGGAGCATGAATGGGCACTAATGTCCCTGCGGGGCATCTGACCTATCGACAATACAATTGAGATACCCTGCATCAAGTACTAAGGCTGTACCACACAGCATATGTCAGTCAGATTGTCCGCTGGAAGTTAGCATGTACACAGGACGCATGAACAGGAAAGTACCCAATGGCAAGATTGAAGCAGTCCAGTGCAAAGGTGGAACTGGGGTGCAGAGTGGCAGAGGAGGGGCAAGGGAGCATGCCTACATGGAGTACCCGCATGCAGGCAGAGGACACATGCACGTCAGTCATGCTATGACATTGTGCCTGGGCTGAGAGGAAGGTCAACCCACGCCACATGCAGAAGGGCCAGTGAGCTGGAACATGGACCGGAGGGGTATACTGGTAACCAGCATGTGAGTAGGGTGCCATAGTGGTGATGCGGACAGTCCCCGTCTGCTCCACATGTCCACCATCCAGCAGAGCAGACAGGCATCACGGAAGCATTGCATTACTTGCCCATCAGAACCATGTACACGTCGCATGTAGTGGCAATCATGCACAACACATCCCACAAGTAAATTGCACACGTCCTCAATAAACATGCATCAACACTCACTGGACTGGGCATCAAACTCCAGCATCTCTCCCACTCCTTCGACCGATTCAGGTGGTATGAACTCCGCAACGAGTGATTCATGCGGAGTGAGCTCTTCCTCCTCTGGTGCAGGCCCACCGCCAGTCACCAGAGTCAAGTTGGAATTTGAGGCAGGCTTAGCCATAGCGCTGCGTTTGAGGTCATTCCAACACTTTCTGCACTCTTGCGCCGTGCGCACCTCATGGCCGAATGAACTGACATGTTCCGCAAATTGCTTCCAGTGGGTGTCACGGTGGGCAGCCGTAGTCTGACTATTGGCACCCACTAGCATGTCACGGCTCTGGCCCCGCACGTAGTCCACAAGGAAGTCCAGTTCCTGCTGGCAGAAAGGCTTTTTCCTCGACGTGCAGGAGGTTGTGGCTGTGTGTGGGGTCCCAGCCTCTGCTGCAGGTGCAACCTTTCTCCTCTTGGACTGTGGCGCAGACCCTGGCTGGATAATGCCACCCTGACCAGTATGGCCAGTGGGTTCGGTGGATTGAGCCTAGAGGGTGGCAGGTGGAGGGACGACCAAAGGCCTGACTTATGTCAGTGGCAGCTGGGTGCCCTCTAATGGACCCTGCGCAGCAACATCCGCTGTGGCTGGGTCATTGACCGCAACGGTCCTGGTTGGCAGACTCACAACCGGGGTGTTGTTGGGTGCATCTGCCCCTGCACTTGCCAACACCCAGCTGTTCGGGCAGCAGATGACATAACTGTCTTGGTTAGAGCAGCCCTGCATGCCCCTACGGTTTCCCTCCTGGCCTGTTGTAAATCTTCCAAGGGCTCCTCATGTGCCAACGCAGCCTGCGCTGGCAGACCCTGAGCCTGGGTGGCGGTGTCCACAGCTGCACCTGCAGCTACCACTACCCTTGGGCCCGTGGCAGTCGATCACACGGGCGCCAGTGCCAGATGCAAAAGCTGCATCTCCCGGAACCACAGGGGGTGGTGGCATGACTGCACCGACACATGGCACAAAATTGTGCTCAAGTGGCGCACCCCTGCCTCTTCCCCCTCTGTGGCCGCCCTGGAAACCCTGGAGTCCCCCTACTCCCTGGTCACCACGGCCATGTCCCCGACCACGCCCACCACGAGGAGTATGCCCAGCTGAGGTGCCCCTCACCTTTGCTGGCCTCCCAACCATGGCACAGATGTAGTAGTGCTGGCACAGATGGAGTAGTGCCAATGGGAGGTGTACGGCACAATTGACCTGGGCAATTGGGGTGAAGGGGGTGGGAAGCAAGATGTTAACAGCCCCCCTGCACCTGCAAGGCTGTATGTGACCCCGGTGATGTATTGATGATTCACGCAACGCTCAGGCCCCCTAAAACTGCAGTAAAACCGTGCACGCAACCCTGCAGCCTACGTGCGTGGAATCAACCCCCCGCAGTACGATGTGGCACCCAGTAACACGAATAACTCATACGCGTGGGACACGCAGGCTACTATGACCTCGAAAATGGGTCCGATACACAGGGGCACCCGCACTGGGAAAAATAGCGTGTGCGACTCACCGTCTGACTAGCGCGATGCAGAAAAACACGCGTAGCCAATACCCCCGCCAAAAGAAGAGATACGTCCTTGATAGCTGTGAATTTGTGATGGCGCGCGAAACAACAGGAAGCAGCAACACACGTCGGTCTCCACGAAAGGCACGTACAGCAAACTGCTGCCCCCGCTCACCTTTAACCCGTGCTGAGGGAAACGCCCACGCGCGTCACGTCACTTATGTGCATGGGCCCTTTCCTCGGATTACACGCATTCACACGCGGACGTGCAGTTTTTTCACGCGCGCTGAACCACTATGCTAACGTCATGAGGGAAACGCCCACGCACGCCCACGCGCATCACGTCACAGAGGTGCTTAGGCTTGAAGGGCCTTTGGTCCAATGAAAGCGCTTACGAGTGCTGACGCACTTACGCACTAGGGGCCTTTCCTCAAATCACATGCTGACGTGCACATTTTTCACATGGCAAAACACTCCGTATCAAGCTGGCCACACGAAAACACACGGAAGACCACGCTCCTGCCCAAAAGGCCGAATCACTGCCCCCCAGAGCCCCGAGCACGCTCCCACCTGCCATCTGCTGCTGCCTGACTGCCTGCTGCCCACGTGCCCTGCTATTTGCTGCCTGCACATCATCCAGGGGTGCAGTTGCTGTGACCACCCCTGCTGGAACAGAAGACTCCCGACTGGGATTCTATCGCTCCACAGCCCAGCCCCAGGGCCCAGTTGCCCACCCACTCCTGCCTCTGGGGTTGCCATGTCGGGCACTACACCATCTGGCACCACTGGCAACCCCCAGCCAGAGAGGCAGAGGGCCACCAGCTTCACTGCCACCGAAGTTGGTGTCCTGGTGGAGCATGTCCTGGGGCATTATGATGCCCTCTTCGCAACATCACACGCCAAAAAGGAAGGACGGGAGAGGATCTGGGACAACGTAGTGGTTGCCATCAACGCGGAGGTGGTGGCAACCTGCGACATCAAGCACGTCAAGAAGCGCTGGGAGGACTTCAGGTCCAGGAACCTCCACAAGGCCCGGCGCCTCGTGGAGGGGGGCCGGGCACGCCTGAGTGCCATCCAGATGAGGGTCCTGGAACGCGTAGGCCCAGCACTCCATACCCAGATCCTTGGGAGGCAGACCCATCTGGAGTTGAGCGGTGAGTGGCCAAGCATTGATGTGTGAGACAGGGCATGTTGCAGTGTGCTGGTAGTCTGATGCTTGCCTGTATGTGTGACATAGGCCATGTATGGATGTGTGTGTGCAGGGACATCATGGTCATGCATGTGAGACCAGTTATGTGTGAGCCACATGGTTGGTGCATGTGTTTTAAAGCAGCATGGGGTGCGCTATGTGGAATGCACACATGAATGCATGGCTGTCTCTGTTCCTGGACATGGAGGGGGGGTGAGGAATGGGTGCTGTTGGCATGTACATGTATGGTGCACATGTGTGTGTGTGTGTGCCTGAGAAGTGTGTGTGTGACTTTGAAACGCCATGGATGCATGTGACTTTGAAGGCAACATCTTGGTTTAAGGGGGCCCTTCTACATGGATGTTGATGTTGATTACAGGCGCCCGGACTGTTTCTGCATGTGTGTTGTGTGCATTCACCCATGTGTTGTGGAATGACAGGATGGAAGTGACATTTGACAGTGCCACTAATGTGTTATTGCTTCCTGTCTAGGGTATTTTGTACTGTGCCCTGATGCTTGTGTTCTTTGTCTCCCTCTACGCAGCGTCAAGTGAAGAAGAGGGCGGAGACGGCGCTGTGGAGCCAAGCGGAGGGGATGCCTCCACTGGGCGGCGACGCAAGGCCCAGCCACCCTCCCAGCAATTACCATCATCCAGGAGCGAGGGGGCTGGTGCTGCGTCTGCCTCAACGGCTGTGGCGGAAGGGCCGGGTGAGCCCCCACACGGGCTTCCAATGGCGGAAGACGGTGTGGAGACATCCAGGTTGGTGGTCTCCACAGAGGAGGTCGAGCCCACTACTGAGCCGCACATGGGGCAGGTGGGGGTAGTACCACTGGTGCAAGTGGTGCAGTCCAGGGCCAGGGTCAGGAGCAGCACAGGTCACGGCGGAAGGGCCTGTGCATGTCGCTGTCCTTGACCCTGTGACTGCACCATCATGCACCAGCAGGGAGGCCCCGTCCCAGGCCCGTCCGCAGGTAGGGGAGAGTGCCATATCACCTGCCTCTCCACTACCTGCGGACGAGGGGTCCCGCAACCGTATGGGATCCGTCCTGGTGGGTGTTGCATTGCGCATGCGTGTCATTCGTGATGACGTGCGTTCTTCCTGGGCGGAGAACGCACGCCATCACGAAGAGCAGCGTCGTGATGTGGCACTGCTGGGAGGGGCCCTGGTCGGAGGGTTCCTACATGTGACGTGCACTCTGGCGGACCTCTCCTCCTCTGTGGGGGCTATGCGCCGGTCGTTCTCCACATCGTCTTCCGGCCCAGATTTCACCAGGGCCCCCTGTGGACCTGGCCTGACCAACACAGCCAGCTTGGTGGAGATCCCATCCCTGCCACAGTCGGGAGTTGGCGGTCCAGCAGGGGTGGACACCACAACTGGAGACCAGCAGATGGAGGATGTGCAGGCACCATCGGACAGGGCACATGGACAGCAACAGCAGCAGCAGGAGCAGGCTGTAGGTGGGAGCAATGATGGCTCGGGGCCATCAACATCGGAGGGGCACCGGAGAGCAGGAGGACCCTGGACGGGAATTGTCTTCCGTGTGGCAGTGGTTGGGCCATGCGATAGATGCGGAGCGGCAGCGGGTAGAAGAGGCACGGCTCACAATGGCGGAGAACTCTATGCATAGGGCCCTGAGGCGGGCCGTGTGCCTCGAGGCCATTCGCAGGGACCTGGAGTTCCAGATGTCATTGTCCCTGCGAACCCTTGGGGCCATGGAATATGACCGCCTCCGAGACATCGAGCAGGAGTTCGATGATGCCCTGGCCCGGGACATCAACATGTGTGCCGTTGGACTTGCCCGCTGCCCTTGTAAATAGTTATTTGGTTAGTATTAGGTTTCCTTTGGTTTTTTCTTTATTTTGGACCTTTTGGACAATGGACCACATTTTTGTATATAGTTTTTTTATTAGGTAGGAGTTTTTGATAGGTTTCATTTCTTCAGTTGGGATCATGGACCCTGGATTGTTCATCTGTATATAGTTAACTGTTGGATTCTACTTTTTTGTTTGGATTTCCCCATGGAACAATGGTTTTCACTTTTGTTTTTCCCTTGGATTTCATTTTTGGAACTCTGACTTTGAACACCTTTCCTTTGGATTATGATTTGTTGTTTTTCATTATTTTACAGACATGCAGCTTTTCTTTTTTAATTTCCATTGTTGTTTGTTTGATTTTAATTCCATTCATGTTGCTTTTAATACATTTTTTTCTTCGATGTGTGGTATTATTTCATTGGTTTCATGGATGTCATGATATGGGTTTTGAGATTCACTTGCACCTATTGTGTGTTTTTGAGGGACATGTCTTCATTTACATACTTGCCATTGGGGTTGTGTCATGTAATTGGCATTTCTATGTGGGTGGATGAAATACTTGGGTGGGTGTTTGGCATGTGGAGGCTGCCCATAAGGGTCAGGGATCGAGATTGTGATGATGTGTTGGCTGGGGGACTTGTGTCGGGGCCTGTTGACAGGTGCCCGCACTGCTGGGGGGTAGGGGTGCAAGGGGACATTAGTGGGACATGAGTGGGTGCCTGCTGGCAGGTGCCCCGCACTGCTGGGGGGTGGGTGTGCAAGGGGACATGACTGGGGGCCTGCTGGCAGGTGCCCCTCAGTGCTGGGGGTGCAAGGGCACATGAGTGGGGCCCTGCTGGCAGGTGCCCCACACTGCTGGGGGGTGGGGGTGCAAGGGGACATGAGTGGGGGCCTGCAGGCAGGTGCCCCTGACTGCTGGGGTTTGGGGGTGCTGGGGGACATGTGTCGGGGCCTGTTGGGAGGTGCCCCGCACTGCTGGGGGGTGGGGGTGCAAGGGGACATTAGTGGGACATGAGTGTGTGCCTGCTGGCAGGTGCCCCGCACTTCTGGGGGGTGGGTGTGCAAGGGGACATGAGTGGGGGCCTGCTGGCTGGTGCCCTCAGTGCTGGGGGGTGGGGGTGCAAGGGGACATGTGTGGGGCCTGCTGGCAGGTGCCCTACACTGCTGGGGGGTGGGTGTGCAAGGGGACATGAGTGGGGGCCTGCTGGCAGGTGCCCCTCAGTGCTGGGGGGTGGGGCTTCAAGGGGACATGAGTGGGGGCCTGCTGGCAGGTGCCCCTCAGTGGTGGGGGTGCAAGGGGACATGAGTGGGGGCCTGCTGGCAGGTGCCCCTCAGTGCTGGGGGTGCAAGGGGACATGCGTGGGGGCCTGTTGGCAGGTGCCCCACACTGCTGGGGGGTGGGGATGCAAGGGGACATGAGTGGGGGCCTGCTGGCAGGTACCCTGCACTGCTGGGGGGTGGGGGTGCAGGGGGACATGAGTGGGGGCCTGCTGGCAGGTGACCCACACTGCTGGGGGGTGGGGGTGCAAGGGGACATGAGTGGGGGCCTGCAGGCAGGTGCCCCTGACTGCTGGCGGGTGGGGGTGCTGGGGGACATGAGTGGGGGCCTGCAGGCAGGTGCCCCGCACTGCTGGGGGGTGGGGGTGCAAGGGGGTAATGCGTTGGTGATCACTATTGTAAGGTGACATGTGGCTTGGCTGGGGGGGCATGCCCATGGTGGATGGGCCGCCTGTGGGACATGCCCAGGGGTGCAGGGTAGTCCCCTGTGGTGTGGTCTGCCTGCAGGGGCCATGGAGGATGTAGCGGGAACACCTGAGAGGACCCACCCTGCCAATTCACGTGTAGGAATCCCCTGCACCCCTGAAATGCACATACCCCACTTGCACAGGGCCTATCGCGTGTGGAACTTCCCCGCACCCCAGAAATATACGTACCCTGCTGAAATTGTGTGGTAAACTTGCCCGCACCCCAGGAATACACATACCCTGCTGAAATCGTGTGTTAAACTTCCCTGCACCCCAGAAATACACGTACCCTGCTGCAATCACGTGTTAAACTTGCTCGCACCCCAGAAATACATGTACCCTGCTAGAATCGTGTGTTAAACTTGCCCGCACCCCACAAATACACGTACCCTGCTGCAATCGCGTGTGGAACTTACCCGCACCCCAGGAATACACATACCCTGCTGCAATCGCATGTGGAACTTCCCGTGCACCCCAGAAATACACGTACCCTGCTGAAATCGTGTGTTAGACTTCCTCGCACCCCAGGAATACACGTCCTCTGCTGAAATCGCATGTTAGACTTCCCCGCGCCCCAGGAATACACGTACCCTGCTGAAATCGCATGTTAAACTTGCCTGCACCCCAGAAATACACATACCCTGCTGAAATCACCGGTGAAACTTCCCGCGAACCCCAGAAATACACGTTCCCCGCTTGCCATGTGCTGTGTGTCAGCCCTGGTTACTGGTCCAGGGTTAGCGCAGCCCTTTGCACTGGATTGGAGATTTTGATGGCTTTTCCTTGCGCGAGGGGCATTCTTGGGGGCGTTACTGGCGCTGCTGCAGGGTCGCTGTGCTACTCTGCGCCGCGGCTGCTTTTGGTGGCTAAAATCCATGAATACGCTGTGCGCCGAAATGGATTTCGGCGCTTGCGGCTGGCGCAGACTATCGCACGCGCACACTGTGGGCCAGCCGCGTGCGCCACTTGTGCGCTTAATTCTATGAATTACCCCCTAAGTAGTGTATTATAAAATGACACACAGCCAGGATAAGGTCATGCACCTTCATACACTCACACAGATAGACACTATCATTGAAAAACTCCCAACTGCAATAAAACCACTGCCTGTAAATCACATTCTTATGATTTATTACCCACACTTTCACAAATGCAACTAACATATTTAAAATAAAATATAAAGACTGCACATAGTCAAAGGAAACTGCGTGCTATATACACACAAAATTACTAACTTATTTCCTTTACAATTACAGTGAAGACCACTTTCCTGAAAAGCAGCAGAATCCGAAGTACAAACAACTGAGAAGAATCCTAATCATTCCACACAAAAAAGTAAGTACAATACTACCATAATATTCTTACCTTTACTCAAACACACTGTTGATTCATGGTATTTGTGCACCAAAAAAAACAGATTAGTGCACCATTCTGTCCACAAGTCCCCATTTGTTAAACAGGGATTTGCCGGCAGAATGCCACACAAATCCACGTTTCTCAGCACACAAATGACATAACTCAACCTCTAGAATGTTAGTATTGCAGAACAAAGAACTGTTTTAATTCTAAACCATTAGATTTAGTATTTTAATATTTGTGCTTCTCCTCACCACTAGCTTACTTTCTACTGTCATCTGAACTCCAGTATAGTAACACATATATACAAGAATAGCCTTCCCAACTAGTTGTAGCTGCCCAATGCACAATCACACACCATCACATACATCTCTACCATCATACTCCGACACTCATGCACACAGCACACATGCATCGCAGAACAACCCAACCCATACCTTCTTTATTTTTTTCAACAGACCCCAAAGAATGCCTGCCAAAAAGTAAGCCCGTAGAAAAAAACGTAGAAGTAGAGCAAATGAAAAAAGAAGTATCCAAAATAAGCATCCATCTCTATCAGAATGTGTACAAAAAGTTCAAACAAAACAGCTTATACAGTCATTTAGCAAAATAAAAAATGCTTCAAGTACAGAAACTTTGCCTCCTCTATCAAAATGTAAACAAAACAGAACATTATTATCAAGAATTCAGCTACCACTACTGCTAAAACTGCTCCTATAAATCTTGATATAATGGCAAGTAAGCATACCCAAAAAAATATTTTAGCACAAATGTTCCGCTACAGAGTCCTTCAGAATCTTATAAAAACAGGAGAGAAATCATGCACAACCCTTAAAACCTACCGTGGAAAATTAATCTTAGAAGCTTTGATAGACAGTGCAATCCTTCTCAAAAGAAAGTTATTTATTTTAGTGTTAAACAGAATGAAACCACTAACAAAACTAATTACTAAATTACAAAAAAGACTTCTCAATAAACGAAATATCAACAAAAATAACTTCTTAAATATCTTTGGAGGTGAATGGAGTCACACCACAAACACAGAACCATATTTTAATGAAGAAGCATACAAACAAAAACAAACACATACAATTGCTATACATAGCAGTGGACAGTGTTATGACAAAATTAATAATACCATAATGGAACAAGAAATACTGCTTACAAAAATATCCCCAGAAAACTCAGAATTACCTCTCCATTCAACTGGACCAAAACATGCAGTATACACATGGTCATACACGTCAATGTGTAACATTCCCAAAAAATCTTTCAAATCTTTATGCCAATTCCTCAAACAGTATGTGAAAGGCAAATACAAAATCAAAATGAAACTGCTGCAAAATATGGATACCTGCCCAGAGCGTAAATACACAGGACTACAAGGACATTCATTAGCCTGCATTTCAGGACCTATTTGCAAAAGCACCTTCCATCGTATCAAAATGATATCAACACATCATCCAACTATAAGAAATCTAGTCTATAAACTGTACTATACCAAAAGTGCTGCATTAGCACTATCCAATTTAAATAACAATTTTCTACATGGTACAGCCAAAGAACTACTTGAAGAAATTGACCATATCCAGAAAAAAATATTTTGGAAGTGAAAGCCACTTACAAAATGCAATACCTTTACAACAGACTAGCAACAATTGTACACATGGCAACCTTCAACTACACACATACAAAAAAGAAATACTAAAATTTAAAAGTACATCCGCTGAAATACCAAACCATGTGTGTGTGTGTTGCCGCAGAACTTTTTATAAAACTAGCACAAAAACTATAGACATAACAATAAAAATAGAGGACAATGAAGATTCTAAATGGTTTGAATTAGCTCTCTACCTTATAGCAGAAAACAAATATGAAATAACTGACCCCTTAATACTTTGCAGTTACTGCACTACAAAACCTGATAACAACCAAACTCCTTCACACGCTATCACAAATAACTTGGAATTATTCCCACTACCAAAACCCCTACAACAACTCAATTTATTTGAGAGCATCATAATTCAAACAGTACACCCATTTCAAGCAATAATACGCCTTCAACCAAAAACAGCAAAATGACCTCCCTCTGAATTGGTAAAAGGCATTCGTGGCAAAGTAGTTTATTTACCATTAGATCTGACAGAAAATGTGCACACTCTAGGAGTGCAACGTCCAATAGAACATTCTTTAATTATCTTAGTAAATGATGTACCAACAAAAGACAAAACAATTTGGCAACAACTCGTCGATTTACATAAAGTTAGACACGCCTTGCAATATCTAAAAGACAATAATGAGCACTACAAAGAAATAAATATTGAAGAAAACTTAAGTGGAATAACTGAAATAATTCAAGAGTCTCAAGAAACCGTTCAATTTGAACTTCTGGATCCAGCTGTAGTATCCAAAATGTTAGACCATTATACTATTCATCCATTGCTCTCTAAAGACAGCATAGATGAAGCACTAGAAACGTACCAAATGCGACACACCAAAGGATCACCAATGAGCATATGGGGAAAAAGTATAGAAGCACATGCTTTTCCTCTACTATTTCCTTCTGGCAAAGGAGGAAGATATGATGACAGACCCACTCAAATAACAGCATCAGAATACCGCTCATTCCGAATGTATTCTGAAGATCCCAGATTTAGACAAAATTTGGAATACATATTCCACCTACTCTTTGAAAGTGAACTAGCAACTCTATGTTATGGATTTGCACACATATTGAAATTGGGAACCCACTTTCAAAATATGTCAGCTACGCAATTAATACAAAAAGTGCAAGAAAAAGATGAGGTTTTACAATCAAGTATTACAAATCAGTTTGCAAACATGCGTGGTACAAAAGAATACTGGTTACGACGTCACAGAGATGTACGTTGTATGATCAGAAACCTTGGACCACCCACTTGGTTTGTTACATTAAGTTGTGCAGAATATGCATGGGAAGATTTACATGATTTTCTGCGCATATCAAACAAAAACAAAACAAACATAGATATACTAACACCTGGAGAAATTTGCTCTCTAGATCCTGTTAATGTTTCAAGATATTTCCACCATCGTTTCATTGCTATGCAACACTTTATTTGTAATAAAACTGTTCTTCCACTCGGAGAAGTGCAACATTTCTTTTGGAGAAAAGAATACCAAGCCAGAGGAGCACCACATATCCACATGCTTTTATGTATTAAAGATGCAGGTCATCCAAAAATATGTCACTTGTGAAATCCCTTCACAAACGCCAAATGGTGACCTTCACACACAAATTGTACAATTTCCAAGACACAAATGTGGCCAATATTGTTGTCACAAATATAAAAAGAAATGGAAATACTACACCAAATGCTGTTTTAGTTTCCCGAGACCAGTTACAGAAACAAGTGAAGACATAATGTTAAAGGTAAATCACCTAAGAACACGTACTACATAAAAAGAACAGAAGAACCAAAATATTTCAATGATTACAATCAAATCATTGCCTACTTATGGAATGCAAACAAAGATGTGCAGTACATTGCAGACAATTCCACTGGAGTTGCACGATATGTTACAGCCTAATTAACAAAAGCAGAAAAAACAGAGCTTCAAGACCTCTGGAATGACCCATCATCAGACAAAATACTATCTCAGAAATTGTACAGCTTAGGCATACAAATGTTCTCTCATAGAGAATGTGGCGCCTACGAAGCAGCTGATCGTTTAACTGGTACTGCTTTGTATGGAAAATCTGAAAATATAGTATGGCTAAGTCTTGGTCCTGCTAAATCTAGAAAAAGAGTTCTCAAATCATATGACGACATAGAAACAATAGCCAAAAATTATCCCAACAGCCAAGACATTTTGAAAAACAATTTACTAGACACATACTACCTGAACAGGAGTACCACTTTGGAAAACATGTGTCTATACCACATAGCCCAAAACCTTGCATACAAAAATAATATAATATAGTGAAACTTACCAAACAAAGCTTAAATCATCATATCAAATTGTCATTAAAAACTCCTCAACAGAAAGAACTATATTACATGTCCCTGCTACAACTTTTTAAACCATGGAGAAAAGAAGAAGAGTTACTAGATAACTATTACTGCTATGAAGACGCTTTCAAAGCAAATGAAAGCACTATCACTGATGTGAACTTAATGCAGTACAAAACAATGTTGCAAAATGAAAAGCAACATGAAGAAGAACTCCAGGCCCAACTAGATAAGGACACTCTCGACAGTAGTCAACCTTCTGTAACAGGAAGCCAAGAACCACTGTGAGAGCCACTAATAGCAAACCAGGCAGAATTAGCTATGACAGAAATAGACAACACCATGTGCCACTATGAAGAAGATACAGACGACTTAACTGTACTACAATCAAAACTAAACAAAGAGCAGTGCACCATATTTGAAGATGTATCAAAAGAAATTGCACATGGTGTACAACATGAAAATAAAGAATGTACCTGCCAAAATTACAAACCTATACTACTATACGTCAGTGGTGAAGATGATTCAGGCAAAACATTCTTAATCAAAATCATCAGCAAGTTTCTTCAACAATTGACAAACAACAAACTGTCAGCTGTTGTAACTGCCCCCATAGGTTTAGCTGCCTACAACATAGGCGGTATCACTTTACACCTATTACTACTCCTTCCAGTAGAACACCAAAACAAATTAGATTATTACAAACTTTCTACAGAAGCTGCCATGGAACTACGCAGAGTTTTGAAACAAATGAAAATACTACTAATAGATGAAGTGAGCATGGTCTCCAATCTAATATTGGCTTTGATTCATCTCAGATTGCAAGAAGTACTTAAAACATACTACGAAGAACTCTTTGGAGGAAAACACATTATTGTTTTCAGAGATGTTCTTCAATTGACACCAGTGAAAACCTTAGGACACAAACTCTGCCGTAAAACTATTGGCACCATAGGAAATGTCAACCTTTGGCCACATTTCCAATGCAAAGAATTAACAGAAAACATGAGCCATTCTGTAGACCTCACCTACACCAACATTTTAAAAAATATTAGAGTTGGTGTACTATCTCAAGAAGCACAAACAATATTAAAAACCCGGCACATCCATGCACTTTATGGCGATAACTCATGTGCTACTGATGTTATGGAACAATTAGCACAGAAAAATGTCATTTGTATGGCCTTAATGCCAACTCTTGCAAGCTGTTCCAAATTCAATTAAACAATGTTAAACAAAAGAAATGCAACCAATAATTGAAATTTGCTCCACAGACAAACTGGACGTACATGGTATTACACTACCAGTGTGTCAAAAATCCACAACAAGACTAAATACCTTAGAAAATGTTATCTCCAACACAGCTGGCTTGGAGAAAATATTAAAATTATCCTTAAACTACAGAGTAATGCGTAAACGTAACTTTGACGTGGAGCAATGACTAGTTAATGGGGCACTGAGCACAGTTGTTGGCTTTCAAATATACCCACGTGACAACAACATTCAGTTTGTCAATATTCTCTTCAACAAACTTTCAGAAGTAAAAAGGATAGTGCGCTCAACAGCTCGATTCCTTCTCTTCAAAGACATATATGTACGCAGAGAACAATTTTCTCTAACTCTTGCATATGCAATCACCATTCATAAATCCCAAGGTCTCACCCTAAACAAAGCATTGCTCAATATTGGTAACACAGTCTTTAAAGAAGGCATGAGCTACGTAACACTATCCCGCTTACGTACACTTGACGGTCTAATTCTAATCAACTTTGATGCAAGTAAAGTCAACGCTGATATTCCTTGCATTCTAGAATACAATAGACTACGTACACTATACACCCCATCGAAAAGCATATCCTGTTCCACAAAAAGGAAAATGTTGTAAAAGAAAACTAATTCAAACGGAAATGCAACAGAATCTGACTGCAAATCCTCCAAAGAGAGTAAAATAAGCTAATACTTCATCATTTACCATAAGTAGAGAAGAACCTATTAGTCAAAGTAACTCAGGTACTTCTTCAGAGAAGCAACACACACTCCGAAAAAAATGACTTGGACACAGAACTATCTGGTCCATTCAAATTTTCAAATGTAACTGGTGTAAATTGTTACGCGAATGTAGCAATGAATATTCTATTTCAATTGCCACCAATTGTTGAAAACATTTACTTACACAGTACAGACCAATTGTGTTTCCAAATGTTATTCCTTCATAGAAATGCAATAAACAATCCTGACAACACGTATAGTGTTCACGGAATAAGATAAGAATTGGACTACTGTGCTGGAATGGTGAAATTGACTATAAACTCACAAGAAGATCCATAAGATTTGCTAATGTACTTACTACAAGTATTAGAAAACAAAAACATACCTATAAATTAAATATTCCAGATTTCATACATGTGGAAACATACCTGCACTCTCTGCAACAATGTTACACAAGAAGAAATCCCTAACAAGCGCTTTGTGTATGTATCCATACCAAATTGTGAATCCATTCCATTTCAGCAACTTTACAACATGCAAACCATGGCAGATTATGTACTACCTGCAATTCAGATAATCGCTCCACCTTACTAATACAAACACATAGTAAATACTTAATACTAATGCTTCTACATTACAATACAGATGGTACCAAAAACAACTGCAAGCTGACTGGATTCACACATGGTCAAGTATCACTTGGTAAGAAAACCTTCACAACAATAGGTATAATCTACTGCGCAGGAGCCACAACCAATGCAGGTCCCTACACTGCATATATAAAAAAGAAATGTGGATGGTTTGAATGTAATGGTAGTACCATTACTCTAAAGCAGAGATTACCAGCAAATCTTACAAACACTTATTCATTCTTCTTAAAACCAAAATGTAATAACTAATCTGTACTTAAACATGAACAAAACTTCAATTAAAAACTATAAACTGTTAGAATACGCCAACAGGTATCCTACTGCCCCAAAATTCTATAACAACCAAACAGATAAATGAACACCACTAAATTATAACAAGAAATAAACAGTTAGAATACGCCAACAGGTATCTAACTGCCCCAAGATTTTGCAACAACCAAACAGATAAATCAATACCACTAAATTATAACAAAAAACAGGCAATTGGAATACGCCAACAGGTATCTAACTGCTTCAAAAATCTGCAACAAGATCTAAGGGTGTGAATACTGCGGTGGTTGCGACCAGGGCCTAAAGTCTTGGGTGCATGGCCTATAACAACCAAACAGATAAATGAATATCACTAAATAAAATAAAAAATTACAGTTAGAATACACCAACAGGTATCTAACTGCTTCAGAAATCTGAAACCAAAATGTGGATGGTTCAATTGTAATGATAGTACCATTACTATAAAGCAGAGATTAGCAGTAAATCTTACAAACACTAATTTAATCTTCTTAAAACCAAAATCTAATAACTAATCTGTACTTCAACATTAACAAAAATTCAAATTAAAAATTATAAACAGTTAGAATACGCCAACAGGTATCTAACTGTCGAAGATTCTATAACAACCAAACAAATAAATGAAAACTACTAAATTCTAACAAAAAAATAAACAATTAGAATACGCCAACAGGTATCTAACTGCTTCAAAAATCTGCAACAAGATTACCAGCAAATCTTACAAACGCTTCTTTAATCTTCTTAAAACCAAAATTTAATATTTAATCTGCACTTCAGCATTAACAAAAATTCAATAAAAAAACTATAAACAGTTAGAATACCCCAACAGGTATCTAACTAGCCCAAGATTCTATAACAACCAAAGAGATAAATTAATACCACTAAAGTGTAACAAAAAATAGACAGTTAGAATATGCCAACACGTATCTAACTGCTTCAGAAATCTGCTACAATCCAACAGATAGAACATTAACCAGAAACAAGAAGTAAACACTGAAAGGAAACAAACAAATAGACTGTAGGATAACAGAAAAGGGTTTTTTAATCCGACAAGGATTTTTTTTTCCCTCAGACTCAATGATTTGAAAAAAACAAACACAGAAACTGAGCAAAATGCACAGTACACTGGTTTGTAAACCAAATAAGAGGGTCAAAAGAAAAAGCTGAAATATCTATTATGCAATGTAATAGGTCTTTATAGAATACATACACTAACATGCTCTTTTATTTTATCACAGAAATTGAAAAAGAATACTTCCTCCAGGTACCAAACTCAAGTAAAAAATGTATTGAATCTAAACTAATCAAACAATAAGTATAATTGAAACCATTTGATAGATATTCAAATCTATAGGTGTGATCTATGCCTGTGATATGGTGCAGCGCTTGTGGTCAGTGCCTAGAGTCTTGGGTGTATAGCCTACGGCCTTCACCCATGCACCCTGCCACAACCACCACAACATAACACACCCATAGAAGCTTATAACTTCAGTACCTATAACTTCGGTCTTGGGTAGACTCTGGCCACAACTCCGAAACATATCACACCCATACATCATGCCCATGTTTGATTCTATGGGTGTGATCTATGGGTGTGATATGCTGTGGTGGTTGTGGCCAGGGCCTAGAGTCTTGGGTGCATGGCCTACGGCCTTCGGCCATGCTTCCAAGACTCTAGGCCCTGGCCGCATCCACCGCAGCATATCACACCCATAGATCACACCCATAGAATCAAACATTTTTAACTATGATCACACCCATAGAATCAAACAGTTTTAACTAGGCCTCATGGAATTATTTATGTCCGTGGACACCTTGGGTGTCCTTAGAACAATTTCCACTTGCCTGCGAACAATACAGACAGGTTTCCAGGCCGATTCATGGAATTAATGTGCGCTGAAAATTTCCACGCAAGTGTGCAAAAGCGTGCAAATCGCAGTGCAAGTGCAAAAATCGCAGCAAAACTCAAGCACTGCGATTCATGGAAGTCCGTACGCGTGTAAATCCATGGATGTGCACCAAAATCCTGCGTGGCGCACGTTGCCGCACACGTCTTCAAATAGCATGCGCTTCGCGCACAGCGAAAGCGCACATAGCGCAGCGCACACAACAAAAGTAGGCGTAACACGGGGTGTAACACGCGGAATGGGGAACAACGCGTGAAAATGTGGGCGTCACGAGGGAAGTCCATGAGGCAAATGCGCAGAACGCCCACACGCGTGCCTACAACACTTATTCATGGAATTGAACAGGGCTAATGCGTGCGCCAAAAAAGACGCACTAATCCGGAAACACGTATGCCAGCAGGAAGCAGGCGTACATAGAACTGCGCAGCATAAAAGTGCGCGCAAACAACAAACAAGCTCAGACGCTAAGATGAATATACTCTTCCTTGCGGCAGTGGTCGTGGGATACCGCAGGAGGAGGAGGAGGATAGTCAGGCCCAGAATTTTTACACCCAGAACCAGCCTTTTTGGGATGCCTGATGACCAGGTGTATGGGAGGTACAGGTTTCCACCTCACATAATACTCGACCTGGTCAGTGAGTGGGAGGATGACCTCACATCACCCACCCTATGCTCCCAAGCACTGAGCCCCCTTGAAAATGTGCTTAATGTACTGCACTTCTTGGCCACTGGATCATTTCAGTGGACAAGTGCTATAGTGGGGGGGGGGTGTCACAGGCCACGCAGTCATGCTGCCTACACCAGGTGTTGGCCATCATGACTGCATGCCCATCAGTCCGCAGGCACATATAACTGCCCAGAACACCTGCAGAAAGGCAGGCTGCCATCCAGGTTTTCTATGGGGTGGCACAATTCCCCAAAGTTCTAGGTGCCATTGATTGCACCCATGTGGCTCTACGTGCCCCCAGAGCAACGGAGCACATCTATAGAAACCGCAAGCACTGGCATTCCATCAACATGCAGGTAGTAGGTGATGCCAAGGGAATCATCACCTCAGTATATGCCAACTATCCAGGGTTCACCCATGACAGTTTCATTTACAGAATATCAACCCTAAACCGGGACCTATAAGCTGGGCGGCATGGCGATACATGGCTGCTTGGTGAGTATAAATGCCACTGCACATGCATGCATGTCAGATACTGAGTAATGTCACAAACCCACTAATGATACCCATCACCACCTCCCCAGGGGACAGTGCCTACCCTCTGAGCACCCACATGATGACGCCAATTCGGAACCCCACCACACCACCTGAGGTAAGATACAACACAGCCCATATTGCAACCCGGGGCATAGTGGAGTGCACATTTGGAGTGCTCAAGTCACGCTTTCGCTCCCTTGACCGCTCTGGTGGGCAGCTGCTATATGCTCCCCCAGTAGTCTGCAGGATCATAGTGGCAGCATGTGTCCTGCACAATGTTGCAACACGCCGGGGCCTGCCGGTGGACATGGTGGTGCCCCCACATCCACAACCACATGCACGTGCGCTGCGCATGACAGGGGAAAGGGCATGTCATGAGGCAACCCGTACGCAGCTGGTGGCTATTTACTTCACCTAAAATCACACCGCTGTGAAATGCACACAGCCCTGGCACATACCAGCTTGCAATCAATGATAATGACATAAGGGACAGTCAACTGTCACAACCATACCAGCCTGAGATTGGTCACCTGGAAGTGTTACATTGTGTGCATCCCGCCCTACCGAAACACCACCAGTGCTGTGTCATTATAAGACATACATCTATGCTGCTAAATTGATTACCCCCTTGCAGAATACAACATGAAAATAGCGCCATGTCACCCAACCCCTCCCCAGCTCTGCCACCCAACACACCATTGCATTTCATGCAAAGTGAAAGCAAACAAAGCAATGCACAAGATCTGAAACAAGTGTCACAAAGTGCACTGTCCCAAATGGAAACTGCCCACAGACAATATGCTCCCAGTAATCAATAACAAACAGCACACATGAACAAATACTTACCACCAACACAATACAGCAACACACCATGAAACATTGCAAAAACATGACAGTACTAAGTCAAAGTAGTTTTAGGCGTACAACCTGAATAAGCCAGCACATCGACCCCTTCCAACTGTAGAGTGTTGCTCATGTGTCAGTGTACTGCATACAACATGAACTCCATCTGCTAAGGAGACGGCCTTGTGAAGACATGAGGAAGGAACCTGCAAATTAGGAGGAAGACATGGATGCACAAGAACATATCAATACACCTTGTAGTGTACTGCTGTCACTCTCTTCACCCTCTGCTGCTGCATCAGGAGGTGGTGGCACTATGGGAGGCAGCCCACGCAAAGCCCTGGTATGTCCTCCATGGCAGCAAGAATGCGGGTCTGGAAGGTCTGATTCTGGAGGATTAAAGTGCGGAGATCCCCATGCAGCACCTCACGGGTTGCCTGCACTTCTGCACGCATAGCCTCGCATGATGCCCGGATCTCCTCACGTGTTGCCTACAGCTCAGCTGAGAGCGAACATATGAGCTGCTCCAGCTGCTGTTCTGCCCTAACATTTCGGGAAGCCTCAAGTTCAAGCTGACTCTGCCTGAGGTTATGAAGTTCTACCCTCAGGGCTTCCCTGTGGCCCTGTGACTCTATTGATATGGATTCACACAGAGTCTCCAGTGCCGCCCATCGGTCCCTGTTGGACGCCAACATGTCTTCCCTGTGTGATTGGTAAATGGAGTCTCTTGCCTGCTGTTGTTGCTCCATCTGCCTTTCAGGGGGGATAATGGAAGTGGCCACCATCTCCATTGCCTGAGCCATCATTTCTACTGATGCTGCCTGTTGGGTTGCCATACCGTACATGGAGTTTTCCCATTCAGTATTGCCTGGTGGCGCACGGCCACTGCGTCGGAGGGCACCACACCTGTTCGGGGCAAGGCGATCTCCACCTTGCTGTGCTCGCACTGCCTGAGGCTGCAGGACTGCATTCCCCCTCTGATCTGCTGGCCCAGGAACAGGATCAGATGCTGTGGAGTGTGACCCTGCCTGTGTAAACGCCAAAGGCGGACCTACCAACACTGACATCCCCATAGAGGGTTCTACCCCTGGTGCAGGTGGGTTGGACAGAACAGAATCCCTGCCAGAAGCACTGACCTGCGACAGCACATTAGTCTCATCATCCGATTCAGCACCTGAATAGAGGTCTGGGGAGCTGCACCCAGAGACACTCCTCGACAGTATGGTCTGCAGTACCAAAGTGTTTTCACCCACCACCACACCACGTCCCCCACTGGTGCTTGGTCGTGGCTGAGAATCCTCCTGGGTCTGCACCATCTCCTGAACTCACCAGCATCAAGTGCGTCGTCACCTGCAAAAACATGAAATACAAGAAATGGAAACAGGCATGAGCACCATAGCACACACATAGGCCTGACAAGACAGAGATCCTGTACATGGTTTACACATGTCCCACATGACTATAACCCTGGCATGCATGCACTGTCAATGAGTTTGAAGGGGAGTCAAAAAGGCAGACAATGAGGACACCAAGATGGAAAAGCAACACATTCGCAGCATGTTGTGTAGCGCTGGCATCACACATCAGCCTGTGAGTGGCATGTCCAATACACACACATGACACATGCCATCACACAGATGTCATGTAGGATAGCCATGGTAAATTAGACATCTAGAGCGATATGTCAGTGAATGAGTACTGTCACACATCCATGTCACATGGACATGATGAGAAGATTAATGCAGAATAGTGTTGCAAAATATGCATGTGCCACACACTGCAACATATCCAGTGTACAATAAGACAGTGATTGTAGGCAGATGTACACATCAATGGTTGGTCACTTCAACATGACAGGAAACAATTATCATGTTCCACATGCAAACAGGCCCTAAAAATAAATTTCAGCAGGCCAATATTCCCTCGCCCTGAATGGTCTAATCATTCACATAACCAGGTAAGTAAAGTGGCACAATGTGGGGTGTAAACAATGACAGAAGCATGTCACATATGTGGCATTAGGGATGGAAAAGCATATGAAAAATCGGATGATTTAAACAATCAGCCTGAATGAACACAGAAAAAATCAGAACAATGTTGTTGCAAAATGATAGTTCAAGGGCAACAGCAGTAATGTGGGGCTAATTGGCTACTATGGGCAGAAGGGATACTGTCATACCCAAATCAAAGGCACGTGAATGTATTGGAGGAAGCACATGGGTGACCCATAACACTCAGGAGTACACACCCTCACCTGGCACTCAATCAGAACCCGTCAACTAAACAACATACACATGGATTACATACACATGCATGGGCACTCACCGGACAATGCGTCGTAATCAGGTAGGTCTCCCACACCTTGGATCTGTTCCTCTGTGACGAAGGTCCCAGCAACAGACTCATGTTCATTGAGTTTGTTGTCCTCTGGTGGAGACCCACCGCCAGACACCAGAGTAGCGGCATGATTTGAGGCCAGCTTGTTCTTTGCTCTGCGTTTCAGGTCATTCCACCACTTGTAGCAATCATCAGCTGTGTGCCTCACGAATCCAAGGGCACTTATGTGGTCCGCGATGGTCTGCCAGTGTGCCCTACGTTGACCAGGTGTGGTCTTGCACCCTGCAGTCACCATCATTTCGCGGTTAGGTGCCGACACATAGGGCACAAGTGCATCAAGTTTGGCGTCATTAAAGCTAGGCTTCATTGACGTGCCGGAGTGTGTAGCCGTGTCTGGGGCCTCAGCCTGTAGTGCCAGAGCACCCTTCTTCCTCTTTTTCAAAAGTGGAGCAGAGCCTGAGTGGCTTATGCCGCTCTGGTCAGTAGGGGCAGAAGCGCCGGTGGACTGGGTACTAGGAGTGTGCGCAGGCACAATGACCATAGGTCTTGGTGCAGGCATTGGCTGAAGTGTGATGTTGCCAGGGGCAATGTCGGTTTGATGGACCTGAACCGACACTGTCCCGGCTGGGAGACTCAGAGCTGGTGTGGATAGAGCTACAGTTGCCCCTGGAACCTCCCCACCAAGCCTACTTGGGGCAGCATATGACATTGCTGCCCCCGATCCACGTGACCTGGTGACACCAACTTGCACCACCACACGTGGCTTAGACTTGCTGACCTGGAAGTCAGCCTGGGAGTCATCCTGTGCCGGGTCAGGTGCCACAATGGGCTGGTCCAACAAGGGCTGAGCTGGGATGGTGTCAGCTACGTTTCCCACAACCATGGGGGGGCATGGGTATCCCTGATTGGTCCTCCACACATGGGGTCTAGGGGCACCCTGCAAATCCTGGCCACATCCCCTACCGTGCCCACCACGCACACCTTATGGAGGTCGGCGACCTTTGCCTCCCATACCGCTTGGTCACCTCCCAACCACGGCACTGATGCTGGCCATGCAACAACACACGGAAGACCATGCTGCTGCCCAGAAGGCCGAATTACTGCCCCCCAGAGCCCTGAGCACGCTCCCACCAGCCATCTGCTGCTGCCTGCCTGCTGCCCACGTGCCCTGCTATTTGGTGCCTGCATGTCAGCCAGGGTTCCAGTTGCTGTGGCCACCCCTGCTGGAACAGAAGACTCCTAACTGGGATACCATCGCTCCACAGCGCAGCCCCAGGACCCAGTTGCCCACCCACGCCTGCCTCGGGGCAAACACCATCTGACACCACTGGCGGCCCCCAGCCAGAGAGGCAGAGGGCTACCAGCTTCAGTGTGAAGGAAGTTTGTGTACTGGTGGAGCATGTCCTGGGGCATTATGATGCCCTCTTCAGAACATCACGCGCCAACAAGGAAGGCCGGGAGAGGATCTGGGACGACGTAGTGGTTGCCATGAACGTGGAGGGGGTGGCAACCCGCGACATCAAGCATGTCAAGAAGCGCTGGGAGGACTTCAGGTCCAGGACCCTCCACAAGGCCCGGCGCCTCGCAGAGGGGGGCCGGGTCAGCATGAGTGACATCCAGATGAGGATCCTGGAACACGTATGCCCAGCGCTCCATGCCCAGATCCTTCGGAGGAAAACCCGTCTGGAGTTGAGTGGTAAGTGGCCAAGCATTGGTGTGTGACAGAGAGCATGTTGCAGTGTGCTGGTAGTCTGATACTTGCCTGTATGTGTGACATGGGCCATGTATGGATGTTTGTGTGCAGGGACATCATGGTCATGCATGTGAGACCAGTAATGTGCGAACCACATGGTTGGTGCATGAGTTCCAATGCAACATGGGTAGCTGTATGGCAAATGCACACATGAAAGCATGCCAGTGTCTGTTCTTGCACATGGTGGGGGTGTGAGGGATGGGTGCTGCTGTC
Organism: Ambystoma mexicanum; assembly: GCF_040938575.1. Taxonomy (NCBI): domain Eukaryota; kingdom Metazoa; phylum Chordata; class Amphibia; order Caudata; family Ambystomatidae; genus Ambystoma; species Ambystoma mexicanum. The sequence continues at coordinate 944,704,639 of NC_090936.1, forward strand.
ATGTACATGTATGGTGCACATATGTGTGTGTCTGAGAAGTGTGTCTGTGACTTCGATACGCCATGGATTCATGACACATATGCGTGATGATGTGTACATTCACTCATGCAGTGCTGTCACCATTGTATGCACTGTGTCTATCCACTGTGTCTGTGTTGTACAAGGCATGATGCATGACCCTCCAGTGATGTGTGTGCATGGGATCAGTGTGAGCCATGATGCATGTGAGTTTGAAGGCAACATTTTGATTAATAGAGGCCCTTGTACATGGATGCTGATGTTGATTGCAGGCGCCATGCCTGTTTATGCATGTGTGTTCCACAGGATGGAAGTGACGTTAGACACTGCCACTCATGTGGTATTGCTTCCTGTCTAGGGGAATATTGTGCTGTACCCTGATGCTTGTGTTCTATGTCTCCCTCTATGCAGTGTCAAGTGAAGAAGAGGGCGGAAACAGCGCTGTGGAGCCAATCGGCGGGGATGCCTCTACTGGGCGGCGACGCAAGGCCCAGCCACCCTCCCAGGACTTGCCATCATCTGGGAGCGGGGGGCTGGTGCCGCGTCTGCCACTACGGCTGTGGCGGAAGGGCCAGGTGAGCCCCCACATGGGCTTGCAATGGCGGAAGATGGTACAGAGACATCCAGGTTGGTGGTCTCCACATAGGAGGAGGAGCCTGCTACTGAGCCGCACATGGGGCCTGGTGGGGGTAGCACCACTGGTGCAAGTGGTGCAGTCCAAGGCCAGGGTCAGGAGGCAGCACAGGTCACCGCGGAGGGGCCTGTGCATGTCCCTGTCCTTGACCCTGGGACTGCACCACCATGCACCAGCAGGGATGCCCCGTCCTAGGCCCGTCGGCAAGTAGGGGAAAGTGCCATGTCATCTGCCTCTCCACTACCTGCGGACGAGGGGTCCAATGAACGTATGGGCTCCGTCCTGATTGGTGTTGCGTTGCACACGCGTCACAGTCGTGATGACGTGCGTTCTTCGGTGGTGGAGAATGCATGCCATCATGAACAGCAGCGTCGTGACGTGGCACTGTTGGGAGGGGCCCTGGTTGGTGGGTTCCTACATGTGACGCGCACTCTGGCGGACCTCTCCTCCTCTGTGGAGACTATGTGCCAGTCGTTCACCCTGCCGTCTTCCAGCCCAGATTCCACCAGGGCACCCTGTGGACCTGGCCTGCCCAACACAGCCAGCTTGGTGGAGATCCCATCCCTGCCACAGTCGGGAGTCGGCGTTCCAGCAGGGGTGGACACCACAACTGGAGACCACCTGATGGAGGATGTGCAGGCATCAACGGACAGCGCACATGGACAGCAGCAGCAGCAGGAGCAGGCTCTAGGTGGGAGCAATGAAGGCTCCGGGCCATCGACATCAGGGGGGCAGGCATCGGCCAGAGGGCAGGAGAACCCTGGAATGGATGTGTTTTCTGTGTGGCTGCGGTTAGGCCAGCGTATAGGTGTGGAGCGGCCTCGAAGCCGGGACAGAGGCCCGCCTCCAGCAAATAGACATGGAGTTTGATGATGCCCAGGCCGAAAACATCACTGAGTGAGCCGCAGGACTTGCCTGTCACCATTGTAAATAGTTTATAGTGTTAGGTTTCCTTTTATTTTTTTATTTTGGGGCTTTTGGACTATGCCCCACACTTTTGTAAATAGTTTTTTTGTTAGGTAGGTTATTAGATAGGTTTCATTTGTTTTGTTGGGCTCATGGACCCTTGAAAATTGTATTTACATAGTTGGATGTTGGATTTATTTGGACATTTTAATTTCATTTCACCATGGATCAATGGATTTACCTTTTTGCGTTTCATTTGGATTTGGTTTGGTGGACAGAGAGTTTTGGCCATTTTTCTTTTGGATTACTTTGGTTTTTTTTTTTGGAATTTTTTTTTTTTGGACATGCATTTCATTTCATGTTTGCCATTATTTTATGCTTTAAGTACTTTCAATTGGTTTTCATGTTAATACATTTTGATCTTTTACTTCAATGTGTGGGATTCACTCATTGGGTTCAAGCATGTTGACATGCGTATTTACTCAATCAATGGCAACCTGTGTGTGTGACGGGCATGTGTTGATGTACATAGTTGACTTTTGGTTTGTGTCATGAGATGGGAATGTCACTGCTGGGGGTAGGGGTGCAGGGGGACATGAGTGGGGGCCTTCTGGCAGGTGACCCTCACTGCTGGGGGTGGGAGTGCAGGGGGACATGAGTGGGGCCCTCCTGGCAGGTGCCCCTCACTGCTGGGAGGTGGGGGTGCTGGGGGACATGAGTGGGACATGAGTGGGGGCCTGCTGGCAGGTGCTCCTCACTGATGGGGGGTGGAGTTGCTGGGGGACATGAGTGGGGGCCTGCAGGCAGGTGTCCCTCACTGCTGGGGGGTGGGGGTGCTGGGGGACATGAGTGGGACATGAGTGGGGGCCTGCTGGCAGGTGCCCCTCACTGCTGGGGGTGGGAGTGCTGGGGGACATGAGTGGGGGCCTGCTGGCAGGTACCCCTCACTGCTGGGGGGTGGGGGTGCTGTTGGGCATGAGTGGGACATGAGTGGGGGCCTGCTGGCAGGTGCCCCTCACTGCTGGGGGGTGGGAGTGCTGGGGGACATGAGTGGGGGCCTGCTGGCAGGTACCCCTCACTGCTGGGGGGTGGGGGTGCTGGGGACATGGGTGGGACATGAGTGGGGGCCTGCTGGCAGGTGCCCCTCACTGCTGGGGGGTGGGAGTGCTGGGGTACATGAGTGGGGGCCTGCTGGCAGGTGCCCCTCACTGCTGGGGGGTGGGGGTGCTGGGGGACATGAGTGGGACATGAGTGGGGGGCTGCTGGCAGGTGCCCCTCACTGCTGGGGTGGGGGTGCTGGGGGACATGAGTGGGGGCCTGCTGGCAGGTGCCCCTCACTGCTGGGGGGTGGGGGTGCTGGGGGACATGAGTGGGGGCCTGCTGGCAGGTGTCCCTCACTGCTGGGGAGTGGGGGTGCTGGGGGACATGAGTGGGGGCCTTCTGGCAGGTGCCCCTCACTGCTGGGGGGTGGGGGTGCTGGGGGACATGAGTGGGGGCCTGCTGGCAAGTGCCCCTCACTGCTGGGGGTGGGGGTGCTGGGGCACATGAGTGGGGGCCTGCTGGCAGGTGCCCTTCACTTCTGGGGGGTGGGGGTGCAGGGGGACATGAGTTGGTGATCATATTGCAAGGTGACATGCTGCTTGGCTGGGGGGCATGCCCATGGTGGATGGGCTGCCTGCGGGACATGACCAGGGGTGCAGGGTAGTCCCCTGTGGTGTGGGCTGCCTGCAGTGGCCGTGGAGGGGGTAGAGGGGACACCTGGGAGGACCCACACTGCCAATTCACGTGTAGGACTCCCTGCGCACCACACTCTATACACGTACCCCGCTCTGACAGCAAAATCGTGTGTGAAACTTCACGCGCACTCCCGAAATACACGTACCCCGCTCTGACAGCAAAATCGCATGTGAAAATTCACGCGCACCCCCGAAATACACATACCCCGCTTGCACAGGGCCAATCGCGTGTGAAACTTCCTGCAAACCCCAGTAATACACATACCCTGCTCTGACAGCAAAATCGCGTGTGAAACTTCACGCGCACCCCCGAAATACACATACACCACTCGCACAGGGCCAATCGTGTGTGAAACTTCCTGCGAACCCCAGTCATACACGTACCCCACTCGCACAGGGCCAATCGCGTGTGACACTTCCCGCGAACCCCAGTAATACATGTACCCTGCTCGCACAGGGCCAATCGTGTGTGAAACTTCCCTTGAACCCCAGTAATACACGTACCCCGCTCGCACAGGGCCAATCGCGTGTGAAACTTTCCGCAAACCCCAGTAATACACGTATCCCGCTTGCACAGGGCCAATCGCGTGTGAAACTTCCTGCGAACCCCAGTAATACACGTACCCTACTCGCACAGGGCCAATCGCGTGTGAGACTACCCGCGCAGCGGGTCATGTGTATTCGGAGGGGTGCGCCGGGAGTTTTACAGACGTTTTCGAGGTTGCGAGCCTGTGCACCATGTACAGGATTTGTGCGCTGTACATGGCGCACAGGGAGGGGTTGGGGGCATAACTGGCGCTGCTGCAGGGTGGATGCGCCACTCTGCGCCATGGCTGGATTTGGATGTTAATATCCAAGAATACGCTGTGCGCGGAAATGGATTTTAGCACACGCGGCTGACGCAGTAAGTCGCATGCGCACACTGTGCGCCAGCCGCGTGCGCCACTTGTGCGCTGAATTTTATGAATTACCTCGTTCATGTCTTCAGGACACCTCCATTTTCATTTATTTGCGGACATACCGGACGCCGCGTGTGTTCTTAGGACAGTTTCTACTTGCCTGCGAACAATACGGACAAGTATAGTGCCCTTAGGACACCTCCATTTTCATTTATTTGTGGACATCCCGGATACCGTGTGTGTTCTTAGAACAGTTTCTACTTGCCTGCGAACAATACTGACAGGTATAGTGTCCTCAGGACACATCCATTTTCATTTATTTGCGGACATCCCGGACAGCGTGTGTGTTCTTAGAACAGTTGCAACTTGCCTGCGAACAATACGGACAGGTATAGTGTCCTCAGGACACCTCCTTTTTCATTTATTTGCGGACATCCCAGACACTGCGTGTGTTCTTAGAAGAGTTTCAACTTGCCTGCGAACAATACGGACATGTACACTGTCCTTAGGACACCCCCATTTTCATTTCATTGTGGACATCTCGGACACCGTGTGTATTCTTAGAACAGTTCAACTTGCCTACGAACAGTACGGACAGTTATAGTGTCCTTGGGATATCCCTATATGGGTTGATTGCGGACATCAAGGACAGCGTGACTGTCCACAGACACAACAAACACAACAGCGGTGCCTACCTCCTAAATAGATACAATATTTGAACCATCTCTTACACCCCGACCATCCCCAGTCTCACAGACCAACACACTTGCCAAAATTGTATTTCCCCACAATTCGTCACTGCGCTGTCCGCGGACGTCCGGGGATACAAGATGGCGGGCGTTTCTAAAAATCTGACGCATGCCACGCTCTCCACCATCCAATCGACAAACATGCTGCATGTGCGCGGACATGACGCAAGTCTATTGGCCAATCAGGACACTGTCCGTGGAGCAAACACGGAAGTGTGTCCGCGGACCGAACATAGATGTCACTCATTTTTTTTACCTACTTTTTGGTCATTTTTAAAAAAAAAACTTCTGGACAGATTTTCACCAAATTTACAAAAGCACCCTTTCGGGACCATGCTGCTGCTCCTGCAGCAAATTTGGTGAAAATCTGTCCAGCGGTTTGAGCTGTAGGCGTGAGCAAATTTTTTTACCCATTCAATCTATGGGAAAAAAATACATTTTGGGACCCCCCGATAACTTTGCCCCCCCTGGACCAAGCCTCACCAAAATTTAGAGTGGCCCATATACTTTTTTTGCAAAGTTTGGTGAGGATTCGTCCAGGGGGAGCAAAGTTATAAACCGCCCAAAAAGTGCTCTTCCTATGGAAACAGCAACTTAACCATAACTACACAGCCACTACCATGGCTGTGTAATATATATATGCATCAGTGAAAAAAACATTGTTAAAGGGACGATATTGTTAAGTTGCACTACTAAAATCCTATCACCTTTACTGAAAAAACAATGCTAAAGGAACATTCTGGTTACTGTGCTCTACTAAAAACCTATGAAATTCACGGACAAAAAACATTGTTAAAGGGACGTTATGGTTCAGTTGCCCTAACACAAACCTATCAAATTCAGTGCAACAAGTATATGAAAGAAACACTATACTTACTTTGCACTAATAACAACCTATCCATATTATGGTTACAAGTAAACTGAAAAACCACAGAAATTCACCAGTTATGCTCGCACCACCACTGTGCACTGCTAAGAGACTAACACCCATGACATGAAAGATGACATCACATGCAACTTGTAAAGAAACACCTTTTTGTTTGGTATTTGTTGGGGTTTGCTTTTTTCCTCCTTACATTATTACACAAGCTTCTGCAAACTACATTTTACATTGTAGAACACAAGACTATTTTCAATAGAGGGAAACAAAATATCAGCTCCACTACCAAACGTCAGACTAGAAGCACTAAGGTTCTCATGGACACAGAAGAATATCCCGCCGTGGAACAGAAAAGCAGACATACATCTGATTCGATAATCCATAGTCCCATTTCCATGGCAAGCATAGTAAGAAGTGGGTTGAAAGATCACTTCAGCAAAAATGAATATACTCTGTGCACACTTTAAGGCATGAACATGCAAAACACATTATCTTAGTGCAATTTTTACTTTCACATTTTATTCTTGACCAAAAACAATGACCCAAGAATGTCTGGGTAATGTCTCTATTCAATTTTGTTAGCATTTCAAAAAATACCCATTTTACAACAAAGTGTTACATGCAGTCTCATGTTTAAAAATTCAATAAACCTAACAATATATACGTGTTTTCACAGCTTTTTCAATCCGAAAATGTTTCCAATGTCTCTTTAACACTCTTTTACTTGCTGTTCTTTACAGTTTAAAGTCCAAAATTCTCAAATGAAATCAAGGGGCTATTGATCAAATAGTCTCTTATCTTTCCGTCGATGCACAACGCGTTTCGGGCTCTCTCTTAGCCCTTCATAAGGTGCGACCAAATTCTATACTTCAATCTGATGTATATGAAAATTAAATATATATTTCTATTTAGACCCTCAGTTCATGTTACATATACCTTCACAATTCCTTTTGACTAGATTGACCAATGTACCTGTAATACTGTGGATCTCTCCCATCTGTCAGTCTCTAATACTTATGAATTTCATTCCAGTATTGCATATTCATCCTCTCTTTTTGTTTGTCTTGAGTATTACGCCCCATCTGTAAAACATTAATATGACTTTGTTTTTCTACATGGATTTTGAGTGTTTGTAAGTGGGTTTGGTGCTGGGAACAGCCGCTACATCATAGCGCTGTGCCCCAGTCACCCAACCCTAATTCAGCGTTTTTCCATGCTTTCCTTTCATACCGTGTCCCAGTTGTCTCACCTGACTTTGCGTACCGCTGCCGGCTACTTTCTTTTGGCTTGCCGTGTGTGCAAGCTCGTTGTCATCAGCTCAGCACTGCCGCAAGCCGCTCGTGTTGCTATCTCGTGCCGCTCGGTATCCTGGTTTTCTCCTTCCCTTAGTCCTCACTCTCCTGTCCAATTCACAGCATGTGTATCTCCTTGCGGTAGCTCCACGGTTGCCTTGATTGTGTTCCTTTGGACTCCTTAGGTGTAGTCCCTTCTTGCTTTCTACCAAGCTGTCAAATGGCTGGTTTCCCATGATTGCATGGCCACCATCTTGGAATAGTTTTAATAACTGTTGTTTGACTCCCTGTCGTGTGGTGGTTGCTTCTAGGTTGTCGCTACAGAAGTCTTGGGATGTCACTAAACATGATGTTTATTGTTTTAAATATTACATTGCTCATTAAAAAACACGCAAAAAATTATTTGTTTCATATGCACTTGCTTTGTACCAGCCCGAGCATTTACAAATATAATTCTATATGCGGGGTGCTGTTTAGATTCTTGCTGTCCAGCTGGTGTTTCTGTGCACTTTTATAGAAAGCAACTTAAATCCCAATCTGCGTTCATCCCATTGGGTTGCATTGAGTTCAATTTGTCGATCCAGTATGTTTCTCTTTGCAGAAGAATTTCGTTTAAATTTCCTCCACTTCTTGATATTTTTATCTGTTCCAGAATAATGAATCTTATCTGAGAGATATTGTGTCTTTCTTTTTTGAAATGTTGAGTAACTGGTGATTTTATTGCTCCTGTCCTGATGTTTGACTTGTGTTCGGACCACCTTATTTTCGCCTTCCTCATTGTCATGCCTACGTAATATATTCCACATGGACATCTTATTCCATAAATTACATTTTTTTAATCACAGGTCGAAGAATGATACAGATTGATTTTGTAACCTTTATGAGGGTGAGAGATGGTATTGCCCGTTATTAAGTTATTGCAGTTGTTGAAATTGTGGCATGGGGTTGTACCTTTGCAGGTTTCCTGGGTTCGTTTTTCTGGCGACAAATCTGCTTTTATGAGATGTTCCCTCATTGATTTGCTCTTGGAATAGGCAAAGAGTGGAGACGAAGGGGGCGAAGGGACTGACAAGGGCAGTCAGCAGTGTGAGCAGTGAGCGCTGATCGAGAGCACAGTATTTTCTCACTTTCCGTTGGAGGCGTGTGCTGAGAGGCGTGTGCTCTGGAGAGCCTCTTGCACATAACCATTCCCCTCCGCGAAGCGGACCGCAAAGGGACTGACAAGGGCAGTCAGCAGTGTGAGCAGTGAGCGCTGATCGAGAGCGCAGTATTTTCTCACTTTCCGTTGGAGGTGTGTGCTGAGAGGCGTGTGCTCTGGAGAGCCTCTTGCACATAACCATTCCCCTCCGCGAAGCGGACCGCGAAGGGACTGACAAGGGCAGTCAGCAGTCCGCGGTCGGCGGGAGGAGGAAGGAGTGCTCTTTAATCAGCGCGTTTCAAGGGAGGGGCCCTCTCCACCATGACTGAGCTAGCGCAGAGAGCCAAAAGGAAACCCTCGGTAAACGAACTTGAGCCGAGAAATCTACGGAGCAAGAAACCGCAGTGCCCAGAGTTTCTAAATTGTAGCTCCACCGATGCAGCTGAGCAGGTAAAGGAACATGGCCCCTCGTTGGACACGCCTCATAACCTCCCCCTAACAACATTCCCCAACAATGCAAAGAACCAATTACAACATTCAGAGTGTGTTTTCAGTTTCCCCACGATCAAGAGGAGTGAATACCGGGGGGAGGAACCAATCACCTTGGGGAAGGGCGACACAGACTTCTCCATGACCAGCGAAACGCCCACGCCCAAAATTATACCCCATGCGACAAAAGGGAGAAGCAGGGAACCCCAAGTGTCATCTAAAATAAGCCCAGTCCCACGGATAGAACCCCCCCATCAGATCTGAGAACTATTTAAGCCCGCTCGCTTCGGAGAGAGAGCCAGTGGACGCCAACCCGTGGAAGGGGGGCTTGGGGGAGGGTCTACCCCACACGCCTTCCATGGGGGGGGGCAAGTGCACATCATGATACATACGATGGGGGAAATGGATGACCTGCGCACACCGCCTGGCGGCGAGGAGATCTCCCCGCCCACACCATCAACCGACCCAGAGGCTAGCCCAGTAGTACGGGAATCTAGTCCTTCTACCGCCCCGAAGAGTCTGGTGCCAGCAGCCGGGGCGAGATCATTGTCGCCTCGAGGAGAGGTCAGGTTGATGGACCCTCCAGGCTCCCAGGACTACATTGCTTCGGCCACCACAGCGTCCCTTAGTCCGGCAGCGCTGTCTCAGCCGAATGCAGGTCTTTTGCCCAACGCTCCTCCAGTGATCACCCCACCATCGAGTCCTCAATCTGGCAAAGGTAGGACGGAATCTTCTGTCCACTCAAAGACACAGGGGAACTTACAGAAAATGCTCCCCAAAAAACCAGCGCGTCTAAAAGCTCTGTATAAGAGAGGGGGACTAGGAGGGAAAAAAATTCAGCATCAGAACCCCTCAAACGCAATGACCACCCTCAAATACTTTTTTGGTAAAACACCGCGCAGAGAAGGTCGTGGACAGCAGGACTTTTCTGATGCGGAACTGCTGGCTATAATGGAGGACACTGCCCTACATCTTTCAAATCTAATTCTACCTTTAAAATCTAAACCTCATGTGGAAGAGGTTATCAACAAGACGGTGCCTGCGAAGTTACCCACCGGTCGTGTAAACGATCCATCCAGTAATATGCTATCAGGGTTGGAGGTTGGGTCTGGTGATGAAGGAAACACTCATGCTGGTCCGGATGCGAGGAGTAATCCTCCAGAGACAAGCGACGCTCTTGAAGTGGCACGCAGAGAAAAAGAGGGCCCTCTCGCTGCCAAAGTTCAGGATCCCCGTCGGCAGCCCCAGGAAGATCAGGATAAGGACAAGAGGGGCTCGCGGGAGAGGATGGGGCAGACCTCTCTTCTACTTGACCTTGAAGAGGGGGCAGCCTGCTTGTCCAATCCCCTGCTCCCTTCGGCTCCTCTTGACTCGATCTCCCCCCCTTCTCCTAAGGGAGTTAAGGAGATAGGGTTAGGAAGCGGCCTAGACAAATGTATTGGGAACGATCAGCACGTGAACTCTCCTGTGCTTCCTGGACGGATGAGCGAACTTACTGCCAAACCGAAGCCAGAAACACCTGTCAAAAAGCTAGATCCAATGACGATCCTGTCCACCGTCACGATAGCATTGGCGCCGTTTGGGAAGCTGTACGAATCGATCCATGAGACACTGAAAGATCAAAACACTCTAATAGCATTTATGCACTCCAAACTCACCTATCTAGAAGGTTTTGTGTTGGCCCACAGGACTTGCGTGCACGACTCTCAAAATGTTACAGGTAATAAGAGACCTCAGCATGCGGATGGGGGCCCGATTGACAACTTGAGGGCGCCCAAACAGGTCTCCTTAAGTGACCAGGAATCCCAAACAACGGAGGTTGTCTGCCGCCCAGCGGATCTGAGGGCCACAAGTGGAAATTCCATCCCCCACCAGCCTCCTAGGATTGAGATGGGCTTAACTGGCCCGCAAACAAAGAGCTCAGTAGGCACGAAAAATGGTGCGGTAGTTCTCAATCTCCCGGAAGACGGTCAGATTCAGCCAGCAGCGACGGGAACCAATTTTGCAGCAATCAGGGTCCCGTCAACTTTTGAAATCTTTAGGCATGTTGGAGCTCCTTACCCGGCCCAAGGAAGAAAAAAAGCCCAGAAAGCGGCCAAACCAGCGCCAATTGTCCCGAGAAAATCAGCAACGCTGAAACCAAACAACATAAAAGAGTCAAAGACGGTAAACGACTCGTCACCAGTGCAAAACAGAAAAGTGTTCAAACTAAAGCCAGCGGATCAAAATCAGGAGGACCGTCCTGACATGGAATCCTGCAGCGACTTAGATTCAATTGATCTAATCGACCTCAGTACATATTCGGTGGAAGAGGACGAGATAGACCCGTTCCCTCCAATCCAGCAAAAACGAAAAACCCCAGAGACTCGCGAAAACAGAGCCGCGGAAGAACCAAAAACAAAAGCCCTCCTCTTGGACTCGCCAACAAGTACCCCACGGGCTAAGAACAAGAGGAATTTGAGCCAGACATCCAGGGAAGGTCCGGAGGGAGCGAGATCCAAGAAGGATAAATTCTCACACAACTCCAGGGAAGATAGGCGCTCCCCCCGGCTTATCACCAGGGCGAAGTGTTATAGCGATAACAAAAGAACTTCCGTAGATCTAAGAGTCAGTTTGCTGAAGGAAGAAAGAGACCGTAAGGAGAGATCAAAGGCTGGAAGAGTCTCCCCAGCAGTCCTAGACCCGCATTTTAAATCACGAGTCCACGAGCAAAGGCGGAATGAAAGGGGACCGCATTGGAGGGGCTCCCACGAAGGGCAGGTGTGGATCAAGAATTTCCAGGAAAAAAAGAAAAGACTACCAGGATTTTCAAACTCCAAAGGTTCCATGAAAAACAGGACGGTTGGATCCTGAACCGTAGAGCCCTGGCAAAATTATTTAGCGAGTCTCATCTCTCGCAAATTAATATCACAAAGGAGATCAACATCCTCGAACCAAATCCTAATGGAAGAAAAGACAGCTCGTACCTCCACATTGACTCAAACTATACACAGCGACAGATCTGGGGGGAAAGGTCAAACCTTCTCAAACTGGGTTTCGAGCTGTCCTACGTCGCAGAAGGTATCCTGGGGCCTAAACCACCCCAAGAGGGGGCGTCACGAAATGCGCCAAATTATAAGGCGAACAAACAAAATTACGGACGCCAAAGGCCGATCCTACAAAACAGACGAAGACTTGAACTGCGAAGTGAAGAGGGGGGTTTCACTAACACTGGCAAGATGGAGGACGCCCGTCGTGCAAGAAGGAGTATCCAGCAATACTCCTCCGGAAGAGGCAGAAATGAGAGGGAATGGGAACCCGATGAGAAGCCGAAACCTTCTACTCGTAGAATTTTCCAACTAGTAGAACAAAAAACGAGCGACAGAGGGGCTTGTAGGGCGCCTCCTCATGATCTAAAGCCCTCGAATTTCAACGACCAAAATGGAGACAAGCCGGATTCCAGCAGAGGTCCCCAAAGAAGCAAGTAGCCACCACAAGGATTAATTACTGACTTTTTTGGGGATGTCAGGGCATCTTCGACATGGGACCCCCCCTCTTTAAAGCTAGGGTCTTGGAACACCAGGGGCTTCAAACACCTGACAGTGGAGTCAGATGTCGACCTCACAAGTTTCGATGTGCTGTGTTTACAAGAAACTTAGTTAAGGGAGAAACCTATTTTGGACGGTTACCACCTGATTCACTCGCCGGCTCTTAAAGAAAACAAGGGCAGACCCAGATCAAGGCTTATTATCGCCATCAGATCGGGAAGTGGCCTTCACCTGAAAAAGGTACTCAAAACAACAGAGTTTATATTAGCGGTAATCATCACTTGGAACATGTCCCGTAATGTTGGTGATAAGGCCCCGCAGTTTGAGATATTACTGGTGAATATCTATTGGAACCCAAAACGGGTGACCTGCGACAATTACATCAACCAAATGGAGACGATCATCGATGATCATCTAACTTCAAGCACCGCCAATTATACCATCCTGTTAGGGGATTTGAATGTTGACTTAACTAAAGGACTAAACTCTCCGACGGGAAGAGCCCGCAGATGGACAAACCTAATAAAGGCAAGAGATATACATAATCTGCTACAAAGAGTGGCCCCTAATGCAGAGGCTATTCCAACCTGGGAGAGAAATAACCAAACGGCCATCATCGACTACATCCAGGTATCAAGGAGCTTTTTAATAATAAAAGAATCCTTTGAAGTGACCAGGACTAAATACAGCGATCATAATATCGTGAGTTTTTCTTGGGCTTCTCCAAGAGCAGAAGCCCGCTACACAAATGCAAATTTGGAAGTCAACCAAAGTGGCACACGGCTGAAAATGTCTGTACCCGCAATCGCCCAGTTGACACAACTGTATAAGGAGGAAAAAAACGGGAACCTTATTGGGGCCAAGGTATCGACAGACTACGCCTCAGTTCTATCGATATTTGCCTCTAACAAAGGAAAGAAGCAGCCAACAGCAACGTCATTTAATCATGTATTTAACCCACAACTAGCAGAACGCAGAAAATGGGTGAGAAAACTGAAGCGAGCAGCAGCTACCTCGGAGTCCCCAGAGAAAAAAAAAGAAGCAATTGTGGCGGTGATTAATTATAAATCATGGTTAAGGTCATCGAAATATCAGCGTGCTCAAGATGACGTCGAGCTCATGCTACGAACCATTTGTGGTAAGAACGCGCGAGACTTCTGGTCCCTAATTAAGAGGGATTCTAAAGTTCTGAATCAAGCCCTTCAAAACTCAATAAACGATTGAACTTGGTTATCTCACTTCTCGGACCTCTATGGAGTCCCATCATCATCTAAAAATCTACCAACACTAGATCAGCAGACAAAAAAGACCGTTTGGGCTGTTCCAACTCACATCGAGACGATCGAATGGAAAATTAAAAAACTTAATGCTTTAGAGCAGCTGGCCCCGATGGCATCACGAACTATGATCTGAAAAAAAATCCGAAAGCGTGGTCAATTTTCATCAAAGAGGTGTTCATGATGTGTGTTAAGCTCTCAGAGATTCCACTATCATGGAAAAAGGCGATAGTAGTACCTATTTTTAAAAAAGGGCTCTAAAGACTCCCCCTCGAACTACCACCCAATAGCGCTGCTAGACTCCATAGGTAAAGTTTTTGGAGCTCTATTGTTGGACAATTTTCAATCTTGGATACTTACATCAGCCCTCTTCGATCCTCTGCAGGGAGGATTTGTGAAAAATATTGGTACGACGGCAAACATATTGGCTTTGAGTGCATTGAAAGCTAAGGTATCAGAGGGGCGGCCCAAAATATACATGACTTTTATTGATTTGGTCCAGGCCTTCGACCGTGTTGATCGAGGACTACTATGGGAGAAACTACATCATCATGCTTGCCCCTCACAGATCCTGGATCCAATAAAGGCCCTATACTCGGAAACCTCAATGTGTGTACGGTTAAACAATCTGGGCCGCCTCTCTTCCGAGATCAACACAGAGAGAGGCGTCAAGCAAGGCTGCCCACTGGCTCCGGCCTTGTACAACGCCTATATAGCGGATTACAAGGAATACGAGGAGAGAGTACCTAGCTTCCCGCCGACATTGGGAACAAGTCAAATATCACGCCTGCTATATGCAGATGACATTATTCTCATGGACCTCACACCTATAGGCCTGCAGAGACAGATTAACAATGTTAACACCTATCTTAAAGAAAACCATCTCCAGATGAACTTTGATAAAACCAAAATAATGACGTTTGGAAAGGCGTCTTGTGATGCAGAGAAATTCGTCTGGGCAGTAGACAACAAACAGCTGGAAAAAGTGACCAACTTCAAGTACCTTGGGATTATCTTAAATAAAAGCTTAAAAGAAGTACCAATGCAAGATAACATAATGATTAAAACGCGCCTACTCACAACCCAGGCAAGAGCAGTAGCGACCAAATTTGGCCGTTTCACATTAGCGCCAGTCCTGACCTTCTACAGAGCGAAGGTAGTCCCCACCCTGATTTATGGAGTTGAAGCCTTACCCAATCTACCATCGAACTTCTGGGAAAAAGTGGAGGGACTCTTTTGGAAAAAACTGCTCAACTTGCCACAGTCGCTTCCAATTGTACTAATAAGGAGAGAACTGTCGCTTCAATCGCTGAGCTCCATCGTGGCTCAAAACGAAATTATGCTCTACGGAAAAACGTTACTTCCCTCTCCGCCGCTGATATTAAAGGAAATATATCAGGAAATAATATCAGGGTTGTGTAAAATGCTGTCGGATTGGTCACTAAGAATGACAACTCTCCTAGATTGGGCGAGTAGTTCTAGTGACGAACTCATTAACAATCCGGTAAAGGTGAAAGTGCGCATTATGGAACAAGACTGGATTGACACATTGGAGAAGGCCTCGACTTCGAAATTGATATTTGATCTACCTTTGAGCTGGCAGAAAGTCAACTCCACAAAACAGTACCTTTTGAAATGTCCTGATAAGAAAGTACGAGAGTCCTTCCTGAGAATTCGTCTGAATATCATTCATACTAAGGAAGTTTTGTCAAGAAGGAATACGTCAGAAGAAAAAGGGTGCAGATTCTGCAAACTGGGGGACGAGGTGGAAACTATTAAACATCTGCTAATGAATTGCCCGGCTGTGCTAGCTGCTCGTACATTACACCTCGGTCCTCTATTCAGTAATTCGCAGTTCTATGATGAAGAGGAATGGTGGTGTCGCTTAATAAACGGGGAAAAGACATCTTGGGTTATAGCAGTGGTGGCCTTTTTTCGTGCTATTGGTCTAATAACTCAATAAGGATGGGAAATTAAAGAGAAATCACGGCTTTTTGTTGACCTCCTCGCCTTTATCCTCCTCTTTTTCTTCCGCTGCTCCCTGTCTCCCTTTTGACTGTGCTACCCCTTTATCATCAAGGATTTTTTATTTTTTTTCCCTTTTCCCCTTTTTGACTTTAATGATCTAAAATCTTGTAAAAATTGTTTATACAATTAAATCAAGTAAACATAAAAAAAAAAAAAAGAGTGGAGGTTCTGGGAAGAGTCTATTCATCATTGGGTCTAAGGTCAAGATTGACCAATTCTTTTTGATAATTTTTTGGATTTTCGGACTCTGTTGGGAGAAAGTAGTAACATATACAAGTTTCTCCTGTTCCTCCTTTTCTTTTAGTTGTAACGCTCCTTCTCTGCTGATTCTGTTGGCTTTTTCGGCACCTGTTGTGATAATGGATGATTGATAACCCCTTTTCTCAAATTTTTCTTTTAATTCTGCTGTTCTTCTGGTGTATTCCACTTCTTCTGAAATAATCCGTCTGTATCTTCAAAATTGACTGAAAGGTATGCTTTCTATTGTCCTCCACGGATGGAAACTATTCGCATGCAGTATGCTGTTCCTGTCTGTTAGTTTCGTAAATATTGTTGTTTCCAATTTGCCTCCTTTCTTGTATACTTGCACATCAAGGAATTCAATGGAGTCTTTGCTCGTTTTAGATGTTAATTCAATCCTTGGTGCCATGCTGTTGAGATGCTGAAAGAATGTCAACAATTCATCATTTGAACCATTCCAAATCCCGAATATATCATCTATAAAGCGGAACATACATTTCAGTTTGTTCGTCCATCTTTCTTCATTAAAGATATTGGTTTCCTCCAAGTAAGCCATATATGTATTCGCATAACTTAGGGCCATTGCGGCCCCCATAGAAGTTCCAGATATTTGTATATAGTATTTGTCCTCGAACATAAAAAAGTTATTTTGTAACACTATTTTGAGTAGTTTTAAAGTGAACAGCTTATCAGCTTCACAAACCGTGTCTGGTTTCAGCAATAGCCACACCATGGCTTCCAGTCCTCCCTCGTGGGTGATGTTAGTGTAGAGGCTTACCACGTCCATTGTGAAGAGGATATCTTGATCGTCATCAATTTCAACTTGTTTTAATTTGTTCAAAAAATCTTTCGTGTCTTTTATGTATGTTTTGAACTTATGCACTGAAGGTTGGATTGCCCTATCTATATATTGTGCCAATGGTTCAAGTAAACTGTTGTTCGCAGCAATAATAGGTCTTCCTGGTGGATGAGTCACATTTTTGTGGACTTTCGGCAAAATGTATATAATCGGCATCAATGGATGAAGATTCATTAGAAAGTTATTGGTACGGTGACTTATTAGTTCATCATTTTCTGCTTCATCTAATGTTTTTTTGATTAATTTCTGTACTTTCTCCGTTGGGTTTTTGAATATTTCAAGATAGGTGTTGACATCTGCCAATTGTCTTTCTATTTCCATTTTGTATTGCTCTACATTCATCAATACCAGAGCTCCTCCCTTGTCTGCTGGTTTACGTATTAAGTTCGGATTTTGCCACAGTTTGTCAAGGACTTGTTGTTCTCTTTTTGAAAAATTCGTTTTCGATCTTCGCTTATACTTCAATTTTTCCAAATCTTTTAATACTTGCTTCTGAAACACATCAATTAGTGGATTCTGGATCGGTGGCATGAATGTTCTCTTAGGTTTCATTTCCAGATATGTACATTCCTGCTTACTTGTTCCCCATTCACATGTGTCAAAGAATAGTTTCAATTTCATCTTGCGAGTCAATTTGAAGAAGTCAATTTTTTCTGTCAATAGTGAACTGCTGTAGTACGGGACAAACGAGATACCTTTCTGTAGAGTTTTTTCCTCAAATTTACTCAATCGGTAGTCTGAAATATTGATTACTAACTTCTCTTTTGCAGAAAGTTCACTTTCCGAGATGGGTTTTTTCTTCTTGCTTCTTCTAGTTTTGCCCTGTCTAAAAAAGACGCAATGTTTTCTGACACTGACTTCGTCGTTTTTGATGTCGATGGTGTTTGTACGTTCCTTTCTGATTGTTTTTCTTGCTCTTGTGGTTCTGATTCGCCACTTGATACCTCGGACGATGCACTTCCTGTTGTTGGGGTTCTCTTGTTGTAAGGTGTTCTTCCACTTTTTGAGTTGTCTTTTTGCTGGTAATATTCTTTCCACGAATACACTATGTCTAGCTTGTAGTCTAAGGTGTCCCTCCGGAATTTTCTTATTTTCTTAGCTTCAATTTCCTTTTTGTATGAATCTAGTTTTTTGTTGGTTTCTTCTAATATAGTTATTAGTTCTTCTTTAGATATTATTTTCACTAATGAAGTTTTTAATTTTTCAAGGTCCCCTTCTATAGTAAGAAGGACAGCATGTAGCACGTGTGCTTTCCCAACAACCGCGTGAGCCGTGCCCCAGTAAAGCAGGGACAGTCCTTCTTCCCTTTCCAATAGTGTTTTTCCAGCACTCCCTCATTGGCTACTGTTAAACGGTCACAGACGCATACACCAATTACATTCAAGAACTCTGCATCTAACGCTACCATCTCTTTTGAGCAATCCATAATAACCGTTAAACACGCAGAGTTCAGGTGTCCTGTGAATTAAAAGCACCTGCATTAGAAAGTACTGTTAAACGATCTACGAGTTCTGCATCCACATTTATCAGCATCGGCACCCATCACCACGCCCTGCAGGTATGACTACTTTTTGTACAGCACATTTGCAACTGTGTTATAAGTCCGTCGCAACAGGGTACCTGGCACTGAATCTCCATAACGTACTGAAAATGCATACTGTTATTTCTCCCATCACCTACCATGAAATGGCTCCTACAGTGGTAGGTGCTGGAAAAGTTGGCATTTGCCCATAGCAATCATTGTTATATGCAAACGGTTACTCTGTTCTTTCGTTCCATTAATTTTACCATGTTTTCCCCCATTAACGCACCTCCTATCAAAATTGTACAAATCGCACAGAAAATGATCATTCAGCATATCCCCCCAAACTAAGCCAAGTGCATACATTGCATGTATAACAACTGTTTCCTACAACTTACCTTTCACACTTTATAGATTCCAACATTACTTAAAAAAGAAAAACATTTATGTGTGCGTTGACAACAGTAGCATTCACAAATGCGCATAATGAAATGAAATAACAGAAACAATGGCTGCACTCATGTAGCAAGCATATATATATATATATTACATGGCCACGTAGTTATGGTTAAGTTGCTGTTTCCATAGGAAGAGCACTTTTTGGGTGTCTTATGACTTCGCTCTCCCTGGACGGATCCTCACCAAACTTTGCAAAAAAGTAGTTGGGTCACTCTGATTTTTTTTGCAAAGTTTGGTGAGGATTCGTCCAGGGGGGGAAAAGTTATAGGGGGGGTCCCGAAACTTTTTTTTTCCCATAGACTGAATGGGAAAAAACTTTGCGCACAGCTACAGCCCGAACCGCTGGACGGATTTACACCAAATTTGTAGCAGGAGCGGCGGCCTGGTCCCAAAAGCGTGCTTTTGTAAATTTGGTGTAAATCTGTCCAGTAGTTTTTTTAAAAATGACCAAAATGTAAGGCAAAAAAATTAGTGATATCTGTGTTCGCTTCGCGGACGGACTTCCCTGTTCGCTCCGCGGACAGCACCCCGATTGGCCCATGGCCTTGCGTCATGTCCGCGGACATGCAACGTGTTCACTGATTGGACGGCGAGGGGCGTGGAGCGCGTCAGATTTTCTGTGGCGCCCGCCATCTTGTATTCGCAGTCGACCGCGTACAGCGCAGTGAAACGTGGATAAAAAATTGTATTTAGTGCCGTGTGTTGGTGTGTAAGAGTGTTTGGGGAGGGTGGGGGAGTATGAGATAGGTTCAATGTTTTGTTTTTTTATGTGCTAGACGTTTTTGTTGCATTCGATTTGTCCACGGAGAACACGGCTGTTCTGACATTTTGTAAATAAACTAAATGGTGGGGTGTTTAGAGGACGGAGTATGTGTCATTTTTGTTCGCAAGGAAGGTAAAAATGAGCTATGAACACTCACGGTGTACTTAATTGTTCGTAAATACACAAACTGGGGGTGTCCTCAGGACGCTGTCCGTATTGTAATCTGTCTATTTGAATGTGTTCTAAGAACACTCGCAGTGTCCTGAAATGGTTGCAATTACACAAAATGGGGTGTTCTGAGAACGTTGTTTGTATTGTTCGTTGTCAGGGTGAAAGTGTTTTAAGAGCACTCCTTTTGTCCGCTAATAGTACAATTTCCTAGGGGCGTCAACCGACTTTTTGTCCACTAAAGAAACGATAAATCCGGCTGGTGTGCGCCGACATTATGTGATAATCCTATGACTGGCGCTATTGACCTGGCTGACTTGCTTTTGCGACACTAAATCATATCTCCCGCCCCTAAGCCTGATATTATCAAAGCATTCATATTCCCCGCCTCTCTCCGTGACTTTACAGGGTGCGTAATCAAAAGCGCCCAGTCGTCTCCAGTACTACGCGACTTTACACAGAACCCGGAAGACAACACACATTATGTCACAACACAGCGCGCCACAATTCGGAATATGAAACTGTGATTTAAAAGCAAACAGCAAGATTGTAAATGTGGTAAAGTACATTTATTTGACATCAAATGTTTAGAGAATATTCAGCAATTTGCATTTGTCTTTGTTGTCGAACCGCAAAAGTTCATGTTGAGACACGCGATGTTCCTTTGCGGTACAAAGAGTGTTAGATCAGCTTACAACTCAGTGCCCCACAATTCGGAATATGAAACTGTGGTTTAAAAGTAAACAGCAGGATTGTACATTTGGTAAAGTACATTTATTTCACATGAAATGTTTAGTGAATATTCAGCGATTTGCTATTGTCTCTGCTGTCGATCAGCAAAAGTTTATTTGGAGCCATGCGTTGTTCCTTTGCGGTAGATAGGCTGTTGGTTTATGATAAAAGCAGTAAATGGTCGCTCTGATAATCGGAAGGTTGCTCCAACAACGAGCCATTAGACCACCCTATTGGTTGGTATGTTGTTTGTAGCCGCTAGTACTGCGTAAGGGCATATTGGTCCTTGGCGATTGTCTCATAAAATGGTGAGGGTCATGAAGTTGCATATTTGGACCTGCACCTGGCAGTTGAAGACCCCATCCGCTGGAGTCTGTAAATCGTGACATAGGCAAAATGGAGCCACATACCTGTTTTAAAAAACATAAATTAGTATCACCAGCCGATCTTCATTAAAAATCATCATTTTATTTATTAGGGCGTGAAAATATTTGCTATCGAAGATAGTGCAACAGAGTATTTTAATAATAAAATAATAATATTTTCCCATTCATATAGCGCTAAGAACTGTGAGGTATCTAAGCGGTGCTTATTATTAACCACGTTGTGTGGTGCTCATTTATCGACCACGGAAGGATGAAAGGCTGAGTTTGGCCTTGCCGGGATTCAAACTTGCGTTAGCAAGCTGTGCACGGATGTCAAAGCGAGCGCTGTACTCGCTGTGCCACTTGACAGGCTACAGTGAAGTGGCACAGCGAGTAGAGCGCTTGACCGCCTATAGACCGGTTAAATTATTTCTATTAACCCACCCTGTGTCGTCTTCCTTTTTCAGAGCCCTCTAAACGACAGGGGATCAATTCGGCTGTGATAGTGCGCGGTAGAAAACATTATGCCACTTTCAATTAACAAGTTCAACTTGAGCGGTCTTTAATGCTACGATGTTGTAATTATATTTGGTATAAAGTAATCTAAAGGGTAACTTACAGTACAATTGCAATTTCCATTGTCTACGAGTGGTGCAGTCCCAAAATACGACTCCGCGTGTGCCAACGATCTTTCGCATAGTGATATAATATATAAAAGTAGTTTCGTTTCAGAAATTTCATCTTTATCTTCTCTTACGTTTTAGCAACACTCCTTCAAGATAAGTCTTTCATCACAATCTCTGTCTGTCAAGGTCAAAACACAATACAACCTTATAGTCCGCTTCGTGAGCCTCTCCGGGGCCCGAGAAAAAAATGGAAGCAGCTGACCTTCACTGTGAACGAGCATAAATTCTTACTTTGCAACATTCTGTGTAAAGCCATCTGTAGAAGTTGTGGAAGCAGCTGACCTTCACTGTGAACGAGCATAAATTAATACTTTGCAACATTCTGTGTAAAGTCATCTTTAGAAGTTGGTTTTTGCACGCCATGTTTGTATATTGTTTGCGTGATATTAAAAAAAGTTTGTTTAAAGGACGTTATGGTTCTAAGTACAGGCGAAAGACCCCTGAAAATCGCAAGTTATGGTAAGCTTTGAAAAATAACTGGCGCCACCACCGTGCACTGCTAAGACTAACACCCATGACATTAACGATGACATCGCAAATGTCATTGATGAAATCACTGATGACATCACGTGTGTATGTACTTTTCATGGAATTTGTGTACTAGGGATTTTTATTATAATGTTGCGAAAAAAGTGTCAAGGATATTGCAATAAATATCATACCGTTATTAGTGCTTTGAACGATGCATTGATATAAATAGCATTGTATTATGGGATTCTATCTAGTATACTGAGCTACTAATGGAGAAACATAGCATTGTGTGCAGAGTACAAGATGAAAGTATAATATGTTTAAAGTTAATATGTTGAATAATGAAATAATAATTGTCCTGAAATGTTCGAAAATTCACAAAATGGGGTTGTTCTGAGGACGTTATTCGTATTGTGTTATTGCTTACCTGTATGCAATGAGGGAATGGCACAGAGAGTAAAGTGGACGCCGTCCACGGACACCACGGCTGTTCGTGGACAGGGCGTGCTACATCCGGGTTTTTCCAGGAAATCCAACATGGAAAGAAGACTGTACGGATCAGCCAA
Organism: Ambystoma mexicanum; assembly: GCF_040938575.1. Classification (NCBI taxonomy): domain Eukaryota; kingdom Metazoa; phylum Chordata; class Amphibia; order Caudata; family Ambystomatidae; genus Ambystoma; species Ambystoma mexicanum. The sequence goes on from NC_090936.1 coordinate 944,727,043, forward strand.
TCAGATGTCGAGGTTGTGGATTTGTGTTGAAAGAGACTGTGTGTGGTGAAGATGGCAGAAGTGGAGAAAGTCAGGGTGTTGGTGCTCAGAGATATGTTTGTGCATGGTTTACAGCAGTACGCTGAATGCAGGCATGTTGCAAAGAACTTTGATGTGAAAGGAGTGGAGGTGGTGTGGAGCAGTGTGCCTGATTGCCATGTACAGGGAATTGTACAAGTTTGTGAGGATATGGCCACGATGAACAGTCTGCATGTGGTAGTTTTGCACTATGGTGCTTTCCATTTGGGCAACGTCAGTGCCCCTACTTTGTTGGCTGATTTGAAACGCTTGGTTCAAGCAGTAATGAAGATCCTTCCAAATGCAAAAGTAATTTTTTCTGGATAACTACCTAGGGCAATATGGGACAATAGTTCAGTTTTTTGTCCTCAGCAAAATATTGATGGGTGTGTCATCAACCGAGGAATGTGTGCCTTCATGCTTAGAGCTGGTATGTTCTTCTGTAACAATGAGAATATTGATGCCAGTGATGCTGTTAATTTTAAAGAAGATGGCATTTCTTTATCTTTTACGGGAAATGCCTTTCTATTTTGGAATGTAAGGGTTGCTTTGGAGAAGGTTATGTGAAGATTTCAGGAGTAAAATAAGAAAAAAAACAAGAAAAAAAATACAAAATAACAGGTGTCTGTCAAGCATTTGTAAAAAAAAACAAAAAAAAAGGCTCTTTTCAGAGCCAACTTCAAAGGGGAAATGGGGCACACTATTTAAATTTACATTCACCACGCTCAGATTTTCGATGTGTCCCCGGACATGGCGGTAGTCCGCGGACATGAAAATCACTACGAGGGGGTTAGTATGTTCTATGTTACATGTATATGAAGTCAGGGATATTATGGTTAAGTTGTGCACTAAAAACCTATGAAATTAATTGAAAAAACTTTGTTAAAGGGACGTTATGGTTAAGTTGTGCTACTAAAAACCTATGAAATTCAGTGAAAAAACTTTGTTAAAGGGACGTTATGGCTCAAAGTAAAACCGAAAAACCCCTGAAATTCGGCAGTTATGGTAACATAAGCAACCATAACTCGTGCCACCGTGCACTGCTAACACTAACACCCAGGACATCAAAGATGACATCACAAATGTCATTGATGACATCACTGATGACATCACATGGCTGGCTCTCCCTTTTTATCCTTTACTGACATATCAAAGCCACATAGTTTTCTTCAGTAACAGTCAGGAAGTAAAAATTGAAAAGGTACTATATTTGTAGACTTAGGGTCCAGTCACATCATATGAAACATATACATAGCGGAAGATACAGGCTTGAAAGAGAGCAATCCTTTCTGTGCATGAAGATAATCATTATGGTTATCAGCACTTTCTCATAGTTTTATTTTTATTACTCTACCTTCCCTCTATATGCTCATATTTGTGTACATTATACTCACTCTCCATAGAGTGAATGGCAAAAAAATGTTGCTCGCGCCTACAGCCCAAACCGCTGGACGGATTTCCACCAAATTTGGACCAGGAGCAGCGGATTGGTCCCGAAAGCGTGCTTTTGCACATTTGGTGAAAATCCGTCCAGTAGTTTTTTTTTAAATGACCAAAAAGTAGGTAAAAAAAATTAGTGATGTCTGTGTTGGGTTTGCGGACACACTTCCCTGTTCGCTCCGCGGAAAGTGTCCTGATTGGCCAATCGTCTTGCGTGATGTTCGCGGACATGCAAAGTGTTCGCTGATTGGACTGCGTGGAGCGTGAAGCGTGTCAGATTTTTCGGTAGCGCCCGTCATCTTGGATTCGCGGACGTCCCCAGACAGCGCGGTGAAACTTTGTTCAAAATGTGTATTTTGTAGAGTGTGTTGGTGTGTAGGAGTGTTTGGGGAGGGTGGGAGTGTATGAGATAGGATGAAAGTTGTGTTTTTTATGTGTTAGACATTCTTTTTGTGTTCGATTTGTTTGCGGCCATCACAGGTGTTCTGAAATTTTCTGAATAAACTGACTAGGGGGTGTTCTAAGGAGTCAATATTTGTCCATTTTGTTCGCAAGCAAAGTGAAACTGTTCTAAGAACACTCGCGGTGTCCGGGGAGTGTTCGTAGGGGTGTCCTGAGGACGCTGTCCGTATTGTTCTCTGTCAAGTTGAATGTGTTCTAAGAACACGCGCGGTGTCCTGAAATGTTTGCAAATAAACAAAATGGGGGTGTTCTGAAGACGCTTCTAAGAACACTCGCGGTGTCCGGGGAGTGTTCGTAGGGGGTGTCCTGAGGACGCTGTCCGTATTGTTCTCTGTCAAGTTGAATGTGTCCTAAGAACACTCGCAGTGTCCTGAAATGTTCGCAAATAAACAAAATGGGGGTGTTCTGAAGACGCTTCTAAGAACACTCGCGGTGTCCGGGGAGTGTTCGTAGGGGGTGTCCTGAGGACGCTGAACGTATTGTTCTCTGTCAAGTTGAATGTGTCCTAAGAACACTCACGGTGTACTGAAATGTTCGCAAATAAACAAGATGGTGGTGTTCTGAAGACGCTTCTTAGAACACTCGCGGTGTCTGGGGAGTGTTCGTAGGGGGTGTCCTGAGGACGCTGTCCGTATTGTTCTCTTTCAAGTTGAATGTGTCCTAAGAACACTCGCGGTGTCCTGAAATGTTCGCAAATAAACAAAATGGGGGTGTTCTCAAGACGCTTCTAAGAACACTCCCGGTGTCCGGGGAGTGTTCGTAGGGGGTGTCCTGAGGACGCTGTCCGTATTGTTCTCTGTCAAGTTGAATGTGTCCTAAGAACACTCGCGGTGTACTGAAATGTTCGCAAATAAACAAGATGGTGGTGTTCTGAAGACGCTTCTAAGAACACTCCCGGTGTCCTGGAATGTTCGTAGGCGGTGTCCTTAGGACGCTGTCCGTATTGTTCGTTGTTAAGTTCAAAGTGTTCTAAGAACTATCGCGTTGTTCTGAAATGTTCGTAGGGGGTGTCCTGAAAACGGTGTCCGTATTGTTCGCTGGCAAGTTCAAAGTGTTCTAAGAACACTCACATTGTTCGCGGATATTAAAAGTGTCCCATAGATCATAGTTGAAATGTTTGACTCTATGGATGTGATATGCTGCGGTGGTTGTTGCCAGGGCATAGAGTCTTGGGTGCATGGCCATGGCCATGCACCCAAGACTCTATGCCCTGGCAACAACCACTGCAGCATATCCCATTCATATTTGCTTATAACTTTGGGTGAAAACAAATGTATAAGGAACAAAGGTATTAGATACTATGGATGTGATATGGTGCTATGGTTGTCCTTATTATTGTATACTTACTGTTTGGTCTAGTAATGGGAGTCCATGTTTTTCTTCTTCATTTCTGTGATAAAAGAAAATAGCATGTTAGTATTAGTATTTTGTAATGACTTATTACATTGTATAAGCAATATACTTTAATTTTTTTTCGACCCTCATATTTAGTAGAGTACAAATCAGAGTACTGTGCAATTTGCTCAGTTTCTGTATTTGTTGCTAAAATCATTGGGTCTGTGGGAGAAAAAAAATCCATGTTGGATTAAAAAAAAAACCTTTTTCTGTTATGCTACAGTTTATTTGTTTGTTTGTTTTCAGTGTTCAATTGTTGTTTCTGGCTAATACTTTATACTTTGCTTTGTTGTATTTTTTTGGAGCAGTAACAGATTCTTCATTTGTTTTGATATTATAACATTTTGGAGCAGTTAGATACCAATTGGCGTATTCTAACTGTCTATTTTTTTTAATATATTTTAGTGGTTTTGATTTATCTATTTGGATATTGTTAAATTTTGGGACAGTTAGATACCAATTGGTGTATTCTAACTGTGTATTTTTTGGCCTAATTTAGTGGTATTCATTTATCTGATTAGTTGTTGTAGAATCTTTGAGCTGTTAGATAGCTTTTGGAGTATTCTCACAGTTTATATTATTTTAACACAAATTTATAATTTTGGGACAGTTTTATTTAAAGGTTTAAATACAGTTTATTTATCAAATTTTGGTTTTAAGAACATCAAATAAGCGTTTGTAAGATTTGCTGGTAATCTCTGCTTTTGAGTAATGGTACTATCATTACATTCAAACCATCCACATTTCTTTTTTATATATGCAGTATAGTGCCCTGAATTGGTTGTGGTTCCTGTGTGGTAGATTATACCTATTGTTGTGAAGGTTTTCTTACCAAGTGATATTTGACCATGTGTGAATCCAGTCAGCTTGCAGTTGTTTTTGGTACCATCTGCATTGTAACGTAGAAGCATTAGTATTACGTATTTACTATGTGTTTGTATTACTAACGTGGAGCGATTATCTTAATTGCAGGTAGAGCATAATGTACCATGGTTTGCATTGTGTACAAGTTGCTGAAATGGAATGGATTCACAATTTGGTATTGATATATATATGAAGCGTTCATTGGGGATTTCTTCTTGTGTCACATTGTTGCAGAGAGTGCATGTATGTTTCCACATGTATGAAATCTGAAAGATTTCATTTATAGGTATGTTTTTGTTTTCCAGTACTTGTAGTAAGTACATTAGACATTCTTGTGGATCTTCCTGTGAGTTTATAGTGAATTTCACCATTCCAGCACAGTAGTCCAGTTGTCGTCTTATTCCAAAAACACTATATGTGTTGTCAGGATTGTTTGCTGCATTTCTGTGAAGTACTAACATTTGCAAACACAATGGGTCTGTACTGTGTAAGTAAATGTTGTCAACAATTGGTGGTAATTGAAATAGAATATTCATTGCTACATTTGCATAGCAATTTACACCAACTATATTTGAGAATTTAAATGGTCCAGGTAGTTCTGTATCTAACTGCTTTTTTTGGAGTTTGTCTTCCTTCTTTAAAGAAGTACCTGGTTTACTTTCTCTGATTGATTCTTTTTTGTTTGTGGTACTTGATGAAGTATTAGTTTCTTTTACTCTCTTTGGAGGATTTGCAGTGATGTCCTGTTGCATTTCTGTTTGATTTAGTTTTCTTTTACAACGTTTTAGTTTTTGTGGAACAGAATATGTGTTTAGATGGGGAGTGTATAGTGAGCGAAGTCTATTATATTCTAAAATGCAAGGAATATCAGCGTTTACTTTACTTGCATCAAAGTTGATTAGAAATAGACCGTCAAGTGTACGTAAGCATGATAGTGCTACGTAGCTCATGCCTTCTTTAAAGACTGTGTTACCAATATCTATCATTGCTATGTCTAGGGTAAGACCTTGTGATTTATGAATCGTGACTGCGTATGCAAGAGTTAGAGAAAATTGTTCTCTGCGTACATACATATCTTTGAAGAGAAGGAATATAGCTGTTGAGCGTCCTATCCGTTTTACTTCTGAAAGTTTGTCAAAGAGTATATTGACAAACTGAATTTTGTTGTCACGTGGGTATGTTTGAAAGCCAACAACTGTACCCAGTGCTCCATTAACTAGTCCTTGGTCCACGTCAAGGTTACATTTAAGCATTACTCTGCAATTTAAGGATCATTTTAACATCTTTTCTAAGACTGCTGTGTTTGAGATTGATTTTCCTAAATTATTTAGTCTTGTTGTGGCTTGGTCACACATGGGTAGTGTCATACCATGTACATCTAGTTTGTCTGTGGCGCTAATTTCCATTATTGGTTGCATTTCTTTACTTAGCATGATTTCATTGAATTTGAAACAGCTTGCAAGAGTTGGCATTAAGGCCATACAATTGACATTTTTGTGGGCTAATTGTTCCATAACATCTGTAGTACATGCATTATCGCCATAAAGTGCATTAATGTGCCGGGTTTTCAATGTTGCTTCTGCTTCTTTAGAAAGGTTGACATTTCCAATGCTGCCAACAGTTTTACGGCAGAGTTTGTGCCCTAATGTTTTAAAAATAGGTTCACCTTTTACTGGTGTTAATTGAAGCAGATCTCCAAAAACAATAATGTGTTTTCCTGCAAAGAGCTCTTCATAGTCTGTTTTGAGTACTTCTTGTAATCTGAGGTGAATCAAATCTAACATCAGGTTGGAGACCATGCTCACTTCATCTATTAGTAGCATTTTCATTTGTTTCAATGCTCTGCATAATTCCATTGCAGCTTCTGCAGAAAGTTTGTAATAGTCTAATTTCTTCTGGTGTTCTACTGGTAATAGTTTTAATCGGAGTAATGTAACACCACCTATGTTGTAGGGAGCTAAACCTGTGGGGGCAGTGACAGCAGCTGACAGTTTGTTGTTTGTCAATTGTTGAAGGGACTTACTAATGATTTTGATTAGGAATGTTTTGCCAGAACCAGCTTCACCACTGACGTACAGTAGTATAGGTTTATAATTATGGCAGGAACATTCTTTATTTTCATGTTTTACACCATGTGCAATTTGTTTTGTTACTTCTTGAAAAATGCTACTTTTCTCATTGTTTAGTTTTGATTGTAGTATAGTTAAGTCTTCCTTATCTTCATACTGACACATGGTGTTTTCTACTTCTATCATAGCTAATTCTGCCTCATTTGTTATTAGTGGTTCTCGCAGTGGTTCTTGGCTTCCTGTTACAGAAGGTTGACTACTGTCAGGAGTATCCTTATCTAGTTGGGCTTGGAGTTCTTCTTCATGTTGCTGTTCATTGTGCAACATTGTTTTGTACTGTGTAAAGTTTACATCAGTTATAGTGCTTTCATTTGCTTTGAAAGCATCCTCATATGAGTCATAGTTATCTAGTAATTGTTCTTCTTTTCTCCATGGTTTGAAGAGTTGTAGCAGGGACATGTAATATACTTCTTTATGTGACAATTTGATATGATTAATTCAATTTGGTTTAGTGAGTTTAACTAAGCTGCCTTCACAGTCTGTCACTCTATATTTACCTTTTTTTTCATCAGGTTTCATATTATTTGTGTATGTGTAGTTTTGGGCTATTTGGTATAGACACATGTTTTCCAAAGTATTACTTTTGTTTGGGTAGTAGTATGTGTCCAATAAATTGTTTTTTAAAATGTCTTGGCTGTTGGGATCATGTTTGGCTATTGTTTCTATATCTTTGTATGTTTTTAGAACTCTTTTTCTAGATTTAGCTGGACCAAGACTTAGCCATACTATATTTCCAGATTTACCATACAATGAAGTACCAGTTAAACGATCAGCTGCTTCATAAAATCCACATTCTCTATGGGTGAGCATTTTTATGCCCAAGCTGTATAATTTCTGAGATACTTTTTTATCTGATGACAGGTCATTCCAGAGGTCTTGGAGCTCTGTCTTTTCTGCTTTAGTTAAGTATGCAGTGACATATCGTGCAACTGCAGTAGAATAGTCTGCAATGTACTGCACATCTATGTTTGCATTCCATAAGTGGGCAATGATTGCATTATAATCATTGATATATTTTTCTTCTTCTTTTCTTTTTATGTAATATGTATTTTTAGGTGACTTAACTTTAACACTATGTCTAACTGAAGACATGAGGTTGTTTACTTGACTTGTATTTGTAACTGGTCTAGGGAAACCAAATCGGCATTTGGTGTAGTATTTGCCTTTGTTTTTGTATTTGCGACGACAATATTTTCCACATTTGTGTCTTTGAAATTGTAAAATTTGTGCACGAAGATCACTATTTGTGGCTTCTGATGGAATTTCACAAGTGACATATTTTTCAATAAACTGTAAAACAGTGGCATCACTGTCTTGACCAAATTTAGGAGCATCTTTAATCCATAAATGCATGTGGATATGTGGTGCTCCTCTGGCTTGGTATTCTTTTCTCCAAAAGAAGTGTTGCACTTCTCCAAGGGGAGGAACAGTTTTATTACAAATAAAATGTAGCATAGCAATGAAGCGATGGTGAAAATATCTTGAAACATTAAAAGGATCCAAAGAACAAAGTTCTCCAGGTGTTAGAATATCTATGTTTGTTTTGTTTTTATTTGATATGCGTAGGAAATCATGTAAATCTTCCCATGCATATTCTGCACAACTTAATGTAACAAACCAAGTGAGTGGGCCAAGGTTTCTGATCATACAACGTACATCTCCATGACGTTGAAACCAGTACTCTTTAGTACCACGCATATTTGCTAATAGATTTGTAATATTTGATTGTAAAACCTCATCCTTTTGTTGCACTTTCTCTAATAATTGTGTAGCTGTCATATTTTGAAAGTGTGATCCTAATTTTAATATGTGTGCAACTCCGTAACATAAAGTTGCTAGTTCACTTTCAAAGATTAGGTGGAATATGTATTCCACATTTTGTCTAAATCTGGGATCTTCAGAATACATCCGTAATGAGCGGTATTCTGAAGCTGATATTTGAATAGGTCTATCATCATACCTTCCTCCTTTGCCAGTAGGAAAGAGTAGAGGAAAAGCACGTGCTTCCATACTTTTTTCCCATATACTGATTGGCGATCCTTTTGTTTGACGCATTTGGTAAGTTTCTAGTACATCTTGTACGGTGTCATTACAGTGCAAAGGACGAATTGTATAATGGTCTAAAGTATTTGATATTGTAGCAGGATCTAGTAGCTCAAATTGACCAGCTTCTTGTGTTTCTTGAATTATTTCAGTTGTATCTTTCAAGTTTTCTTCAATATTAATTTCTTTGTAATATTAATTATTCTCTTTAAGATATTGGAAGGCTTGTCTAACTTTATATAAATCTACCAGCTGTTGCCATATTTTTTTGTCTTTTGTAGGTACTCCATTTACTAATATAATTAAAGATTGCTGCATTGGACATTACACTCCTAGAGTATGCACATTTTATTTTAGATTTAATGGTAAATAAACTACTTTTCCATGAATGCCTTTTACCAATTCAGAGGGAGGTAATTTTACTGTTTTTGGTTGAAGGCGTATTATTGCTTGAAATGGGTGTACTGTTTGAATTATGATGCTCTCATATAAATTAAGTTGTTGTAGAGGTTTTGGTACTGGGTATAATTCCAAATTATTTGTGATAGAACGTGAAGGAGTTTGGTTGTTGTCAAGTTTTGTAGTGCAATAACTGCAAAGTATTAAGGGCTCAGTTATTTCATATTTGTTTTCTGCTAGAAGGTAGAGAGCTAATTCAAATCATTTAGAATCTTCATTGTCTTCTATTTTGTATGATAGGTCCACATTTTTTGTTTTACTTTTATAAAAAATTCTACGGCAACATACACATACATGGTTTGGTACTTCAGCTGATGTACTTTTAAATTTTAGTATTTCTTTTTTGTATGTGTTTAGCAAAAGGTTGCCATGTGTAGAATTGTTGCTTAATTGGTTTAAAGCTATTTCATTCTGTAAATGTTTTTCACTTGCAAAATATTTTTTCTGTATATAGTGAATTTCTTCAAGTAGGTCTTTTGCTGTACCATGTAGAAGGATGTTATTTAACTTTGCTAGTGCTAAAGCAGGACTTTTAGCATAGTACAGTTTATAGACTAGATTTCTTATAGTTGAATGATGTGTTGATATCCTTTTGATATCATGGAAAGTGGTTTTACAAGTACGTCCTGTAATGCAGGCCAATGAATGTCCTTGTAGTCCTGTGTACTTGCGCACTGGACAGGTATCTATATTTTGCAGTAATTTAATTTTGATTTTGTCTTTGCTTTTTACATATTTATTGAAGAATTGGTGTAAAGATTTGAAACATTGCTTGGGAATGTTACACATTGACGTGCATGGCCATTTGTACACTAGACGTTCTGATTCAATAAATGGAGGGGTAATTCTAAGTTTTCAGGGCATATTTTTGTAAGGAGTACTTCTTGTTCCATTATGGTATTATTCACTTTTTCATAACCTCGACAACTGCTATTTATGGCAATTGTATTTGTTTGCTTTTGTTTGTACGCTTCTTCATCAAAATATGGTTCTGTGCTCGTAGTGTGATTCCATTCACCTCCGCAGATACTTAAGAAGTCTTTTTTGTAATTTAGTTATTAGTTTTGTTAGTGGTTGTTAAGACGGATTTCTGAACTCTGTCCTGGTGGCGCAGAAGTTCAGAAGGCCAACCTAATTACTTGGAACAGGGTAACCTCTGGACGAGCCAGACCAATCAAGGTAGCGATCGCGGCGGTCAAGACTAGGTCTCAAGAGGGGTGAGGGTGACTGAAAGCCCGCAATGAGCACACAAAGCAAGAGCGCTTACAAACTACTCCAAACAGTTGTTATATCAAAAATATATACAAATTTATTTTAAGGCCTTTAAAATAATGACCGTAGCGAGAAAACCACAATATCACAATATTAAGCCAACACATACCATATCAACACAATATATGTACAAATACGACAGTCGCAAGCATTAGAGGCACGAAATGTGTAGTCCACCTGCAAGGGAAGGAAAACAGGCAGTGCGATAATGCTTTAGACTCAGTTCGCCTTCAGAGGCACCTAACTAGATGGAAGTCCGAGCCCTGCTAAAAGTGGAGCCTTGTGCTCAAAGTACCTGCACACGCTGGTGCCAACGGGCAAAAGGAGAAGCTCTTCGGAGGAAGTCAGGCAGTTCGGGTTAGTGCACAACAGAAGAAGAACAGGTTCCGCGACTCAAGCGCAGCCTCCACAGCGAGCAGAAGCAGAGCGCGAGTACGGACAAAAGGGTGCTGTTTTTACACAGCGGGGAAAAGCAATGGGCTACTGCAGGAGGGCGACCAGATCCTAGCTATACTACTCACCGGTCCCCGATGCAAGCAGACCCAGGCTTCTCCACGTTAGTTTCAGCAGCTGGCAGGTTCAGAAGAGTCGGGAATGCCTCGTCGTCGTGTAGAGCAAAAAGACGTCCCAATCGAAGAAACCAGCACAGTTTTGTCACCACCGCAGGGCAACGGAGCGGCCGTGTGTATCCGAGCCAAATGTACACTCCTCACTTCAGACTTGGGAACGCCAAGTGTACTAAGCGTGTGAGAGTGACCAGGACTCGAAATACAACACAACCTGGCGGCGGTTACAGAGCAAGACTCCCTTGTAAGCTGGTCAGTCAACTGGATGGCCCAGAGACGCTTCCGAAGGCTTACTGGCAGGAGATGATGAAGTCGCCGAGAATAGCTGTTCCTGCTATTCCAAAGGTCAAAGCACCAGTACAGGCCTTCTGGTTCGATCAAAGGAGGAAAGGGTTTCACAGGACGACAGCAGTGCAAAGGAGGAGTCCTTCAGCGGGTCACCAGCGATTCCTCGGTCCAGCCTCTTGGTTGCAGGATACTTGGCTCCTGTATTCCTTCGTTCGTGAGAACTCAGGAGATCGACATGGTAGTGGTGTTTCCAGCCCCCTCTTATCCACGGTTCCCTTCGCGCCAAAACGGAGGGGAGCCAATGGGAGATCCGCTCATCAACACACACACCATTCGTGGACCAATCACAGACCACGGTGGTCCCAGGCATTCACACTACCCTAGACTCTCTGGCACCCAGGCTGTGTATTGGGACCAGACATCCCAGCCCACACCCTGGAGGCACACAAAAGACATGTAGAAGCCCGCGAAAGCAACCACGTTTCGCGGGAAAGTACATGCCCAAATAAGGAAGGCCCCAGGTCGCTCGACCTGGGGAACGTGAAGGGAGCAAGACGGTCAGTGGACAAGACAAAGGAGCCTCGTGGTCTGGCCATTTTGGGAGCCAGGCCACCATTTTGGGTTCAGTGCGAAAAACGCGCTCAGAACGCCAAAAGGAGCTCAAAATAAACAAAACGATCGCTGCCACCATTCCAGTCCCTGAATGACTTGCACCGATCAAATACCATCCTAAACGAGTATCTAGGGCCTGTAGAAGGCTAGAGACCCAAGAGAGCTGTAACTTAGCTTACAGTGCCCTCTTGTGTCATGTTGCACGAAAGCCGCAACATGATAAAAGAAACTACGGGAAACAGCGTTCCCCGGTACTGACTGTCTTAAGGGCATGTCAGTTTCCCCGTAAGAAAAGGAGCGAAAGCCCAGAGGAGTGCAGCAGAAGGCTGCACTTCTCTGGCAAAGTCAAGAACAAGGTGAAAAACAACAGCAAAAAGTTTAGGGGTTGCCACATGGAAGGAAAATTACCTACAATTACGAAATCTTTCCTAACACTCGCCCCTCCCAGACTATGGACAGGGGGAACTAATCCACCCCTGGATGAGTCTCTTGTTCAGGTCGGTTAAACATTCTGGACAACCCATCAGCATTGCTATGTTGGACACCTGGCCTCTGCTCAATAGTGAAGTCGAAGCCTTGTAGACTTATGGACCACCTAAGCAACTTTGGATTCTCCCCCTTCATGTTCATTAGCCACTTTAACGGCTTATGGTCAGTCTGCACAGTGAAGTGGGTCCCATAGAGGTAGGGCCTCAGCTTCCTTAGGGCCCACACAACAGAGAAACATTCTTTCTCTACCGTGGACCATCTGAGCTCTCTGTCCTTAAGCTGGCGACTAATAAAACCGATAGGGTGTTCCTTACCCTTCTCATCTACTTGTGATAGTACAGCTCCTATCCCAGTGTCAGAGGTGTCCGTCTGCACGATAAAAGGTCTTTGATAATCAGGGGCCCTGAGGACAGGGGCCTGGCACAAGGAGTCTTTTAAGCCATTGAAGGCCTTCTCACACTCGTCGGTCCAAGTTACCTTCTTGGGTTTCTTCGGAGTTGTGAGGGCAGTCAGAGGAGCAGCTATGGTGCCATAGTCTGCCACAAAATTGCGGTAATACCCTGTGAGTCCTAAGAAGGCTCTCACTTGGGTTTGCGTAGTGGGGGTAGGCCAGTCTTGTACTGCTTGTACTTTACTGGGTAGAGGCTGTATCCTCCCTCCACCTACTTCATGTCCAAGGTAAACCACTGAGCCTTGTCCAATCTGGCATTTACTAGCCTTTATGGTCAAGTGGGCTTTCTGAAGAGCCTGGAGCAAAATCCCGAGGTGTTTCACATGGTCTTCCCAGGTGGCACTGAAAACTGCTATATCGTCCAGATATGCAAGACAGAATTCGTCCAACCCATTCAACACATGATTCACAAGCCTCTGGAAAGTGGCAGGTGCATTCTTCAACCCGAACGGCATTACCCGGAATTGGTAAAGGCCGTCTGGAGTAGAAAATGCTGTCTTCTCCTTGGCATGTTCTGCTAAAGCTATTTGCCAATAGCCAGCAGTGAGGTCAAACGTGCTGAGGTACTTGGAGGCACCCAAAGTATCCACCAGCTCATCTGTTCGAGGCAAGGGGTGTGCATCTGTCTTGGTGACAGCATTCAGAGCCCTGTAATCCACGCAGAACCTCAATTCAGAAGTGCCTGCCTTTGGAACCAACACCACTGGGCTGGACCAAGGACTACTAGAGGGTTCAATCACCCCAAGGTCTAACATCTTGTTGACCTCAGTCTAAATATAAGACCGTACTTTGTCTGACATCCTGTATCCCCTACTTTTGGTAGGTACACTGTCTCCTGTGTCAATGTTATGTTTGCACCAAGGTGTCAAACCAGGCGACTGTGAAAACAGGGGGGAAAACTGCCTAAGCAAACTTTTCACCTCAGCCTGCTGATCAGAAGTCAGGTGAGGGGCCACTCGGACACCCTCAAAGGAGCTATCTGAAGGACCGCTCTGGAACAGGTCGGGGAGAGGTTCAGACTCCTCTTCCTCAACATCTGAAGCCAGTAGCAGTGCTGCGATTTCGACTCTTGGGACGAAAGCCTTCAGCCTATTCACGTGAAACACTTTTGGAGCCTGTCCAGGCCTTCCAAGGTCCACTAAATAGTTAACCTCACCCAGGGGCTCCACCACTGTGTAAGGGCCTGACCATTTGTCCTGTAAAGCTCAAGGCCTTATGGGATTCATGATCAGGACTTGCTGACCAGGTGTAAAGTTGATGAGGGAAGCTTTCTGGTCGTACCAATGTTTCACCAGCGCTTGTCCTGCCTTCAATTTATCACTAGCCAAGCCCATCAGAAGTACCATCCGTTTTCTGAGCCCTAGCACATAATCAACTACATTGGTAGTAACAGGGGGAGTGGGCATCTCCCATCCCTCTTTGACGATGGCTAAGGGTCCCCGTACGGGATGACCGAACAGAAGTTCGAAGGGGCTGAAGCCAACACCCTCCTGTGGTACCTCTCGGTAGGCAAACAGTAAGCATGGTAAAAGAAGATCCCATTTTCTTCTCTGAGGCTCCTCCAGAGCCCCAATCATGCTCTTTAACGTTCTGTTGAAACGTTCCACCAGACCATTGGTCTGGGGGTGGTATGCAGAAGAGAACTTGTAGGTGACCCCACATTCTTTCCACATAGCCTGCATATACTTCGACATAAAGTTGCTGCCACGATCTGACACAACTTCTTTAGGGAAGCCAACCCTAGTAAATATGCCGAGTAAAGCTTTTGCAACTGACTTGGCAGTTACAGTCTTCAATGGGATGGCCTCAGGATACCTGGTTGCATGGTCGACCAGCACCAGGATAAACCTATTGCCCGAGGATGTTTGCGGGTCAAGGGGACCAACGATGTCGATCGCTACCCTTTCAAATGGTACCCCCACAACTGGGAGCGGTACCAACGGAGCTTGGATTGTCGCGCCAACCTTACCAGACAACTGGCAGGAGGCACAACTCCTGCAGTGACTTTTTACATGCACCCCCATCTTGGGCCAGTAGAAGTGCATGGATAACCTTTGCTTGGTCCTCTTCATACCAAGGTGACCAGCAAGGGGAACTTCATGCGCCAACTGCAGGAGGAAGGGCCTAACAGCAAGGGGAACCACCAACCTCCTATGGTCTCCTTCTGTAGACTCTGTGGGCTCACTATACAGGAGTCCACCTTCCCAATAAATCCTATGCTTCCCAGGAGGTTCACCCTCAGGCTGGGAGCAGGCCTGTCTCCTTAGGCCTTCCAGAGATGGGCACTCACGTTGGCCTTTACTGAATTCGTCCCTATCGGGACCTCCGTCAACTAACAAGTCTTTTAGTTCAGGATGATCGTTGGGGTCGAATACTTCAGGCATCGCCACCTCCTCGTCAGGCCCGGGCGATTGACCAACTTCCTCCACCGCAGTGGAAGGCGAGCTCGGGGGAATATTCTCTTTCCCTCGTCGTGACTTGTTGACTCCTTTCGCCTTGGGTTTCCCCTTTGGCTGGGGCGGCGTATTGGACTTGGCCAATGCTGCCCGTGCTTGAGACCGTGTGTAGGGTCTTTCGGCAGTGTCTCCTACGAGCCCTAAAGCTCTGAGATCATTACCCAACAAGACCTTTCCCGGGACGTTTCTCTGAATGCTCACTGGAATCCTGATTGCTGTACCATTTAAAGTAAGATTTACAGGTATTACTGGAAACATACGGAGGGGGCCATCAGCCAACTTAGTGGGCATCAGAGTAGCTCTGGCAACTTCCTCTGAGTCTACCAAGGTAGAATCCACTACAGTGCGACTGCACCCACTATCCCTAAGAGCTGTAGTATCCACTCCATTGATCAGCACACTGTCTTTAAAGTAGTGCTTGGTATTATCCGGAATCCTAGCATAAGCCTCTGCGACTTTAGGCTCCCAGGAACCCAGGGACACTAAAACTACCTCAGCCTCTATCCCGCTGGGAAATGAGTCTGAGGAGAAGGTTGCTCCTGTAATCTCTTCTTCCTCGTAGGAGGAGAAGGCCAGATTAGCGGAGTGGACCCCCAAAGGTCTAACCTTACACCGGGGATCCCCCTTCACATGGTCAGTTGCTCCACAAGAAAAACAAGATCCATTGGGTCTGTTTACGTAGGGAGGCTTATTGTAACCAGAGTTCTGTTTCGGAGGCTGACCTCCACTACCCTGTGAGTTCTCTTGTGTCTTACCCTTGTTTTTCTTTTTGTGGCCCTTATGGGAAGAAGATTTAGTAGATTCTCCACCCTCCATATTTTTGGACTTTTTCCCTTCCTCCTGCTTACCAGGATGAGTTTTGTCCTTATGGGACACTCGATGTGACACCCATAAGTCTGCTGCAATGGCCAGCTTCTTAGGATCTATCTCCTTCGAATCGGCCAAATGCTGCTTAAGCTCCGGGGAAGAAGAAGCAAAAATGTGTTCCAGCATGACAAGATTTATCATGCCTTCGAAGGTAGAAACCTTATAACCTTCGACCCAGCCAGTTAAGTTTTTCAAAGATTCAGCGACATAAGATACCCAAGTACCACCTTCCTTTTTCTTATACTCTCGAAAACGCTTTAAATATTGGGCCGGAGTCTTCCCAAACTTTAAAATGAGAGTTTGCTTTAACATTGCGAAATCAGCTCGCTCAGCCTTCGACATTTCCATGATGGCACTACAGCCAGAATGGGGCAGTCTACTGAGCAACCACGCAATCTTATCAGCATTGTCAACTTCTTGAACTTCGCATGCATACTCAAACGCATTCAGCCAGTCCATAATGTCATTCCTTTCTTCATACACACTGAGCAGATCTTTCGGAAACCGTGGATGAGAGGAGGCCCCAGACCCATGTCCAGGACCCTTGGACCCATTTGCAACCTGAAACGTGGCCAGTTCCAACTGGTGATCCCTGTCTTTCTGTTTTTCTGCCTGTTCGATTTTTAGTTTGGCTATGCTGAATTCAAGCTCCTGCTGCCTAAACCGCAGCTCTTGCTTCTTGAATTCAAGCATAGCATCCCCATCAACACTGGCAGAGGAAACATTAGACATCTCGTCCTCCCTGTCCTCGTTGTCGCGATGGATCAGTGCAGCGGCAGAACCGTCGGTTCTACCAGTGAGAGCAGCCCCACCACCTTCCGCACTGTCCTCAGAAGTTATAGCGTCAAGCTGCGCTTCTTGCCACGCCACGATTCTTTGCATCATTTCCAATTTAGTGCCTTGAGAGGAAACACCTCTCTCCGCACACATCTTCTTCAATGTTTCTGATTTGGAAGCATTTAAAGTTAACAAGGTATTTGTTTCCATACTGTTTGATAGGACTATGGCCTTTTTAAAGTTATACTACAACAATTCACTACGTGTCCTGGTTGGAATAACCTGAAATGCCTTAGTTCGTGCGCAACACTGGATACCTTCAGTCGTATCCCACCGCTGTACACCAATTTGTTAAGACGGATTTCTGAACTCTGTCCTGGTGGCGCAGAAGTTCAGAAGGCCAACCTAATTACTTGGAACAGGGCAACCTCTGGACGAGCCAGACTAATCAAGGTAGCGATCGCGGCGGTCAAGACTAGGTCTCAAGAGGGGTGAGGGTGACTGAAAGCCCGCAATGAGCACACAAAGCAAGAGCGCTTACAAACTACTCCAAATAGTTGTTATATCAAAAATATATACACATTTATTTTAAGGCCTTTAAAATAATGACTGTAGCGAGAAAATCACAATATCACAATATTAAGCCAACACATACCATATCAACACAATATATGTACAAATACGACAGTCGCAAGCATTAGAGGCACGAAATGTGTAGTTCACCTGCAAGGGAAGGAAAACCGGCAGTGCGATAATGCTTTAGACTCAGTTCGCCTTCAGAGGCACCTAACTAGATGGAAGTCCGAGCCCTGCGAAGAGTGGAGCCTTGTGCTCAAAGTACCTGCACACGCTGGTGCCAACGGGCAAAAGGAGAAGCTCTTCAGAGGAAGTCAGGCAGTTCGGGTTAGTGCACAACAGAAGAAGAACAGGTTCCGCGACTCAAGCGCAGCCTCCACAGCGAGCAGAAGCAGTGCGCGGGTATGGACAAAAGGGTGCTGTTTTTACACAGCGGGGAAAAGCAATGGGCTACTGCAGGAGGGCGACCAGATCCTAGCTATACTACTCACCGGTCCCCGATGCAAGCAGACCCAGGCTTCTCCACGTTAGTTTCAGCAGCTGGCAGGTTCAGAAGAGTCGGGAATGCCTCGTCGTCGTGTAGAGCAAAAAGACGTCCCAATCGAAGAAACCAGCACAGTTTTGTCACCACCGCAGGGCAACGGAGCGGCCGTGTGTATCCGAGCCAAATGTACACTCCTCACTTCAGACTTGGGAACGCCAAGTGTACTAAGCCTGTGAGAGTGACCAGGACTCGAAATACAACACAACCTGGCGGCGGTTACAGAGCAAGACTCCCTTGTAAGCTGGTCAGTTAACTGGATGGCCCAGAGACGCTTCCGAAGGCTTACTGGCAGGAGATGATGAAGTCGCCGAGAATAGCTGTTCCTGCTATTCCAAAGGTCGAAGCACCAGTACAGGCCTTCTGGTTCGATCAAAGGAGGAAAGGGTTTCACAGGACGACAGCAGTGCAAAGGAGGAGTCCTTCAGCGGGTCACCAGCGATTCCTCGGTCCAGCCTCTTGGTTGCAGGATACTTGGCTCCTGTATTCCTTCGTTCGTGAGAACTCAGGAGATCGACATGGTAGTGGTGTTTCCAGCCCCCTCTTATCCATGGTTCCCTTCGCGCCAAAACGGAGGGGAGCCAATGGGAGATCCGCTCATCAACAAACACACCATTCGTGGACCATTCACGGACCACGGTGGTCCCAGGCATTCACACTACCCTAGACTCTCTGGCACCCAGGATGTGTATTGGGACCAGACATCCCAGCCCACACCCTGGAGGCACACAAAAGACATGTAGAAGCCCGCGAAAGCAACCACGTTTCGCGGGAAAGTACATGCCCAAATAAGGAAGGCCCCGGGTCGCTCGACCTGGGGAAGGTGAAGGGAGCAAGACGGTCAGTGGACAAGACAAAGGAGCCTCGTGGTCTGGCCATTTTGGGAGCCAGGCCACCATTTTGGGTTCAGTGCGAAAAACGCGCTCAGAACGCCAACAGGAGCTCAAAATAAACAAAACGATCGCTGCCACCATTCCAGTCCCTGAATGACTTGCACCGATCAAATACCATCCTAAACGAGTATCTAGGGCCTGTAGAAGGCTAGAGACCCAAGAGAGCTGTAACTTAGCTTACAGTGCCCTCTTGTGTCATGTTGCACGAAAGCCGCAACATGATAAAAGAAACTACGGGAAACAGCGTTCCCCGGTACTGACTGTTTTAAGGGCATGTCAGTTTCCCCGTAAGAAAAGGAGCGAAAGCCCAGAGGAGTGCAGCAGAAGGCTGCACTTCTCTGGCAAAGTCAAGAACAAGGTGAAAAACAACAGCAAAAAGTTTAGGGGTTGCCACATGGAAGGAAAATTACCTACAATTACGAAATCTTTCCTAACAGTGGTTTCATTTTGTTTAACGGTAAAATCAATACATTTCTTTTGAGAAGAACTGCACTGTCCATCAATGCTTCTAAAATTAATTTCCTACGATAGGTTTTAAGCTTTGAACCTGATTTCTCTCCTGTTTTTATAAGATTTTGAAGGACTTTGTGACGGTATATTTTGGCTAAAATACTGCTTACTTTGCACTATTTTAAAATTTGAAGAAGTAGTTTTAT
The DNA here is from genome assembly GCF_040938575.1 of Ambystoma mexicanum. Lineage (NCBI taxonomy): Eukaryota > Metazoa > Chordata > Amphibia > Caudata > Ambystomatidae > Ambystoma > Ambystoma mexicanum. Next base: position 944,746,336 of record NC_090936.1, read on the forward strand.
CTGTACTGATAGCTAATTTTCTGTTAATTGTTTTTTGGTTTGTTTTACATTTTGATAGAGGAAACAAAGTTGTTGTACTTGAAACTTCTTGTGTTTCACTAAATGATTGTATTAGCTGTTTTGTTTCAACTTTTTTTACAAATTCTGCTAGAGATGGATGCTTATGTTGGACACCTTTATTTTCATTTGCTCTAATTTTGCGTTGCTTTCTACAGAGTTGTCTTTTGGTAGGCATTCTTTAGGGTCTGTTGAAAAAAATAAAGAAGATATGGGTTGGGGTGTTCTGGAATGTATGTGTGCTGTGTGCATAAGTGTTTGAGTAAGATGATAAAGATGTATGTAATGGTGTGTGATTGTGCATTGGGAACTAAAACTAGTAGGGATAGGTATTCTTGAATTTATGTGTTACTAAACTGGGTTTCAGATGACAAAAAAAAAAGTAAGCTAGTGGTGTGGAAAAGTACAAATAGTAAATCTAATGTATACAATTAAAACGTTTGTTTGTTCTATAACATGAAAATTGTAGTGGTTCAATTGGCTAATTTGTGTGTCCACAAATAGAAATGTGTGCGCCGTTCTGGCTGTAAATCGCTGTTTAAGACATGGACATTTTTGGACAAAATGGTACAAAATCTCTATTTTAAGAAACCAAAATAGCTCGCATTAATGTTATAGTATATTTGATTATTAATATAAATATTATGGTGATATTTTACTTACTTTTTTTTTAAATTAACAGGTAACTTCTTAGTTTTTCTTTCTTCTTCGAATTCGGCTGCTTCTTTTCAGGAAACTGGTCTTCACTGCAATTTTAAAAGCTTCAAATTAGTAACTTTGTTTGTATATAGCACTGTTTTTAGTTTAGATATTGATTTTTTTAATTGAAATCCTCAGTGCCTTCTGTAAAACCATTAAACTAATTTATTTACATAAGATACATTGCATCAGTTCAGTACATATGATATGTTCTTAATGAACAAATTGTATTGAATGACTAACTGTAGCAAAAAAAAAATATCTTTACTATGTCTTGTGAAATTTATAATATATTAGTGAATACCACTATTTCTGTAAGTAAACTGTTCTAGGTAATAGGGCCTCAATGTCATGTCTAATTTAAAGTAATTAAGTAAATAAATAAATAAAAACTAAAAATATGAAATTGTATAAGTATTTTTATAAAGGTTTAAACATAGATTGTGTTTGCATGCAATTTTGTTTGAATATATGTAGTCTATATATTTCATTTAAAAAATGTTAGTTTAACATGATTTGAGTGTGTGTGTATAAAAAAGAAAAAGTATAAAGGTTTATAAGTGATAGTTGATTTTAGGAAATTGAAAAAAGTACAGTAAATTCATTTTACAGATTTTACAAGGTAAACGTCTGTTTGAAAATGTGTTCATCTACTATACAGAAAATATGCATACCTGAAGTTTGTGTTCATGCATATGGATATGCATTGAGCTGCAAGTAGAAATCTTGAAGACTTGTACAGTATTTCTGGTAGATGCTGCTTGCCAATGATATGACACTTGTACTCAGAGAGATTCAGAGTACATTTGCAGTGCTGATCTATGATGATGCAGTTAGATGTAGAGGTCTTGAATGTGATTGGTGCATGGTCATGTGATTTTTGAGGTACATCCAATGAGGGAATGGCAGAGAGAGTGTAGTGGAAATGGTAGAAGGGCTGTTCATGTTACGATATGTCCGCGGACATGGCGGTAGTTCGCGGACATCGGGAGTTACATCCGGGGATTTTTGGGTTCAGAAGTCATGCAAATGAGAATAAGCACTGAAAGGGATTTGTCAGGAAAGTTTGGTGGGTGTGTTGTGCCAGGAGAGATTTTCTCAGAAACTCTTTTTGCTGAGAGAACAAAAGATAGCTATGGCTGTGTGTTTCAGAAAACAGATTGTTTGGCTTTTAGGAGATTCATGGATACATTGGTTAAAGGGCATGCTGAAAGCTGTGGAGTAGCTGTAGATCTTGGATTCCCACATGTGGAAGAACACTGGCATGGAGTACGTGTAATGAAGTGGTTGGACTTGCTACCTCTCTGTGCTACTTTGGAGACAGAGCAACATCCAGACATAATTGTAATTCATTGTGGAGGGAACAGTTTAGGACATGTGACTGGAATTTTTTTGCAATTTGCTATGAAAGAAGGAAGGTTACGGACATGTTTCCTAATTCTCAAGTGATATTTTCACGGATTGCGCAGAGACAAATGTAGCTTCGTTCTTCTTCATTTGGTCCACAAATGGAAAAAGCAAGGCGCAATGTTAATAAGGCTGTTTGTGGCTTTCTAAGAGATTTTGGCATGTCTTCTTTTCACAATGAAAATATTATGTTTTGTAGTACAAATATTTTTCGCAGAGATGGAGTCCATCTTACTTATGCTGGCAATCAGATTTTTCTGAGAAATGTACAAAATGCATTGCGACCTTTTTTGGAATTACAACAACGATTTTGAAGTAGATGTTAAGCATTTACAATTTTTGACTTACAAACACCACCCAAAGGCTCTTTTCGGAGCCACCACTTCTTTCCAGAGAAAATTACAATGTTTGTGATGGAGTAGCAACCCAATTTTTTTAATGTTCGCAAACTGTCCGCGGACTTCTAAAAAATACAAAGAGCCCTGCTTCATTTATTTTCACTTCTATTTTTTAACTGGGAAAGGCGGCTCTGAAAAGAGCCTTATTTTTTTTTGATTTTTGTAATTTTGTATTTTTTTGGGTTTTTCAGACACGACACACTAGGAGAGGAGGGTAAAGGAGGGTAAAGGGGGGACACCAACCACAGGGATAAGAAAGGGCGAGCTGAGAGAGGAAGATGTAGAGTGGGTTTTATTTGGGTAGTGAGCAGGTCTTCTCGTGCTCTAAGACGATAGTCTCAAAAGCACTCCGAAGTCGCCCCCCCCTGCAGAGTACTGTGTCACAGTACATACATACAACTGTGACCCTTGAAAGGTAAGGGTCATCAGCATTCTGTATGGCCTGTGAGGCAGCTTGAGAAAGACGCTGTCCCACAGAGGTGGTCCTTGTGGTGACAGGATCAGAAACAGAGGATGAAGTAGAGGAAATCAACCTGCTACGTTCTTCGCAAGGTACAACCCTGCGAATAGCCCCAGAGTGAAATGACCTCAGGTGTCGCTTCATAGTAGTGGTCCCAAAGCTGTAATTACCGTGCTTCCCGCGACTGAGTATCATTTTGCACTCATTGCAGGTAACATGGTTCGCACGAGCCTTAGGACCATTCCCATGAATGGTAAATAACCGCCACACCCAAGACTCACGCCTAGTGCGGGTAGTAGGGATTTCCTCTACCTCATTCTCATCATCCTCTTCTTCCTCCTCCGCATCCTCACTCCTGTTCCCCTCTTCAGGCCCTTGGGGAGGTGGTGGTGGTGGAGGGGGTGGGGGTGGTGCTGAAGCAGGTGCAGCACCAAGTGGCAGTTCAGCAGCCAAGGATGCCATCTCGATGATGGTGTAGTCTGCAGGTGGCAGCAAAAATCACTGTGTTCTGAAGAATAGCCAGAAACACAATGGGAATAAGCTCTTGGGCGTGGTCTTTTATAGGGGTGCTTGTGCGCGGTCCGCGGACATGCGCACTGTCCGCGGAAAGATCGAACACAAAAAAAGGATCGGAAAGTTTCAAAAGGTATATAGAAACTCAAGATTGCTATGTGGGACTTGTGCCATGGTGAGATTTTATTGAAAGATATTATGTATTAACTGAAAATGTACTTTTAAATTGTTCGGGGACACGAACAGTGTCCGCATTTCAGGACACACGATGAGCGTGGGCGCGGTCATATGATCTGTTTGCGAACTAGTCCGCGAAGGAAGCGCCTGTCCGCAGGACACCAAGTGCCCGGAGATTGGTTAGCGCATGCGCATTGATGTCCTACGGACACTGTTCGGATTCTGAAGTAATTAAAAGTGCGTCACACGTGAAACGAACATTTCAGGACACCGCGTGTGTTCTTAGAACAGTTTAAATTTGGTAGCGAACAGTAAGGACAGATATAGTGTTCTTCAGGAAACGTGTAATTTAGTTTATGTACGAACATTTCAGGACACCAATTGTGTTCTTAGAACAGTTTCAATTGGGTAGCGAACACTACGAACAGGTATAGTGTTCTTCAGGACACCTCCATTTTCATTTACGTACGAACATTTCAGGACACCAATAGCGTTCTTAGTACAGTTTCATGTTGCTAGCGAACACTACGAACAGTTGTTCTGTTGTTCAGGACACATCATTTTAGTTTATTTACGAACATTTCAAGACACCAATTGTGTTCTCAGGACAGTTTTAAGTTGATAGCGAACATTACGGACAGATATAGTGTTCTTTAGAACACTTTAATTTCTGTTTCTTTACGAACATTTCAGGACACCACGTGTGTTCTTAGAACAGTTTCAACTTGATAGCGAACAGTACGAACAGGTGTGGTGTTCTTCAGGACACCTCCATTTTTGTTTATGTACGAACATTTCAGAACACTCGCACTGTCCGCGGACACTTTCATTGTTTTTTAAAAAAAAAAACGGAAACTATTCACAATACAATATAAAAATTAAACTTTATTTAACATATATTAATAATTTATGACAGAGAAGGTGGGGCAGAAACAGAAACAAAAACAGGAGAATTTGGGGTTTCAACATGATTGGTATTAGGTGAAGAAGGGATGGAAATCTCATCAAAACGTTTTGGAATATGGAGAGGGTTTGGGGATAATTGACTGGGATATGGTGAGGAGGGACAAGTACATGTGTGGCAATGGTATGATGTTTTTGTTTTAAAATGATCTTCAACAAAAGTTTTCAAATTATTAAAATTGGTCAACAGTAAATCAATTTTTTCTTTTATGTTGTCAAGTGTGTTTTCCATAACAGCTTCTTCAGAGGTAGTTTCTATTTTGTTATGCTCTGTACAAAAAAATATATATATATGTTAAATGTATACAACATAATAATATTTAAATGGTTTATATTATAACGTGTTTACCATTAGTTTCACTATCTTGTGACATTTCTTCATGTGGGAAATTGTCCTCTAGCCATTCCAGAGTACTAGACATTTCTGTGAGGAAAAAAAAAAAAGATAATATATTTTTTAATCTAATACAGAAAGTTTATAAATATATGAGTAAAATGAAGTACACTTACTATTTCTGGTAAGATAAGTCCTATGTATTCAGTGGGTCTGGTCTTGTTCTCAGTTCTGTTGTGTCTGTGAGGTAATTATGTTAGAAGCCAATTTATGTTCTTGTGGTATATTCCATTTCAGAACATATTGTATTTAAATGAATGGTTAGTGTGTTACATATATGGGTTACATTTCTTATGTATTACTATATATAATGTGTTTTTATGCTGCTTTTTGAATTTGTTAAATGTTCCTATATTATGATATAACAATCAAACATACCCCCCCACCCCCCCCACAGTTTTTGGGTAGTGGTACTGTTCTCCGAACATGTCCGCGAACATTAAATAGGTTCGCGCACATCACGTTCATAAGAAGAGATCTAGTCAGTTCCATATGACATGTATATAAAGTCAAAGTCATTATTGTTAAGTTTTGCTACTAAAAAACTATGACATTCAGTGAAAAAACTTTGTTAAAGGGACGTTATGGTTAAGTTGCGCTACTAAAAACCTATGAAATTCTTTGAAAAAAACTTTGTTAAAGGGACGTTATGGTTAAGTTGCGCTACTAAAAACCTATGAAATTCAGTGAAAAAACTTTGTTAAAGGGACGTTATGGTTCCAAGTAAAACCGAAAAACCCTTGAAATTCGCCAGTTATGGTAAGCTAAGCAACCATAACTCGTGCCACCACCGTGCACTGCTAAGACTAACACCCAGGACATCAAAGATGACATCACAAATGTCATTGCCTTAGATTTCAAAGAAAATGTAGACACTCTACGAGTGCGAAGGCCAGTAGAAGAATCGTTGATTATCCTGGTAAATGGTGTACCTACAAAAGACAAAAGAATTTGCAGCAACTAGTGGACTTAAACAAAGTTAGGGAAGCCTTACAATACCTTAAGAAAACTATGAATACCACTAGGAAATAAATGTTGAAGATAACCTGAGAGAAAAACGACCGAAAAAATTCAGGACTCCTCAACAACTGGCCAATTTCAATATCTAGACCCAACTGCAGCCTCCAATATTTTAGACCACTGTACAATTCACCCACTGCACTCCAAAGATACCATAGAAGATGCACTAGAAACATATCAAATGCAGCCAGCCAAAGGAGGGGGAAGAATTGTAGCAGCAGAAGCCTGTCCTCTACTCTTCCTGACTGGAAAAGGTGGAAGATATGATGAAAGATGCACACAAATAACAGCATTAGAATACCGCTGTTTACGAATGTATTCTGAAGACCCTAGATTTAGACAGAACATGGAGTACATATTCCACCTCCTCTTGAACTATGTTATGGAGTTGCCCATACATTGAAAACAGGTTCCCATTTTCAAAACATGTCTGCTACACAGCTAGTTCAAAAGGTGCAAGACAAGGACAAAGTTTTACAGTCAAGCATTACAAATCTCTTGGCAAACATGCATATTATGAAAGAGTACTGGTTCCGATGGCACACAGATGTACGGTGTATGCCACGCAACCTTGGCCCACCCACATGTCACTTTAAGTTGTGCAGAGTATGCATGGGAAGACTTGCACACTTTGCTACGCGTAGCAAACAAAAACAAAACAGGTGTAGACATGAAATACTTCACACTTCTGGACCCTGATGATTCGGAAGCCGTATTACATGCAGCACGGTGCGAGCAAAGGCGTTATCTGCAACACGCTAAATTGCTTACTCCACCACGCTTATGACGATTCCACGGCATCTCTGAACACAGACGATCCACAGCGATGCTGACTGGCAAGAGTGCCCTCTTCAGCTTCTTACTAAGGGAAATAAACACTGCACCTTTGAAGCTGTGAATAGATGACTATTTCCATAATTCTACTTCCATAAAGATAATCTCTCTGTGATCTGGCCGCCTACAACAAGCTGCCACTATTGCTCAATACCAGAGCTCCAAGGATTGAAGGATGATGATAATTGATAATTGATCTTCTAAAGCTAAACCCACATAACCCAATTGGATTTATCTTGCCATTATATATGTATGGTGATGCCTTGGGTTACCAGTTGTTGAATCATGGATGCCGACTTAACCCCTAATTCGCTTTGAGGTGTATGAAGTCTCCGTCAGATTGTTTTGCCATAGGTTTCAAAACTCTCTTTTATACTGCTGTATCACTAACTGCCATATACAGTGCACAGACCTAACCCAGACAGTACCTGGCAAATTTCCCTTTACATTTTGCACATTTAGACCTGGAAAGAAACATGTTGGATGAAGCTGTTGATAGTATGTGTCTGAGTGATTGATGATGAAAACGAATGGAGTGTTGGATTCGGTTGAATAGCGTATTTGCACAGCACAAGATACTTTTTTGACATGACTGCCATTATAGGGCTGTCCATCAGAAGCCCATAACCAAATTGATTGCTGTCTGTGATACCTTTACACTGTATCTCTTTGATTGAGTATTTAACTTAGCTGCACAATTATATTTTTTACTTCTATGGTATTTTACCCTGCAATTTGTTCTACTTTTTAACAATTGCTGTTATTTTGTGTTGTTTTTGATAATATAAAAAATGTGTTTATTTTTTGCTAAACGTTTATGCTTCATGATTTAATTTACTAGAAGCATATCTCCCTTCACATAACTGGTTTCTCCTTGGTATTCAGCTTGCTGCTATAGATCACGTTGCCCCTCTAACCCTTTGTTGTCTTTGTTGTCTGTTGTCTCTTTAACCTCTTGGTGTTTTTTTGGTAGACATGAAAACATCAGGAGAACTTATCTCTCTTGATCATGTAAATGTTTCATGGTACTTCCATCATCGCTTCCTTGCCATGCTGCACTTCATTTGCAATAGAGCACTTCCTCCCCTCAGAGAAGTGGAACACTTCTTTTGGAGAAAATAATATCAACCCAGAGGAGCACCACACATCCACATGCTTTTGTGGAATAAAAATGCTGCTAAAGGAGAGTGATGAAACTGTTTTGCAGTTCATTAACAAATATGTCACTTGCAAAATCCCTTCAGAAAGTACACATAGTGACCTACAAGCACAATTCCAAAGACAGAAGTGTGGCAAGTATTGTCGGTGCAAATATAAAAACAGAGGCAAATACTACACCAAATGGTGCTTTAGTTCCCTAGACTAGTTTCAGCAACAGGGCAAGTAAACTGCATCATCTCTTCTATTTGACACAGTGTGAAAGGGAAATCTCCTAAGAACATATACTACATAAAAAGGAGCGAAGAATCAAAGTACATCAATGATTACAAGGCAATAATTTCCCTCCTAAGGAATACTAATGTTGATGTACAGTACATTGCAGACAATTCCAAAGAAGTTGCACAATATGTTACAGCCTACTTAAACAAAGCAGAGATGAGAGAGCTCAAAGACCTCTGGGATGACATATCATCTGACAAAACACTGGCACAAAAATTGTACAGCTTTGGCATAAGAATGCTGTCCCATAGAGAATGTCGCTGCTATGAAGCTGCAGACCATTTAACCGGCACCGTCTCATATGGGAAATCTGAAAACAAAGAGTGGCTAAACCTTGGTCCTGCTGCATCCAGAAAACGAGTACTGAAATTGTACAAAGACATACAAGACATTTTGAAGGACAATTTATTGGAAACATACTAACCGAAAAGGAGTATTACTTCAGAAGCCATGTGCCTGTACCAGATAGCCCAAAACTTCTCATACAAAAATAACATTAAACCAGATGAGAAAAAAGGTAGATACAGAGTGGAAAGTTGTGAAGCCAGCCTGGTGAAACTTACCAAACGCAGCGTAAGTAATAATATGAAATTGTCATTAAAAACTCCTCAACACAAAGAACTGTACTACATGGCTCTACTGCGAGTTTTCAAACCATGGAGAAAAGAAGAAGGTTTATTAGCCACCCACGGCATTCATGCCACAGACAAACTGGACGTACACTATATGAATATACCTATGTGTCAGCAAGCCATAGCACAACTAAATACCTTAGAAAACTCTATCTCCAACACAGCTGGTTTGGAGAATATGTTAACATTATGTGTGAACTGTAGAGTAATGCTTAAGCGTAACCTTGACGTAGAGCAATGTTTAGTTAATGGAGCACTTGGTACAGTTGTTGGCTTCTAGACATACCCATGGGAAAACAGCAATCAGTTTGTCAACATACAGTTTGACAAACTTTCAGAAGTTAAAAAGATAGAATGCACAACAGCTTGATTCCTTATTTTCAAAGACATGTATGTACGCAGAGAACAGTTTTCTCTTTCGCTAGATTATGCAGTTATTATTCATAAATCGCAAGGTCTAACCTTAGATCAAGCATTGATTGGTATTGGCATCATAGTCTTTAAAGAAGGCATGAGTTAGGTAGCACTGTCATGGCTACGTACACTGGAAGGACTATATCTAGGGAATTTTGATGTAACTGCAGTCAGCACAAACATTCCTTGCATCATAGAGTACAATAGACTACGTGCTCTACACACACCCCATCTGGAAATGTACCCTGTTCCTCAGAAACACAAAGGTTTGAAAAGAAAGCTCATTCAATCAGAGGTTCTAAATGATTTGGCAACAATACCACCAAAGAAATTGAAATCATCTCATACTACATCAGTTATCATAAGCACAGACAACATGAGTAAAAAAGACAAGACATACCCAACTCCACATACAAAAAAGTGCCTCTTCAAAGAAACTACATACCCTTCCTTCAAAGTACTCAGACACAGAAGTACCTATTCCATTCAAATGTTCTAATACAACAGGTGTTAATTGCTATGCAAATGTAACAATGAATGTTCTATTACAAATGCCTGTAATTGTTGAAAACATTTATTTAAATGGCACAGGCCAGTTGTGTTTACAAATGCTTGTCCTTCACAGAAATGCAGTAAGTAATCCTGACAACATTTACAGTGTCTCAGGAGTGAGGCAAGAATTGGACTACTGTGCTAGAATGGTGAAATTCATTTTAAATCGACAAGAAGATCCAGAGGAATTTCTAATGTACTTACTACAAATACTGGAAATGAAAAACATACTCATAAATGAAATCTTTCACATTTTCTACATGTGGAAACAAACATGCAGTCGCTACAGTCATGTCATTCAGGAACAAGCCCCTAACAAATGGTTTGAGTATGTATGTATTAATACCTAACTGTGACTCCATTCCATTTCAGCAACTGGTGCAAAATGCAAACCATAGCATATGGTGTACATCGTACAATTCTGATAATCGTTTTACGCTACATATACACTCACATAGTCAACATGTAATATTAATGCTCTTAAGATACAATGCTGATGGAACCAAAAACAACTGTAAACTGACTGCCCTCACACATAGGCAGGTATCACTTAGCAAGAAAACCTTCACAACAGTAGCCATAATCTAGCACACAAGCGACACAACCAGTGGAGGCCACTGTACTGCATACATTAGAAAGCAATGTTCATGGTGGGAATGCAATGATATGCATCATTCCAAAGTAGAGATTACCTGCAAATCTTGCAAATGCCTACTTAATATTCTTGAAGCAAAAATGTAGCCATTGATGTACAGACCTGCTATACTTTACTCCCCAGCACCAACCAGTATCTTTGTAATTGCACAAAAAAAGAATGTCCTTCCACACTGTCGACCTAAAGCAACTTAGCATACAGCAAGCACTAAAGAAATGCATTAAAGTGTGTTTTGGACAATCTTAACCCCAATGAACCCAATAAGCATACTCAGACAAACAATACGTGTACACAAATGACAGTAGCAGTATTTTCCACATGATACATAAAAAGGAAAGTACTAAGTATGAGGGTTCCAGACTATCGTCAATAACCTCTGAAACCACCCAGTATGCGAATGAGTCACCACCTCTCTAAGAATACTCATAGAAATGCAATAAATATGCAACTACCACTACAAAAACCCATAATGGAACACCACCACTTCAGAATATACACAGATGTGAAAGTAGCAACAGGAATGCACAAGCTTGTAAACGTACCCTAGAGGAATGGGACACTGTAAACAGTTAGAATACGCCACCTGGTATCGAATTGCAACCAGAATACTACAATGTTATTTGCAGCATTAAAACAACCCAACTCAACCTTCAACAACCACTGTGCTACAAACATATGCTCAAACACTTCCAAAGTATGACCAGTTACAGTACGCCGACAGGTACGTAAATACCATCACAATTTTGCAGTAGCACTGTACAATGGCTCAATACTTGCAAAACACCAGCATCAACCAAATGCATAAAGAAACAGTGCTACAAAAAGGAAGCAGGTAAACATTCACAAAACAATAATTGCTATACAACGCCACCCATCCTACCAACATGTATAGCCAAGAAATCGTAAACCATTGCATTTCCCCCTACTTCAAGAGTACACCTTAAAAAGTGCTATAACCACTGCACGTATTACTGTAATTCATTGTGCACCATAGCAGCAAAGACATTTTGATGTTTTTTTTTTAATGCAGCATGGGTTATTTTCACCTACAAACCCAATGATTATGCAATGAAACACAGGAACTGCACAGATTGCACAGTACAAATCACAGTACTTATGAAGTACTAGTTATGAGGGTCCACAAAGTAAATAAATGTATGCAATGTAGTGGACTGCAAAGTAACGCAATACCTGCTCTAAGCTCTAACATGGTCTGTTCTCATTTCCCACAGATAATGAAGCAACGATGACTACAGCATTTCACATTCCATAAACAAAAAACAGCACAGGCCCTCCCCAATCCAAACAGTAAGTATGCACTTATTAGTATCATACTTCTTTACAATGTCCACAGTGCAATGTGTTCACATATTTCTGCAATCCACATATCAATGCCACAATGTACTATGTACACCTACATTACGCAGCTTGTGCCTACGCCCTACACGCTTCACTATACCCCATACAGTGTAAAGGGTCCAGCTATGCACCCAGTATTGTAGACCCTACCCATAACTACCGCCGCACAGTACAACTTTGCATGCAAACATCTATCCATGTAACAAAAAACCCCACACATAACACAGCCACCTACCCCTTAGCCAGTTCAGTTCACATTGCCTGACATTTCTTCCACACAATGGATAATCTCTTTCTTACATACAATGTTCACCTAAGCCTATAATAAGTGGACACATTCTTTACTCTGTAGTACAGTAACCTACCCTATAATCTGCACAATCACAATCCTCGCATGTCACTGTTTTAGGTTTAGGGCATTATGTCATCTTTATTGTTATGTACATCATTTCAAAAGAAGGTATACAACACAGATTTCACTGGAGCACATGGTACATAGCTCGGCAGCATTTTTGAAACACTGCGTTACTCCTTAAACTTTTAAACTTCTGATTGCCTATCTTAATGTGTAATGGTAACACCATTTGAACACCATACCCCATTACAATGTTTGAAGGAGGTACAAAGTAATTCCTTTTCTATGATCAATGAGAGCCCCAAACATGTTCATGCTGCAAGACACCAAACTGCGTACGATGGCTCAGCCACCCACGTATGCTGAGGCATCGCACACACAGTGTGCCATTGTTCACTGTTGCCATGTAACACACTGCACATATAAATGTTCCTTAGAGGCTGTAAATGGACATTTTATGTATGTTGCCATTTGTGCATTCAGTGCAGCATGTTGACGGCACCATCATCTCTCTTTATACGTCATACTAACTTCACCGTAATGGGACTATCAACATTCGGAAATGCATGGTAAAATCGAAACACGTTGCCGCATGTATCCTTTTATTTTGGCATGGTCTCCAAAAGCAAAACCTAACATACTGCTCCTTCTACAGGACAAATGCTCATTGTAAAACAGCCTTGAGTGGGAAGCATGATTAGCTCCAAGGGCAGACATTGTATGAAATTGTAGGAAAAAAGGAAAGATAACTTACAGTGCAGTTGCTCTGCCCATGTGCCCCAAAGGTAGTCTTCAATGATTTAATATGCCGTACACAGCAATTTGTCATCCACCCAATACAATACTTTATGCATAATTATGAAGTTACTTTACCGCACACTTTCTATGTGTGCATTGTACAGAGGTTTGTATCGGCAGTAGTCATGCACCATTACAGTGCCATGTCTCCACCATTCACCGTAAATTGCAGCCGTGATTGTAGTTTGTTTTGTTGCCATGCTTCTCCAGCCCCTGCAAAACCATACATAAAGGACAAGACGGAAAGGGAACGCAATTTATGCAGTAAAACAGCACACCTTATGCTCAATCGTGTAGTGCTACATTAGCTTGTTTTGTCCTTACTATGCCCTTTCAAACAGTTACCAGTTCTATGCACCCTCATTGTATTGAAAGTAATAACGGCCAGAGGTGCACTTAGCACTCGACCGGCACACAAACATCGACAGGTGATTTTGCAGTGTTGCATTTTTTAGCAAAACAGGTCCTACATTCTCCTGCAATCGGAGGGGACCCCCATGAGGGTTTTTTTAAAATTTTCTTTAGACACACACATACACAGATTGTGCCGTGGATCTAACAACACTCGCTAGCACTGCCATTTTTTGTAAAAAGGAAACACATGAAAGGAAGGTCTGGTGGCAACGTTTGAAAGACATTTCACATGTATGGAGCAGTAGAAGGACAGTATCACCTACAAAGCAAAGAGCAATGCAGTGGGTGAACAAATGACGCTACTCAATTACACACAGTACATGGTCCATGAGGCAGCCACCTACAGCACCTTTACGACATCCTCCCGCAAACTCTTGTCCTGTATGCTCCCAATAAAAAATGGCTAATTACATGTATTCCTATTCCTGTTTCTTCTCAGATAACTTGCACCTTACTGAGCTTGTCAAGCCTTCCACTTTCCAACAGACGGGTGGTGGACCAATCATTGCAAGATTACCATAAGCAATGTGTTTTCCGTCATTGTAATTTGGGCCAACCGATATGGGCGTGTATGTCCATTTGCGGTTCCGGCAATAAGAACCAACCTGCAAACCTTTATGATGTAAGGCATTACAGAAGCAACAGCTGCTACCTTTTCTACCTTGCAAAGAAAATGTCTTCTTCCACACGGCCTACCAAAGACCATAAAGTAATCCTTTTCCCACTTTGCCAGACAACGAAAGAAGAACAGAAGTGCACAGATGGCATTGCACACTGGAATTTGAATGCAAAATAAAAGAGTGGTGATTGCAGCCACCTTACACATTCTTATGAACATTCTCGAGCAAAATAAAGCACTTGCAACAATTCAGTGTTGTTTGTAAAGTATGGGAATGTTCTGGAACTGTATGCTCTGTTTGGGCCCGGCCACCCATGCACCCAACAGTCTAGGCCTTGCCAACAACCACTACAAGGCAATGCAGGCATGCATGGGATGACAAACGTACCACAGCCACCGACACCCCTATCCAACACCACAACACAATGGGAACCCACAAAGTCAACATAACCTCTGGAAACCCTAGCCAACAGCACAACACATTGTCAATTTCTTCACATCATCTGCAATGCAGCATCCATTCAGTCACCACAGAAAGTAGTCATCTGAGCAGCTACCCGCAAATTGCTGCAGTGCTCGCATACACCACTCGCACACCACCGTCTTCTTCGATGTAAACAAATATATCATATGTTTTGCTTTTCACTCCCCCAAACTTTTCGTACACTCTTAAACCCACTCGATCCTGAAAACCATGTTTTGAAACCCCTTCCAGAGCCACACTATCCTCCGATACACCATGGCAGCATTTCCAGGAAATGTTCATGCACAGCACGCTTCCCTCCAGTCAACGAGTGGCAGCGTCCAATGTTCGCCGACATCACGGCATACTGCAAGCCAATGAGACTTTTGTCCACGGAGCTAACAGGGAAATGGGTGTCAGTTCTTTGCAACAAAAGTCCTGGTCGGATTTCCACCAAACACACAAAAGCACACTTTCAGAAACAAGCCCCCGCTCCTGCCCCAAATTTGGTTAAAATACATCCAGCCGTTTGGGCTGTAGCCATGCGCAAAGTTTATGCCCATTTAGTCTATGGAAAAAAAAATGTTTTTTGACCCCCCTAGTAACTTTACCCCTCCTCTACAAAACCTCACCCAACTTTCCAAAGAAATTCAGCGGGCCCCATATACTTTTTTATCCAAATTCGTCCATGACGAGCAAAGTTATAAGCTGCCGAAAAAGTAGTCTTCCTATGGGTTTAAAAACGTAACCTTAACTACACGGCGCTACCGCGGGCAATGTAATATGTATATATATCTCAGTGAAAAAACTTTGTTAAAGGGACGTTGTGATTAAGCTGCACTATTAAAAACCTATGAAATTTAGGGCTTGGTCTTAGCTCATGGTGCACATGCATGGGGCAATAAGCAGCCCTCAAACACACAATTCATTTGTACACATGATGATGAACTTTAATGTTATTGTCATTTTCTGGTGATGTTGTTTCTTTCTTCCTTACTTTAGTTTCTCTATATGTGCCTCTGATGTTTATGCATTATGGGTCTTCATATGTATTGTTTGTACTAACACAAGTGTGCAGTATGTTTTGAATTATTAGCTATTTTTTCCATGTTTAACATTAGTCAAAACACTGATAGGTTTGTATTTATATTTATTATTTTACTGGCCAATATTACCAGATTAAAATACTTAATCCATGGTGCATGGTGCACCCATTGCCTATGTGTATGTATTATTAGGCTGCTGTATTAACAACAACACTCAAATATAACTTTTTTTTTAAATTAGTACATTTTTTAATGCATTAAGTAGTTCATGAGAGATCTCCCGATCACCCCTAATATCTTGCTAGCAACATTGTAAACAAAACCCATTGTAGGGCTTTTTCAACAGGATTAATTTGATATGTGATGTCGTCATTAATGTCATCAATGACATTTGTGATGTCATCTTTGATGTCCTGGTTGTGAGACTTACCACTGCATGGTGGTGGCACGAGTTATGGTTGCTTAGCTTACCATAACTGGCGAATTTCTGGGGTTGTTCCATTTTAATTCTGACCATAGTGTCCCTTTAACAATGTTTTTTCCCTGAATTTAATAGGTTTTTATTAGTACAACCTAACCCTAATGTTCCTTTAACAAGTGTTTCACTGAATTTCATAGTTTTTTTTTACCAGACCCCCCCTTAATTTGCTATACAAGTTCCTTATATCTTACTCAACCCCAATGTAGCAGCTGCGGAGTCAGCAGACAGTACAAAAGTCAGCGGAAGCTGGTAGCATCAACAAAACCCAGAAGAACAGAGGACAACAGAAAATGTTGTACCCTTCCACCAACAAAAACACATACATAAAACAACAGTACTTACATTTACTACAGGCAAATATCACAATTTTCTATTTTTTACAGAAACGGCAAACACAGTAGAGGAGCTAGAAGAAAACGTTCCTAAAGAAGAAATGAAGGATGATGAAATCTTTAATGGTACAAAATACATCTTTCAATGTAAACAAATAATGTACTTTATACACAGCTCATTGAAATAATAATGTCTTCTTTTCTTATAGGACATACTTTACTTGAAGAAAATACACTACAAATCAATTATGGAGAACCCCATCAATCAGAAAGACAATCCCAATCCCCAATTGTACAGAATGAAATCATGATGTTGTCTGAAAAATTGGATTAACTTCGCAATGACTTTAAAGAACTTCTTAATTATGTTAAAAATCTTGTCATTTGAAATGTTGATTATCACTGTCCTACTTGCACCTTTCAACCTTGCCCTCAGCAATCGCTCCAATCAAATTCATAAAATATAAATGAAAGACGGTTTGATTACATTTCTCTCCCTCCCTCCCCCGATGATGACTTTCTAGAAATTCAAAATTCTCCCAGGTATGTCTCTCCATCCCTTTCATAAATAAATGTATTTTTTAACCTATAAATATCTAGTATATTATTCTGTGATAAATCTTTAATTTTTTATGTTACACCCCAATCAGTAGGCCATGGATTTAAGGACTGTTTCGGGAGGTCTGTTTATAATAAGGGGCATCCGTGAACATCGTATCATGTCTGTACATGTCCGGTCTCACATCACACACTTTTAATTAGTCTGCAGACAGCGCACCTGATTGCAGACATCCATGCGCAAGCGCCCCGTGTCTCCCATTCAAAAGGATCTGCAGAAACCCGCAGCCACCATGGACATCCCTGGACATCATCATGTGACCGTACCTGTTTGGTGTAACAACGTGTCCGTGGATGCTTTTCCAGCCAATCTAGGATTTTTCAAGGTCAAAGTGTATCCTTCAAGAGCTTGTAGACCCATTCTTTGTTGATCTGTTGACTTTTTCCAACTTTACAAGGCATATTTTTGACTCAGTACTACGCGGACAGTTGTGCAGTTCAAGAACGGTTCTTCTGAAGGCACCCACCCATTACTTTTAGTCATTCTCAATCTGGCTATCCAGGATAGAGCACCTGAGAGTACCTGCTTTGCAAACCAGTTATCAAAAATCTCAACCTGCTCCAATGCATCAGTCATGGCAATCCCTCCACCCCAGAGGCCACCACTGCCACCACCAGATGGAGGACATGGACAGGGGAACAGGCATGGTGATGTGGAGGAGGATGTTGCAGAACAGGAAAATGAGGTAGAGGCAGTTTCTACCTCCATCATCCGGAGAGACTCATGGGTGTGGTGGTTTTCTACCCCCATTGGGGGGTGTACCAAAAGCTCGGGCTGCCCAGGTGAAACGCAGTGTGGAGTCATACTCAGTTTTGGAAGACCTGGGCCGTACTCTTTTGGGACCCCCTCCACGTGCCACCACACTTGATCCAACCACCCAGGTGCTCTGAAAAAGGCTGTTACATTCGCTGGGTTATCTTCCTCTACCCCATCTTCCTCAACCGCTCCTGCCACCACACAGGCTACTTTTGTCGGGCACAAGATCCCACTGGCTGCCTCACATGCCACAGAGCTGGCTGTTGATCCTTACCTTTTGAGGGTCACAGTCTTCTGCAAGTACTGTGACACACTGCTCTGCAGGGGGGGCAGTTTTGGAGTGTTTTCGAGGTTTCAGTCAAGGAGAATGTAAAACACTACCCGTACCGGAGATTTAAGGCATGGTCAACATCTTCCCCTTCCGTATCTGTGGTTGGTGCCCCTTCACTCCCTTCCCTTCCTTCCCTCGCCCACCTTCCCTCCTCGCCTCTCCAACAAAAAACAAAATTTAAAACAAATATAAAAACCAGAAATACCGAAATGAGTTTTCTTTGGGGCCACCTTTCATAGTTTAGAACAAAAAATAAAATCACAGGACTTTTTGCAGCCTGCATAGACCGCGGACACCTGAAAAATTCCAGGTGGGGGTGAGGGAATTAAAATCAATAGACATTGTTTGCAAAAGAAAATGGTGACTCTTAAAAGAAAATGTTTACAAATGTTGGGGGTTTTATATACTGAACTAATACATGTTCTACTGAACATAATACTTTTTTGTAACTTTCACAAAAACTGCTTCTAGTTTTTTTCTCTTTCTGCTTTTTATTTACTACAACTACTGAAAAATACTTCACTACATATTTCAGGTGCTCACAAAAGCTGTTTCAATGGATTTTGTATATTCAAAAGAAAAATCTGATTTCGAAAATCAGTCAACTGCACTGCATCTCCTAGAAAAATATTCACAATATCAAACTTGACACTTTCATTTTGAAAAGATATCATTCCACCATCTGGCATAAAAAGCACATACAAATTTGTTTGCATTGCGCCTTGCTTTCTCGATGTGTGGACAAAATAAATTAGTATGTTTTTTCACATTTGTTTTTGAGCTACCCGAGAAAGAAAATCTTCGAATGTGAAAACAGTTCCATTAACTTTGCAAATATAGCCTTCATGGCAAACTGTAAGGAAACTCCATTGACATAGCCCAAACTGTTGCCTCCACAGTGAAACACAATGATTTCTGGTTGCTTCAAAGTAACCATACCCTCGCGAAACTGGAGCAAGTCCATCCACTTCATTACTCAAACTCCATTCCAGGAACCATCAAATTCTTCAAATCCAAGTTTCACAGGTAATCCACACTGCTTACAGTACACCTTCATCTAATGGATCCAAAGATTGGCCCCAAAATCCAGACACCCAAAGCCATAGCCATAGCCATCTTCACTGCACACAACAAAGATAACTTTTGCTATGCAGTCTTCCTGTACACCACAATCACGAATCATGATTGGCTAATCCCCCAATCTCTGCGGACATGTACAATTGTCTGCGGTTTCCTCAGTTCCATTTCCATGCGAGGCATCCTTACGAAACCGGCTGACACGTCTGATGTCCCAGGACTACTGCTATGTCCACTGGCACCATATCACAGGCTGCCCTGCTAACTTTTTTACTTTTATGTTTGTAACACTCCCTTATTGGCTGCTTTCAAACAGTCACACATCCATCCACCAATCGCATCCAAAAATTCTACATGTAACCCTGTCATCTCAGTTCAACACTTCAGATGTACTCTTGAACTCTCAGAGTACATGTCTCCTGTTACTCAAAGCCACCTGCATCAAAAACAACTGTGAAACTCTCCAACATTTCTATTTGCAGATTCAACATCTACATCTAACAAGACATAGTACAGGTATGCTTATATTTGAAAGGAATTTTTTCAACACATTTACAACACTTTGCTGCCACTAACCCTGTAATAAGCTTCTGAATAAGCATATAATCTTGTTAACCACTCTATCAAATGCCATGTATTGCAGCATTCTGCACCTGCTCACATCAAGTTGGAGTTACATGTACTGCCAACATATTAAACTTCTACACACCAAGTGTGACTAAACATGTTCTACAAATCAGAAAAAAGTTTGAAACAGTGCTGCTGTAAATGCACATATGCATTGTTTAACTTTTAACAAAATGCTCCTAAAAAGAAAATGTTTAAATATACAGCATTTTCCATTGTTCAGTCCAAATAAACGTTATACTTTTCAACGTTTTTCATTACATCCCTTATAGTGCCACTATTCTCCACCTCCTCAAGCCTATGTGTATATTGCCAAAGTATCTATATACAACACTTCTCCTTGCATATAAAGTACTGTTCTTTTCCAAACACTACTAAAAGACAATGTACAATGCTCCCACTACAATCTGCCATTGTATTACCACTGGGCCACAGTTTTCCTATTCTTTCAAAACACTGCAACACGTTACAAATACTTTGCACCTCAAACACAGCACTTCTCTTATTACAATCACCAGCACAAAACTAACCTAGATATGCATCTTTTTCACACACCCATGTTTGACCTGTTCCTCATAATGTCCCAAACAGCAATATTCATAGCCCAATTCTTCTAACAACATGGTTACCATAGTTTACTACATCACCCAAAACATAACTATATTAACTCTTTTTTCCCAACAACACCTCCTACCTTAATAAATAACAACCTCTCTTACTAAAAGTACTTCACCATTATCACATATACCCACTAACTTTCTTTTACAATTACAGGAAAAAAGACGATTGATGAAGACAGCTACCAAAGAAAGAACACTCTTCACAGACTACAAAGTACGTACATTAATAGAACATGTACATCTCTCTAACTGTAACAAAGTTCGTTCACTATACATTAGCCTAGAGTATTTGTTTCTACTCAATAATATTATGTTTCACTCTTACTCATTATATTGCAACATTCACACTCTTACCATTTCCATCTAAACATTGCTTTATATTCAATACACCACCCAATCCTTACTGCCTAACAACACATTAATCTCTCATCAGCTTATATACCACAATTTCACTTCCTTACTATTCTATACCGCTATACACATGTGGTCCTAATTTCAACCTAACTATTGTCAAACCCATGGCATTCCAAATCACTAACGTACATTACATTACACACATTAAACACACTTCTTCACCCCTTTCTCATTACACCTATATATTCCTCATACCTATGCACTAAATCACACCATTATAACAACCACTGTTTTCCTGAAAACATCATAATGTCCACACTTATTCAATCACACCACCACTCCCTTACTCACTAACAGGAGTTCATCACACCTGCACAGCCTCCTACTCTTACAACCTTCCCAACTAAATCTATTATCCCACTGCACATTCAAACAACACTCTATTCCTCTGTACAATCACACCTACACACAAATAATGCATAATGCATGCATAAACATAGCACAACTTTCAAACACAAACTTTCTTGTTTTCCCAAAAACCAGAACAGAATGCCTACTAAAAACCAAAGAAAAGAAAAAATAGAGCGGATTGAAATAAAAACAAGCCTAATAGTCTTCCACCTCTAAAACAATTTATATAAAACATGAAAACAAAACAGCTAGTAACCTCACTCAACAAAACTAAACCGGTCACCACTACAAAAAGTAAGGCCCAAACAAAACTTCCAGTGTACAAATGGACATGCAGCTCAATATGTAATGTAGACCAACAATCCTTCAAATCTTTACAAAAATTCCTCAATCACTATGTGAAACTAAAAGAGAAGAATTAAATAAAAACTTTACAAATCATGGACTCCTGCCCAGTGCAAATCCACACTGCACAAGGACATTCATTAGCCTGCATTTCAGGAACTGCTTGCAAAAGCACTTTCCACCACATTAAAAAGTTAGCAACACTCCATGCTGCTTTACGAAAACCATGTGCATATATACTACTGTACTATGCAAAAACTCCTGCTCTAAAACTGCAACATTTAAATATCATCCTCCTACATGGAACAGTGAAAGACCTCCTTTGAGAAATAAAGCACATCCAAAGTAAATATTTTTGAACTGTAGTTGACTTAGAAAATTCAGTAAGTTTAGAAAACATTAGCAGAAACCTCACAAACACCAACCTCCTTACAAACACATACAAATTAGAAATAGCTAAGTTTCCAAACATACCTGCCGAAATACCAGACCAAGTATTTGTCTGCTGTTGCAGAACTTTTTATAAAAAAATCACAAAAATAGTAGATATAGCCTACAAAATAGAGGACAATGAGAAATTGCAATTGTTCCAATTAGCTTTATATCTTACAACTGAAAATAAATACAAAATAACTGACCCTTTCAACAGTTTGCTCATTCTGCAATACAAATCTTGACAATAACCACATTCCATCACATGCTATCACAAATATTCCCACTTACATAAGCTCTCCAACAACCTAACTTGCAGGAGAGCATTATAATCCAAACAGTACACCAATGTCTAGCTATAATAGACTTTCAAACGAAAACAGCATCATTTCCTCCATCTGAGTTACTTGGCGCATTTGTGGCAAAGTAGTATATTTCCCATTAGATCTTAAAGAAAATGTAGAAACTCTAGGAGTACAATGGCCAATAGATCAATATTTGATTGTACTAGTTAATGGTGTATCAACAAAAGACAAAAGAAATTGGCAACAACTAGTCGACTTAAACAAAGTTAGACAAGCCGTACAATATCTCAAAGAAAACAATGAATACTACAAAGATATACACAAGATTCACCAAAAACTGGGCAATTTGAACATGTAGATCATGTTACTCTAGCCAAAATGTAAGACCAGTATACAATTCACCCACTACACTCCAGACACCAGAGAAGATACATAAGAAACATTTGAAATGTGTCAAGCCAAAGGATCCCAAATGAGCATATGGAAGAAAAGTGTAGAAGCATTTTATTTTCCTCTACTCTTTCACTCTTTCCTACAGGAAAAGGAAGATGATTTGATGACAGATACACACACATTACTGCATCAGAATATCATCCTTCAAAATGTATTCTGAAGACCCCAGATTCAGACATAATGTAGAAAACATGTTCCACCTCCTGCTTGAAAGTGAAATTGCAACTCTACTTTAGGGAGTTGCATGCACATTTAAACCAGGTTCAATTGTTTAAACATATAAGCAACCCAACTGCTTCAAAAGATAAAAGAGAGAGATGTAGTTGTGCAGTCAAGTATCACAAATACCTTGGCAAACATGTGTGCTACAAAAGATTACTGGTTCAGAGGGCACACTGATGTAAGGTGATAGATAAGGAACCTTGGCACACCCACATAGTGTGTTGCTTTAGGTTGTGCAGAATATGCATGGGATGACTTGCAAGACATTTTACGCACTGCAAACCAAAATGTAGAGAGAATAGGTATACAAACATGAGGAGATCTTTGTTCTCTTGACCATGTCAATGTATCAAGGTACTTTCAGCAACACTTCATTGCCATGCTGCACTTAATCTGCAATTAAACTACCCGGAGAAGTGGAACACTTCTTTGGAGAAAAGGATATCAATCCGGAGGAGCACCACACATCCACATGCTTTTGTGGATAAAGGATGCTCCCAAATGTGTCCATGACAATGATGCCACTGTATTATAATACATTAACTGAGACATCCCTTCAGAAACCACGCAGTGACCTACGTACACAAATCTTACCCTTCCAAAACCATAAGTGTGGCAAATACTGCCAATGTCAATTTAAAAACAAAGGTACATACTAAATCAAATGTCACTTTGGGTTCCCTAGACCAGTTTGCAAAAAAGGACAAATAAATAGCTTGATGTCTTCTGTTAAACAGTGTAAAAGGCAATTACCCTAAAAAACATGCAACATTAAAAGGAACAAAGCATCCAATAACATCAATAATTACATTGCAATCAATGCCCTATTGTGGAATGCACACAGAGACTTACAATGCGTTGCAGACAATTCCACTGCAGTTGCAAGATATGTCATAGCTTATCCCACCAAAGCTGAGAAAACAGAGCTAAAAGACCTCTTGGATGACATATCATTTGACAAAACACTGGCACAAACATTGTACATCTTGTGTATAAAAAATACTCTCCCATAGAGAATGCAGGTGCTACGAAGTTTAAACATTGTCTGACTAAATCTTGGTCCAGCTTCATCACGAAAAAGAGTACTCAAATCCTACCATGAGATAGAAAGAATAGCCACACATGATACCAACACCAGGACATTTAAAAAAAATGTGTAATTGACACATACTACCCAAACAGAAGTACTAAATGTGTGCCTGCACGACATAGCCCAAAACTACGAAATGAGGAACAGCTCACCATTTATCTAGAAGTCACTGGAGAAATTGACCATGGTTTTAAAGATGAAACTAAGACGTGTAGCTCTAAAAATTAGAAAACTCTGCTCCTGTATGTAAGTGGGGAAACTGGTACTGGCAAAACATTATTTATTAAAATAATCATCACAAGTCTACAAGACTTAACAAACAACAACCTTTCAGCTGTTGTAACATCCCCACATGTTTATCTGCCTAAACATAGGAGGAATAGCCTTGCTCCGACTACTGCTCCCCCCAGTAAAACACCAAACGAAATCTGGAATACTACAAATTGTCAGCAGAAGCTGCTACGGGAGCACGCAGAATTCTGAAACAAATGAAAGTGCTGATAGATGAAGTAAGCATGGTTTCCAACCTCATGTTGGTGTTAATTCATCTCAGAATGCAAAAAGTCCTAAAAAGCCAATGCGAAGAAGTGCTTGGAGGAAACCATGCTGTTGATTTTGGAGACCTCCTGCAGTTAACACCAGTACATGGTCAACCTATGTTCAAAACATTAGGACACAAACAATGCTGTAACAAGCTCGGCAGCATTGGAATTGTAAATCTCTGACATCAGTTTCGCTACAGAGAACTAACTCAAAGCATGTGTCAGTCTGCAGATCTCACCTATGCTAACATTTTAAAAAGCATTGGAACTAGTCTGTTTACTAAAGATACAAAATACATGTTAAAAATTAGACTAATCCATGAGCTATATGGGCAAACACATCTGCCCCTGATGCCATGGAACATTATCTCAACAGCTGTAGTCAATTCAATGATACAATGTTAAAAAAGAAATGCAACCTATACAGCATATCTGCTCTACAGACCAAACTAGAAGTGCAGCGCATGACACTCCCTATGTGTCCCTGGGGCCGCCAACAGCACATAACTGCTCTCTTGCACTTTTACTGCTTCCTCCCACTAACTCAACCCCCCCTCCTCTTTCAGAGCTGCCAGAGCACCAGGGGACCACTCCGGTGGTGATAGTGCGCGGTACAAATGTCCTTTAACATTAACATTAACAAGCAACAGCATGCTTAAATAGCTGAGATGAATGTATCTCCAACACAGCTGGATTAGAAAAAGTATTGACTCTTTGTCTAAAGCACAGAGTAATTCTAAAACATAACCTTGACGTAGAACAAGGTTTAGTCAATGAGCAATTGGTACAGTTTCCAAACATATCCACACGACAACAACAGTTTGTCAACATCCACTTTAAAAAAATAGGCCACACAATAGCATGTTTCCTTCTTTTCAAAAACATGTACGTATGCAGAGGACAATTCTCTCTATCTCTGCATATGCCATCACTATTCACAAATCGCAAGATCTAACACTAGATCATGCATTGATTGGCATTGGCAGCACAGTCTTCAAAGAAGGTATGAGTTACTTAGCACTTTCACATCTCCGTACACTTGTTGGGCTATTCCTATTTAACTTTGATGCAAACAAAGTCAACACTGACATTCCTTGCATCCGAGAATACAACAGGCTACATGCACTGTACACCCCCATTTAGATATGTACCCTGTATCTCAAAAAAGAAAACCTTTAAAAAGAAAATGAATTATTGGCTGAATCTGAAACGGCACTGGATACCTGGCCACCCTCTAATCTTGGGCCCAGGTCCCCTCAACCGCCAGTTGCACACCTGCACTGCCTCCCTGGCAACCCCCACACTTGGGTACGGTTTTCTGTATCCCTACAGTCACCTACCAACACCTGACACCTGATGTCTACACTTACTCTTGCACTTGCCACCAGGAAAAAGGTCTTGAGATGCTTCCGGAACCAGAGATGGTTCTCCTCAAGTTTCAGGGAGTCAGGAGGCTGTTCCAGAGAAAGGCCCCAGCCAAAGAAAGAGATCTACCACCAACTTATTGCTTGGAGAAGCGACTTTTCCTGAGGGAGTTGGAGGAGGATGAGCAAAGAGCTTGAGAAAGAAGATATTTAGGAAGGGAGAATTGAAGGTATTGAGGCCTCAGGCCCCAAAAGGCCTTATGGACAATGCAGAGGGTTTTGAACTTAATCCTCACAGCCACTGGGAGCCAGTGCAGAGATTTCAGTCCTGGAGAGATACAATGTATAGTACAATACACCGTTAAAATATGCCAACATGTATCTAACTACATCCATAACAATACAACAGTAATTTTAAAATCCAAGACAGTTTAGAATACGTTAACAGGTATGTAAGTACACCCATAATAAAACAAAACTAATGTTAAAATCCAAGACAATTAGAATATGGCAACAGGTATCTAACTAATTTTCATTGTAACACACTAGAAATATGCCATCACAGTTATTGTTACTGCAAAACATCTTGGAAAATCCAATATAGTTAACGGGTATCTAACTACTTCAAACATACCTTTAATTACAAAACACGACAAACAAACATCCTATCACACTCACACTTACACTATATCCATGATGCCACATACAAGTATTCTGTAACATGTACATTCTTGTAAATGCCAGAAAACTGCATTTCCAATGACCCAATTACTATTTAATGTCAATACAACAACAGAGTACCACACACTAATGTTGTACTAAACATAGTACATATAATGTACTCTTTATGAGGGTCAAAAAGTAAATATATATGTACAATTACATTCAATTATATGGTTTAAATGATCGTATTTAACACATTTTTTCACAGGACCAGAGAATCCAGCTTAATTACCATATGCAATTAAGCAACCACTCCCAGTATTATCCATATTTTTTCTTCACAAATACAAACTCCATAAGCACTCTCCTCCATTCTACTATGATCATGGAGGTGTAACCTTGCAGCGACTACTGCTCCCCCCAGTAGAACACCAAAACACTATGCTCCATTCTACTACGATCATAAATACCATGCACACCTTAATTGCATCATTCTGCCATATTGCAAATACTGTATAATCCCACTTCAGTACTTGTAATGAATATATGCATATATTACTATGTATATTACTATGGTCATGGCCAGTGTCCAGATTCTGAAGAATCTGGCCATTGGCCTCAACCACCACAATAGAATTAAACCATAAGTATGTGCAATACACCTTCAAATAACAAGACTAACCCTAAACCTCCACACCCAAATGACATCCACGGACAGTAAAATTGACCGCAGACTCTGCTGCACCTATAAAAACAGCTGCATATCAATCTTTTCCCCAGCCCTTTCCAGGCACTTTTTGGGTCAAAAAATAACTCCAAATGTAATTTCCAGACTTTTGTCTCACTGTGCTGTCTGCAGACAATGGTGGTAGTCCATGGATCCAATATGGTGACTGTTTTGAAAATGATGATGTACCTCACATTTTTGAACAGCCAATCAGTGTGCATCTCTGATGCCCATGGGGGATGTCCATGATCAAAAAATGAGAAAAAAAACAAATGGAGAAATTGCTGTATTATTTTGACCTAAAAACAAAATGTACTTTTTACTTTTAGCACTTTTTGTTTAACTCACCACCTACCAGAGGTAGCGGCCCTATAGATATAGATATGGTTACATTGCTGAACTCAAAGAAAGAGCACATTTCGCTGGTTTATAACTTTGCCACCCTGGATGAATCCTCACTAAACTTAGCAAAAAACGTACATGCCCCCTAAGAATGATTCTGCAAAGTCTGTAATAAATATGGTACAGAGCTATTTTCCTAGGTGAAAAAAGTAAATGCGGCTTCCGCCTAGTCTGTGGACACCGCAGTAGTCTGCGACAACGTTGTGAACAAACAATTTGAAAAACACATCTGGTGTTATTTGATAGCTGAAAGAGGATGTGGAAAGGGTAAGGTAGTGGAATGAAGATAATATGGAACTGTTTTTCTCAGTGAAAAAGGGATGTGCAGGTGCCACTGAGTCTGTGGTCACCTCTTGCGGTCCATGGACATTATATGGATGGTGGGGGTCTCTGGTGAATTTTGTTATGTGAAGGTGGATTGTTTGTACTTGTTATATGTTTGAAATGAATTGTAGTGTTTGTGGCCATTGGCCATATTCTTGGGGGCATGGCCCTCAAATATCTGGCCACTGGCAACACATAATATAGAAAAATGTTTATAGTAATTATAGGTAATGCAGGGGAGTGTTCAGTATTTGTAATATGGTGGAATGATATAATTAAAGTGTATATACTAGTTATGAGTGTACTACAATTGAGGATAGTACTCCTTGATGTCATTGTATCCTTATTAAATGGTTAAAGAATACCTTTAGCAGCATGGACCGGGCACTGGAATGGCTGATCTGTTTTCATCACTAACCGCCTTTCCCAGCTGCAACTGGGCTGTTTGTACTCCACTACCTCACTGTGTACTTGCAGAGTACTGCAGGGTTGTATCCTATCATTGCAGCAATTACACTGTTATGTTAATGACACACAGCTTTTCTTAAACTTCCCTGAACTAATTTGTTCTCCTCCTTCTTTATCCCTGATTGTCTGACCACCATTGAGACATTGTGTGCGGCTAACAATCTCTTTCTCAGTAGTGTATATGATATTTATGATTGTAGTACAATTCAGTATAGTGATCATTGCAGTCTCATCCACCTTTTACACGGTGAACCATTGTATCCTTATTAAACAGTCACATGATACTTTTAGCATCATGGATCAGGCATTGGACTGGTTCATCTGTTTTCCTCACTAACGGCACTTTCCCAGCTGCCACTGGGCTGTTTGTACTCCACCATCTCACTGCGTACCTGCACAATACCAGAGGGTTATATCCTATCATTGTGGCAATTACATATCTATTTCCTCCCTTGGCTCACCTGATGTATTTCTTCTTTTCTCATTTCTAGTCTTATGTTAATGACTCACATCTTTCCTTAAACTTCTCTAAACTAATCTGTTCAAAATTTTTATGCCTGATTGTCTAACCGCCATTGAGACATTATGTGCCACTAACAATATCTGTCTCAATGCCAGCAAGACAGAGATATTTCTTATTATGACACCTGTACACTGTTTTTCTAGTACCCTGTGGCTGCTTTGTTTGGCCGTCTACTCTTACCATTCTGTGAGGCCAAACACTTTGAGGTTATTTTTAAACCTTTTCTCTCTTTTACTCCTTACATTTTGGAGCTTGTAAAGAACACCCATGGTTTGAGTTTGACATCCTTACAGGCATCGCAATGTGCCTTACCTTCCCTCAGAAGCTGAATGTCTGTAGAGACCTGGTACTGTGAAGGCTGGACTACTGCAACAGCCTCTTCCTTAACCTCCCCATTTGTTGTCTATACCACCCTTTGGCTAATCTACAATAGGGATGCAAGACTTATCCTTGGCCTGAAGCCCGGGGATGGTATTGCTGTAGCCCGAAAATGTGTACATTGGATCCTGCTAATTGCAAGGACTATAATATGTCCAACTTTGTTTACCTAAATACTGCACTGCTACAGCGCTCCGCTGTTGTAACGCCAATACTCTGCTTGCGAAATGCATTTTGAAACAGAACACATAAGGCATGTCTCTGGGCCTGATTCCGAGATTGGAGGTAGCCATGGTGCTATTTGTGCCATGGCTGCCTCCAATACCGGGACAGGCACCAGTCTTGTTCAATGGGGATTTACCAGTGCATTCCGACCCTGGAGGGACCAGTAAGTTCCCATTGAACAAACCATTCCCCCATTCCCATTTGAGCCCCCATAGGGCTCAATGGGAATGGGGAGGGTGCTAATAAAGGGCTCATGACTAGCAAGCCCGTTATTAGCGCCCTGGTCCCTTAGCGGGACCCCTAACGGACGTGTGGTCAGACCACGTGTTCCTTACGGTTCCCGCTCACATCCCTTACTGGTCCCGCTAAGGGACCTCGGAATTGGGTGGTAAGGGATTACCGGCACCGGTCTCCTTACCGGTGCCGGTAATCCCTTACCGCCCAACTCATAATGACCCCCTCTGGTGCATCTCTTTAGAACAACCTTCCTGCTCCTTTTATACTTGAGCAGGACTTCCTTAAGTTCCGAAAACTTCTCAAAACTGTGCTTGTGTGTTCATGTTTTACGTAATCCCTTCCTTGCTAACTCATACCACTGACACTGGTGGCTTGGTCCATCATAATCTTCACAGGTTCCAGGTCCTATATCTAGTCAACACAAGTACACCCCTCCACACTTCAGCATTACTGTTGTGGATGGGTGTACCACAAACTTGGAACTCCTTTGCTCCACCAGGTAATTAGTGGCCTCCCACTTTGGCATGCATTGGTACTTTCCTTTTGGGCTTCTATGAGCACTTGGTAATCCCTCCTCCTCTTTCCATTCATGGACTTCCTTTACCACACAATGCATATGTGCATTTATAGCAGCAGTGTGTACAATTTTCTTGGATTAGCAAGAGAAATGCATATGGGAAAGATGAGTACAACATCTTTAAGTGGCAGTTGGTGTGTGGAAGTTTAATATGCTGATAAGGTTATCTGTAAAGTTTTTTTTTTAAACTAATTGATGGATAAATGTGTGATTGTTTCAAAGCATGCAATAAGGGAATGGTACACACATAACAGTAAAATGGGTAGAAGGCCTGTCTTGTGCGATTGTGTGCACGTGCAATATGTGTTTTTTAAGAAAGCATGACCTAGAGATGGGACTGCAGAGACCACAGAAAATTGTTTCTGTGGTTTGTTCATTTTCTCTAGTATACTATTGTCCATCATTTCGATGGACATAGTAGGCAATACTAATGGGAATGTTGGAGCATCTTATGGAGTCTAACTACTTTACTGAAAAATGTAAAGTAGATGAAATGTATAAGCTTACATGTTTTTACTTCTATTTCATATCTGTGAAAGGTGGTTCCTAGGTTCCTAAGAGGAACCTTTTTTGTTAGTGTTTTTTTTTTATTTGAATTCTTTTTAGTTTTTGCAGGAGAGGCCAGGAAGTTAGGTGGGGAGGGAATTAAGGGAAGGGGCTGCAAGCACAGCAATGGAGCGGCAGGCGAACAGGGGAAGATATTGGGGGTGCATTACATCTAAGCTAGGTGGCAGTGTTTCTCATACTCCTTGATTGCAGCCTCGAAAGCACTTTGGAACACTTCCACCCTGCAAAGTCATGTGTTGCAGTATATACAGAGTACAGTTATCTTTGAAAGATAAGGATTTTATAGCTTGCAAGGTAGCTGGTAGGATCTTGTGCCTCACAGGAGTAGCTAGGAGATTGGGGAATGCCACTGTTTTTAGTTAAAACTTTGTACATAGGTCAAAACTGCAGATATATTGGGGGTAAGTAAGTTGTAGCAAATTAGGGTGCACTGGTAAAAACAAATGAAATTCAGGGACGTTATGGTTAAGTTGCACTAATAAAAACGGTTGTTAAAGGGAAGTTATGGTTACACATAAAACTGAAAACCCCCAGAAAAGTGCCAGTTATGGTAAGCTAAGCAACCATAACTCGTGCAACTACTGTGCAGTGTAAACACTAACACCGAGGACATCAAAGATGACATCACAAATGTCATTTTTGACATCATTGATGACATCACATATTACATTAATTGCCATAAAAAGTTCCTCCAAGGGGTTGTGTTCACAATGCTGGTAGCAACATGTCAGAGATGATTAGGAACCTATTATGAAGTATGTCATGTATTAAAGAATGTACTCATCTAAACAAAATATTATATTGGATTGTTGTTGTTAATACAGGAAGGTAATCATACATACACATAGGCACAAAGTGCTCTTCCTATGGGTTGAGCAACTTAACAATAACTACAGGTCCGCTACAGCTAGTGCAGGCACTGTAATAAATAGATATATATGCGTATATTACACGGTTTGCAGTAGCGGCCGTGTACTGATGGTTAATTTGCTAAACCCATAGGAAGAACACTTTTTGGGCGGCTTATAACCTTGCCCCACCTGGACGAATCCTCACAAAACTTTACAAAGTATATATATAAAGTTTGGTACGTTTTGATCATGGGGGGGGCAAAGTTAGAGGGGAAGTCCCAAAATGTGTAGTTTTTCCCATAGATGCTATGGAAAACAAATATTGTTCATGCCTACAGCTCAAAGCGCTGAACGGATTTTCATCAAATTTGTGCCAGGATCAGCGGCTTGGTCCCAAAAGATGTAAATCTGTCCAGTGTTTTGTTTTTGAAACAGCCAACAATTAGGTAAAAAAGAATGAGTGATATCTGGGTTTAGTCTGTGGCCTCAATTCCCTTCTCGGTCCATGGACGGACCTCTGATTGGTCCAGAGGATGGCGTGATGTCCGCAGACATCGGAGGCACCTGGTGATTAGATGTAGAAGAGCCTGAGGTGCAACATATGTTGAATCCTCGGACACTGATAGGTGTACAGGGATAGTGCGGCATGGAGAAAAGTTCTGCAAAACACATTTGGGGTTATTTGGTGGTGGAAATAGGGTCTGGGAAGGATGGGCGAGTGTAAAACATATGACATGGGGCTTTTTTTGAAGGTGGAAAAAGGTTGGGCAGGTGTGGTAGCACTCCGCAGACACCTCAGTAGTTCACGGACAGTGCCGTGAATGGACGGCTTGGGAAACACATTTAGAGTTTTTTGGTGGGTGAAAGAAGGTTTGGAAAGGGTAGCAGAGTGGAATAAAGATGATATGGAGCTGTTTGTATAGGTGGAAAAAGGGGTTTGCAGATGTCGCTGAGTCTGCAGTCAATGTCGGTGTCTGCAGACATAATTTTGATTGCATGGGGTTCAGGGTGAGTTTTACTAGTTGCCAGTGTATGGTACATACTTGTTATATTGTTAATTGTATTGTACTCGTTGTGGCCAGTGGCCACCACAGTAGTAATATGTGTATAGCAATTAAATGTAATGTCGTAGGAGTATGGGCAGAATCATCGTAGTACTAATATCAATTATAGCAAATGTAGTGGGAGTATAATGTGTTTGTAATATGGTGGAATGATTTAATTAAACTGTATATGGTACTTATGAATGAGAATAGTGCTTATAGAATATGCATTTGATTATACTTGGCATGGTTACCTAATCCATAGCGTTATGAAGCTGGAATCTCTGGTTCAATTTCTGTGCAAAAAAAAGTATCATTTGTTAAGCAAGACAGTTTAAAAGCTTTAATTTTATACATTTTTACATATAGATTTACTTTTTTGACATTAAATATTCATTGGGTCATTGGCAGAAAAAAAAACATACTGGATTAACAAAAAAGGTTTCAAATTATGTGAGTATAAGTGTGATAGTATGTTTGTTTGAAGTATTTTTTGATTAAGGGAATGTTCAAAATAGTTGGATACCTGTTGGCACATTCTAAGTACGTTAGAATTTAGAGGATGTTTTGTTGTTTTAAGAACTGTGATGGCTTATTTGAAGTGTGTTGCAATTGAGGGTATTTTTCAAGTAGTTAGATACTGGTTGGCATATTCTAACTATATTGACTTTTAAAAGTACTATTGTAATATTATGGATGTAGTTAGATACCTCTTGGTGTATTCTAACTGTTAATTGTGGTACCGTTTAGTGACTACATATGGGTTAAAGGAATATTAAGATATTAAGGAGGCATTTTTTAGATTTGCTGGTAATCTATGTTTTGGAGTAACGGAGGTGTCATTACATTTAATGCAATGTAAACAGTGCTGCCCAATCGGATAATAATCAAATTCCCCATTCTCAATGAGAATGGTGCGGTCGCAGTAGTTAGTGGAATGGAACTGCCAGGGGGCGTTTGCTATAAACTAGTCACCTGGGAAACCGAGTGAACGTAAATAACATCAAACGACCAGCGTACTCGAGGAGTGAAACAAAGACGTCACTATAAGTAAGTGAGCTGAACTGTGTTATCATCCAGTGACATTTTCAGTATATACTAATGGTTCTTCTCGTCTGATTACACTCTAGACTGGCCATGGAAGAATTACTTGGAACTCAAAATGTCAATTTACATGACTGGAAATAAGATTAAAAAGAATGTTGATGTGTTTACTATATATCTGTCTTAGACTTGTAATAACAAAGTGAATATTTTAGGTGTGGTTCCCCTGATGAACCTCCAATTGAACTGTTCTGAATGAGTATGAAAGGGAGCGAAACATGTCAGGACGTTTAGGAAATGACTGAGTGAATTAAGACACATGAGGTTGTACAAGTTATGAAACAGTTCTAATCAGAAGTCCAAATGGTGGCTAAAATAGGAACCACTGTTTGTTTTAACACCACTGCTATATTTCACAAGTCATATAGTATCATGACTGTTTTGTTAAATATTATTGTGATCTGTTCAAATGGAATGATGGATTACAACTCTTTTTTACTGATTTATGGCTTTTTATCTGATATTCATTCTTACTCGACTACATAGGGGTTCACAATACTTGACCTAAAGGAATTTTTTTTATATATTTTGAAATAGGTATTAGGGGGATTATTCCTTGTAGGTCGTTAAGCCACCCTCTAGTCACTATTATTTATACAGGCGGTCCTTACATTTAAACCAACCACTTCCTTTTTTGACATATGCAGCATAGTGTCCTGAAGTGG
This sequence comes from Ambystoma mexicanum, assembly GCF_040938575.1. Lineage (NCBI taxonomy): Eukaryota > Metazoa > Chordata > Amphibia > Caudata > Ambystomatidae > Ambystoma > Ambystoma mexicanum. The sequence goes on from NC_090936.1 coordinate 944,781,120, forward strand.
ATGTTCCACCAGTGTGGTACATTATACTTACTGTTGTGAAGGTTTTCTTTCCAACAGATACTTAGCCGTGTGTGAAGCCTGTAAATTTACAGTTATTTTTGGTACCATCTGCATTTTACCTTAGAAGCATTAGTATGACATATTGCCTATGTGAGTTCATTTGAATGGTGGTGATGGTGATTGTCTGAATTGCAAAAAGGACATACTATGCCATGATTTGTATACTGCAGAAGTTGGTGAAATGCAATAGATTCAGAATTTGGTATGGATACATATACAAATAGTTCACTAGGGATGCACTCTTGTGAAACATGGTTGCAACAAGTGCATGTATGTTTCTACGTGCATGAAATCTGGAAGATTTTGTTTATAGGGATGTTTTTGGTTTGCAGTACTTATAGTAACTACATCAGGAATTCTTGTAGATCTTCTTGTGTTTTATGGTAAATGTTATCATTCCTGCACAATAGTGCAATTCTTGCCTTATACCTGAGACACTGTAAGTGCTGTCAGGATTATTTTGGGCATTTCTATGAAGGACGGCCAATTGCAAACACAAGTGGTGCGAGCCATTAAATTAAATGTTGCAAACAATGGGTGGCAATTGAAAAAGAAGATTGAACTCCAGTTGTGTTGTTGAATTTAAATGGACCAGAGGGTTCTGTTTGTGTATCGTTTGATGGGCCTGCAGATTTTTCTGGAGAAGACACATTTGTGTCTTTCTTTTGTGGTGGACGTGCTGTTGACTTTGTACTAGACAGTTTTTGTGGTTGTATTCTTTGCTGCAGAAAGATTTGGTCGTGGTTTCTTTAGCAGGAGCAGTAATTTTGGGAGATCTGTTACATATTCTGTTTGTATTAGTTCTCTTTTTAAAGGTTTTCTTTTTTGAGGTGCAGGGTACATATCTAGATGGGGGTTGTATTGAGCATGTAGCCTGTTGTATTCCAAGATACAAGGAATGTCAGTGTTGACTTTGATTGCATCAAAGATAACTAGGAATAGACCACTGCGTGTACACAGACGTGAAAGTGTTACATAATTCATACCCTCTCTAAAGACTCTGCTGCCAATGCTTGTTCTAGGGTTAGACCTTCGGATTTGTGAATAGTTACCGCATATCTAAGAGAGAGAGAAAATTGTTCTCTGCTTGCGTACATGTATTTGAAAAGAAGGAAACGTGCTATTGTGCGGCCAATACTTTTAACTTCTGCAAGTTTGTCAAAGTGGATGTTGACAAACTGAATGTTGGGCATGTTTGGAAGCCAACAACTTCATTGACTAAATCTTGTTCTACTTCAAGGTTACGTTGTAGAAATGACTCTGCAGTTTGGACAAAAAGTCAATATTTTCACCAATCCAGCAGTGTTCGAGATACATTTTTCAAAGCTATTTAGTCGTGTTGTTGCTTGCTGACACATAGGAAGTGTCATGCTGTGCACTTTTAGTTTGTCTGTGGTGCTGATATGCAGTATGGGTTGCATTTCATTTTTAAACAATGTCTCGTTGAATTGACTACAGCTTGCAAGGGTTGGCATTAAGGACATGCATTTTAGATTTTGTTGAGTTAATTGTTCCATGACATCAGGAGCAGGTGTGTTTTGTCCTTATAGTTCATGGATTAGTCTACAATTTAAGATGGATATTGCATCTTTAGTAAGTAGACCAGTTCTAATGCTTTTTAAAATTTTAGCATAGATGAGATGTGCAGACTGATGCATGTTTGAGTTAGTACTTTGTAGTGAAAATGTTGCCAAAGATTTACATTTCCAATGCTGCAGAATGTATTTTGGCATTGTTGTGTCCCAATGTTTTGAAAAAAGGTTGATCATTTACTGTTGTTAACTGTAGATGGTTATCGAAAACAATGGGCCTCATTACGACCCAGGCGGTAAGTTACCGCCTGGGCCGTGACTTTACCACCATGGCGTAAACTACGTTTACGCCATGGTGGTTGGCGGACTTACCGCCCCATTCCGACCTTGGCGGGGCGGTAAGTCCCCAATCCCCATTTACCCTTCCCCATTCCCATTTTTGCCCCATAGGGCATAATGGGAGTGGGGAAGGCGTTAATTACGCCACCGTAAATTACGGTGGCGTAATTAACTCCATGGTCCCTTAGCGCCATGGATTTTAACACCTGCTAAAAGCAGGTGTTAAAAGTGCCATGGCGCTAAGGGACCTCGTACTCAGGCGGTAAGGGTCGGCGCTGTTAACGCTGCCGTTAACCCCTTACCGCCTGGGTCGTAATGAGGCCCAATATATTTTTTTCCTCCGAACGGTTCTTCCTAGTTGGTTTTTAGGACTTCTTGCATTCTGAGAGGAATTAAAGCAAAAATGCGGTTTGAAACCATGCTTACTTCATCTATTAGTAGCAGTTTCATTTGTTTCATAATTCTCCATAATTCAGTAGCAGCTTCTGCTGATAATTTGTAGTATTCTAATTTGTTTTGGAGTTCTGCGGGGAGGAGCAGGAGTTGAGGTAAAGTTACACCTCCTATGTTGCAGGCAGATAATGGTTTGGAGATTTAAATGATAACTTTATATGATTAATCAGACTGGTTTTGGTGAGATTCACTAGGCTTCCTTCATAAATTGAGACTGAATATTTGACAGTTGTCTCATTTGGTGTGACATTGTTGTAAGTGTTGTTTTCAGCATTGTCGTAAAAGCACATGTTTTACAAAGCAGTACTTCTGTGTGGGTAGTATTTGTCCATTACATTGTTTTTTTTTTTAAATGTCCTGCTGCTGGGAACATTTGTGGCTACGGTTTCTATTTCATGGTAGGATTTTAGTAATCTTTTTCAGAATGAATCAGGGCCAAGCTTCAGTTAGATAAGGTGTTCAGATTTTCCATATAAGGCAATACATGTTTAATGGTCTGCAGCTTTATAGCACTCGCATTCTCCGTGGGAGAGCATTTTTATTCCAAAGCTGTACAATTTTTGTGATAATGTAGTGTCAATGATATGTCGTACCAGAAGTCTTTTAGCTCTGTTTTCCCAGCTTTGTTGAAATAAGCTGTGACATATATTGCAACTGCATTGGAATTGTCTGCATTGTATTGTATGTTCATGTTTGCATTCCACAAGAGGGAAATGATTGCATTGTAATCATTGATGAACTTGGATACTTTGTCCCCTTTAATGTTGTATGTGTTTTTAGGGGAATTGCCTTTTACGCTGTGTCTAAGAGAAGACATCAAGCTATTACTTGTCCTTTTGTGCAAACTGGTCTAACGAAGTCAAAGTGACATTTGGTATAGTATTTCTCTTTGTTTTTATATCTACATTGGCAGTATTTGCCACACTTATGTTTTGAGAAGCATAAGACTTGCGTATGTAGGTCACTATCTGTGGTTTCTGGAGAGATGTTGCAGGTATTGTATTTTTCAATAAACTGTAAAACAGTGGCATCATTATCATGGCCAAATTTAGAAACTTCTTTAATCTACAAAATCATGTGGACGTGTGATGCTCCTCTGTATTGGTATTCTTTTCTCCCAAAAAAGTGTTGCCCTTCTGCAAGCACAGGGGTAGTTTTATTGCAGATAAAGTGCAGCATGGCAATGAAGCTATGGTAAAATTATCTTGATACATTGACAGGGTCAAGAGAACAGAGTTCTCCTGGTGTTATTATATCTATTCCATCTTTATTTTGGTTTCCATTGTGTACAAAGTTGTGGAAGTCATCCCATGTGCACTCTGCGCAACATAAAGTAACAAAGGTGGGCCTAGGTTCTTTAGCATACAATGTACATTAGCATGATGTCAGAACCAGTATTTGTTTGTATCATGCATGTTTGGCAAGACATTTGTGATACTTGACTGCAAAACTTCATCTTTGTCTTTTATCTTTTGAAGTTCGGTAGGGGAAATGTTTAGAAAGTTGGAGCCTGGATTTAATGTGTGTGCAACTCCATAATATAGAGTTGCTAGTACTCTTTCAAAGAGGAGGTGGAACTTGTATTCAACATTTTGTCTGAATCTGGGGTCTTCAGAATACATTCTTAAAGATAAATATTCAAATGTACTAATTTGTGTTGACCATTCATAATATCTTCCTCCTTTTCCTGTAGGAAAGAATAAAGGCAAATAATGTGCTCCTACACTTTTTTCCCATATGCTCATTGGGAATCCTTTGGTTTGATGCATTTGATATGTTTGTAATGTATCATCAATGGTGTCTTTGTTGTGCAGTGGGTGAATTGTATACTGGTCTAAAATGTTGGCTGCAGTAACACAATCTACATGTTCAAATTGGCCAGTTGCTGGTGAGTCTTGAATTATTTGGGTGGTTTCTCTAAGGTTTTACTCTGTTTGTATCTTTGTAGTATTCATTATTTTCTTTTAGTTGTTCTAGAGCTTCTCTAACATTGTTTAAATTGACCAGTTGTTGCCAAATGCCTTTGTTTTTGATAGTTCACCATTAACTAGTTCAATCAAAGATTGATCTATTGGGTCGCTGTACTCTTAGAGTTTCTACATTTTCTTTGAGATCTAATGGCAAATACACTACTTTGCCATGGATGCCCTTTAGTAACTTGGATGGAGGTAATTTGACTGATTTCAGTTGAAGGCGTATTGTAGCTTGAAATGGGTGAACTGTTTGGATTATAATGCTCTCATAGAAGTTAATGTGTTGGAGATATTTTGAAAGTGGGAATATTTCTAAGCTATTAGTGATAGCATGTGATGGCATTGTGTTATTGTGAAGCTTCTGTGTTGCAGTGCGTGCAAACTATTGAGGGGTCAGTTATTTTGTATTTAGTTTCTACTGTTAGAGTTAAATCTAATTGAAACCATTGGGATTTCTCATTGTCTGTTCTGTGACAACACACACATACCTGGTCTGGTATTTCAGCCGATGTGTTTTAAAACATAACTATTTCTTTTGTGTATGTTTTTGTTAGGTCGTTGGTGTTTATGAGATTTTCCGTAATGTGTTCTAAAGTTATAGAATTTTCTAAGTAAACTTCAGTTCTAAAGTATTTACTTACTATGTGCTCTTTTTTTCGAAGCCGTTCCTTGGCTGTTCCATTTAGGAGAATGTTAAATTGCCTTGTTCTATAGCAGGACTTTTTGCATAGTATAGTCTATGCACAAGATTATGTATAGCATAATGGTATGTTAATAACATTTCGATGGAGTGTAATGAGCTCTTTCAAGCAGTTCCGAAATACAGGCTAATGAATATCCCCGCTTACCAGTGTGGCTGCACACTGGACAGGAGTCAATGGTTTGTAAAGATTTCATTCTACTTTTGTCTTTTAGTTTCACATAGTGATTGAGGAATTGTCATAAAGATTTAAAGGTGTGTTGACGTATTCTACACATTGAAATGCATGTCCATTTGTAAACTGGATGGTTTGTTTGGGTGAAAGGAGCATTTGGTTGAAAGTTTGTTGGGGATGTTCTTTCTATAAGGCTTTATTTTGCCATAATGGTGTCTTCTACCATTTCATACCCTCACACATTATTGTATATGGCCACTGTATTTTGTTGTTCTTATTTGTAAGCTTCTTCATTGAAATACGGTTATGTGCTGCTTGTGTGCATCCATTCACCATCACAGAAGTTTGAAAAGGTTTCTATATTGACACTACATATGTTTAGGAGTACTTTTTGCAATGTATTGATTATTTTAGTTAGTTGTTTCATTCTGTATAAACAATCTTCTCTTTAGAAGAAAGGGTAGATTGTGACTTTTCTGCTGTTTTTATAAGATTGTGAAGAAATCTACGGTGGACATTTTTTTGTAACATACATTTTTTGGATTACCTTACTGTGACTACTTTAACACTGGTAGATACAGTGTTAGGTTTGTTAGTATTTCTTTGTACATATTGTTTTACTTTGAATTTTTTAGTCATGGCAGGTTTAGTTTTGTTGAGTGAGGTTACTAGCTCTTTTGTTTTAATGTGTTCTATACATTGTTTTAGAAGTGGATAACTATATGGTTTGGTTTTATTCATATCTGCTCTATGTTTCCTTTCTTTTCTATATTCTTGCTTTTTAGGAGGTCTTTTGTTGTGTCTGTTGTGAAATGAGAAAGTTTGGGTTTGAAAGTTGTGCAATGTGAATGCATGTATTGTGAATGGGTATGTGGGTCCAATTGAATAGCTTAATATAGTGCTGTTTGATTGTGAGGTGGCATATGAGGTGTGGTTGGGAAGGTTGTGAGAGTAAGAGTCTGTAGAGATGTGATGGCATTGGGTTGGTGAGTAAAGGAGTCATGGTATGTTTGAATCCGTAGGGACATTGTGCTGTTTTCAGAAAAACAGTGGGTGTTACAATAGTGGTGTTTAGATGGAAATAGGAAGCATGTGAAGGGTTCAGTACAATGAGTTAGAGTGAAAGATGTTTGTTCAAAAAGAGTAGTCGGGGGCTATATATAGTGGAACTGTGCTGTTGTAATTACAAACATATACATGGTACATTAATGTACTTACTTTATAGGATGAGAAGGGTATTGTTTTTTCAGTTCTTGTGTTCGGCGATGTGTTTTTTTCCTGTAATTGTAAAAGAAAGTTAGTGGGGAAATGTGGTAATGGTGAAGAACTTTTATTAAGTAACGCTGTTATATATGAAGGTATGATATGATATTTTATTTATATAGCGCCTATACACACCGTGTTTCAAAGTGCTTCAAGGTGGGGAGGGAGCAAGGGTAAAATACAATGACATTCTTACAAGGCCTTGAGACAGTAAGAATGGGCAAAAAAAACTATCGTACTAGTCATTGAACACAAAAAGAGGGGAACTGGGGGGACTGAAATAACAAACAATAGACTATCGTATTAGGCCTGGCAACATGTCTGATAGTGTAAGAGCAATGAACACAAAAAGAGGGGAGCAAGGGTGGGAAATAACAAACAATAGACTATTGTACTGGGCCTGATGACATTTCCGATAGTGTAAGAGCATTAACTATGGTGGGGGAAGAGGGGAGAGGAGTAGAGTGTATGCAGGGACAGAGAGAGGTAGGGATAGTCTGAGAATCAGATGAGGATGGTAAGCAGAGGTGAGGCTGATGAATTTCAGGTGTCAAGGAGCAGACATATGGTCTAAAAAGGAGAAGAGAGGGCTGGCCGAGAGGGTGGGATAGGGTGGGAAAAGGAGGTGAGGTGAGAGTCAGGACAGGAAGTGCAGGTTAATACAACATGCCCTTCGAATTGAAGCATGCAGCAAGTGAGCATGTGGTGGGTAAGGGAGGAAGGACGAGGAGGGTGGGTGGGCAGGCTGCGCAGAACACAAGGGGCGGAGGTGAAGTTGAAGGGGAAGGATCAGTAAGGAACAGCAGGATAGATGAAGCCAATACAGCCACTGGGCACAACTAGGTACAAATTGCATGGCAGATGCAAAAAACACAATGTAACCTCTGGGCACAGCTAGGTACAAATGTGCTGGGCAGATGCGAAAAACACAGTGTAGCTTCTGGGCACAGCTAGGTACAAATTGCAGGGGCAAAATAAAATGGCAGGGCAATTGAACAGCTTAGTGACAAGGCATAGTAAGAAGTGGTGCAGAGGTGGAAGTCCAGGTGAGAAGGCAGAGAGAAGGGAAAGTCAGCGAGTGGGGGAGTGTGTTCTGTAGTAACCGGACCCAAAGGAGGAGTAGGGTCCCAGTGATTGCAAGGGGTGAGACACAGTCAATGTACAGAACACACTGAGGCAAGTGTTTTTTGCCGGGCCTCAAGGCACGTCCAGGCAGAGGAAAGGGAGAAGACAAGGTAGGAGGAGTTGTTGGGAAAGAAGTTAATAAAATTGCTGGATGTTTAAAAATATGTGTGTCTAGGAGCATTTTTATGAAAGTTAAGAAATGCGTATGTGCATTTATAGAAGCTTTGTGTATAACATTTTGTAAAAGAGAAGAACAGTTGATGGAAAAGACATGTAGTACACTTTTAAATGGCAGTTGGTGTGTGGAAGTTTAATATGTTAGGAGTATATGCATACTTGCCAACATGATGCATTCTAATCTGTAGGTGTTCATGTAGTCGTAGATTTTTTGTTTGTGTTCTAGGACTTGTAGTTCCACTTTTCCCATTTAAAAGTTGGAGTATAAAAAATTAGAACTGCAGAAGCAGCTGGAGATTGCAATGGTGTATGTTAGGAAGTATACATGTACTGTCAATATACAAAACTGGCGCACAGGTCCCAGTTAAAAATGGTCTATACATCTATTTTATCTGCTTTTAATTTCTTTTATGAAGAAGTGAAACAGTGCTGCTATAAATGTACATATGCATGTTTTTAAACTTTCATCAATAAGTTTCCAAAAAGAAATATTTTGAAATGCACAGGTTTTCATATGTTTACTTGATATACATGTCACAGACATTTTCTCTTTGCATTCTGAGACTTGTAGTTTGATTTTTATAATGGGAAAAGTGGAATTGGAAGTGACAGAAAGCAAAGGAAAATATGAAGACTTAAAAAGCCCCTATAGATTGGAATGGGGGATGTTGGGATGTATGCATGTGCTGCCAACATATTAAACTGGCACATACTAAGTGGCAATTAAAAATGGCCTACAAAACTATTTCATCTGCTTTTCCTTTCTTTTATGAAAAAAAGTGACACAGTGCTGTTATAAATGAATATATGATGACACAAGCCTATTGAAGAGGCTGGGAGAAGTTGCTTGATGAGCATCTGCCAATATCCACCAATATCTGCCTTAAAGGACATTTTGGAGCCAGTCAAGTTCCTCGATCCAGAGCCCATGGCAACGGTGACCATTGTCAAGCCGCCATCACTTAAAGACATCTGGGATGTCTACCAGTGCTTTAGATCTGACGATCAGCATTGATACAATGATTCCTGACCCAGATACATCATTTACCAGATATGCCGCCTGATACCCACTGCTGACTCCAGTCTCAAACTCTGTCACAGAAGCCTGCATAGCGCCCTGTAGCTGACTCAACAGTGTCAAGCACCAAGAACACCTACAACACAATGTACATTGTGGCTCTGTCCCCCTGGTCCTTCCCAGAAGACCTATTGCCCCTTTATACTGAAAATTAAAAAAAAACATTAAAATGTTGTGGTTATTGACCATACCGACTACCCTCCTGTCAGTGTCCAGAGTGCATCCCTTTTCCTTCTTTGAAACTGTCTGTCCACTCCATTCCTTTATAGGGTGGGTTGTATTTGGTAGTGTTGCTAGAAATGTCTGTTGTGATATAGATTAAGTAGATATTTTTGATACAACCTTGACTGGACAGTCCCTTTTATCATCGGATAATAATTGTATTTTTTATGTGTTGCAACTAACCAACAATCCATGACCTTTTGGAGATAAGCCTGCCGTTCCATCTGCTCAACCAAAACTGGACAAGGAGGTTTATAATTTGTTTGTTATTCCAATCTGTTTGGATCCCTTCCTGTGTATTAGAGGTGTGTGGCTGATTGATGGTTTAGAAACTGATATTTACCCCTTGACCACTGGTAGCCCGGAAGTTCATTTGTCACAAAGTTTGAATTAAAATCCAAGAGAAAGATCAGTTGTAGAGGAGTTAAGCGTCAGTCACCAGGTGCCTATACAGTGAGTGATAGCAAATAGTTGGTTGCTGTATGTGAGGGTGACATTTGAAAATAGCACTTTCTTTTTTTGACCAAAAATGTCTGTTTAATTGACATATATTACCACTATTCGGACTCAAAAGTGTCCCTGTGATGCATTTTGTACAGATGCATGAGGCACAGTTTATTGCTTCACCGCTCTGCATCAATCAATGGAGGGGCACTGGTGTATTCACAGATGTACTTCAACTGCAAAGCACAGTGGGAGTTTTGGGAACAAAATAGATACATATGTGCCCATGCATACATTATTGCCAGAACATTCCTGGATCATAGTTTAGAATACAAGCCTGGGAAATGTGCAGCAACATGAGCTGTTGGTTTGATCTCCCCACCAATGATGATCACATATTAATATTGTTGATTTTTCCTCTGCTGATTGTTAATAATTCTTTGTGCAATATATTCTGGTAGCCATTGATATTTTTCTTTTAATTTACAACCTTCTAATCATTGAGGTAAAGACCTATTCTTTGAGTAAACGTGAAAACCAGAGCATATTTGATTTTATTTTTGAAAGACTTTAGAAAGAGTCAGAAAACAAACGGTTTCCTGTGCAAAATCTAAGATAAGTTATACTCACCTAGGTTATGACACAATCAGAACTTTTTAAGGTGATGTTTGTTCTTTCTGTTCTGTCTGTACCTTTTAGTCCTGAATGTATATTGGGAAATCAGAAGTAATATTTGCTGCTGGACAAGCATCTCCAGAATGGAATGTGCCATGCTGGCATGTATGTGGCTGTATGGTGTAAATTGTATGGGTAAGCATCCTCTAGGTTGTGATTAGTTATATGAGTCATTATTTATCAGCAACATACAACAACACATATTCTGTGTCATTCACAGAGATTAAAGAAAAACATGTAGTAAAACTGCAAATGCTCTAATAGTAAGGCAAAGCACTTCTAGGGTAAGTCAGCAGCAATCATCAATAAACATTGCTCTTTGTGACAAGCAATCAAGTACATACCCCTCCCCTCCAAAATTGCAACCAGCAGTTTTCTATTTCTCTTCCCTTTTCGTATCCATCTTACTGCATTACTACAGCTAACTGGCTCAGAGGACAATTGCCTCAAAAATCATGACATAAAAAGAAAGGCAAGAATATTTCTAGAGTTGGTATCGAAATTGCTTTGAGAATTGAAAATTAGGGTAAGCATGGGATTTTTAACATACAATGGGGGTCATTACAAGGTTGCAGGTAGCCATGCTGCTATTTGTGGCATGGCTACCCTCATACCGCATACCGGGTCCGGGTTCTCTGAATGGGGAAATACTGGGCCATTCCAACCTTGGAGGACCTGGTATTTCCCCATTCAGGGAACACATCCCCATTCCCATTCGAGCCCCCATAGGGCACAATGGGAATGGGGACCATGCTAATAACAGGCCCGTTAATAACGGGCCCATTGTTAGCATGTTGGTCCTTTAGCGGGTCCCGCTAAGGGCACCAGGTAAAACCAGGCGCCCTTAGGTGGACCTGCTAAAGGACTTCGTAATGCAGCGGTAAGGGGTTGACAGCTCCGGCACCTTTACGGCACGTTAACCACTTACCGCCAACCTTGTAATGACCGCCAATGTCTTGATTAACATGTACTGTTCAGTTAAAAATATTCGTTTTTTCTGACTACTTTGTCTCTCCTTCCTCCTTGCATTTTTATTTACATTATTTTTGTTATGTACTATCAAATCTTGATTTTTTTCCCATGTATATCATACTCTATTATGATTTTGGTCTTTTGAACATAATCATACTAATGAACTATTGATTATGGGTTTCTGAGAATGCTTCTGTACGTTTTTTTGTCATTCTGCATGTGATATCAGTTTTTCCTTCACAAATTAGGCAGCACTTACTTGTTAGCATGACTTGATAAAGAATGGATGGTTGAAAGAAGTGCTGCCAATTAACTTAGTGCAACACATTTAGAATCCAATAAAGTAACTATGATATCATTCTATACACTTTGAAGTTTTGTGAATTGCTTTGTAATCAAATACTTATATTTTATGTGCAATAGTAGACATCATGTAGTATCAGAATATTTTTAATTTGCATGGCATTAGCAGTATGCCATTACTATGCGTACAGATGCAGCTCTAGATAGATCAATAATAAGGCTCAACATATTGGTGGTGGGTGCAGGACTAACATGGTGTACTGTTGTTCCTTATTGAATGGTTATGGGCAGACATGTCTGGTGTCTCCAGTACAGTAAGTCCACCAAACACTTGAATTTCTTTCTTTATCTACCCCACCACATGTGCTCCAATTCTGCCCAGCAGAGTGCACAAATGCTGCTCTTCTGACCCAAACCCACAGCATCCATCAGGGTTTTACTGTGTCTGTGCTGCATCTCACATAGACAGCAATGGCTGCCTTAACAAATGCTAAACCATAACGTAAAGTTGAACCTGGCAACATATATAGCATTATCTCATGGCAAAAATAAGTCATTTGCAAGATAGCAATGCTAGCAATGTTTTATTCGACTTCAGTCATTTAGCAAGATCTAAAAGGAAGGCACCCTTACAATGAAACATTTCACGGCACATGCTGATTTTCTGAGTATAAAAACTATTCAGTATGCACTTAAACTCTGATGTACATACTCAGGCAGGGTATCAGGAGCCTTGGGGAAGTTGTTGATGCATTGGAATATATTCATGTACCAAACTCATTTGGTTACCAGATTTGATCCCTCTTTAATGACCAATGCTCATATGGGGACTGCCAAAATCAGACACTGCAATTGCTCCACCTGTCAAATATTACCCAGCCAGATGACCATTGCTGTTTTTTTTATTTATTTTTTTACAAATACACTGCCCATTTATGTAAGTACTTTCTGTGGGCACAAAATGGGACTCCATATTCTTAAATCATCTCCAATTATTTCGAGTTGTGAGTTGTGCATTTTCAATAATTTATATGCTGAAGCAAAGACACAAATGTGGTGGCAGAAATGGTTTCGCCCCATTGCATACATTTTGTTAGGCAGAGTCATATGCAGTACCCTTTGGGAACACCACACACAATTAAGACTAAAAGTGCAACTACAAATTCACCTTTGGTACAAGCCCGTACTACACAGCAAAGTGGTAGAGATGGCTGAGCAGCCAGACTTATCTCAAGAGTAAAGTGAGCAGTATCAGAAGTTACACAAAGGACAGCAATTGATATGGTTCAAACAAACACTGACTCAAGGTTTCTGAGAAAAAGAATATTCATGTATTTACACCATCAGTTATAAAACAGTTTGCTAATAAAAAGCAGCAGAAAATCCCAATCTTAATACACTACACAACACCCAATCAATTCTGGACAAGTTAAGCTCAAAATGAAGTGTGAGCAAAATGGCATTCCAGCAATTTAAAAAGGGAGACACAGACAAGGTTATTCATAATTAAGCAGCACCAAAAAGTAGGTAGGCAGGGAAATCTATAAAAGGCTTTCTACAACTAGGATTCAAATCAAAAGGTCTGGGCCAAGGTAAATGGTTCAGAGTCCTTGCAGAGGATCACACAGTTCAGAGTAGTTTGTGGTTAAGTCTTTGCCAAGGGTTCAAAACAAAGTTGGTCAGAAGAAAAGTTACTTAAAAGATCAGAGAAGGCCATGCCCTTGGATTAGCAAAAGATTTCAAACACTTGCACCGTGGTCGGACGGAACGAACGTCCGGATTTGAACAGTACCTTAGTAGAAGAAGAATGCTGTAGCTGAGGCAGAAGTTCCTGGCAGGTCATGCAGGCTCACGGTTCCTGAAGCGACTGTAGGACTGACAAGAAGGAGGAAGACTGGAGGGTCCTGCACTGCCCAGGGAAGAAACCAGCAGCAGAGCAAAGCAACGAATAGGAGGTGCATTCCTTAAAACCTAAACAGGGTCCAGTCCTCCTGGCTGTCCGGTTCACTGCAGCGAGCCACAGCAAATCCGACCAGGGGAGAGAGGCCTTGCTTGGTGTTTGGCAAACTGGTTGGTCCCACCAGCTCAAGGGAAGAAGATTCCTTGCAGATCTCCTCTGTCGTCAAAGTTTATCTGCTACCATTTCTTGTATGCTTGTAGGGGCGCTTTATGTTCTACTCCAGCTCATTGCCCCCAAATCCATATCCTGGACTTACCATTTTGGTTCTGGTGCAATTGCAGTTCATTCCACTATTGATGCTCCTGACTCACAGCATTCTGACCCCAACATTGGAGTTGGAGTTTATCACTGTTTGCCTTCCTTTGGGTGCATTTCATGGGCACACCCAGTGACTCTTGACTTTTTGTATTCATGAGCCCTAGCCTTTTTTGCGTCCATGACCCGTGTACTTTTTTCCCATGAGTGTTCTTTCAAATTCTGTCTTTCTGCTTCACCCCATTCCCAGCCTGCTAAATCAGCCCACTGTGCTCCCATAACAAAGAATTTCTGTTGCATAAACAATGTATTCAGTATCCCATTCATTAAACAATTACCCACGCCCACAATGTGCTAACAGTCTCACCTATTATCCCACCTTACTTCCCACACCCTAATAATGAGTGATTTTGGGACCACCTACCAGATATGTGCTCTGAAGAGTAAAGATTATGTATTTACTGTACAGATGCATTAAAACTGTTCTCAGGGATGCCAATATGATGAATTGCTATCTGTCAAGGGTGTGAAAGCCCTGGCTTTTGTTGTTGTTTATTACCAAAAACACTGCCTATGTCTGTGTCTTGCTGCATCATTATCCTGATTTGCAGCACCTGCTCTACCAGTGGCACAGAACAGGTTCAGCGGTCCCAGTTGAACATTTGACAACTGTAGTGACAGCCATGTCTCTGCAGCACAGGTTTTGCACTTCAAATATGCACCCTGATTCTCAAAACTGAATACATCTGAGGATTCTGTCCTGGTGGCATGTTACACTGTAAAGATAGGCTATAGCTGTGTTACCATATGGTAGGCAGCATCTCTCATATTTATCACAGCCACATTACATTTATAACACATGGGTCAGTTGTGAGGGGTCAGAAATGTGAGACAGGCATAAAGTTGAAGTTTGTTCAATGTTTGCCATTTTTATTAAATGTAAAGAGGTGTGAAATAATTGCCTATCTGTCCCTCTCCTAATGAGGATGTTCCTACCTAGCAAACTCAAACTAAAGTAAAATGACCTAGTGTCAAAATGTATCTGACCATCAAACAATTACACATAACTAAAATACATCAAGTACATTAATCTGACTTCAATTTAATAAAACAATGCAAAAATTCAAATGTATAGTTCCCACAAAGTATTCCTTTTGACCAGGATTTGACTCCCTTCCCCTGGATCAATTCAGAAAAACCTTCGTTATGATTCAACAAGTTCTGTTCAGTTCAACACAAAATGTCTTTTCTATCCAATGTGTCCAACCACTTGGTAAAGTAAATGTCTCTTTAACAAAGCAATTGTTTTCCGCCACACAGTATCCTTTCTGGTAAAGTAATTTTCACTAGTTCATAAACCAAAGCAATTTTTTCCTCCACACAGTAACCTCCCCAGGATGTAAAGCAGATATTAGAATTTCACAATTATTCTTCCAATGGATACACTTTTTGTCAGAGAAATCCTGCAGCAGTAAACAGGGGAGTATGCATATAGGTGATAATATTTTCCCATTGTTAAAAGTTTGCATTTTTCCTGTCTGGTTAGAAAATATATAATGTCATTGTAGCTGTAGGTTCTTTAATGCCATATGTATTTGTTCTAAGCAGTATTTGTTTTTGCTTTAACAGTCTTTCGGGCTGGTTCATAAGTATTTGCTCATCGCTGTGTCTTGGCTGAGGCCTGTGAGGCATGTGTTCATTATATTTTTCCATCTCGCTTCTTGTTTTCTTAATAAAAATTCTTTATTTCCTCCTGTTCGTGGCATATCCAATTTTTCAATTCCAAAGAATTTTATAGTCTCTGATTTTGCACCTGGATGTTCCATAAGGAAATGAGTAGCTAATGGATATTTTGAATCTTGATGTTTAATTGCTCTTTGGTGTTCCAATATTTTGAGTTTCAATGGGCGCATTGTGCTGCCTAAGTAGAGTTTGTTGCATAGGCATTCAATGCACAGACAACTGATTTTGAGTTTCAATTGATACATTGCTTGATGTTCATAGATTTGCTGGTGGACAACTGAATATTGCCTTTCCCATTTAGTATTTGTGGGCATATCTTACAATTACCACATGTCTTATTGCCCACAATTGGTTTAAGATTACACATTGAGGACAAGGTTGCATTTTCTTTTTATTGGTGTAAAGTAGCTTGGACTTTTCCGTTTTTTGATTGTTGGTGCCTTTCAAAATGTTAAAGTTGGTTCTTCATCTAAATATTTTTTTTTTTACATCTGGGTCTAGTTTTAAAATGTTCCAATATTTGTTGATAATTTTCTGTGTTTTCTATACATTCGAGCTTTATGTGGTGATAAGTCTTATTTTCCTACTGTTGTCTGTAGGATGGAGTTTGGTTCTGTTGTCTAGCAGGTACATTATTGCCTTCTATTGACTTCCTTTAGAATGTTTGTCAAAATATTCTCATCATATCCTCTTTGCCTGAATTTCTCCAAAGTAGTGCTAGCATGAACTCATGAATCCTCGTTTCTGCTGCAATTTCTTTTTATCCTTAGGAGTTCTTCATATGGGATACTTCTTATAATATGTTTGGGGTGATTGTTGGTTGCATGTAGAATTCTGATACCTGCTGTTGGTTAGGTATATAGTCTTGTCTGAATGGTGTTGTTCCCCACATAGAGTTATATATCTAGGAAACATATTATTTCAGTAGTTTCATTCATAGTGAGATTGATATTGAGGTTGTTGGTCAAGTATTCAACATATTTGAGGAGATGCGCTTTGTCTCCTTCCCAGATGATAAGGATAACATCAATATAGCATCCCCATTATATTATATTATGACTCTCGGTAAATGCTGTGTTTCCATGCATGTTCTATTTCAAAAGGTCACATAGAGAGGTTAGCATAAGGGGGGCACATTTGGCTCCGATAGCTGTACTTTGTTTCTGTTGATAAATCTGTCAATTAAAACAGAAAATATTGTTGTTAAGTGTGAATTCCAACATTGAACATAGCAATATTAGTTGGTATGAGATGTATCTTAATTTAAGAAAGTTTTCTGTTGTTCGGATGCCTGTTGGGTGTTATATGCTGGTATAGAGGTTTGCAACATCTAATGTGACCATTCCATAGTTGATCTCCCATGAGATATATTCTAGTTGTTGGATAAAATGTTTGGTGTCTTTGATAAATGAAGCCAGGCTTAAGGCAAGAGGTTGTAGATGTAAATTCATGTTTTGGGTAATTCATTCGGTGAGTGATCATATTCCATTTATTATTGGTCTGCATAGTGGGCAATTGTGAAACTTTGTATGTATTTGAGGGACCAAGTATATTGTTGCCCAAATGGGGAATTGGACATACCTATAAAGACATTCATCTTCTGTTAGAAGCCCTTTTTTGCACCAAATTGTGATCATGGTGTGCCATTCTTTGTTGAATTCTGAAAGTGGATTGTTTGTCAGTTTTTTGTAACATTTTATATCATTAAGCTGGAGTTCTGCTTCTCATACATAGTCTGTTGTTTCCATAATTATTATTTTCCACCCTTTGTTTGCCATTTTAGTAATGATATCTTGATTGTAGCTGAAATATTTAAGGGCTTATTGTTCATCTTTTGTTAAATTGTGTTGCATTTCTGATTTTGTTGATAAAGTAATTGTGTTTTAAATATGTTATGACTCCTTCGTGAACAAGATCCACAACATTGTCCATCAGTAATACTGATTAAAATGTGGATGCTTGTTTCAAATGTGTTTCCTCTGAGAGGTTCATTCTTATTCCTTGTTCTTCTGCAAATCTTTGAATTGTATATTCCTCTTCTATTTCTAACAGATTAAGTAATGTGACGGTGTCTGATGGCAACTCAATTTTTTCTGTTCTATTATTTTTCTCTGAGAAATTTTCAAAATACTTTTTTTATTTCAGTGTCCTACAGAATTTGTAGATATCAAGGTTTGTTTGAAAGAAGTCTGCCTTATTTGTTGGGCTGAATGAAAGACCTTTGTTGAGTGCTGGAGAGAGGTCTTTATTGAAAGCTGGCATTGCACACAATTATAGTAAAATAACCAAATAAGAGACACTAATGGACACACCCCAGTAGGGAATGAGACCTGGACCAAGTGCATGTGAGTTAAAAGACAAGTCTTTATAAAAAGTAAAATGGGGCACGCAGAGAACTCTGCTTACTCCGAGAGCGCTCTGCCCAAACATCCCTGGAGGATAGCTCCACGGCAACGTGCTCGCCTTGGAAGCAAGACGGCACGAAGCAACACAGGTTCGATCCCCAGGTCCCCGCATAGAAACCTCTGGGTATTTAAGCGCGTTATAAATACGCAACTAAGACAAAAAAAAACAATTAGCACTTTAAAAAAAACTAACAATTCCTGTAACAGCGCCTTCATGCGCGCGGGCTGTGTGACCGATTTAAAAATGCAAAAAATAAATAAATACTAAATAACAGAAAATACGTGTTATATTACTAAAACATGTCATATATGACGTGTGCTATAGGGGATACATTCAGCAGTATTCATTGGACAATGGGGACTCGGCAATATGTAGCACATATGGATAGTTTTCCATGATTGGTTGGTTCCAAGTTGTAACTTCATGGATCACGCAGGTCAGCTGGGCTCATCTGGGAGGGCTGCGGGGTCAGGCAATGTCCAAGTTGCAGTGATGTAGACTATCTGACATTTGCCCTTTTGGCCACACATACCTTGAACATTATTTATAAATCTCGACATATATTACATATCCATGAACTTTTAACCTGGGCAATAAAAGTAAGGGTACATGGGTTCAGGTGCCTAATCTAACACGATTTTTCAATGACACATTCATCAGATATCCCCTTAGATCTACTGAGAGGATGGTTTATTGTTTGTTAGTACAAAGAGAATATATAGCCGCACATGAGATTAGTGCTAGAGGGGTGAACTGGGTGGCACACCAACGAGGGGCATGCAACTGTTACATCAAAAGGCTGCAGGGTGAGGGGGCTTGTGCTCTATATTTCTTTAAAGGGGGTCTGTTAGTGCAGAGGCATGTTTGTGGAGACAAATGGTTTTTTCCAGGACCAGGCTCCGGTCTGGTCATTTACAGGGCAGTGATGTAAAAGGGAAGGCAAGAGATACAGTGTTTAGTTTAATACTTCTCGCGCCAAAGCTTCTGTGAGAACAGGACAGCCAAGGAGAAGGCAGCGGGGTGGAGGCGAGGGGTTGGCTTGCGCACTGTGCACAGACACTGAAGGGCAGAGATGCAGGCTGGCTTTCAGCATTTACATGTGACCTAGTAAAAAATGGCATCAGTAGTAAACAAAATGGAGTCTCGTGGCTTGTATGCCATTCAGGGTTATGTGACATTCAATGGGTACCGCACACCTTGGCCAGAGGCGTGTTGTCAACCACGGAATGAGCATATCATGTGCATTTAATAGGAATGTAGGGGGGCCTGGGAGACCCTTCCTCCTTTACATGCCCCCCTTTCATTACTTAAGTAACAAATACATCAGCTACTGCCTCATCCCAAGCCGGAGTTCCCTTTCTTGGGATCCAGGCTTGACACACCGCCCTCAGGCTATCCCCTGCTTGTGCATATTTATCTGGGGTACAGGTCATGTAAATACAACCCCCATCCCCCACTAGGTCTACCCAAAACTCATCATACCATTCCAATTCCTGAGGCTCCTTAATTGTGGTATGCCAAAATGAATCTACAATGTACCCATTTTTATATATTGCAGTCATTCTATATTTTGGTTCTGAATCTTCTCCGGTTTGGACCTGGGCTTCATGTGGCATTTGTACTACTCCTTCTGCGCTACCCATTGTCACCATCATTATTCACTGTTAGGTATACTTTTTGCACAGCACCTGAGAGCCAATTTGCACACACAAAAAGTCGGGAGAAAAAAGACGATGCCAGGTATCAGGAGCTTCACTGTCATTTCAAGCCATGATGGGACCCACTCGAACATGTTGTCGAACCACGTGCTGGGCTGCACTCCTCCTTCTTTTTTCATCCTTTCACCAAGGTTATGCACCGCTGCTATCACATGTGAAAATGTCCCATTGTCCATGTCGGCAGAGGGTAAGAAAGTGCAACATGCGCTCCCGATTTATTGGCAAACACCGCCGTCCATTGCAGTTAGTAGGTCTAGGTCATAGCGATTCTGCATGGTCATCTGCCGCAAGGTTCTTAGTTCCACCTTGATGACATTGAATCCTTCTTCTGTGTCATTGGCCAGCTGGATGAGTTCCCAGCGGGTGATCTGAAGCCATTTTGCATTTGCTCGAGCTTGAATGCTTGGGACAGGGGACACAAAGAAAGTTTCTGCTGACGTGAAGAGCTTTAACTTATCAGGGATCTCTGACACAAGTTCAGAGGATGAAGCGGAGATATAGTTTGATGATCTCCGCTTCCGGGATAGTGTGCTATGCAGCTACCCTTTGGATAGAACGTCATACGCAGGTGGTTCTTTGGTTGTTGACAGGGTGCCTAGGACATCTTTGTTGGTACCTTCTCCCTTTGGATGTGGCTTTCTGGTATCACCATCAGGGCTGAGTGCAGCGTTGCCAGAGCGCAGGTGCCCCTCCATGACTGTGGAAAGTGAAATAACGCCTGTTTGCCGCATACCCAGTAAGTGTCCATTAAAGCTGCCATTCCCTTTTTCATGTCTGCAATGATGACAGTTTTGGTACAGTTCTTGTTTGTGCCCAGGGGCACCTTCCCTTCTCCATGAAAGCAAAGTTCATAATGTATTTCTCACTGCACCTTGATCGGTTTCTCGAGAGCTGTAACTCATGTTAGTTTGCCGATGTGCTGAGACCAGATCGGGGTGCGTGTGTTCTTTATCTATTATAGCTTCTAACCTAACAGTCCAAGTAGAGCCTCTGCCTTGCACATTACTTGTTCTTCCTGCCACTTGTTGTCAGAAAACATTGTCCCTTGTATTACAAAAAAAATTGTTCTTTTAGTCAAATTACTTTGTGGCTTTGAGTAACAGGTTTTTTTCATTTTTTAGCATTTGCAGTAAAATAGTGTGCGCTTGATAGGTGCTTTTGATTCTGCACAGTGCAAGATGAACCAGACATTGGGCTTCTGTAATAGACGCCTC
Source organism: Ambystoma mexicanum (assembly GCF_040938575.1). NCBI lineage: Eukaryota > Metazoa > Chordata > Amphibia > Caudata > Ambystomatidae > Ambystoma > Ambystoma mexicanum. The sequence continues at coordinate 944,801,907 of NC_090936.1, forward strand.
TAGTGGTAACAACACTTTGGGTGTTCCCAAGGCATGGGGGATCAAAGAGCCCTCCTCAACTGTAACACTATTATGTGTTGTGCGCATGTCAGATAGATGAATCCAATATATCAGCCCCTTCACTGCAGTGGGTGTACAATATAAAAGCTTGTAGGGGCCGTGAAATCTTGAAGCATTCCATCGCCTCACAAAGCTGCACACATGTACCGTATCCCCAGGCATTACTTGGACATTTGGGTTATCACTTGCCGGAGTTACTGTGTCACTTTCTCTTTCTCAGGTGAATGGTGCGCTATTTGCTTTGCAATTATTCTGGCTACTTTGGTCAGTTTTCTTAGGTACTCTTGAATCTCCTCACCCAGTACGGTGGCTGTTCTGTGTGCATCTGACATTCTTCTTAGTGGTGATAGTGGGGTATGCATGAGTCTCCCTGTCACTATCCAGTGGGGGGACAAGTAGTGGTCTTTGCTAGTATGGTTTCCTAGTTCAAATAGTACAACCAATTATTCTTTAGGGTGTGGTACAATTTAGACAATATGCTCTTAAGGAGGCCATTGATTATTCCTACCATACCGTTAGCATGTGGGTGGTAAATCAAACACAGTTTGTGTTTTATCCAAAGCAGTGCAGTTACTGCTTTGAATTCGTCGTTGACAAGAAAGGGAACTCCGGCTTGGGATGAGGCAGTAGCTGATGAAGCCGAACGGACATGATTGGGAGAATTACAGTATTCGTTACTTAAGTAATGAAAGGGGGGAATGTAAGGGAGGAAGGGTCTCCCAGGTCCCCCTACTTTTCTATTAAATGCACATGATATGCTCATTCCGTGGTTGACAACATGCCTCTGGCCTAGGTGTTCGGTACCCATTGAATGACACATAACCGTGCATGGCATACAAGCCACAAGACTCCATTTTGTTTAGTACTGATGCCATTTTTTTTGCTAGGCCACATGTAAATGTTGAAAGCCAGCCTGCATCTCTCCCCTTCAGTGTCTGCGCACAGTGCGCAAGCCAACCCCCCACCACCACCACGCTGCCTTCTCCTCTGCTGTCCTGTTCCCACGGAAGCTTTGGCGCGAGAAGTATCAAACTAAACACTGTATCATTTGCCTTTCCTTTTACATCAGTGCCCTGTGAATGACTGTACCGGAGCCTGGTCCTGGAAAAAAACATTTGTCTGCAAAAACCTGCCTCTGCATTTTTCGATATGAAAGCAAGAAACTGGCCTTCTTTTTTACACGATTTTTCTGCTCCGGAATCCACCATAAAGATGAATTGTTTATTTCCTATCTCTGCCCCACCAGTGGTTCCTCATCTGTGCAAAGGGTAATTGACAGAACTGGACACGCAAGTGTTTTATGTGGGCTGTCCTATGGTGGGCGTCTCATTGTTTCGTGGTTGTTGAAAACATTATCTCCCACCACTGCTTTCCCGCTAAATGGTGCCTGAGCACTATTTGCTGTGGTGACAAATGGGTTGCCACGTGCAGGTGTCATATGGCCCCGTGATTGTGGGTGTTGCTGCACACCTTGTGGGGGTGCTCTTTGTTCATATGGGTACTGGGGATCTGCTTGTTCTTTGCCTCTAAATCCACCCATAGGAAAGCAATATAGTCTACCGGGGTGGGGGTGGCCATACTGATGTTCATTCTGGTAAGGTACCATAGGATGACTACAACACTCTCTTGAAAATCCACAATCATCCACATCCACAATCTTCTAGTCTTTAACAAGCTACCTGCATTGAACTAGTTGCATGTATAATTTCTGAGACCCAAATCCATTGGGAACCACAAAGCAAAAAGCTTCCAAGATGGCCGCCGCCCAGATTTGAACTTTTGCCTGATCTTGTAGCACTGTGTGCCTGGCCTCCCTTGCATTGGATTGGCTGCCACATTGTTTATCCATTACCCCAATAGCCGGCAGGCTACTAGCCAGCCTATGAAGTAAGGCCTAGGAAAGAAAGTCTGTGCTGACAGAGCGCCACAGGAGCCAGGGGCCATGAAAATATTTGCAGCATAACTACTTTTGCAAACTTTACCTAGGTAAGTCTGCCTCATATTCCCAACCAAGCTGACAACTACAACTCTATCAAGCAAGCCACTCATAGCCTAGTGTTCTATCATCTTGCTGCTGCACTCTCAGTGCTAGCATATTGACCCTTGAAACAAACAGTCTCTCCTATACTTCATTCATTATATTTTTTCTTGTGATCTTGTTAGGGAGAATTCTCCAAAATAGCTAATTTCCCTTACCTACTGAATCCCTCAGCAGCCTTGTTGGATTTATAGGGTTTATTTTTTTCACCTGGTAAGAGTCAGAGCCTTTTTCCCACTCTTACATGTGTTTTGCTGTGTATGTTTTTACCATTTGTGTGATCTTGGGCTCTGGAGCCTCGCCTACTCCATGGGCATACTTTTTTTGTGTTTTACACAGCACCTACAGTGCAGTGACACAGGGTTGTCTTTTAGACTTCCCACTGACTCCATTTTTCTGGGACCTACTCTTGTCTCCCAGAAACATGTAAAGTTGCCATTAACTTTATGTAGTCTCTCTAAATCACAGACCCAGTACCCCTCATCTTACTTGGAGTATTGAAAAGGGTTAATTCTTATCCCTTTTTGTCTGTTTCTCTTGGAGCACTGTTTCGCTCCCTTTTCATCAAGACTTGGCTGGTGGCAGTGGTAACTACCCTATTGGTATTGTTTAGGCTATTTTATTAGCCTCGAACCTAAACCCGCTTGACCAAATATATTTTATTTCGGCTCCGGGTGGGTTTATTCGCCATTTCTTTTTGTAAAAGTCTTTCTCGTGTTTTACTCTGCGCGCCAAACAAGGTTTGGTTCCTTTGTTCAGTGCCTTTTCACGGGCTTCTGTACAGCCTTCCTTAAGGCGCTTGAAAGTCTGGGTAGGCAGGATGTGAGGGAGGGGTCTTAGGACCCCTGCCATGGGTTCCCTTGGTAACCCAAGTCACACTCCTGTTTCATTGGCTGGGTGACTGTCTTTGCCGATACAGCCACCCTTCTGTGTGATTGACAGACTGGAAAGGCAGAGTCGCCACTGGAACGAAAGAACCGACGAGGAGCTGACAGAAGAGGACCTCTACAATGACTGAACCGCCCGGTGAAGCCTGCTGCAGGTCTGAATCTTCAAACTCCAATGACAGAGAGGATCCTCCAGAAATCTTCTTCCCTTGAGCTGGTGGGACCAACCAGTTTGCCCAAACTTCAAGCCAGGACCCCTCCTCTGGTCGAATTCGCTGTACAGAGCTACAGTGGGCCGTATAGCCAGGAAGGTCGGACCCTGCTTGGGTTTTAAGGAGCGCACCTTTTATTTGTTGCTTTGCTCTGAGTCATGTTAATTCTGTTTGCGTCATATTTAATTGTATCTCTAAATCGTGTGTTAGCTGTCCTATATTTACTGGAGGGGTGCATATCTGCCTGAATGAGTCTTTTGGATCGTACAGGGGTGGGGCTGGGGCTGTTGCTTGTGACACAGGGGTGTGCATGGTTTTGATACATGCACAGGGTTGCTATATCCCTCTGCACGCTTCATTAACATTGGGTATAGACGCACATGCTCTATTGTTTTTTCTTTACTCTCCCCCTGCCCCTCGCTGTTATTTTTTGCCTGGGGAGATGTACCTTCACCCTTACTCTTACTTAGGGGTACTTCTTCGAATAATCTCCAAAGGTCCAATACTTCCCTTTGTTTTGGAGCTGTTTACCCTTATACTTAATGATTAGATATGTTGCTACCATGTGTAACACTAATTTATCAAATGACCCACCTTCAGGCCATACCTGGGGCATAACGTCCCCTTTCATCTCTCTGCACCACTGCTGGTGGTTCTTTCTAATTTTCTCACTGTACCCTGGTAGACTTTGACATTTATGCATAAGTGGCGTTTCTGCCCCTATCGTGCCTTAATGATAACGTATGGGGCGTGTGCACAAATACGGGCAGTCTAGTAACAATTTCAACCAATCTCTCAAGAACAATAGCCGTTTTCTACCAAAATACTCTTTCTTAGGTTTTCAATAACCACTTTTTTTTCATCACTGAACCAACATTTAAAAGGACATTGTCCGCATGACATATAACATTCAATGAGACGGACGCAACATAAATCATGCAACATTTAAACAGAACAATATAGACACCACTAAAACATGAACTCTGCCTGCCTGCTGTCCCCTATTCTTCCCCCTACCTTCGTTACACCAGAGCCTTACCTCTATCCTAGCCCGTTCTGGACTACCCTCTCAAGAGACAAGGAAGGAAAAAAGAGAAAAGGAAAGCGCTTCTAAAAAACTACTCTGGGTCTTTTCATTACACATATAGTACTATGCAGCATCGCCTTCTACCCCCTCGCGGAGCTAGGTTCCCGTATCTCCTTTCACCTTTTATCCTCTTTATAAACTCCTAATGACCATATGTGAAAGAAAAAGGCAAAAAAGAAAAGCACCCTGCTGAAAACAGAAAAGTCTCCTATTCTTATCCCCACCTTATAATCTCAGCGCACCTCTATCTCACTGCCTCCCCGGCTTTCCCTCTCACCTTCTTTTAGGGTCTCCCGCACTTGATACTCACGTGTCCATCTTGATCCAAGAGCCTCCGGACCCGGTCTGTCAAGGTGCTGCCTCACACTCAACGGCCACACCCAGCTCCTGCGAGCGATACGGATGAGTATTTGCAAAGCCGGGACCCGTGGATCCTTCTGGCCTAATGTGCACACGTCTAAGGGTACCAGTTGTGGTAGGTGGGCAGCCTTGACAAGGTGAGCCCTGGTTCTCGTCGATGTAGCCGTTGGACGTCTCGTGCCAAAATGGACAAAAGAACGCTATTGCGTTGGGGTCACCAGATGAAAGCTGGCATTCCCCACAATTACAGTAAAATACTAAATAAGAGACACTAATGGACACACCCCAGTAGGGAATGAGACCAGGACCAAGTGCAGGTGAGGTAAAAGACAAGTCTTTATATAAAGGAAAATGGGGCAGCAGAGGACTCTGCTTACTCCGAGAGCGCTCTGCTCAAACAACAGAAAATACATGTTATATTACAAAAACACTGCAATAGGGGATACATTCAGTAGTATTCATTGGACAAAGGGGACTGGGCAATAAGTAGTACATATGGATGGTGTTACATGATTGGTTGGTTCCAAGTTGTAACTTAGTGGATCACGCGGGTCAGCTGGGCTCATCTGGGAGGGGTGCGGAGTCAGGCGATGTCCAAGTTGTGGTGATGTAGACTATCTGACATTTGCCCTTTTGGCCACACATACCTTGAACATTATTTATAAATCTCAGCATATAATACATATCAGTGAACTTTTAACCTGGGCAATAAAACTAAGGGTACATGGGTTCAGGTGGCTAATCTAACACAATATTTCAATTACACATACATCAGATATACCCTTAGATCTATTGATAGCATGGTTTATTGTTTGTCAGTACGAAGAGAATATATAGCCACACATGGGTTTAGTGCTAGAGGGGTGAACTGGGGTGGCACACAGACAAGGGGCATGCAACTGTTACATCAAAAGGCTACGGGGTGAGATGGCTTGTGCTCTATATTTCTTTAAAGGGGGTCTGTTAATGCAGAGGCAGGTTTGTTGAGACAAATGTTTCCAGGACCAGGCTCCGGTCTGGTCATTCACAGGGCAGTGATGTAAAGGGAAGGCGAGAGATACAGTGTTTAGTTTGATACTTCTCGCACCCAAGCTTCTGTGAGAACAGGAAATCCATGGAGAAAGAAGAGGGGTGGAGGTGGGGGGTTGGCTTGCTGACTGTGCACGGACACTGAAGGGGAGAGATGCAGGCAGCATTTCAGCATTTACATGTGGCCTAGTAGAAAATGGTGTCAGTAACTAAACAAAATGGAGTCTTGTGGCTTGTATGCCATGAACAGTTATGTGTCATTCAATGGGTACCACACACATTGGCCAGAGGCGTGTTTGTCAACTGTGGAATGAGCATATCATGTGCATTTAATAGGAATGAAGGGGGGCCTGGGAGACCCTTTCACCCTTACATTATTTATAGACATATTTGGCCAGTTGATGACTAGGTCTATTTTTTGTGACCTTGCTTTATTGATCTTGTTAGCATTCCTATTGCGTTTCCTGCTTGATTTTTTGATGCCATCGATGTTGCCCTTCTATGCGGGTTCTTGATGTCATAGTATTTTGGTTAATATTGTTTCTCATTGTGATATTCGGACTTGCCTGTTTGTTTATTGTTTGAACGGTTGCTTCTCTTGTATGATTTCAGCTCTTCTAAATAGGGTATTCGATTGTTCCAGAAATTGTGACAGATGTGTTATCTTGTTCTACTTTGCTGCCACTTGTGGATTCAACATCTGATGAAAAAGGAGACACAGTGTATTTATTTATTCATTGCATTTATTGGTAGTGCCCAGACCCGGAGGTATCACAGCGCTAAGAAAATGGCACAATACAGATAAATAGACATTGTACAAATAAACAATTACAATTACAATTGCAGTTGGGTTACATGTGGCATAGTAAATAGCGGACAATCGATTAAAAACAGTTGCAGGTATTCTAGCTTTACATTATATGCAGTTACATGTATTTGTTAAACAGCAGTTTTTTTACTTTTTTTTTTGAAAGAGAGGATATGATGGTTATTTTTGGATACTCTGAAGTAGGGCATTCCACAGGGTTGGGGCAATAGTGGTGAAGCTGGAGCCACCATTTCTCTTTCCATTGAATTTGCGGGTGACAAGAGCGGATGAGGAGGAGTATAGACTGTGAGTGGTGTGTTTTTTTTGTGATGCGGTTGGACAACTGGGGGGGCAGTATTGTGAAAGCAGCGGTGGATGATAGCGAGGAGTGTGAACACAATCCATGCTTTAACGGGGAGCCAGTGCACCTCATGTCTAATTTGCAAGATGTGGTCAGAAAGTTTCAGGCCCCAGACTGCTCTGAGTGCGTTATTTTGTATCAACTGAAGTTTGTTTATGTTTTTCGTTGATGTTCCAGCTAGGATGGCGTTACAATAATCCAGTTTGCTACCAATGATGGCCCTAGCTAGGGTGAGGTAGTTACTGGTGGTGAGGAATTTTCTGGAGAGGTTAGTGAGTTTGGAGGAGTAGGTGGTGGATGAGGCGATTATCTGAACATGTTTCTGCATTTTTAGTTTGGTGTTGCCATCAATGCAGAATGAAGTAAAGGCAGGGTCAAGTTGTTTGAGGCAGTGCATGGAGCCCACAATAAGGATCTCTGTCTTGTCATCATTCAGGCAGAGGTGTTGAGTCGCCATCCATGTCTGGATGATGATATAAATGTGGTGGATGTTAGTAGAGTCTATTTCGAAATTGCCAGCGATTTTGAGAAGGACCTGAGTGTCATCACCAAAGTTGGTATATGGGATGTTGAGGCATCCAGGTGGTCGAAGAGGGGTTTCGTATACATATTGTACAGGTTGGGGCAGAGGCACAATCCTTGATGACACCATAATGGACAGGGATGGGATTAGCTGCTTCCGTGCCCACAAAAGACCCTGGAGGAGTGTCCAGAGAGGAATGACTTGATCCAGTTGGCTGCTTTGGGGTAGGGGTTGAAAGTGGCAGTGAGGTGTTGTCACAAAATGGAGTGATCCACAAGATCAAAAGCCAGCGAGAGATCTAGTAGAAGGAAGGTGGCAATCTCCCCATTGTCCCTAATGTGGTCAAGCTGAATCCTTTGGTCGAGGAGGGTAGATTTTGTGCTATGTCTGGGTCTAAAACATGATTGGTGGGTGGTTTCTTCAGGAGTGGCATGGCCCAAGCTTTTTTGATGGAGCATTTGGCAATGGTGGGGGCCAGAGGTTCAGCACACATTTTAACAAGGTGAGCTGGGCATATGTCGCCTGAACAGTTTTAGAGGCTTTCAGGTTTTAGATTGTGGTGAGGACCTCTCTTGGAGAGATGGCGGAGAACTGAAACAGTGGTGTGGTGGGGGTGGTAGGAGCGATGGATTCCAAGGGGGCAAGCAACACGGGGGTGGCAAGGTGGTACTTTTTTAGTATATTTTTTTCCTGAGATTTTGGGTTTTGGTAGGTAGGGCTGACTGGATGGGTGAGCACCAGGCTTTGTTTTTGGGGAAGCTGTCAGTAGGGGGGGCAGGGTTTCAAGTTATTTGAGAATTTCGAAGAGCTCTCTAGAATTTGAGCTTGCTTTGGTGATTACAACATTATAATTGTAGGCTTTAGTGGAGAAGATGGCTGCTTTATAAGTACTCACTGAGCAGATGAAGAATTCTGTGTTCAAAGGGGTGGCTTATTTTGTCCAATGATGCCCATGGAAACATTTTTGTTTGTGGAGGGTTATAAGCTCTTTGGTGAACCAGTTCTGAAAGTTGCTTTTTTTGAAGATTGAGGTCTTGAGGGGCATGATTGTCTAGTGTGTTGAGTAGCACATAATTGAACGCTGAAAGAATGTCTTCAGGGTTGGAGCTGTCTGGCACTGTCTCGAGGGAGGCCAGGATAGTTGGGGCCAATTGTTCAATGGTGACTTGACTGGTGTTTCTAGCAGTGATATGGGGAGCTCAACTGTTCTATGTGTGATGGTAAAGGTGGTGGCTAAGGTGAAGCAGATCAGTGAGTGATCTGTCCAAGGAAGTGAGACAACGGAGGAGACTGGGACGGCTGTGTTGGTAGAGAGTATCCAATCAAGGATCCTTCTTTCATCGAGAGTGGGAGAGAGGACCTTTTGGGAGAAGTTCATCTTGTTGAGGGCTGTAGTATTGGCAGTGGCCTTCTGGTCAGTGGGGTCTTTGAAGCCTTGGTTCAAGTTTCCTAGGAGTATACATTTGGTTTTCACCTTGAGGAGGAGGACAATGAGCAGGTTAATGTCGAGATCAGGTGTTTCAATATGAGTGGTTTGTTGGTAGTGTTGGGGATGAACTCCCAGGTACGTCCGAGGCTACTAGGAGTTCACAAACTCAGTGAAGGCCCAACACCATCCCCCAAAAGGAACGTAGACCCTGCCAGAGAGCAAGTTCAACTGCTGTTTATTACAATCAAAGCCAACAGGGATCATTACAAGGATAGACAAAAATCCTGGCACGTCACAGTGAGCTTTGGCTCACAGGCCAGTTTTGATGGAAGTTTGCATCATTAGAACATCACAACCTGCACCCCTCTCCAGAAAACCTATCTCCATTCGGGATTGGGTATTGAGTGGTAGTACACCAATAGTGGATCCTATATGTGTTAGTTTACTGGCTCTCCCGTGTCAGACATCAGGCCTGGTCTGTCCCAATATTGCTGTTACTAAACAATGTTTCAGTATGAGGGTCCGATCATTGGTTCTTGCCCATTGCTACCCACCCCTAGGGTCCTGAACTGTGATTGACTAGAGGTGACTTACTCAGGCCTGGGATCCAAAATGATTCTCAGCTCGAGGTGTACCTTTTCAACGTAATAAGAACAACTATGTGTCTGCATTGTAACATGTGTGTACCACCAAAGTCTATGCAAGTGCCCATTCACATCATGCAAATCTTTTCTCTTGCTGCAACAACTTTGTTGCAAGCTTCTGTCTGGTGGCGTGATATTGTTCCTCTTTCCCAGCATCGGTTTTGATTCATCATCTAAACTGCTGAGTCACTTGTTCAGAGACCGTGTTTTGGGATTCTGGAGCTCTTAATGACTTCAGTTTATGTGGATTTTTTCGTATTTATTGCAGCTGGTTTTACTGCCATTCATGAAATGGAATGTCGGTCGTATGTTGGTGGGCTGGCAGCAGGCCTTGTCCCATTCGGTTGCTCTTTGGTTCAGCCTGAATTCAGCCCAGCTCAGCTCTTTCCTGAGACATTTGTGGCCTACTGTGATTTTCATAAGCCATAGCATGGCTTCTACATGATTGTGTTATTCTATAGTTCTCTATATGTTAGTATTGCATTGGTTCTATTAGGTCCCATATTTGCTCCTGCAGTTCCATAGGTTATTTGCACGTAAACATCTGCAAGCTTGTTCAGGATCTCTTTCTTCTTGTGGTTTCTACTTTGCTGTGGTTAAGCTAATGACAAAATAATAAACGAAAGCAGTATGTATATGTGTTAATCCTCTAACTTATAGAACTGTCCCGCATATGTTCTCTGTGTATTTTGGGTGTGTGTTTTGTGCCCCGATGTGCGGATGGCACGTGTGCTTCCTGTCTAATTCTGCTGTGTCGTGGAGTCTCTAATGACGTCATGCATGGCTTCTTGGTGCTTTAGTCGATACTGTCAATAGAAGTGTCCTTAATTACATCCTGTAGCTCCTCCTCCACTCTAGGCAATGTTTGCACTACTCCTGGGCTGTAAGGTTGGCTGAGTGGGTACCTTTTGACATATTTGTCTATCATAGGAGCACCAGGAATCAGTCCAAAATGGTATGGGTGATCATGGTACCTTCGGTTCTTCTTCTGGGCCATGTGTTTTATAGGAGGGGGAGCTGGGGTAGGATTCAACCATCCCTCTTCAGTAGAGTAGTAGGATGTTGACAGTGGTTTGGGGGGAGGATTTTCTCTTGGAGAATACGAGTTCATAGCCCGGTAGTGTCTGGAAGGGGGAGGCTCTGATGGGGAGGGTGGATTTGGATATTATTGTGACTCCTCCTCCTTGTCTACCCTGTCTTTCGGCTCATAGAACGGAATGACCAGCGGGTAGGGAATTGATGGGAGGGGTCCTGCTGCCTCATGCAGCCAGGTTTCTGTTATGGCCAGCAGGCCAAGTATAAGTTTGTGAATGTCCGCGGTGTGGGCACAGATGGATCGTGCATTTATAGTGTGCATGCAAGGGGTCTAGGGGTATTAGGGAAAGTGAGTGGGGGAAGAGGGGTGGGAATGCCTGAAGGGGGATTGTATGGGGGCAGTGGTGGTGAGTGACTAGGGGAGGGCTTAGTGGTGGTTGTATTACAAGGTTTTGGTGTGTGGGGTTGTGTTTTGGGGCCCTCTGGGCAGTGTGGTTGTGCTATGGGGCCCTCTGGTGGTGTTTGGTCTCAGTCAGGCAAAAGGGGCCATTCAATCTGGAGCAGAGTCTATGGAGGCATGCTCTGCCCAGACAAGGTACCATATGCACTTCTGGGTGGTGCAAAATTGAGGTTGATGGGAGGTGGTTGGTGAGCGTGATGTTGGGGTGGTGCAAATGTGATATAGACAAGCAGGGGTTTGGCATGGGGAGCTTGGCTGGTGCTGTGGTGGGTGCCGTAGGCAATTTGGAGAGGGGCTGTGATGCTGAATGAAAGGTCACATAATCTGTGGGGCCTATAAGAGTAGGTGTGGGTAGTGTAGCATGACACTTTTGGGTGGATTTTTGGCTTCTGTTGTTAGCTGGTGAGCCAATCCAAATCAAAGCAGGTAGACAATGGGAAGGTGCAGGGAGCACAGGGAGGCTAATAATCATTGAGATGACATGTGTGCTGTGTCGCTGGGAAGGGCTAGCAGTGGAAGGTATTTCTACAGCAATGGGCGGTGGGTTCAGGTAGCCGCATAATTGGGTGAGGCGCTGATGCCAATGTATAAGGCATAAAATTGATGACAGGAGGGTGATCAATGGGCCTGGGCAAAAGGGCAGAGATTGTGGAGTTGCAAACAGCTGGGATATACTGTACATTGGCAGCAGGAATGGAGGCAGAGAAGGCAGGGGCATACAATACGTGTGCGTTGTGCATATGTTCAGTACATATGGAATTGCAAGCATTAGGGATATACTGTGCATTGACAGCAGACATAGGGGCATAGCAGGAAGAGGCATAAAATACATTTGCATTGTGCATAGGTTCAGTACATATGGCAATGCAAGCATTAGGGATATACTGTACATTGGCAGCAGGAACAAGGACAGAGCAGGCAGAGGCATACAATACATTTGTGTTGTGCATAGGTTCAGTACATATGGCAATGCAAGCATTTGGGATATACTGTACATCGGCAGCAGTCATGGGGGCACAGCCAGTAGCATTAAGTTATCCAAAGCACAGAGCACATTGGAGTCAGGCATAGGAGCAGTGCATATGGGTCCACATGCATCAGGGTCAACCTCAAGTTATTGTGGCCGCTATAGTATGTTTTCCTTTGTTTGACCCTCGAGTTTTTTTTAGATTTTGTCTTTTCTAGAAGATAAATATTTTTGTATTTGTAATCTTTTTCATCTTTAATCAATTAATTTTTATTTCTTGTGTTTTAATTCTTTGGCGTAGTATGCTAAGTAGTCATCTAGAATTTGGGAATTTTTAAGAGTAATTTCCAGCAGGTTTTTGGCTTCTATTTCTTCTTTAATATCGTTGATTTCCTTCAAAGTACCTTCCTGTACTTTGTTTGACTGGTTGATGACTCTTGTCATCATCTCTTTTGATCTATTAGTACCCGGCGAGAGCCAAGCAAAATGTAACACGCATTCGTAACAAGCCAGAGACTGTGCTAAGCTCGAGTGCACCGTGTGCTGAAAACCTTTTGGAAGGCCAATGTCCTGAAAATTCTGACATATGATTTCTTGAACACTTTCCTTTTGCATAAAATTGTTTTCCACACTATTTGTATTTAAAGAGAAGGATTGGCAATAGGTTTATTACTATAGACACTTTTATTTTGACAAGACACCACTATGAATGCGTTATTCTTATTTGATGGTCATAGCTTGCTCCCATCTTTAGATTCAGGATTAGATAGGTGTTTTTCAAACCCTTATTGAAGTTCAATAAACACCCTTCAACTCTGGACACTTGTGTCTGTCTTATTGTTGATCCCATGCCTTCCTTGCATGTGGAGTCAGGTGTGGGATGTGACTCAATTGAAACAGATTGGGGAACCCTACAATTCCAGAAGCTTAATCGTAGAGGCTCTGACCCTTCTATCGTCATGAAAGAGTCCATAGACTTTGATATCTGTAGCAGCAGAGAAGCTACTCTCCCTCAAGGGAAAAGAGTAATGATTCCCACAGACTTAGTTTTGATACCCCTCCTGGGTGTTACATAACATTGACGCCAAAATCTAGCCTGGAAGTTCAGTCTAGATGTTCTAGCAAGCATCATAGATCCCGACTTCCAGGGAGACATAAAGGTTCTCCTACAGAAACATGGTGAAATTCCATTTGAAGTACATTTTGGGTACTAAATTACACAAAGAATTCTTGAATGGGCTCTATTTCCTCGTTTTAGAGAGAGTGAACCAGAAGATACTGAGAGAGATACCTTGGGCTTTGAGAAAGCTGATGAACATCTACCACTGAAGCAAAAAGGGAAGAAGAACCTACCATCCTTCCCAACCTAGCCTTCGCCCAGCAAAATTATCCAGCTCTCCTTGAGGCTTTCTTGCAAACAATTCCAGAAGGAGAATCAAGAGAGAAGAGAAGTCCCTTTTTCTTCCTAAAACAGGGATTACTGTACAGAAAGGTATCCTCCACAGAAGCCCTAAGTAAAACTCAGTAATCCCAGAAACCCATTCGAAGATGGTAATAGAGACTGCACATTCTCATTTGACAGGGGAAGTTTTACTGGCCAGGTATCCATGCTGATATAAAAAACCTTATTCAGACGTGTGAAATATGTCAGAAAACCAGTACTCACATTCCTTGCCTGCCCCTTTGAATCTGTAACGAATAATAGAAGTCTCTTCCTCAAGGATTGGGATGGATATTATTGGACCATTGGGAACCTCTAGACTGTGTAACAAATATGTCCTCGTAAGTGTTGATTACGCTACCAGATACCACAAAGCATCCCTATGTAATAGGTGTATTGAGGCACCGTGGCACCTAGGCACTGTGGCCTGGCCATTTGCGCCACATTGCCTCCCATTCTTGCCCCTGAGCCACAAGGGCTTTCATCAGCCACCTACCCCTAAAATGGCCGCTGCCCACAACATGCTCTCGGCGTGTATGGTCGCCTAGCAACCCTTCAGAGCCCACCACCATAAGCAGCCTGGCAAGCCGGAGGCAGAAGCCGGCCTACCATGCCTAAGGCCAATTTAGGCAAAGGCCCCTTCCGGTCTGCCCCTCAGCTCCACTTTGATCAGGGCAGGAGCCCTACAACAGCAGCCGTGTACTGCTACTTGCTCCCGGCGTTGCACTGTGCTGCAGGAGCAGCTGGAATCGAAGCGATCGCTGCCGCAATGCATCCGTGATGCATTTTAATCCATATCTTCCAGTAATAGGTGTATTGAGGCACCGTGGCACCTAGGAACCATAGCCTGGCCATTTGCGCCACATTGCCTCCCATTCTTGCCCCCGAGCCACGAGGACTTTCATCAGCCACCTACCCCTAAGATGGCCGCCGCCCACAACATGCTCTCGGCATTGTCTATGGTTGCCTAGCAAGCCTTCAGAGCCCACCACCATAAGTAGCCTGGCAAGCCAGAGGCGGAAGCCGGCCCACCACGCCTAAGGCCCACTTAGGCAAAGGTCCCTTCCTGTCTGCCCCTGTCCGCACCTGTGCTATGGCGTGGGACACTGTTCTGCTGAACTTCTTATCCTCGCTTTGCCACCGGAACTTAAAAGCAACTAACACTTGAGCCGAACATTCCGCTCACCGCAAGCCCGGTAAGATACATGAAGTGCACCTGATATCTTGCATTCTAGTCCCAGTATGGCTTGTAACAAATTAATGAGCGCCCCGTTCTGCAATGCAATTGTGCCTGCCGTAATACCACCCTGACTTACCTAGTTTCCTTTTACCTACCGCGCTACCCTGCACAAACTCTATCTATATATACTGCTTGCAGTAGCTACACTGCTATGGTCTTGCATTCATCATGGATTTGTACATTGCCTGTCTATTTTATGCTGCTTCACTATTATGTTGTTTATGCTCTATCACTACAACGTCGAGGCATGTATTGCATTTTGTAAACTGTCTGTTGCTTGCAAACCTCTGCACTATCATAATTATCGATGGCTTTAACACTCAGCTCAGTACCTCCATACACCGTTGAGTACCAACTTTGTGTTTCAAGACTAGCCTGATACAAACCCGAGTTTGACTTGTGCTATCTTACTTACTGTTTTGACACTGTCTGCCTGATTATTTCTGCCCAGCATGCACGTTGAGAACCATTCAACACATACTGTACAAGTGCATTGTATTTGACCTATACTGTACTACTACACTCACCTGAAAACATACCATTATGCCGCTATAGTGACCGAACACTACCTAAGCTAATCTTTAGGCCACCTGTGTCACGATATACCACTGTGGTCCCTTGCCAGCATCCTCCTCACACACCTTGTCATTACATGGAAATTAGTCAGTGCACATTGGCCTGAGATTCTCCACCACCACCCCAGTATGTACTCTCCCACTATGCTCCACAGTACATTACATTACCATTGACTCACCACTTCTCCCCCCTTCACACCCACGCACAACATTATAACTAACCACCACACTGACTACTCTACTAACCCGTATCTCAATGCACCTGCCTTTTGGCTTCAACATTTCGCCACGAAACCCACACCTAATCAACCATGCTCACTCCAACTCAGGAATTCCAGACTTAGATCCAGACTGCCTCACATACCGTGCGCCCAGCACGACACACACCACCACTACACCTCCAGTCCACGCCCTACCACACAGACTCTACCTGACCACCCCGTGACACCCCTAATAAAGAATTAAAGGGAGCCCTCATCAGTGCCAGATCCCTCACTGCCCACGCTCTCGACATCACAGACCTCATCACCGGCCAAAACCTCGACTTCATTGCCATTACACAAACCTGGATACATGCCGCCTCAGGGTCATGATGCCTACCCCCGGGGACCCAGACCAGGTTCAGCAACACCGGAAGCAGGCATCAAGTTATCCCAAGCAAGCCCAACAACCCCTGATAGGGGCTATTTGGGTCCAGTCCTGGCGCCTATGGTTCCAGGCTCATATGGAGAGTCAGTCCTGGTGCCATAGGCGCCAGGCTCATAGATGAAAACTTACCTGATGCAGACCATTCTGCAAACTTACCTGATGCAGACCATGCTGCAAGAGCTCCAAGCCAAACGAGGCTTGGAAGGGACTACTTTACTTAGGGACTATTTTTTTACTCGGGCGGGGCTGGGGAGGAATACTTACCTGGGACTACTTTGGTGGCTATTTAAACCACACCCAAAGAGCAGCACACACTGTGCCTGCAAGTCTGCATCCACCCTTCTGCCACGCACGCCTCAAGTTTGGAGCTCCTAGAAAAAGGGAGAAAGAAGGAGAAAAGGTTAGAAAAAGAGCAATACCTTTGATCCTTACCTGAATTCCCGATCCATCGTGCCTTCGAGCTGGAAGAAAGAAGTTATTTATGCACGTCGCCTCGCCTGCTGCAGCGCCGCGCTGAACTCACCGGCCTTCGCAGCATCTTCACATTCCACCGCATCCTCCTGCATGTTCCCGCCGCACACCGGCACCTAAGGAGAAGACAAGAACAGCAAGGTGAGCCAAGGGAATACACAGAGGAATATTAATTACCCCCCATAGACTTACCTGATTTTACCACCGGGGGTACTATTCCTCTTCACGGGTCGGCGCAGCTTCCACTGCATCTTTGCTGAACCCCGGCCCCTAAGGGGAAACAAAAGGACAGAAAGGTGAAACAAAGGGACTAACAAGGGGAACCCTCCTCACCACAATAGACTTACCTGATTTTACCGCCGGAGGTATTATTCCCTGAGACATCATACTTTCTCTCAGCGCCTGAATAAGGGAGAAAGCAACAGGTTACATATTGACATTATTTCATCGAACTGTATTGGAAAATACAAATCCTTATCAGAATACTACCGGTTGCCACGAGGAACTCTTCACTAGGGTCAAGCTGCAACCTGGAAGGAATTGGACAAGAGTGAAAGTCAGGCATTTGAACTCTTACGAACTTCATACTTACAGCATCTTGCCGGGAATCTCGGAGTCAATATTGTTCTGGAACTCACCAATTCCTTCGAGCCAGTGAAGCAACTGGTTATTAACGCGCCCCTGCGCTCAATGCAGGATGGAGAGCTCATCTTTTCAAACCATCAGAAGAATATTCCTATGGGCCAAGCAAACAAGGTTGGTGGGCCAGTCCAGTCTGTCATCTCGGCCCTACATGTCACATTGGTGGAGACCGCAGCTGTCCAGTTCAGATTGACGCCTCTGTGGGAGCCAGGTGAGCGTAACACTCAGGCCCTCTCCTTGCCCTCGCCATCCCAGATGGCTACTCCATCCTTAGAAATGACCACCAATCCAACCTCTCCAAAGGTGGATAGGGACAACATCAATATGAGACTCATTCCCAACACCCGATTTAGCTCTTCCGAATCTCTATCAGTCAAACTCTTCCTATCACCGACCAATACAGCATCACTACACCTTATTTACAGACCCCCAGGACCTCTCACCTCCTTCGCGGAGGATATTATATCCATCCTTACTGACAACACCAAGCCCAATTCCCAAGTGCTGCTTGGCCTATCAGACCCTAAGGATCTCATGGCCACCGAGGTTGCTAGTATCATCTCTAATTTAGGTTTTCAGCAACGCATTCTCAAACTGACCCATAACAAGGGTAGAATGCTCGATTGGATTGTAGACTTAAACTGCAACACTTCGATAAGTTCCAATTCCGCCTGTGCCTGGTCCGACCACCACATCATCATCTTTCATATACCAACCACCAACCCCTGCCCCAAACCTAACATAGCTGCCCCTATTCCAACAAGGAACAAAAAGGACATCACTAGGGACAAACTACTCCCCCTCATCCTACCTATTCTTAACAAATGTGCCTCACAGCACAACAACCCCACTGTCGTAGTGGACACCTTTAACCAAACATTGTTCAAAGCAATTGACACCATAGCAACTCTCAAACTACGGAAAGCTAAACAATGAGCTCACTTGAACTCTTGGTTTATGCCGCAACTTAGAGCACTACGCAAAGAAAAACGTAAGGCTGAATTGCTCTGGAAAAGTCTTCCATGTGTGACTAACAAAGACAGCCTTTTCATCGCATCCCTTAATTACAAGGAAGCAATCATACAAGCAAAAAAAGAGATTTACAACCTGCGTATCTCGCAAGCAGAATCCAACACGAAGGAGTTATTTAAAATTCTTAAAGAATTAGAATCCCCTTCGCCCATCCCAGACACATGTAGCAAAGACAGCACATGGTGCAATAATATACAAAATTCTCTCCTCACTAAAATAACCACCTTACAAGCCAAAATCAATGCCAAACAAAACTCCCTTCTTACCTCCTCCTGAACTAAACTCCCTGCACCCAAGACGGCCACAACCTCCTTCACACATACCCCATTCAGCTTTGTACCTCTCACCATCCCAGAGGTCGAAAAAATCATTAGCAATCTAAAACCTTCCAACTGCCAAGGTGATTCCTGCCCTGCAACCATCATCAATGAATCGGCACACGACCTTGCCCCCTCCATCACCCCCTTCATCAACTCCTCATTTCATTCTGTAATTATCCCCAACAATCTGAAGTACGCATGGGTCATCCCCTTGCTGAAAAAACCTACTCTGGACCCCTCAATACCGTCCAACTACAGACCCATCACCACGGTCCAGTTCCTTCTAAAAATATTAGACAGAGCAGCCTACCTACAGATACAGAAGTATCTCAAAATTAACAATTTACTTGGCACAAGACAATCTGGCTTCGGACCTAAGCACGGGACAGCAACAGCCCTATTAGATCTCAAAACTCTAATTGAGGATTTAAAAGACAATGGCAAACTGGCCCTCCTTCTACTCCTGGATCTCTCAGCAGCTTTCGATTTGGTCAATCACCAAATCCTCTGACATCATTTGAAATCAGCTGCCCACTTTTCTGAAAAAGCCACTAATTGGATTAGCTCCTTCCTGGACAATAGACATATGAGAATATTCTCACCTACCTCATCGGCAGATCCAACTCCGGTCCCCTGGGGGTGCCACAAGGGTCTTCTGTATCCCCTACACTTTATAATGTATTTACCAAATCTTTGTTTGATGTGCTTGACTATCTGGGTGTCACCTACACCAACTACGCTGATGACACCCAGATACTCTTTCCTATCACTGGTGACTACATTGCGGATTCTAAAGCTTTGAATGAAATCTACCAAATTGTCCAAGCCTGGATGGCCCAACACGAACTCTGTCTCAATGATGACAAGACAGAGCCCTTCATCTTGGGCACCCAACAAAGACTCAATAAGCTTGGCCCCTCGTTTCACACTTCAATATCGATGGCAATTTCAAATTCTGGGAATCTACCTCAATTCTACACTCTCCCTCAATCGACAAACTAATGCGGTCGTCGCTGCCTCTGCTTCACATGTAAGCTGATCACAGCCTGCCGTCCATTCCTCTCCACTCAGAACTGCATTATTCTTGCTAGGACACTGGTTATGTCCAAACTCGATTATTGTAATGCACTTTATCAAGGCACCAACCAACGCAACCTCAACAAACTCCAGATCACTCAAAATAATGCTATTAGAGTGGCCCTCAACATCCTCAGATCTGCAAACATCTCTGAAACCAGGAAGAGTCTACACTGGCTCTCAGTTGCCCAAAGGATATCACTGAAATCCTTGGCCCTCACTCACAAATGTGTAAACAACCAGGCCCCCATCTACCTAGCCTCACGGGTCTCTCAGTATATACCTTCGCGGTCACTCCGATCCTCCCAAGCACATTGCCTCATGATACCCAGATACAAACTACAGACTGCCGGAGGTGCTAGCTTCCCAGTCCTAGCTGCCAAACTCTGGAACACACGGCCACTCACCATTAGATCTTTGCCATCTCCTACCCTATTCAAACACAAAGCCAAGCTCTGGCTATCCGCTGCATTTGACCAATTGCCTTCACTGGCCATCTGATCTTCTCCACCTTTTTATTTTTCGACAACTACCTCCTTGCCTATCTGCACTGCTTTGTACTTTACTGCTCTTGTGACTGTAATTGATTGATTGTAACTGTAATCCATGCCATTCATGTACCTGTTGCTCTAAGATATGTGCCCGGTTGCCCTCAGGCCTGGTGCGCTATATAAATAAATAAAATACAAATATGTGGAAACAAGACCACGCAGCAGATGTTAAAACACCTATTACCAGATTTTTCCAGGGTTGGTTTTCCTAAGGAAATTCTAACGTATCAAGGATCCAATTTTATGAGCAAACTGAAGTCAAGGAATTGCTCAATATTGCCACCTTAAGAACCTCATTTACCATCCCCAGATAGATGGATTGGTTGAACGATTCAATAAAACACTCAAAATGATCCTAAGAAAATTGATATATAAGGATGGGAATTACTGGAACCGCATGATCCCGCTGGGCCCTGTTTGCAGTAAGAAAAACCCCTCAAGCGTCCAGTGAATTCTCTCCTTTTGTACTACTTTATGGTAGAGAACATAGAGATGTCCCAGATATGCTCTGGGAGACCTGGGAAGAAGAGAAGAGGCACCTATTCCCCTTTTGCAAATAGCTACCATATTGCTAGAGCATATGAATCTTGTCCAAAATGTTCTACACTCATATGGAAAAAATCCCAAGCCCAACAATAGTCCACCAATGACAAAAAGGTAAACTTAAGATAATTTTCAATAGGGCAAAAAATATTAGTTCTCTAACCTACCTCGGAAAACAAACTTGTCTCAAAGTGGCATGGGCCGTATTAAATATTAGAACAAACAGGAACATGTACATATACGCTAGGCCAAACTGACAGGAAACAAAAAACCCATCTCTACCACGTAAATCTCTTAAAAGAGTGGAAGGAAAACCCTTCCGCTGCCAATGCCACAATATTATCTTGTTTTGTACCAGAGGAAATAGATAACTTTGAATTCATTCCCTATGAGCTATCTAGTCAACAACAAGAAGATTTAAAAGATTTAGTTACAACATTCCCGATGTATTCTGTGAGAAACCAGGAAGAGTGCAAAGCACTTAAAACTATATCAGAACCCCCAAGGGAAAATATCATCAAACCCTCTTCAAGCTCATCGTCCCCCCCTATAGTACTGGTCACAAAACCTGACTATTGCTGGAGGTTTTGCATAGACTTCCACCAAGTCGACACCTTCTCTGACTTCAATGCATATCCCATGCCACGCATTGAAAATTGATTGATAAACTCAGAAATGACACCTTTCTGTCAACCCTAGACTTAACCAAGAGTTACTGGCAGGTCCCAGTTATGGACCTGATAAGGAAAGACAGCATTCTTGAAGCCCCTCGGACTATTCCAGTTCAAAGACCTCCCTTTTGGAATAGACAGGGCCGCTGCCACTTTCCAACGACTTATGGACAAAATATTACAGCCCTACTCCAATTTCTGTAGGGCTTACATCGATGATATAGTAATTTATAGTAAAACCTGGGAAGATCAACTTTTCCATCTCGTTACTATTATGAGAGAACTCAGAAAAGCCAGCCTATCTGCCAGTCCATCCAAATGCAAGCTGGCTCCATCAGCCATGAAATACCTCAGCTACTTTGTAGGGAATGATAGTGTCCAACCTCAACGTAAGAAAGTGAAAGCCGTCCAGATACCCCCAAGCCTAAAACTAAGAGAGACCTCAGAGCATTCTTAGGGCTAATCGATTATTACTGTCAGTGTATCCCTAACTTCTTAGACAGGACAGCTAGGCTGACAAATAAACTAAAGAACGCGGAACCCCAGAAAATTCATTGAATTTACAAGGATGATGTATGTTACAACAACCTAAAAAGACTTATGCCAGAACCCGATCCTAAAGGTAGTATATTTCTTAAACGAGTTTGTGTTACAAACAGACTCCTCCCTTACAAGGTTAGGAGCAGTCTTGTCACACATTTGTGATGGATTGGAACATCCTATCTTATTCACTAGTTGCAAACTCTTATGACGTGAAAATAATTACTCTGTGCTGGAATTGTCATCAAGTGGGCCATCACCCACCTTAGAAACTACCTCTTAGGAAGGAAGTACACACTTGTCACGGATCATTCTCCATTAGTTTGGATTAGCCCGCGGAAAGATTCTAACCCTCCAGTCATGCGATGGTTCTCAGACCTGCAACCATACTGCTTCACTGTGGAACACCGAAAAATCAAAGACCAAGGAAACATAGATTTCCTTTCTCGGTTTCCTTGTGAAACAGATGCAGATACATTGCATAGGGGAAGGGTATGTGAGAAATCTGAAGGTGTCTCACCCGCTAGTCTGTCATCCAGGTGGCCAGGACATGGTCATTGCTTTTGGATCCAGTTCCGGGAGGTGGACCAGTGCGGGAGGATCACCTGGGTGAGGGGTCTTTGGGGAGTGAGAGTGGGACACTGGATGGGGAGACGTGGTATCCCCTTCCCTGTAACACCTTTAACCCATTCCACCAGGTAGGATACTTAGGAACTCAGCCCCCCCCTTACAACATGAACACTTTCTCACTGAAAGCTCACTATGAGAGAAAACCGACTAACACAGAGCCATGTACCTGACACGTCCCAATACAATGGTCAGGCAGCGTTAGGCAATCACTGACCATTACACACACCTGACTTCCATTACACTTCCCCAGACGTGTAAAAGGTGGAGCATGAGAGCACACGCTGAGCAAAGCAAAACACATGAGTAAGCAGCAGTTCCAAGATGGCAGTTTAACACATGGAGAAAGACGGCAAAACAGAAGGGGATCACAAGAAGGGAAGTGACTTTGACCTTTCCGATGAGGAACTGTTACTTTTCCAAATACTCGGAAATAGAAAGCGTAAGTCGAGGAAACCAGGCTGAAGAATCCTGTATTGTGTGTCAGAGATACCCAGGGCCCTCTTGCGTCTATAATCAAGGTGGGGAGAATCGCTTGCTGCCATAGTGCTGTCCTTGGCTCCTACAACAAAGCAGTGCCAGTGGATTCAACCCAGCTGGTGAGTTGGGGAGACTGATACCAGACCAGTCTGTACTGAAGCCAAGGTTGCAAGCAGAAACATTGTGTCGTGAGCTCTGAAGTGAACAGTGTATGAAGTGCATGTGATAACCAATGCAAGTAAAATTGGACAACAGATGCAATATGGTCACTGTAAGGTATCAAACTGAGAGGTGGAATAAGTGAAAGAGTGACAAGGATTGTGAATTGAAGTGGTCCTGTAACGGGTCAAGCAAAATCCTGTGCACTTTCCAAAGTCTTCAATGTGAGTAAAGAAAGTTGATGACCAAGTAAATTAAAGTTGGTCCGAGCCCGGACGAGTGAGATCAGCTGGGAACTTTTGGTTTAGGAAAGTTTGTGTTGAAGTGAATTGGAATTGGTCCGAGCCTGGTGGAGGGAGAATGATTCAGATCTGAGCCCGGCAGAGAGGGATCCAGGGTGAACTGTGAATCAGCAGAGAAATTGGTTAAATGAATTGGATACATGAAAATCCTATGAGAATTGTGCTAAACCAGATCTGAGCCCAGCTGAGGGGGATTCGAGGTGATTAGTGAATCACCTGAGAAATTGAGTACATGTGAAAATCCCGAAAGGAAAATAAATTATTGTTTGTTTGTCGCATCAGGTACTCTGAAAGAAGAGACTTTGAAAGGCAAAGAGACTCAGGCACAAAAGGCCCTGATGCTAAAGTTTGAACTGCACCATCATGCCAGAGAAGCCAGAGACTGTGCTAAGCTTGAGTGCACCGCCTTTTCCCGTGCTGAAAATGTGAGGAAGGGAGGCCAACATCCTGAACATCCTGATACATGATTTCTTGAACACTTTTCTTTTGCATAACATTGTTTCCCACACTACTTGTATTTAGAGATAAGAATTGGAAATAGGTTTATTAGTATAGACCCTTTTATTTTGACAAGACACCACTAGGACTGTGTTATTATTATTTGATGGTTGTAGCTTGCTCCCATCTTTAGATTTCGGATTAGATAGGCATTTTCAAACCCTTTTTAAAGTTCAATAAACACTCTTGAACTGTGGTCACATATATCTGTCTTAATATTGATACCATGCCTTCCTCACAGTGGCCCTCATTACGACCCTGGCTGAAATCGAAAAACGATGGCGGAAATGCAATACCGCCATCGATTAGCGCTCGGTGCGATTATGACCCGTCACCGCAAAGTACGATGCCATTAGCGACACCGTAGTGAACGCCAACGCTAACTGCACCAAGTACGCGCGCGCGCGCCATGCCAAACCGTAAATACCACCATGGCGCAACGGTACGCGAATTCTGACCCTAGCGGACATGCACCTAACGCCATCAAGCACGGCGGAAAGTACCATTCCGCCATGGTGAGAAGTACGGCATCGCGAACCAACCGTAAACGGCCCCACTGAGTGCCTGTACACCGCTCCCTGGCCACATTGTACAACTCCCCGTAGGTGCAATGAAGTCACACAATGCAACCAGTGAAATGTACAAGTCACCCATGCATGCCAACGAACAAAAGAATCTCAAGAGGGGCCAATGGGAGCTGCAGGGCACAGATGGCACGAATACAGAAGCTATTCCAATGGACATGACCTCAGTCTCCCACCAAGAAACGCACGCAAACACAGGCACCTGTGACCAGCAATATTCCGAAAATCACATCATTCCACCAATCCACCTGGCTGACCGGCATCTGTTACACAAAACCTAATCCCCCGCTCCTGAGCATGACATCATTCAAACAGTCATATTGGCAGCCCTTATCCCTGACCTCACTGGGCTTTGTAGGCAAACGCGCCCAGCACAGTACCACGCAACTATACTCCGAAGCTGGAACCCAATGCAGATCTCCTCACAATACATCGCTCCCCAAATAGGAATATGCCACATCACTTGCAAAGAAGAACGCTACACGGCCCATATCAGAATAGAAATTTAATGCACAACAAATTCACCAAGCCCATACAGCCATTAGGCCATGAACTCCAAAACACATTACACCATTGTGGGCTGCATCCGCAATAAATGACCAGCTACTTCTTGTGTGACGCCCTGTTCCTTCATGGTACACAGGGCCACATTCTCGTACGAAAAGGCAACATGGAAGCGCCCAGAACCGCAGGGCCGTCCCAATGGGGAGGCACTAGTCCAGCTGAAAGGCCGAAATGTTGCTCCTAGCCACTAGTACTGATAAGGGCATGTGGCCCATTGGCGATCGTCCCATAAGATCGTAATGCTGCTCCACTGATTAACACGAAGCAGCAGGTCTCGGGAGTAAAATCCATCTGCAGGAGTGGCATACAGATGGCAGTGGCAAAAGGGGAGGAGATACCTGTCAACCAAATGAAAAGAAAAAGAATAGAATGGCCATCAAAACTACACTTGAATAACTCACTTCAATGATCACACCAAATCCACAGCCATATGCATGCTAGCCCACTCCAAAGGATCATCACCACCCCAAAACCACTTGCGACTCATAACTATCCATATCGAGGTGAAAACACCATCACAAACGAGTGTACCTGTGCATGCGTCTGTGAAAACAGAATCCATCAGATGGGATTGGTAACGTGCATGGACACAAGTGTCTGAAGGCGCGTCGAGACAGGGAGGGCTCAACAAGGCCAGATAGACGATGGTCCCACTATGGCAGCCCTGCATCACATAGCGCAGGGGAGGCGGACAGATTCCAAGAAGCCCTGTACATGGCAAACACCGTATCAAATCATCTGTCCATGCATCCATTCATCATTCCCTCATCCCGTAATGATAACGCCTGTTTCCATACTCACATAACATGTGAGAATTCCATTGAGTCTGTGCGTTATGCAGCCTGCAAAATCCACTGTGCCCCAGCCCGTAATTCCAGTGTTGTGAAGTAACATGTATTTGGGAACGTCCGGCCTCATCGCCCACGTCGCTATTGCGCATCCCAAACTATTCATATCAATCATTGCATCCTCGCCATGGCCCCTGTCCCAAGGACACTGAACAATAGAACGTTATATTTGCAGTCAGACCTGTGGGCATCTCCTCGCCGCTAGCTGAAGACCGAAAGCGCCGCCCTTCGAATACCTCATTTGCAACATCACGTCGAAAAGGCATCTGTGGCCGCTTGAAATCACAAATTAATCCATCTAGTGCGGCTGTGTGTGAAAATGGCAACTGCCTTCACTCACAAATGGGAGGCCCCGCCCGTCGGTGAACCTCGGTACAGTGATGCATGAGGGTCCACCGTTACTCGAGTACTACGTTCCACTGACCCTTCACAAGTCTGTTCGCGACTGCATAGAATGCATGTGAAACAATGGGACCATAGCCGAATGAACATATCAACCAATGTTACACGGCCATCGGGTACTAATACATGATTGTAATAGCAAGATGCCATTCCTCGAATTGCAGCGTTGTGTGCGGGACGTGCTCGCCCAAAGGGGAGAGCAGCTTGCACAGGTGGAATGAATCACCACAGGTGGAGGCCATACAGCCTGAAAACACATAAATTGCACAGCCAGTCTCCTCCCACAACCACACCCACTCCGAAATGCTACCGGCAGGACTCGCGATGTTGGCCCTGGGGGACCTGATAGCACTGCAAGTACTCCAACTCCAAGAAGAAGACGAACACCAACTACAACCGGCCGCACGGAGGAGACGCAGGAGGAGGAGGAGGGCAAGGCAGGGCCAGCAAGGGCCGCCAGCACAGCCACTACCACCACGCAGGCAGCCCGCAATCCCACGCCTCCGAGCACATCCGTTCAACCTCACTGATGAGCAGATCCACACCCTCTACCATTTGGACCGGGACACCATAGCCGCCATTGTGGACATGACACAGGCTGACCTTGTCAGCATGATAGATAGCCCAACCGCCATCCCACCCCTACTGAAGGTGGTGTCTGTACTCCACTTCCTGGCCACAGGCACCTACCAGCACACAGTCGGACAGTTGCATGGCATTTCTCAGCCACTGTTCTCACGGACACTATTGCAAGTGCTCGATGCCCTCCTGCAGCACGCAGACGACTACATCTCTCTACCACGCTCGGAGCAGGAAATAACCAACACAAAAGTGGGATTCCATGCACTTGGCGGCATACCGGGTTGCATTGGTGCCATCGACTGCACCCATGTGGAATTGGTCGTCCCACATGCCATGGAGGCCCAGTACCGCAACCGAAAACAATTTCATTCACTGAATGTACAAATGGTGTGTGACTCCAACAGGATCATTACACATTGTTGTGCCCGATTCCCTGGATCAACCCATGATTCTATGGTCTTGAGGAACTCAACAATACCACGCTACATGGAGCGACACGCAGGGAACAGATCCTGGCTACTCGGTGAGTCTCATTTCATGCATGATGATGTGGGGTATGTGATGCGGCAATGACCTGGCAGGAAGGGGGGGGGTGCGTACGTAGCAATGGCATTCCACATAATTCGTTTATCGTCCACATACAGGTGATGCCGGATATCCACTGAAGAGATGGCTCCTCACACCAGTCCGGAACCCACGGGACCAGCATGAGGAGGACTACAACCATGCCCACTCACGTACCCGTGTAGTCATTGAACAGGCATTCGGCCTACTGAAGACCCGTTTCCGGTGCCTCAGCAGGTCTGGCGGGGCACTCCTGTACCGCCATGAGAAGGTTGCAAAGATGGTGATGGCATGTGTCATGCTACACAACATGTGCGTACGTAGAAATGTGCCCATGCCCCCTGACGCAGAACTGCAAGCACCTGAAGATGGTCATGATGAGGGTGGGGATGTGGCAGCACCTCAAGGAGTCTGCGAGGCACAGGAGGGCCGTGAAATTCGTCAGCATCTCATAGATGCATGCTTCTAGCACTCACGCCTGGTGGCTGATACATGGACACGGGACTCGTGGCACTGTGTGTGTCTGGTACATGCACAAAATGGACTGTACGCCTATGATGGCCTAGTACACAAAGATCATTGTCCACACATCTCATTGTTTGATCGTGCATTGTTTATGGCATATGTGATATCATGTTGAACACCCTATCGACCCGCCACCCAAGTGAGCCCAACACACCCCCTCCACCCTCCTACCTCCCCCCCGAACACCAGTGTCCAAAGATGCTCATTGTCAGTGGGCAGTCGCTATTGCAAGCCCCCTCTGTGGGTATCAGGGGCACCCCTGCCTGTGGAGCGCAGGTTCCTCCCAGATCTACGTTGGGGGCTGCCCTGGACGGAACTTGCAACGGATGATGTCTCTGCCTGCTCACGTCCATGCATGTCCCTAAGGGTTTGTGAGAGCTCAGTGAGCACACGGCGCACTGCGGCAAGTTTGGCACATACGTCTTTGGACGTCGCATGCAGTTCCCCCCTGAGGCTCTCGGTGCTTCTCTCCATTTGGACTCTCAGGCTCTCGGTGCTACTCTCCATTTGGACTCTCAGGCTCTCGGTGCTACTCTCCATTTGGACTCTCAGGCTCTCGGTGCTACTCTCCATTTGTGCCCTAAGTGTCTCAGTTGATGTTTCTATGTCTGCCTTAGTGCCCCCACATCCATCGGCATGGTCCTTGAGGAGCGTGG
Source organism: Ambystoma mexicanum (assembly GCF_040938575.1). NCBI lineage: Eukaryota > Metazoa > Chordata > Amphibia > Caudata > Ambystomatidae > Ambystoma > Ambystoma mexicanum. The sequence continues at coordinate 944,830,349 of NC_090936.1, forward strand.
CCAGTTGCTGCTGTTGCACGATTAACTGGTCGAGGGACTGTTGCCTGTGCTGTGCCATGGCCATTTGCGGTGGTGTCACAGAGGGGCTGTTCGCCTCATGTTGCCCTGCCACAGGGCTTGTGGGGGATGGCCAGTCGTCGTCTTGTGGGTGCCCCTGCGTGGTATCCTCATGGTGTACGGGATGGAACAGACAGGGGGATTGGGACAGGTCATGGATGGATCTGACTTCGACATCCCCGTCTTCTGTGTCGGAGCATGCTGCCATTAATGGGGTGTCACCTATGGTGCTGCTGCCACCAGAGGCAGTACCTTCTGTGGCATCCATTGGGGGGACCTGTGGTGGTGCTGTTGTGGGCATGCTGGCTGCTGGGGTGCCTGTTGATGTTCCCTCCTGTGTGCTGCCACTTGATATGTGCTGCTGCCGTGTCTTGATGCGTGCAGCTGAGGTGGAGGGTCTTTGGCCGTCGGTCTTGGCCCTCTTTGCAGGTGTGCTGGTAGGGGTGTCCTGGAGCTCGTCGTTTGGATCGGACCCTGTGGTGGAGTAAAGGAGGGCGAGCGTTATTAATGGGTCTGTGGGAATTGGAATGGCAATGTATCACATGCATTGGGGTGGTACCTGAGGGTGATTTGGGTCGGGGCCTTGGAGGTGCTTTCATTTGTGTGTGGAGTGAGGGTGCAGTTGTTTGGCAGCCTGCAGTTAGGGTGTGCCTGCTGCACGTGTAGTGGGTGTTTTTGGGGTTTTTACTTATTTATGTATTTATTGTGAGTTTTAAAGTGCGCTATCAGGCCAATGTGTGTGGACGTTCTCCTGGCCATGTGTTGCTGTTGCGCTATGTGGGCACGTGGTACTTCACATGATTGGACATTGTGGTTTTGGCATTGTTTTATTTGGGCCACCTACCTGATTCTTCGGATGTCTGCACTCCTTTCTCCATCCCTCCGACTCCCTCTATGCTCTCCATTCCTATGGTGGAGGCACAGATTTCTTCCCAGGGGGTCAACTTGATGGGTGATTCCGATCCTCCCCCGGTGGCTGTGGCAATGTTGCGGTTGGCAGAAAGTATGCTACGGACGCGTATCCGCAGGTCGTCCCATCGCTTTCTGCATTGCTGTGGGTTGCGGGGTGCGGTCCCCACCGCACTTACCCGCTGTGCCACCAGGGCCCATATGGCCTTCTTGTTCGCAAGTGCCGTCCTGGTCATTTGCGTGGAGAAGACGGCGGCGGCATTCTCCTGGAGGGTCTCTGTAAGCACGGTGAGTTCCTCACGGGAGAAGTGGACCTGCCGCTTGCGGTCGCACGCTTTCTTCGCTACTTTTCCCATTTTTCTTGGTTTCACTAGGGTGGATGACAGGTTGGGATGTGTCTCAGGGTGGTGTTTTTAGTGGTTGTGTGTATTTTGTGGTTTTATAGGTGTACGGGGTGTTGTTTCCCGTTCCGGGCCCATGTTTTTACTTCCGTTTCCGTATATTTACGGTCACCGTACTTTCCGGTTGGTGCTCACTGCGGTGTCCGCTATGATGGGTGGCGGTATTGCACCTAGGGCGCCGTACGGCGGCGGTGTGGGCCGTTTTGGGGTCATTTCCGCCATCGCGGACTTTGCACTTCCGCCATGCCGTGGTGCTCGTGCCCGATGGGTCGGAATGGGCCGCACTTTGCTCCATCATGCAATGGCGGAAACGCTATTTACGCTGTGGCGGTCCGGTCAGTCACTTTCCGCCAGGGTCGTAATGAGGGCCATAGAGTGCAGGAGAGTAAACTAATGCCACCTTGGATTATAGCAAGGGGCATTTGAAGAAGATGGAATTTATGTTGGCTGCAGCAGAGTGGTGGATGGAAGGAAGGGCCTCCATGGCGTATTCCCTTCATGGCGGAAGCCCTGCTGCTTGTTGTTCATCTTTGCCGATGCAGACTGCAGGCAGTCACAGACCTATAGATCACTCACATCAGTGCTAAGTCTGCATACACATGTCTCCAATCACACAGTTTCTTCAGGTGATTTTCTTAATTTTGCAGCTTCACAATTACTTTACTGTTGTGATGCTGGAAATGCATTGGAGGGACAGGGCCTCCCTGTCCTTGTCCTATAGTCCTTTTTTCATGTGTGCTCTGCATTGATTTCTGCCCAGGAGTCAATGTGGGACACCAGGCAGTGCAGCTATTTCTCTTTTTGGTTCTGGGAACAGACCCTTAGGATACCTTTATGGCACCCATGGGTGGGGGTACAACTGTGTACCCCTAATGTATGTTTTTGGGCACCTGTGTGTGGCCCACAGAGCAGGTTATGGGCTGGTGGCAGCTGCATGCTGAATTTGACAGGTGCTCTGAGTATCATCCATTTTGGGATACCCAGGCCCTGCCATTGGAATAAATTGATTCCCGATAGGAGACAAGATGGCTGCCGTGGCCTCTTGCTTTCTATTGCCTGTTACCTTGTTTTCCCAAAGTCCTGGGAAGCCCTGACCTTGTCCCTTCCCCTGACTGGCTGTTGGGTGGAAGTTCCATATATGGTATTGTGGGACAGTCCAGGCCAGACTGGCTGTAGCCTTCCCAATGACTGTGTGTTGTGGATACGCCCTTGGAGTGGGACCTGGTTGAATGGAGTGTATGACCAATATGCACTTCATGTTATGGCTATCTAGTTTCTGGTGTGCAAAACAATGACTGAGACAGCCCTGCCCGAAACTGGTATGAATGCAATGTGGAGTGTTGAATGGTGCGGTGCTTGTCCGAATCCACATTCCTTGTTGTGAGTGTTTGGATGGAGAAGAATGGCCTGAATGCACTGTGAGCCTGATTGGTTGCCTGCCTGCATGAATGGCCTTCTGAATGATTGGCTGCCTGAGTGTGACTCAGCAGAGTGAATGAGAGACCAAACTGTATATCTGCTGACCTCTCACTGATGGAAATCGTTCAGCAGCTGTAGTCGAAACTTGATGTTTACTCTCGAAGCTAAACAGGAAGAACAACATGAACCGCTGTTTCCCTTCGACGCAATCTGAAAGCTGCCCTGCCTAAAAGAAACTGATCCAAGAGAGGACCTGGCTAAGAGACCTCTTCCCGAGCTACGAGGGACCATCGTACACCAGCTAACCTTCACCAAGGCTCCCTGGAAGTCAGCCTTCGAAAGACTGTCGACAGGAGATGGGGACCGCCGAGGAAACTGAAGAGAAGCGCCCGGACATTTCGTCCACCATCATCGACCAGGGTTTGGCGGACCACCGTAACCGATGGAAGCCCGTCGAAGCCGTGTTTCCCAGAAGCAGGGACAGCTTAATGCTGTGCTACCGATGACCAAAGCCACAATGCTCCTTTGCATAAGAACCCTTTAAATCAAGGACTCCCTTGCTTATCACCGTCGACCACTTTGTCCCACCGGTGAACGTCAAGGTCTTTGATGACCCAACGTCCTTGCTGGGCCAAAGTTCTTCATTGACTCTTTGCATCAACAAACTATTGTCATCGAGGTGCACTGCACGCCTCATCTTCACAAGATGTCCATGACAGATCGTCGATGAGCACCGCAAGGACCGAAGCTGCTGCCTCAACACCATCCTTCACCTTTTCTTCATGGGATCTCGACGATCCATGGCTCCTGCCTTAAAGGGAGTTCTCTCAAGGAGGATCCATTGTCGAACTCTGCTAAACCAGGTAGTTTATCATTTGTTGAAGGAGATAAGACTCTGCTAAACAATATATGGACTGGGCTTGTTGATTATCTTATTTACAGTTTGCCCGGGTAGGGGGATACTCACACAGAACTGTGTCTAGGTAAACAGGACAAAGTATTCTGCCAATTGTTTAACACTTGTTTTCCTCCTGTGTCAATGGTTGATACCTTTTGCGAATTGATTTGTATGCCATTCGGAAATGTCAGCAGTTGGTGCATTTAATGGAATCAAGAGTGATTGTGGTACCACATTGGGTCTGTATATATTTATAATTTTACAATTACCAGAGCACAAAAAGTGTTATTGCGATTGTGATTATAACGTTAACCTTATTTATATAAAGAACTGTGTTATCACTAACATAGTGTGTGGACAGTTCTTTGTGGGTGCTGAGGGACTACACTGTAGTTAAGAACCAGCCTGCATCACCTCCTGAGAGTTTAAGCCTTAATTGCTCGACCATAGCTACCTTATAGAGAATATTGGCTGGGGTGCTCTGAGCTTCTACTCTGGCATATAAGGGACAGGAGTACAGAAACCCCCCCTCCAGTCTTTACAACGGTCCGTACTATTACTGGCTAATGCAAGCAGCTAGTAGGTCACAGCATTCAACATACAGTGGAGCCACACAAGGACCAGCTCAGACAGCTCTTGTTGATCATAATGCAGCTCTAGGAGAGGCATCCCACTGTCATATCTTGACTATCTAAAGGAGATTTGTCATGATGGCAGGTTCCAAACACCACTCGAACATACCATTGTTATGGTTCCTCCATCAGTTTTGGTTCTCGCTTTTGTAGGAACACCTAAATGGACATAGAGAGACACACTGGCGTTTATAACATGCAAATACATTTCATACATTGGGTGGAAAAGGAAAAGTGTCTGAGGGATTTTAAAGGTGGAGGCCCTCCTCCCTTTCTTGGAATATGAATACCCGAATCAGTGATTTTGCCATTAAACTCTGCGCATTGGGGACGCTTTGACTGTCCTACTCAGATGCATTCCAGGATTGTCGCTAAGGTTCATACCAAGATTATCAATCTAAACAGCCTTGTTAAGTGTCTACTGTCTGGTGAGGTAGTGTGAACTTTGTTGATTGCAAGGTATACATCAGTGTTGTGCACAATAGTATGGAACTCTGGCTCAGCTACCATCTCATGACTCACGAGCCAGTCCGATAGCACAGCGAGTAGAGCGCTTGCTTTGACATCTGTGCAGAGCCTGCTGATGCAGGTTCAAATCCATGCAAGGCCAAACTCAGCCTTTCATCCTTCTGAGGTCGATAAATGAGCACCACACACCGTTGATAATAATAAGCAGCGCTGAGATACCTGAGGGTTTGTAGCACTATATAAATGCTAAATTATTTATTATTATTATTTATCTCTCACTCCCCTTTATTATCTGTGTTCAGCATAATAGTACAAGTTGGTAGTTTTTCCCTTTGAGCATTACAGCAGCCCTGTAGGGGAAATTCTATGAATGCACCAGGTTTCTGCATCTTGGCATTCTCAATTCTCATTGTTTTTTCCAACAACCTGTTGCTAACATTTTGTTACTGGGACGTTATGGTCACAAGTAAAACCGAAAAACCTCTGAAATTTGCTAGTTATGGTAAACTATGCAACCATGACTCGCGTCACCATCGTGCACTGATAAGATTAGCACCCAGATGACATCACAAATGTCATTGATGACATCACTGATGACATCACATATCTGGTCCACTTGTTTTTGTTCACTGACATATCTAGGCCAGGTGGTTTTGTTCACTGACAGTCAGAATATTAAAATTTGAAAAGTGACAGAATATTAAAATTCTAAAAGTGCTATATATTTAGATGTTAAACTTGTATGTTCTTAAAGTACTTTCCTTACGGTTTGGTCTTACCTCATGGTGCACAAACATGGGACAATGAGCAGGCCTCAAACACACAATTTATTTGTATGCATGAAGATAAACTTTAATGTTATTAACATTTTCCAGTGATGCTGTTTCTTTCTTCCTTACTTTAGTTTCCCTGTATGTGCCTCTGATGTGTATGCATTGTTGCTCTTCATATGTATTGTTTGTACTAACACAAGTGTGTAGTAAGTCTTGAATTGTTAAGCTAGTTATTGCATGTCAACATAAGTTAAAACTCTGATAAGGTAGCCTTAATTATTTTAGGATCCAAAATTACAAGATTATAAATATTGTACTTCCATGGTGCATGCTGCAGCCATTGCCTATGTTTATGTATGATTAGGTTCTTGTATTAACAACACTCCAATATAATGTTTTGTTTAGATGAGTACATTCTTTAATAGATTAAGTAGTTCATGATAGGTCTCCCAATCACCCCTGACATCTTGTTACCAACATTTTAAAAACAACCCCTGACTTTTCATCAAAATTAATTTCATATGTGATGTTATCAGTGATGTCATCAATGACATTTGTGATGCCATGTTTGATGTCCTGGATGTAAGTCTCAGCAGTGCATGGTGGTGCGGGTTATGGTTGCTTAGCTTACCATAACTGGCAAATTTCTGAGGTTTTTTGGTTTTCGTTGTAACCATGCAGTCCCTTTAGCAACGTATTTTCAGTGAATTTCATGGGTTTTTACCAGTGCATGCTAATTTCCTACAACTTACTAATATCATCCTTACCACAATATAGCAACATTTTTGTTCAATTTATAAAGTTTCACCTAAATAATTTGCCATTTCCCACCTTCTAGCATCATTTCTAACACTTCAATACACTTTTGCAACTTTTTCAACTATTTTTGTGTCCATCAATGTTCGCGCAAGTCTGACATCATCGCAGACCTTCCGGACATCATCACGTGATCATGCATGCACGACATGATGACGTGTTCACGAATGCGAGCAGACAGTTCTGAACTGCACTTTATAATGATGTAGGAACTTTCAAGCTCAAAATGTTCGCCTTGCAAAACTCCTACACCTATTCTTACTCATTGTCCATTTACAATCTAGTACAGAGCACCTACTTTGAAGAATATTAGCAAAACTGCTATTTATCTTAGCAATGGCATCAGCTATTGCCATCCCTCCTGCCTAAGAGCCACCACCACCACCAGCTGGAGGACCTACACAACAAAAAAAGGGCAGTACTACCAAAGACAATGAAGAGGACAAAGAACATGAAGTAGAGGAAGTGCCTACCTCTAGCACCAAGAGAGAATCATGGGTGTGGCAGTTCTTTACCACTGTTGGGAATGTACCAAAGGCTAAGGATACCAAAGTGAAATGTACTGAGTGTGTTGTACTCAGTTGCAGACTACCTGGACAGTTCTCTTACAGGACCACCTCCATGCACCGCCACACCCAATCCAACCACTGCAATGATCTCAGAAAGGCTGTTCCATTCTTAGCAAGTAGTAGGCTTGAACATTGTGTAGGGTAATGTTTAAAGTGTCCCTTGTGTTGCATGTCCTAAGGGACATAAAACCAGAATCTTCTTTAGGGTCAAAATATTTTGAGCAGTATGAGACCCATGTAATTGCTGGAATAGGATTTGTTTGCAAACCGTCCTTCGGTGCGTCCAAGCTGTTTATCATGGACCAGATTTCCACACTGTTCTTCGATCTCATATGCATAAGCATCATCTCCTTGTCCTGGCGGACGAGTCGCTGTCTGTGAATTTTTCGCCAGTTACGATAGTGATGTTTTAGTTTGCGGATCTTATGGTTTGTCTCGGGCGTTGGCTGTTTTTTCAAAACGGTTATAGAGCTGGTTATTTTTTTTTTTTCTCCAGATTACCTGGTCAAAGATATGTAGTCTACGGATAGAAGGGTTCAGCCCAGTTCCCTTCTTGGTCTCGTAGGCTTTTAGCAGCGATGGATAGTCTATCAGAAATTGTGTCTGTACAGGGTTTCTTTGGGAAATCACCCTCTCGAGTTGTCCTTGCAGGGTTGTGATGTTCTCCGTTCTTATTCTCAGTCTATTTCTTCCCAGGATAACTTCAAGCATGTACTTATTAAATATGCCAGGAGAGGGTTTGTAAGCTGTCCAGATCAAGGATAAGAGATTATGGTCACTCGTTGTTTTTCTCTTAATCTCTAGTGAATCAATTGACAATATCATATTGCAGAAAACACAGATATAATCTATAATTTGGGCTCAGGTCTTTCCTTGCCAGGTTACTTGCCCTGAAATGTCACCATGGGTGTTTCCGTTCAATAGCACATTATAAAACACAAATGCGTGACTGATGATGCCTACCTATAGGTACATGATTCTACAACATCATTGGTAAAACACTTTAGTACAGTACATATGTGTAGGTGCTGGCCATGTCGGATTGGTGGTTGCTTGGGTGTCACTCCCTCAACAAGTGGGTCAGCTGGGCTCGTCTTCACAGGGTGAAGGGCATGCCAGCAAAGTGATACTTTTCCCGTAACATTCTAAGCTAGAATAACAGACTCTGAAGGCATGAGAGAAACTACCATCATAAACGTTGGCTTAAATAGGGGTACGTTCAAGGTTCACAAACAGGTTATATATCTATCTACATAATGCCCTGTGCCCTGACCCAGGTTCCCAAACTTGGAGGTCCTTGATGTACCTGATGCCTCATGATACAGACAGACATATGTTAGCTTTATGAAGAATATATGGTTGTCTGGGATTAGGGGTATGGTGGGTGTTCTCCTGTTGGTCACTGGAGAGGTCAGATGTGTATCTGTATCAAAGAGCAGAGGGGCTTAGGCTGGGTGGGTTATAGCCTGGCGGGGTGAGGGTGGAGATATAGCAGGCAGGTTAGTGGAGATGGATGTTCCTAAGGGTGTGGGCCTGCTCCGGTCTCACACAGTGCAGTGAGAGCATTTGTCCAGGGATAATACTAATGCTGGCAACAATGAATGGCTGGACTTCCGTGAGAACAGAACTTGTGCAGAGCTGGCAGGAGGTGGTGGGGACATGGGCTGGCAGTGTGAGGCACTGGGCAGAGGGAGAGACAAGCTTTTAGAGATAATTTTCGGGCCAAGTAAAATATGGTGTTTGGTGTGTCACAAAATGGAGCCTCTGAGTTTCAATAAGACGTGATTGTATAATTCTTTGCTAATAATGAGAAGGTATTAAGGCAGTTCACGCGTTAGTGGGGAGGGGGACGTCTCCCCCCTCCAGCATAGGCAGTATCCGACCATGTGGCAATGGTGAGAGAGGTGGGATAAGATCACCTCTCCCCCAACAGTCCCCCCTTTCATTACTCCTAAAGTAAAGAATATCCTCCTCCAGTACCTCTACGTTCCTCTGCCCTTCTTACTGCTTAATCCCAGGCAGGGGTACCCTTTATTGGCATCCAGGCACAGCACACACTCCTTAAACTCTCTCCTCGCCATGCATATTCTTCAGGAGTACAAGTCATGTAAATACAACCCCCAACCCCTGCTAAGTCAACCCACACCTCCTTATGGTTTTCTAGATCTTGGGGTTGTTTGATGGTTGTATGCCACAAATGTTCCACTACATCCCCTGTGTCGTATATGGCCATGCAATATTTGGGTTCATCCATCTCCCCAGTTTGTACTTGGTCTTCCCTAGTATCATGAGGCACCTTCACATTTCTGTTTTGGTTGCCCATAGTCACCATCATCATTGCACTATTAGGAATTGCCTTAGCACAGCAAAGGACTCCTAACTGGCGATAATGAGGATCAGTAGCTTCATTGCAGTCCTGAGCCATGAGGACACACAGTCGAATGCCATGCTAAACCAGTCACTGTTCTGGATTTCACCATCATTTTTCATCCTCCAAGTTCATGCACTGCAGATATTACATGCAAAAGTGTCCCGTTTTGAAAATCTGAAGAAGGGACAAACGTGCAACATGCACTCCTGATTTTTCGGCAAACGCTACCTTCCATGGCTGTGAGCAGGTCAAGCACATAATGATTCTGCATCATCATCAGTCTCAGTGCTCTTAGTTCCACCTTGATGACATTGAACCCATCTTCCATGACATTGGCTAGTTGGATCAGCTCCCAGCGGATACTTTGCAACCATTCGGAGTTTGCTCATGCTTGGATGCTAGGGATCAGTGAGGCAAAAAAATTCTCTGTTGAGTTGAACAGCTTGTACTTGTCAGGTATCTGTGGCAAGAGGCCAGAAGTGTCTTTAGAGAGGTAGTTGGATGCTCTCTTTTTGTGCGACACTTGATCTTGCAGTTTGTGTTCTAATAGCACTTCATAGATGGGGGCTGTTCAGTTGTGTTCTTGGGTGCTAGTTGTAATTGGTAGGGCAGCCCTTTCCCTTGAATGTGCTTCTCCATTATTCCAAGCAGGGCTGAGTGCAGCGTTACCAGAGCACAATAGGCCCTCCATGAGGATGGGAGGTGCAAGTATGCCTGTTTGCCACACACCCAGTAATGGCCCATCAATGCTGCAGTTCCTTTTTGCATGTCAGGGATGATGAGGGTTCTGTTGCAGTGTGTTTGAACCCATGGGTACTTTTCCTTGCCTCTGAAAACACAGTTCATATTTTTCTTTGTGCTGGATTTTGATTGGCTTCTCGGGGGCTTTCACCCATGTTAGCTTTGCGATATACTGGGACCATATCTGGGCACACATATCTTCCATCCACTGCAGCCTTTTATCTGATAAACCACGTAGTGCTTCTGCTTTGCACATCACTGTTGCATATTGCCATTTGTTTTCAGTGAACAGTGAACATTGTTACTTTTACTGCTAAGCGTGTTGCGCCTTCAGGTTTCTTTTTGCAGATTTCCTCATCAGGAGGAAGCAATTGTATTTTGACTGTGTGTGCCTGGAAGGTGTTGCTGATTCTACACAGTGCAAGATGAATAAGACATTGGGCTTCCACTAGGGGAGATTCTTGTGGCACTAAAACCTTAGGCGTTCCTGACGCATTAGGTATTAGTGAACATACATAACAACTACCATTTGTGACCTGTCTCCCTGTGGCGCTCATGTCAGAGTACCACTTGTTAGACGGCTCCAGATGACGAATATCCTTTACTTTATTTAACCCCATACCATGAATGCATCATATTTGTATTGCTTTATTTACCTCCTTCGTCTGGGTATCAGTTGATTTCTACCACCGGAAAATGACCTTTTGTACCGATGGCTATCAACATTTAGAATTGTGTGCATATTAACATTATAGAGGTGATCAATAGGGAAGAGACCTATGTACACTTTTACATTGGAATTGCTAGCAACTTGCCAGTACTGAGGGCTTGGGAGAGCATCTGACATATCAGTAGGAGGTAAAGTATACACGTTTTTAACATATGAGGTAGGGTCTTTTATTGTCTGTGAGTCAGTTTTAGGCATTGTAAACATTAGTGAGCTAGGCAAATAATCATCATGTATATAAATTACATTTTCACTGTCATTCCTCACAAGTAGCTCATACTGCAGTGACACCATTGCATGGTTTTTGTGCAGTGTAGTAAGGTTTAAGGAGGTATTATGGCTTCACAGAGATTCATTCCATCCCATATTAGTTTGCCCTCTTCTTCTATTAGTTTCAGCCCCCCTTCTTTTATGTCACCAACATAAAAGAAATGCTCCAGTACATTCCTAAACACAATAATATTATAGAGAAGACGAGGGCCGTAAAATAAAGGCCAGATTCGTATGAATATGCCCTAGTGGCGCTTATCTTATTCCTGCTGCTATATGACTGAGTTCTAGTAGTAGCAAGTGGGCTTGTTTCCGCCTTTGTGGTACCTACTTAGTGGGATATAATGTGTTAGACATACTTTCAGTTAAGACAAAATGGGAGCAATGCAAGAACAGGTGTAACATCATGAGAGAGAGAGAGAAAGAAAGAGAGAGAGAGAGGGAAAAAAGAGAGAGAGAGAGAGTGAGAGAGAGAGAGAGAGAGAGAAAGAGCGCTTCCATATATGCATATATATACACATCACTATCTCACTTAATTATTAACAGTATAATTTCTTCTGCCATTGTTTTACCAATATCATGCCTTTTTCTCACATTTCTTAAGGCACTGCCACCTCACGTTAATTTTCCAGTACTACTTCTGGTACTACACTATCATGAGCTTTTCTGACGTCAGACAGATGGATACAATATTTCAGGCACTTTACTTTCACTGCTAGAGGGGTGCAATACAGCACTTCATAAGGGCCATGAAATCTTGGAGAGTTCCAACATCTGACGAAACTGCGAACATACACTAGTTCCCCAGGCATGAGAGGTTTTGTTGGGCTGTCAGCTGCGGGCGTGGAGGTGTCTATTTCACTTTTCCTTGTGATTGGTGGGGCAATTTGTCAGTTGTGTAAGGTACTCCTTAAATTCTTCACCTAACACTGTTGCTGTTCTATATGCATCAGACATTCTTCTTACGGGGGACAGTGGTGTCAAGTGAAGAGATGGCAGATAAAGAGGGCTCTGGACTGTTATCCCCCGTTCCAGCCCCTGCAATGAGGGATGAAGGCCATCAGCACCTCCAGTTGTCAAAACAGTAACCCAGGTGCCAGAAAAAAGGATTGTTCTTCCTACACCGGGACACGCGTTGCGTCCCGCTGTAGGAAAGAAAATCCTTTTCCAAGATGGCCACCATGGAAAGGGTAGGCGGTGCTCTGTACAGAGCCCCTCTTCCCTTTCCATGGTGGCCTGCAGAAGGCAAAGAAAGAATCCTATGACAATATTACCATGAGCACATTTATTTTCCCTTTCAAACCTATCCCATATTCCAAAAACGTTACCACATAGTCGGTCCCTGATGGAGATGGCCACTTTATCCCCAGTGGCCATCCCTCGTTGTCATGGCCAGCAGCCAGATTGTCCGGGTCATAACCTTATGCCATGACCCGGACAATCTGGCCACTGACCATGGCCACAGGCTATACCTCAGTCACCAAAGGTATATCACTATTTTGTGTACCTACATTGTGACACTTGTCAAAAAATAAAACACAGACACATTTGCAAAACCATGCTTTCAGGTCCTTGCCAATGACATTGGCGGTTGGCTCTCTAATCTTTCTGAAAATATTTGTCCACATTTGTCAAACGGTAACAAAGTTATAAGCCATCTAGAAATGTTGAGACCCCCCTCTAATTTAACCCCTGTAAACAAAATCCCACATTTTGCAAAAATATGTATATCTAGATCTTACATTTTATTGCATAATTTTGTCAGATCCGTCAATGGCAACACATTTATAAGCCTTTACAATATTTTAGAACCCCCCCTCTAATTTTGTCCCCTCTTGATAAAACAGCACCACCTTCAGAATCAGGTCTAGAATGAAATTCCAGAATTTCATGCAGTTTCATTGACTGGCACCAAAGTTATAAGCCATCCAAAAACTGCTTTTCGCCAACCCTGTAATGCACACATAAGCATAGATGCCCCCGAGTATCTACGATCTTTGGGGACATTACAGGAATGCCTGGACTGTTCACAGATATCGGAGAAGAAAAATGCCTGTTTCTTGGTTTTTTAAGGCCATATCCAATCCCACCCGCATCACCCCTCACCTCCCCAAAGATTGTTTGATAAGTTTGACAAATGCAATGTGTTTTTTCCAATATGCTTTTTACAGATTTAAACGAATTTACAAAAGCACGCTGTTGGGACCAAGCCGCCGGTCCTGCCACAAACTTGGTGAAAATCCGTCCAGAAGATTGGGCTATAGGAGTGAGCAAAATTTGTTTTCATTACGTCTATGGGAAAAGCGGCAAATTATGTTACCCCCTACAACTTTGCCCATCCTTGACAAAACATCACCATCATTTGCGGGATCGATCTGATGGGGCCAGATACATTTCTTGCAAAGCTTTGTGAGGATTCGTGCAGCAGGGGCAAAGTTTTAAGCTGCCTAGAAAGGGCTCTTCCTTTGGGTTGAGCAACTTAACCATAACTACAGGGCCGCTACTGCAGGCCCTGCAATATATAATACCGTTTTTGCATTGTATTCACATTGAAAAACACCCATGTGAATGCAGGGAGTTTCATACATGCTTCCCACACTATTGTACTACGGTGGGATTGGAAAGCACATAGTTTGTGATGAAGCACAGCCCCCAGGAAATGGGGAGGACACTGTTGTGAATAAGGTGACCTGTGCATTACTCAAAGTGATACAAATACAAATTATTTCTGTGCACATTTTTTTTTTATTACCTTTTGTGAATTTGGCCCAAAGGGCCTGATTTACAAGGATTCAATGGAACGTTCCCATGTTAAAACGTTTTTGTGAATCAGGTCCAAAAATGTTAAAAACAACACAGACTTCATTATAGACCATGTCTGGCGGGAAAAATGTGGAACTTCTGACCTATTCCATTAATTTAATATTTTGTTTATGCCTGAACATTTGCTGTCAGGAAAACGGTCTGACCTCTCAACACATTGTTTACAGTACCATTTTATCAGTATGAATTGTCATGAGCTTTACTTGAAAAGTTTTGCCGAGCCAGAATCACCCTGATATAATGAAGATTTGGGGTTCGGCAAATATATTCACTCAAGCTTACACACCACCACAGACAAAATGCTCTACCAATTTAAGACGATTCTCCAGCCAGCTATCATCATCAATGAAAGGTTGCCAGGATCTACCAGCATCTCCTTACTCATTTAGAAACTGTCATGGTTGTTAAATGGTATTTTTAATATTGGAAAAATAAAATTCTAGCTCTTCCAGTCCAGGCTTAGCAATTCTTTTGTGAACATCTATCATATCATTTTCTCCCATTTGAACACTCCAATAGCCTGTCAGATTCATATCTACACAGAACAGCAGGGACCAGAGCCAAAAGTAAAGGGGCTAAAACAGGAAAACAAAATGAGTAGATGTCAGAGTTCTGAGAACAGGACATGGAAGCACTACTAAAGAGCAGAGCAAATATGAACACTTTATCAGTGATTTGAACAATCATAATAAATTACCTTTTGACCGAGGATAATTAATTTCATAGATTATTTTCATATGAGCGAGATCGGCTTTTGCTAATGACCATGTTATGGTACATATTAGCAGCAGGCGTAGAAACCTTGGGGGCATTTACAGCAGTTGGCTTGAGGGCATTCTTATCAGTATATTTCTGCAATATCACTGAAGCTGTTGGTGAACATTCTGCACCTCAGGGTGTCTTCCTGTGACATGGCACACATGTTAACATTGAACCTCCTTCCTGCCCCTGTCCACACTCACTGTGACCCCTCCCACCTAACCCCCCCTCTCTGTCCTGCTGATCGGGCTCATTTCCCTCTCACCTGCCTCCGGTAAATATGTAAATATGTTGCCAACTCTGCCCTGCCATGGGCCCAATGTGCCATGTGTGGGAACTCACTCTTCTTCCCCATGTTGCAGTCTCTTCTGTCATTGGGGGTCATTACGATTACGGTGATAAGGGGTTAACAGCGCCAGTAAGTATGCCGGTGATGTTAACCCCTTACCGCCGCATTACGAGGTTCCCTCGCGGGACCCGCTCAGAATGTCTGGTCAGACCAGACATCCTTTGCGGGTCCTGCTAAGGGACCAAGGAGCTAATAACGGGCCCGCTATGTGCGGGCCCGTTATTAGCTCCTTCCCCATTCCCATTTCATCCCTATGGGGGCTCAAATGGGAATGGGGAATGGTATTCAGAATGGGGACTTACCGGGTCCGCCAAGGTCGGAATGGCCTGGTAAGTCTGCATTCCCATACCACGGACCCACACACGGGTTTGAATAGCACCATGGCTGCCTCCAAACATTAAAGACCCCCCCATGTCTTTAATGCCCCTTCCCTTCATTTAAAGTCCTTGGTGGACCGAGGACCCATTTACTGTGCTCGTGCCAACATGTAGCAGAGTGCGAAGGGCAGTTGAATGAGAAGGGAAGGTAATGCCTATGGTTTAAGTCCTACGGTTAAGAAACCAACAATTGCTTGCATCCTATTTTGATACATCTTTTCCACAGGGTCATAACACACCCTTCTTCGCAATTTCTATACAGTGTGGATAAGAGACCCTTTTGCGAAAATTCAGTTTAATTTTTCCTGGCCCGGAATTAAGATGTAGTTTCTTGAGAAAAATAAACGCATGCATTTTCCTACTGGTACAACTAAATTTCGCTAAGAACATTTTATTTCAAATCACTTTGATGCTGGGGAAGGCTCTTGATAAAATGGCTGCTACTTCAATAATAACTTCTGCATTCTGTGTTAGAAGGGAGATCAAAGAATATACAATTGCAAGGAAGCAGTGTTGCTATGTAACAGTACTGCGCACTCTTTGCCCTTGGAAAATGTAGCTAATTTGTGCTCACAGTTTGGAATTTCAAATTATTCCTTCCACCTAACAATTTGTAAATATAACATTTTGAAAGAGTTGTGCAGTGAAACCAGTCATTTGTTACCTCCGTAGGGTCATATATTTCCAGGCAAAGGCAGGCATTGCTGCGAGGAAACATTCAAACGCTCGCTCTATTAATGTCACAGCATCATTTTGGGTCTCCGGTGGGAGGTCTATTGTCGTGTGTCTTTGCTTGGTAAGTGGTCCTAAATGCAGGTTACATGGCAAGCCTAACAGATTTAAAAATATAATACGGTGGCTTCCTTTGTATAAAATACCGTTATTTCTGTGCTGCCCTTCACTATGTTGAAAATATACCAAACATGAAATCATAGTAAAGAAAATGCCAAGGCGTTGGAACTTTGCTTCACCAGCGGTTTCAGGTGTGCATCCATGTTTTATGCTATGTAAGTGTACATGTTAAAAAAAAAAAAACACTTCACTGCCCTTTGGATAGACACACATCATTTGAGTAAGTATGTATTAAAATGGTTAAATATTAAATTGATTTGTAATGTGCAGTAAAGTGGTCTTTTGCAAGAGCCCTTCTGCCAAGGGAGGGAGAGGTGTTGGTGGAAGTAGCATGAGAGGCAGATGGGTGCAGGACAGAAGTAGCCAGTGCACATTCTGTGGGGTTGGAAGACACCTATGCAATTATCACTGATCAGGCCAAGGACCAGGTAATGCCCCAGGCCAAGTTACATGCCAGAGGGAAGGAAATATCCAGACATGGTAATGACCCGGCCTGGAGAGGTTTATTGATTTTATCATCCTGGCATGCTAACCTGGGTGCTAATCGTTGATTTTTTTTTTTAAAGGTAAGAAATGGCACACGTGACGTTTCTCAATTTAAAATACTAAAAATTAGGAGGCCCGCCATGTTCAAGAGAGAAGGGAACTACAGGTAGTCCCTTCTCCCTTGCCATGATGGCCATTGCCGTGGCAGGGAAGCACTGGAACATTGAGTGTTCCAGGCACCGCTGAGGGCCCAGGTAGCTTCATGTAAGTGGGGCGGGATAGGAGAGGGGGAGCTGTGAGGAATTCGACCATCCGCACGGTGAGTGTGCGCTCACCTGGGCGTTTTTGATATTTTATATGAAATTGAATAATGGTAGATCAACCTCTAGAAAATGTGTAGGGCTAATCTGCATACATTTTCCTATGCTCGACACACAACATACACATAGACCTTCTTCTCTGGGTGGACACAGCCTACATGTGCAGTCCTCCATGTCAACCTTTAGTTGGAATGTGACACCCAGGAGTACATCAAGGCATCTAAAAATGGGGAAAGCAAAACCTTCCTCCTGCCATGGCCAGCGTAATTAAATAACAAAGGCTCCATGGATCCCCCTATCATTTGTTGGTCCTGCTGGTGGCAGTGGCCCACACTGATTCGAGTTAATTTAAGCAGGCCCATGAGAGGCCTGGTCGCAGGGCTAACAAAAGATAGGAAACCCCAACACCTTTGATATGTATCTGTGTCAACCTGAAGCTAGCTCCCGCCTCTTAGTATCAATGACAGTGAGCTGTCATGTCTGGTACATGTGTTTACAGTAGGACACCGCCACAGGGGGACCACATTCAGAGGGTAGGAGTATATGATTTGATGGAAGAAAATGTGTTCTCGCCACAAATACAAGGGAGACCTGCCTGTAATCAGGAACCACAGCAAGCTCAATTAAACAGAGTGATGCTTTGATCCACAACAGGCAGGAAGATTGGTGGGACGTAGTAGTACATGTTTTCACCCCTTTACCTTTCCTGTTGCAAAGCACTCTGGTTATGACCTCATGCATAACAGAAGATTGTTGGTGTTGACCCAGAATTGGTTTATTAAGGTATGCTTAACCCACACCAATCACTGGGGCCCAATTGACTTTAAAGGAGGGTTGAGCCCCTCTTTTGGATGATCTTCTGAAAGCTTCTCAAGGAGTAACGAGAAGAACTCATTTGGACCCTGGCTGAAGGCACAGTCTGTCTTACAGCTTCTGCTAGTGACGAAATGCCAGGTTTTCCAAAGAGGGAAGCAAGATCTCTCCCCTAAACATCTCCCAGGGAACAGAGGAAGGTACGGAATCAAGATGACCCTCCAAGCAGCTCCAGAACCGGTACCCAGCCACCATACAGCGTTCAATGCTAAACTCTGCAGCAATCTTCCTAGGTGGGAAGTGCCAGAGAGTCTCTGAACCAAACCAAGGTTAAGGCTGTTGCCTGTAACACTCTCTTCAGCATTGGGCCGTCCGCCTTAAAAGACAACACTAGCCCAGTGGAGAAGCTAGGAGGAGTGCATCGACAAGCATCAAACAGCATCTGCCTTAAAGGACATTTCTGAGCAAGTCGAGCGCCTCCAGCTGAAACTGACTGCACCAATTACTGTAGTCATGCTGCAGTTGCTAACGTCATCTGAGATGCCTCGACCAGTGCTTCAGACCCACCAACCAGCAATGAGACAACGATTCCTGACCTGAGCCACAGTGTAGACCAGCCCACGGCCGTGCATCCAGCCTCACTCACCAAACTGCCTGCCACCTGATACCCGCAGCTGTCTCTCATCTTGAACTCCGATTTGACCCTGTTGAGCACCAAGAACTTCTACAAGCACAAGGTACATTGTGGCTCTGTTCCCCTGGTCCTTCTCCGAAGTCCCCTAGTGACATTTAATGACTCATTGCTCCCTTTCTGCTGAAACCAAGTATCCTTGAACCATTTTGATTAATTACTTTACCGACTACCCTTCTGCCAGTATCCAGAGTGCATCCCCTTTCCTTCTTGAAACTGTTTGTCCTCGGCATTCCTCTGCAGGGTGGGTTGTATTTCGTAGTGTGCTAGAACTGTCTGTTGTGATAATAATAAAGTAGATATTTGTATACAACCTTCACTGGACAGTCCCTTTTATCACTGGGTAATACTTGTATTGTTGCTTTGTTGCAACTAACCAACGATCCACAACATTGCGGAGATAAGCCTGCCGTTCTGACCACATTACCAAAATTGGAAAAGCAGTTTTATAATTAGCTTGTGTTGCCAATCGGTTCAGATCCCTTTTGGTGTACTAGAGTGTGGGGATGATCCCTGGACCACTGGTGCCCCGGAAGTTGATTTGTCACATTAGGGGCAAGTGGTCGGATCAGTTGGAGCCTAATACTGTTGCAGGCAACATTTAGAGACTGCTAGGTATTTGTAATAATCATGGATCTTGACATGGAGACTGTAGGATGTCCTGCATGTCCTATGGCAAGCGAGGGGACTTCCCCAAAGCACTAAGGTTAATAAACCTGAGTTGCTCATCAGCTTCCAAGCTTGGGTAGAATCGAGGGCGGTTGGAGAGAAGACCCCAGGGGATGGGCTAGACCCTGTCTACCCAAACAGAAAAGCACTTCCAGAGGGGGAAGTGGAAGATGGCGAGGAAGACAGCATGAGCAGTGTTTCTTGCCAACCATCACACCGGGGAGCAAGCGTGGTTTCTCAACACTCTAAAGTGTCAGTGCGGTCAGGGGCTAGTGCATCATCCCACTGTACCTAGGCCTCAGCACAGTCTCTAAGCGGCTAGTAATTGTCCCAGCGGTTAATGAGGTAGTGGCTAGAAATCTCCTGCTTGAGCAGAGGAGACTAGCTTTAGAGGAACAGAAACAGCGTGACAAAGTGTGATGCTGGAAATGCATTGGAGGGACAGGGCCTCCATGTCCTTGTCCTATAGTCCTTTTATCATGTGTTTTCTGTGTTATTTTCTGCACAGGAGTCCATGTGGGACTCCTGCAGTGAAGCTCTTCCTCTTTTTGGTTTGGTGAACAGACCCTCGGGATCCCCTCATGGCACCTTTGGCTAAGGGTACAACCCTGTACCGCTAGTGTATGATTTTGGGCACCTGTGTGTGGCCCACAGAGCAGGGTATGGGCTGGCGGCAGCTTTATGCTGAATTTGACAGGTGCACTGAGTATCCTCCATTTTGGGATACCCAGGCCCTACCATTGAAATCAGTTGATTCCTGATAGGAGACAAGATGGCCCCTGTGACCTCTTGCCTTCTGTTGCCTGTTACCTTGTTTTCCCAAAGTCCTGTGAAGCCCTTACTCTGTCCCTTCCCCTGACTGGCTGTTGAGTGGAAGTTCCATATATGGCATAGTGGGGAAGTCCAGGCCAGACTAGCTGGAGCCTTCCCAATGACTGTATGTTGTGAGTACACCCTTGGGGCGGGGGGACCTGGGTGAATGAAGTGTGTGACCAATATACATTTCATGTTATGGTTGTCTGGTTTCTGGTGTGTGACACAATGAATGAGACAGCCCTGCCAAAACTGGTTGAATGCAGTGTGGAGTGCTGAATGGATGGGTGCTTGTCCCAATCCACATTCCTTGTTGTGAGTGTCTGGATGGAGAAGAATGGCCTCAATGCACTGTGAGCCTGATTGGCTGCCTGCCTGCATGAATGCCCTTCTGTATGATCGGTTGCTGAGCTTGGCCCAGCAGTGTGAATGAGAGACAGAACTGTAAATCTGGGGACCTCTCACTTACTGGAATTGTTCAGAAGCTGAAGTTGATACTTGATGTTTACCTTGAAGCCCAGCTAGAAGAAGAAGGCTTTGCTGCTGCTTTCCTTCGACGCAATCCGAAACCTGTTGTGTCTCCAAGAACTGATCCAAGAGAGGACCTGGCTAGGAGACCTCTTCCCGAGCTATGAGGGACCATCCTACACCAGCTAACCTTCACCAAGGCTCCTTGGTAATCAGTCCTCGAAAGGCTGCTGACTGGAGACGGGGACCGCCGAGGAATCTGAAGCGAAGCACCCGGACATTGAAGTCCATCGCTTCTCGTCGACCATCATCGTTGATCCGAGCTGCAATGCTCCATTGCCTAAGACACTTGAATCAAGGACTCGCTTGCTCATCACCGTCGATCGCTTTGTCCTGCCGAAAGTGAAGGTCGCTGACGAACCGAGGAAAATCTGCCGGTGGGTTTCCCGCCACCTGAAGTCCTCTAAGACACAGGCAAAGATCCGAAAGCCAGCGTGGTCGAGTCCCGATCGTCAACGCCAGACACCAACGACATGGCGCTCTTGCTGGGCCTACGTTCTTCATTGACTCTGTGCTGCAAAAAACAATATCGTAGAGGTGCACCGCACGCCTCATCCTCGCAGGATGTCCACTACCGATTGTTGATGAGCTCCGCAAGGATCAAAGCTGCTCAACAACATTGTTCACCCTTTTCTTTGACGGATCTCGACGATCTGTGGCTCCTGCCTTAAAGTGAGTTCACTCAAGAAGGGTCCGTCGATGAATTCTGCTAAACCAGGTGCATTGGGGTAGTAGAACATTCATAGAAGGAAATTAGACTCTGCTAAGCAATATATGGACTGGTCTTGTTTAACATATTATTTACAGGTTGCCCAGGTGGGGGTATCCTCATCCTCACCCAGAACTGTGCCTTTGTTAGGGACCCAGTATTCTGCCATTTGCTTAACCAACTGGTTTTCCTCCCAAGTCTATGGTTGATACCTTTTGCTATTGATTTGTATGCCATTTGAAACTGTCAACAGTTGATGCATTTTAATGGAGTCAAAGAGTAATTGTGGTTCCACATAGAAATTGTACATTCATCATTATAGTATTGCCTGAGCACAAAGTATGTTATTGTGTGTATATATAACATAAACCTTATTTATATAAAGAACTGTGTTATCACTAACATAGTGTGTGGACATTCCTTTGTGGGGGTTTGGAAACTACACTGTACTTAAGAACCAGCCCGCATTACCTCCTGAAAGCTTAAGCCTTGATTGCTCGTCCAACGTTACCAAATAGAGAATGTTGGCCGGGGTGCTCTGTGCTTCTCTTCTGCCATATAGAGAGCAGGAGTACTGATAATCCCCCTCCAGTCTTAACACAAGGTCACCGTAGAGCTGCACAAGCTGGGCCTTGAAGAGAAGAAGGAGGCCAACAGATTCACCTCTAGCTAAAGCAGCAGTAGTGGCGCAAACCAAAAAGCCTGGTATAAGCCCCGACGGTACATTCCCAAAGACTTGGTGCAGGCTTACGAAGTGGGGAAGGATATGTTTGGCTGGTTTGAAGCACTTGAGCTGGCTTTTCGGCTACAGGAGATGGACAAGGTACTGTGGGTTGCAGCCCTGATGAGACGCTTGCCGACACCAGGGACTGATGAAATTCTTCAGTTAATTCCTGAGGAAAGGCCTGTGTATGAAAGCATGAAGGCAATCCTCATTAGGAAGTTCTGTACAAACCCCAGAACAGTATCTCAGGAGCTTGAGAGAGTTCGAAATGAACAGTGGGCAGACATTTGAAGCATTCACACCTTGCCGTTGAAATATCTGAGCGGTTGGGTAGCTGGTAACAAAGTTGACACATTTAAAGGGATGTACAATTTAATTGCGTATGAGCATGTATTGAAGAATTGTGAGGTTGACCTACACCAGCATCTTGTGGACAAGTCTATCACAGACCCTAGGGAGCTTGTAAAGTCTGCCGTCAGGTTTGTGAGTGCTCGAGTCGAGAAAAGGCTCAAGCGATCACACCTTAAGAGAAATCTTCAGACAAAAATGTAAACAAGGATGGGAAGGACAAAGGTCCAGCCTACTACTATTCAAAGTCAGGTCCTCAAAAGAATGTAGGAAAATCCCAAATCTTTAGTTCAGCTGTACACACTGAAAAGAAGAGCGCAGGCACCCCTAATACTGGGACACCTGTGTTCTCACCACCCAAACGTTGTTTTGTGTGTAAGGAGCTGGGCCATAGGAAAGGGCATCCTACTTGCAAGAGCATACCCAAGCAAGCCATAGTGAATGTTGGACTCATGGAGGATGCCATAATTATTGTGGGCCTCTGAGATGAGGTCTTCCCACTAGGCCAAAGTGTGGCTGAATGTGGATTTGTTACACTGAGTGGGAACGGTAACAGGTCTCCAGAAGTAATCCCAGTTCCCAATAATACTCAACTCTATCTAGAACATGTTGATATCAATGGGCACAACACTCCTGCGGTCTGAGACACTGTGCCTAGCATCACAGCTGTCATCCGGCTTTGGGTACTACCAGGCCAGTATATTGATGGGCCTGATTGTAGCCTCAGTGGATTTGACGTAAAGAGTAAGTGCCCCTTTGCGATAGTAGAGTTCAGCTGGGTAGATTAAATTGTCCCATTCTAGGGCAATAAAAGTGATTTTAGGGTATAGACCCCCTGGTCCATTGGGACATTTTTGGGAAAAACTAGATGCATACCTCATACTGACTGGGAGTAAATATAAGGAAATCATGTGTGTAGGGGACTGGAATATCTGGCTGGAGAATACTATTCATCCAAACTCAGCATCATTGGTGGAACTTTTGGATAATCACAGCCTGGAGATTATGATGAAGGCATCATCGCACAAAAACGGTCATTGTTTAGACTTGATAGCAGCAAGAGAGAGCGGTGTGCGATTCCACGA
This sequence comes from Ambystoma mexicanum, assembly GCF_040938575.1. NCBI lineage: Eukaryota > Metazoa > Chordata > Amphibia > Caudata > Ambystomatidae > Ambystoma > Ambystoma mexicanum. Next base: position 944,853,746 of record NC_090936.1, read on the forward strand.
GACTATCCCAATACTCTGGTCAGATCATTATTTACAATTGTTTGGACTGCTGGGACAAAAAGGCACAAGTAGGAGGAGGACGGGAGAATATGCCAGCATGGACAAGTAAGGGAGATGATCTGGCCAAAATTCCAGGAGACAAAATCTCTGTGTGAGGAATTCTTTAAAATGGGATCAGATATCGTAGAGGATATATGTGCTAAATATGCTCCCTAAAAACTAAGGAAAACTGAGGAAAACTTGAAAAATCCAAATCCTGTATTTTTGGACCGGCATTGGCCCTTACGCGTAAATGACAGGCAAATAAATTGGGGAGGTCCACTAAATTGGACAGTGACACAGCTCAGGCTAAAGGAGTACTAAAACAGTACAAAATAGCTCTATTTGTGGCAAATTAAAGTTCCTGCATGAGGAAATTGAACAGACAGGGAACCAAGCAAGGGCACAGTTTGTTGTGGTGACAGGATTTAGGAATCCAGCATGCATGGCGGTGCCTATTGTCCCCACGCAGGCTCAAGCCAATACATTTAACAGCTTTTTTGAGGAAAAGATTGTGGACATTCGAGAAAGTATTGCTAAAGTAAGGGTCCTAGAAAAATGGGAGGAGCCTGTAGAAGAAAAGTATCCAGAAGAGAATGAGGAAGAGAAAGAAGGGTTCCACTTCCAGTGCGTAAATGAGGAACTTGTTCAAATTATGATACTCCAACTAAAGCCAACCAAATATCTGGCATTCCCGATACCGGCATGTACAGCTAAGCACTTGGCGGCTAATATTACCCCCTTTAAAACAGCTTTTGTAAACAAATCACTACTGGAGGGTCAGTAACCCAGTGAGGTACTGGTGAAAGCTTTGCTAAAAAAAAACTAACCTGCACCCAACAGTTTTAAAGATTTACTGCCCTACGGCTAACCTGTGCTGGCCCACTAAAATTCTAGAGAAAGGGGTATGCTCTCAATTCCAGACATGTGTGGACAGCAAGGGACTACTGGATGAACTCCAGTCCCATTTTCAGCCCAAACATGGGACGGAGACAGCATTGCTGGCGGTTCAGAATGATTTGTTGGAGGCTGTGGATGGGGGGTCCACAGTATTGTTGATGTTGGATCTATCCACAGCCTTCAACACAGGGGACCATCAGATCATGCTCTAACATATCTAAAAAGTTGGGAATGCTTTGAAACCATTCATGGAGTGATTTAGTTCCTTCCTGAAGGATAGGACCCAACGGTAACTGTGGGGGGTTTCCTCTATGAGATATTGTTGCTAAAGTGTGGAGTCCCACAGGGATCCTCACTCTCTCCATTGATTTTCAATCTGAATATTCGCCCAGTATGTAATATATTGAGGAGGCACAGGTTGAGGTTTCATTCCTACGCTGACGACACCCACATTTACATCGAGATAAAGGATATTGAAGATTCATTTGAGAATATAAATCAATGCATGGGACAGATCAAGAGATGGATGGCCTGTAACCAACTGCAGATGAATGCATCGAAGACCAAGCTAATACTGTTTGGGCCAGAAGGTAAAATGACAGTGGAAAGACAAGTGCCACCTCCCTTGATTTTAGGTGAAGAACTCTAGTATTCTAAGAAAGTCAAAATTCTTGGGGTATAAGGCAGGAAAACCTCGGCAGTGAAGCCCAAGTCCGGGCTAAGGCGAAGGCAGTGTACCACTCACTGTGTATGCTGAGGAATGTTCTTCAATTTGTTCTGATGGAAGATCACGCAGTGGTGATGGGGCAATGACCAACCCGCATCTAGACTATTTTATTAGTCTGATGGCGGGGATCCCAGCAAAGCAGGTTAGCAGACTGCAGAGGGCCCAGAATGCGGCGATCAGGCTGATTGGGCAGATGAGGAAGAGGGTCCATGTCTCAGTCCTACGCAGATCCCTACATTGGCTAAGGGTGAAAGACCAAATCAAATTCAAAGTGGCCTGTCTGATGTACAGATGCCTTAATGGACTTTTATCAGAGTACCTTACTGCTAGGGTGCACTGATACCATCCAGACAGAGATCTCCGTTCTGGAGATAAATTGTTGGTATGCGTATCGCAGTCCAAACTGGTATCTAGGGGAGCCAGGAGATTTGCCGTGTTTGGTCCCAAATTGTGGAATCAGTTACCACTGGAAATCAGAGCTTGCCAAATTCTGGGATTATTCAGAAAGATGTTAAAACCCATCCTATTTAATTAAGCTTGTCAGCTATAGAATGTATGCAATATCTACACATTCTACTGCTGGTGGATAGTTGTCACCTGCGTCCATCCGAATACAGTTAAGTCTGTTTGGTGCGCACTAGAAATTCTCAAAATCAAATTGGTGAAATGACCCAGCATTATGTAGCAGTGAAAGACTCCATCCCTGCCCCTAGTGGCGTAACGCAAAATTTGGGGCCCCCCTGTGAGCCATGCTGAGGGCCCCCTCCAAACTCGGCAACAAATCATGCGTTGCACTACTCTCTAGGCTGGCCTAGATTAAAAACGCTTTCGCAATACGTACGAACACGATGATGCACTAGGAGAAAGATATAAATATGTACTTTAATACATATATTGCACACTTTCAGAGAAAAATTGGCTAAAAGGCAGAGCATTTGCAATTGTTTTGTAGGGTAACACCAATCCAAAAATCCAATACATGCAGGTCACCAACAGAGCACAGGAACATTAATGCTTTCATTAATATAATGCTTTGCTATTAAAAATACCATGCCACGATGAGCACATGTTCAACTGGCTGCACAATGTAGACTAGTATAAACGCATACATACATATTACAGTAGAGCATGACAGGCCACATTTAGACATACCTAGAGTGGTTTCACAAAACTGAAGCAGTAACACTTATCATGATTATTTTATCACAGATGCTCAGAAAAATATGCAATGCTGCAGTAAGACATGGCTAGACTGGCAGCACCCACATGCCAGTATAGCATGGTAATTACACTTAGCATGACTGCTTTATCAGAGATGCCCAGTTAAAAATAAGTGAAGCTAAACTAAGAAATGACTAGACTGGCTGCACCAAAATGCCTCTATAGCCACTAATACCACATATCGTTCCTGCTTAGCCTGGACATGGATGACCCTTACAATTTATTCCACAATCCCTGTGCCACACCACCCACCCCACGCATCCACTTTCCCTCGCCACCTCCTGCACCAACCTCCGAAATCAGCTTCTCGGCCCAGAATGACCTCCATGTCCATTTCCATGTCCCAGTGCTTATGTATGCAGCTCCTTGCCTCATAGGTAAGTACTGGGATGAAGAGTGGAGCTAGGAGTAATGGAGATTACAGGTAACTAAGCCAGACATTACCTCCATGTCCCTCTACCTCATCTCAGTACTTGTGTATGAGTCAAAGTACCTCATACACAAGTACTGGGACGCGGAAGCCTAGGGTTATGTGTAATGAAGAATACCAAGAAGTAACCAAGGGATTAAACACAAGTAGTGGTGCAACACCATTGAGCGGACTGGGCTTCAGGCCGAGCCCCCACCCCACCCCTTGAAATTTTGGGCTATGTTGACCCGACCTGGCTGACCTCCAGAGCCATTGCTGGACAGAACAGGGCACAGATGTTAAATGGCACCTGGCTTTCACTATTAACAAAGGCCCAGAAATTACTAATATAAAGCATGTCACTGTTAGTGCCTGCATTGAAATGCATAATTCTTTAGGCAATTGAAATCTTAAAGTGAATTTAGTATTAGCATGCCATGGACATGATTGGAAGGATAGAGAGGGGATAGGAGACTGCTTATTCCCACAGCAGTCAATATGTGGGTGTTTTCAGACTTAAAGGAGAGAGTTAACTGCTTGTAAAATTAAAGCTGTACTAAAAAAGTCTCATTTGAATGCATGAAGAAGTTGGATGCTCCACAAAACTAAGTTGGCCCCTACCCACCACCTGTGAAGTTAGCACCTCTCCGAACATTTGAAGGGTTAGCACCACCTGTCCCCCAGAAATGTGAGTTTTGTTGCACCCCTGAACATAAGTTCACACACCATTCACCATACACACACATGGAAACACCCAGCCACCCATATATTTAAGTGTGTACCGTTTCACCAAACAGGCACACCCAGGCAGCCACCCATACATTTAAGTATGCACCTTTTCACCATAAGGGCACACCCAGGCAGCCACCCATACATATAAGTGTCTACCCATCCACCATACAGGCACACACACACAGGCAGCCACCCATACATGTATGCATGCACCCTTTCACCATACACTCAAACAGGCAGCCACCTATACTTTTAAGTGTGCACCCTTTCACCATACACTCACAGGCAGACGCCTATACATGTAGGTGTGCACCCTTTCATCATTCAGGCACACCCAGGCAGCCACCCATACATTTAAGTGTGCACCCTTTCACCATACAGGTACACCCATCGAGCCACCCATACATTTAAGTGTGCACACTTTCACCATACACTCGACATGTACACCCAGCCACCCATACATTTAAATGTGCCACCGTTCACCATACATTCACACAGGCAGCCACGTGTACATGTAAGTGTGCACCCTTTCACCATACACTCACACACGCACATGTCATGTGGTTGAGGGGAGCTCTATTACTTAAAAAAGAAATGGTTTTCTAATTGATCTCATTGCGACTTCATAAAGAAACTATTACCATTAAGGACCTAACCATAATGGAAATCATTTTTTTTTATGAAGGCAGTGTGACTTCAAAAAGAAATAATTTCTTTTTGAAGTCATAGAGCTCCCCCACCCCATGACATGGAGGCCTCCAGCTTAGAGGCTTCCATGTGATGGGGTTGGGAGAGCATTCAGGCTTCAAAACAAAATAGTTTATTTTTGTAGTCTTTTCGTAGTGGCGGGGTCGCTGCACTGTGGAGGCTGCGGGGGCCTCTGTTATGCCAATGCCTGTCCCATATCGGTTGGGTAATGATCTTCCTGATCCTGAGATAGTCGCAGTGGCTACCCGATCAAGGGCCAAAGAAATCACCAGATTAAACACTCTCAGAGCCTTATGGATTGAAGTGCTTCCAGAGGGTATCAGGTAATATTATCCCCACCAAAAATATTGCCGTACATATGGTTGTCAGGAACAGCCATAGGCGATATTTTTGGTGAGGATAATTTATGGGGTAAATGGATGGGGGGTTGCGGGAGTGTCCCCCACACCCTTTTAAAGTATATGGGGGTTCCATGGGGTAATATCACCGCAAAAATATGGCAACATTTTTGTATGGCGATATTTTTGTGGCGATATTATCACATGGAACCTTCCAGAGGGCTTGTTGAAAGGCCTGTGTGACCGGTAGCCCCTAGTCCAGTTCCACAGATGGCTGAGTTGCTTACTCCTGTGGGAGAGGGTCCAGTAGCCACTGAGGACCCTACTTTGGTAGCAAGGGGCTCCGTGACTTCTGAGTTGCCTGGCACAGCACAGAAACCTGAGGTGGAAGACCAGGCAGGTGCAGATCTGAAGGGCCTGCCCAAGCTGGATGAGTTTGCATCAGCTGAGGGCCCAGATCAGACTGATTTCTTCACAGCCCAGAAACAGTGTCCCACTCTGGCAGGTCTGTGGAAGCAAGAGGAGGAGCATGCTATGGGTGAGGTCCATGGACTGTTCAAAGTGTACTGGGAGGATGGACTCCTGTACAGTGAGCCAAAAGACTCTGAGAGCAAGGGCACCAGAAGGTTGGTGATTCCCCAGTGCCACAGAAAGTTCCTTTTGGACTTGGTAGTGACTAAGACATCGGACCGGTTGTGTGTGCACTTATACTGGCTGCAGTCTAAAGGTTAAGGAATTTGTCCGTTCCTCACTGACTTGTCAAGCTTCTGGCAAGTCAGGTGGTGCCACAAAGGCCCCCATATAATTCCACTACTCATGGTTTGGCAGCCTTTCAAGAGAACAGGCCTGGATTGTGTGGGTCCTTTGGATCCTCAAACCAGCTCAGGGAACAGATACATCTTGATGGTGGTAGACCACAATGCAAGGTACCCTGATGTTGCCCCTCTAAGGAGCATCAAAGCACCTGTGGTTGCAAAGGCTCAGATTGGGATATTCTCCTGTGTTGGATTCCCCAAGGAAGTCATTTCTGACAGGGGATCAAACTTCATATCAGCTTATGTGAAGACTATGTGGGAAGAGTGGGGAGTCACCTACCGGTTTTCTTCACAGTTCCATCCACAAACAAATGGGCTTGTTGAGCGGTTCAATAAGACCCTGAAAGGCTTGATAGGTGGCTTGGAAGAGCACCTGAGGAGAACATTGTATATTCTCCTGCCATGCTTTCTGTTCGCCTGCAGGTAGCTGCCACAGAACGGAGTAGGATTTATCCCCCCTGAGCTTCTGATTGGACACCATGTACAAGGTCCTCTCTGTCTAGTGAAAGAGGGATGGGAGAGCAACCCCATATCCCCTACACAAGATGTGGTGGACTATGTACTAGATATATTCTAGAATGGCGAAGTACATGGAACAGTCAATGAGAAACCTGAAGGCCAGCCAGGAGCTGATGAAGCAATGGCACAACCAATAGGCCACAGTGTCAGTGTATTCTCCTGGCCAATGGCGGGGGATTTTGGAGCCTGTCAAACCCTGTGCCCTTCAGAACAAGTGGAATGGGCCTTACTGTGTGCTGGAAAAAAGTCAGTGAGGGGAATTACCTCATTGACGTGAAAGCACCTAAACAGATATGCAGGGCCTTTCAAGATAAACGGCTAAACCCCATTATAGCTGGGATGATTTTGTCATGGTATTGGTGACTGACGAAGAGGCTAAAGAGGAGATTGCTTCCCTCCCAGACCTCCTGCACACTGAAACCACAGGTGGGTCACTTGAAGGTGTCAACCTTGCAACAGACCTGTCAGAACAGCAACTGACAGACTGTCACTGTTTAATGGGACAGTTTGCCGGTCTGTCCCTGACTCCAGATCGCACTGATTGGTGCACTCATGATGTGGAAACTGGAGACAGTAACCCTTTGAAGAGTAGGAATCACTGGATATCCAATAAAAACAAGGACACCATCAAGAGGACGTTTCCAAGATATTGTCCCGAGGAGTGGTACTGGTCCCTTAAAAGACAAGTGGTTGGAAGACTAAAATTTGCTTTTGTGCAGCCTACAGGGGGCTCAATGCTGTCACAAAGACGGATACTCACCCCACTCCTCGGGCAGATGAGCTCATTGACAAGCTTGGTGCTGCCAAGTGCATGAGTACCTTTGACCTCATGGCAGGGTATTAGCCGGTCGGCTTGATAGATGGAGTAAGAGAGAGGTCAGGATTCTCAAACCCGGAAGGACATTATCAGTTCACTGTGATGCTGTTCGAATTGAAGAACGCCGCTGCCACTGTTCAGCGGATGGTTAACCAGGTTCTGTCTGGTCTGGAAAATGACAGTGTCACCTATTTCGATGACACTGCTGTTTTCAGCCACACCTGGGGGGATCAATAATCCCACCTGAAACAAGTGCATCATGCACTGCAGAATGAAGGTCTGACTATCAAGTCCACAAAGTGCCAGATAACGCAGGGTACAGTGACTTACCTAGGTCACCTGCCCGGTGGAGGTAAGAAACAACCTCTCGATGCAAAGGTACAGGCTATGATGGATTGGGACATCTCCACCATGCAGGCGAAGGTGATAGCCTATCTAGTTGTCACCTTGTACTACCGGTCGTTCATCAAGAGGTATGGGACCATTGCCATGCCTCTGAATGATGTAACTTGTAACTTTTACCCCCCCTGTTAAACCTCCTTTCAGGATTGAAAGGATGGATTGTGCAGGGCCCCGGTTCTGAAAATGCCAGACTATGGTCAGGAGTTCATTATCTAAACAGACGCCTGTGATTTTGGGATTGGAGCAGTGTTAGCACAGCTGAATTCTCAAGGGGTAGAGCAACCTGAAAAAAAGGGAAAGGAGAGGGGCTGTCATTGAAAAAGAGGCTTACGCAGTCATGTGCAGCGTGAAGAAGCTGAAACCATACATCTTTGGGTTGCACTTTAGGATGCAGACAGACCACCGACCTCTGCGATGGTCATTGGCCATGCAAGGCGAGAACCCTAAGCTTTTGCTTTGGGCCATATCCATACAGGGATTAGATCTGGGCATTCAGCACAAACCAGGCTCCCAGTATGAAAATGCAGATGGCCTTAGCTGGAACTTTCACCTTGATGACGAACGAGACCCTTAGTAGGCTGGTGGTTCACATGTTGAGGCTGGGGGCATGTGAGGAATTCGACCATCTGCACCGTGGGTGTGCACTCACTTGGGCTTTCTTGAAATTTTATATGAAATTGAATGATAGTAGATCAACCACTGGAAAATGTGTGGGGCTAATGTGAACACATTGTGCTATGCTCACTGCATGACATATACATAGACCTGTGTATTCTGGGTGGACACAGCCTACATGTACAGTACGCCCTGTCACATTTAGATGGAATGCGACACCCAGGAGTACTGTGAGAAACCAACGGGTATCTCACCTGCTAATCCATGGAGACTTGTCATCCAGGTGGCCAGGACACGGCCATCACTTTTGATATCCAGTTCCTGGGGGTGAACCAGTGTGGGAGGATCACCTGGGTGAGAGGTCTTAGTGGAGTGGGGGTGAGATAGCCATTGGGGATACCCAATATCCCCCCTTTATTGTTCATCTTTCCCATCTTATTTTTAAGTCCCGATCCCCCACCCATTTTACACAAACACTGGGCCAAGGAAGAGGGTGACTGAGAGTAACCAGACTAACTCTCTCACATTATACTGTACATGTCCCGTTAATCGGGTCAGGCAAATTCAGGCACTTTAGCCTAAGTGCATACACCTTATACCAATTAGCTCTTTGGGCATGAATAAAAGGCAAAACCTAAAGACACACTCTGAGCAAGACAGAACAGGAGAACGAGCAGAACTTCTGGGATGAAGGCACACTTACTGGAGCAGAGCAACAGACCAATGGACGAGAGTAGTGGCCCGAAATCCCAAAGGCTTCCCTATTGGAGGATCTTGCCCCCAAAAGGCTGCGAAAGACAAATGGAGAAGGCAGGATTCGACAAGTGAAGATTGCATTGTGTTTCAAGGATGGCAACTGGGCAAGGTCAAGCTTGTGGTACTAACCTTGACTATAAAATCGGAAAACGCCAAACTTGAAAAAATCGCACGCAGCAGGTGAGTTGGCAAGCAAACTGAGCGACTGGTGTGTCTTAATGTGAATGAATTAGCAACAAGTGAATCATATCAATAGTGAAGGCTGCACGCGTGTGGATGAAATGCAAATAAAGGCCATCCTGTGATGAACTTTAATGTGAAATACAACTGCAGGAGAAGCGTGGAAGGCCAGGAGGGCCTCGATCCCCGGTTGTACCAGTGTACATTAATACTAGAGGAGAAACCCGGCTAGTATTATCGGCCATTACCCCTGGACTTCCTGAAGAAGTTATTATAGGGAGAGACTTTCCAGATTTCTCCACCCTTCTTGAAGAACCTCCTTTTTCACCCAGAGAATTTACACCCCAAAATCAATGGCAATCTAATTTCTATTCTCAGACCTCCCCGCCAGTATGGGAAAGGACAGAAACAGAGCCTCATAGTGACACTGTAGGTATCAAAACCCCTCACTCCCAGTTCATAGGCTACTCTAAAGGCACTAATGTTAACTTACAGCCCCTACCAAACACAGCAAAAAAGAAACTCTGTAGATATGTGAGAGTCCATGGATGGAATTTCCACTTGTCCTTTCCCGAATCCTCAGACTAGAGAACTTTGGAGAAGAACAAACCGATCCACCTCGCATAGGAGAAGGGTATGTGGAAACCAAAGGGTAGCTCACCTGCTAGTCCTTGGGGACTTGTCATCCAGATTGCCAGGAGACAGCCATCACTTTTGGATCCAGTTCCTGGGGGTGGACCAATGTGGGAGGATCACCTGGGTGAGGGGTTTTCGGGTATTGGGGGTGAGATAGCTGATGGTGAGACGCGGTATTCCCCCTTTTTTTATTCATCTATCATCCCACTCTATGTTTTAGGATTTTCTGAAGTCCCAAACACCCCCTCTTTTTGTACAAACACTGGGACAAGGAAGAGGGTGACTGAGAGTAACCAAACTATCTCTCTAACATCGTACTGGACATGTCCCATTAATCGGGTCAGGCAAAGTCAGGCACTTTACCCTAAGTGCATACACCTGATACCAATTAGCTCTCCTCACACAAATAAAAGGGAACACCTAAAGAAACACTCCGAACAAGTGAGCAAGCTGGAACAAGAGAACGAGCAGAACGTCCGGGACAAAGGCACATCTACTGGAGCAGAGCAACAAACGAAGGGACGAGAGTAGCAGGCCAAAAAACCCAAGCTTCCTTATTGGAGGTTGTTGCTTCTGAAAGGCTGCGAAAGACGTGTGTAGAATGCCAGATCACAACAGTGAATATTGCATTGGTTTTCAAGGACACCAGCGACCCTCCCGGCAAACCTTGACTCGAAAATTAGAAAATGCCAAATGAGAAAGAAGCGTACACAGCCAGTGAGTTGGTAAGCAATTTGAGAGTGTGGTGTGTGTTAAAGTGAATGAAGTAGCAAAATCATATCACAAGTGAAGGCTGCACGTGTGTGGATCAAACGTGAATACAGCTGCAAGATAAGCAATAATAAGTAATAGAATGGTCCGGTGAAAGGAAGAAGCCCATTCAAAAGTCTCAGTGAAAGGTGCATTGTTTGAAGCTAAAGGGCGAACAAATAGCAAGAGTGAAAGTAAATAGTGAACGATGAATTGAAGTGTCCTGCGGTGGTCTATAAAGAAAGCCACGCACATTCGAAAGACTTCGACATCCGAAAAAGAGGTCCGTGCCCAATTGAGGGAGACCGGATATATATTAAGCTTGTTTGAAGCTTAAGGGTGAACAAATAGCAAGAGTGAAAGTAAATAGTGAATGATGTTCCTGTGGTGGTCTAGATAGCCACGCACATTCGAAAGACTTTGTCATCCGAAGGCGGTCCAAGCCCGATTGTGGGACACCCAATATATATTAAGCTTGGGTAAGGGAGCCCCCATTCAACTTTGTGTGAACTGTATCCTGAGATGTCTGAGCCCGGCAGAGGAGTCCTACGGGAACTGTGTGGTGAAAGGCCTGAGCCCGGCAGAGGGGGACCTTTGTGAAGGTTTTGATTGAAACTTTATTTTGAAAGTCAGAGAAAGGAACATTATGCAGTCCTCGATCCATGGTTGTGAATTGTGTCATCCTGCCTAAGGATCTCCTTACCTCGTGAGGCCTAACGTGGGGAGCAGAGCTGGCTCAGCCACATTATCATTGGAAAACTGACTTTTCCTTATGCATACATTTTCTCTTTTTTACACTTTTTATACAAACGATAGGATAGGCATTAGGTTTTTGTTAGTATAGGCCATTATGATTTGACAGACTCCACTAGGACTGTTTTCATTAACGTTTGCTGGTCGAGACTACTCCCATCTTGGTTATAGGAGGTTCTACAACCCCAGCATTCCCAATAATGGTTTTACAAATTGTATCCATTGTGTCAGTGTCAGTACTTAAAAAAAGTATTGTTACAGTTGAATACATTAACCTCTCAATATTTAATACAACAGTTAATATAGATAAGACGAAAGAGAATTAAAAGCAAATATTTTCAATTATAATCAAAAAATGTTGTCTAAAAATTCCATATGACCACATTTCCCTAAAAAAATAAAGAATGAAAAAAGGAGTATCTAAAAAGTCATAAGATATCACAAAGTCATAACATTTTGCATATACATTCCAATAATGACAATGTTGGTTTAAATAGAAATTCTATCCCCAGTATTGTAATTAAATAGAATGAAAGAAAATGTAAGATACTGATGGTATCAGCAGAGTTAGTTTGACCTGTCCAAAATCATATTGTCCATCTATGTGAGCCTCAGAAATAATATAAATGTTACAGTTGCAATTTGAACTTTGCGATTGAATTTTATTTTGCCCCAATATCTCAGGAGTCAGCATTTTACAGTCTTCAAAAAGTAGTTTCAAGTATTTTGTTCGATGCTCAGCAAGATTCGGGCATTGCGTCTGACGGTGGTCTAGGGTCGCACGTTTTTGAGTGTCACAGCAAAACCTGCAATAGTTATCAGTTTTAGCGATTTCACGTCGTCTTGCTTGGATCTCTCTGGTCTTTTGCAAATTGAAATGGAAACGTAAGAAGGCATGCCAATACAGTGGGCTGGAAAACATTAAAAGATAGCTTTCTACTTGTCGCAGTTTCTTCTCGTTGAAGAAGTTGGCATTGTATGATTTGTACGATTTACTTGTTTCCATTGTTCGTATTCAATCTTGTTGGTAAAGTTTCCGTTTTGCTTGTGTTGGATTATGTAATAGCAATTCCTCTGTAATGTCTACTGCTGTCAGAATTGTGTAAATTGTCTCCACTTTAATGGAAAAGGTTGTTTCAAATTGTTCATATAGTCAGCCAACGTGCTGAAAAATGTTATCGTCTTCTCTTGTTCCAGAAATGTTCTATATAGGGAGCAGACTTTCCACTTGTATATAGCAAATAGTGACGTCAGACCAAGTTAAAATCTGAGTATTGCCATTGGTTGTGAGCTAGGTAAACCCAGAAAAAAATTCCAATATGAACTCTCCAATTTGGTCCAGCAGAGCTTGGGTCTAAGTGGCTTTATGTCTGCTCCATACACGATAGTCGGTACCACTTTCTGGAGATAGAATGTTATTACTGATGATAATGAAAAAATTCCATATTTTGCATGTATCATTTTAGTTTGTGAGATAACAGTTGTAAGTTTTGCCCGAAGTTCCTCATGGTAGGGCTGATCTGTGGAATGATTGCTGATGGTAATTACTAAGTACTTGCATTCCTCAAAAATGTCAAGGACTTACAGGGCGATTCATGGAATAATTAGCGCGGCGCAAGTGGGCAAAAACGTGCGAATCGCAGTGGAATAGCGAAAATCGCAGTGCAAGTGCGAAAATCGCACGAAAAGCAGCGCACGTCGATTCATGGAAGTCCGTGCGCGAGAAAACCAGCGGATGTGCGATAAAAAGTGCGCCGCGCACGTTGGCGCACAGGCCATCTAACAGCGTGCGCCAGGTCACAGCGAAAATCGCACAGGCCACAGCGAAATTCGCACATAGCGCGGCGCACGCAACAAAAGTAGGCGGAACACGGGCGTAACACTCGGAATGGGGAACAACTTGCAAAAACGTGGGCGTCACGGGGGAAGCACAGGGCACAAGTGCGCGGAACGCCCACACACTCGCCTACAACACGTATTCATGGAATAGAATAGGGCAAAAAAGCGCACGCTCAAACCAGCGCACAGGCACAAACACGACCGCCACAAGAAAGCAGGCGGTAGCGTCTCTGCGGCTGTAAGAAATGTGCGCCAAAAGGTGCGCCAACAAATAGCACCCATATACTGCCATGATGAATGTCCTATACTGTGGCCCTCCAGGACAAATGACGTGCAGAGGGGTACCCACAAACACGGACACGCTGACAAAAAATACGTGTGCGTGTATACCGGGGTGCGCGGGAAGTCTCACACGCGATTTGGCCGGGTACGTGGATTCCAGGGGTGCGCGGGAAGGTCCACACGCGATTCCATCAGGGTAGGTGTATTTCAGGGGTGCGCGGCAAGTTCCACACGCCATTCCATCAGGGTACGTGTATTTCAGGGGTGCGCGGGAAGTCCCACACGCGATTACAGCAGGGTACGTGTATTTCAGGGGTGCGCGGGGAGTCCCACACGCGATTACAGCAGGGTACGTGTATTTCAGGGGTGCGCGGGAAGTTCCACACGCGAATAGGCTGGGCGCGTGTATTTCAGGGGTGCGCGGGAATTTCCACACGCGAATAGCCTGGGCGCGTGTATTTCAGGGGTTCGCGGGAAGTTCCACACGCGAATAGCCTGGGCGCGTGTATTTCAGGGGTGCGCGGGAATTTCCACACGCGAATAGCCTGGGCGCGTGTATTTCAGGGGTGCGCTGGAATTTCCACACGCGAATAGCCTGGGCGCGTGTATTTCAGGGGTGCGCGGGAAGTTCCACACGCGAATAGCCTGGGCGCGTGTATTTCAGGGGTGCGCGGGAATTTCCACACGCGAATAGCCTGGGCGCGTGTATTTCAGGGGTGCGCGGGAAGTTCCACACGCGATTACAGCAGGGTACGTGTATTTCAGGGGTGCGCGGGAATTTCCACACGCGAATAGGCTGGGCGTGTGTATTTCAGGGGTGCGCGGGAAGTCCCACACGCGATTACAGCAGGGTACGTGTATTTCAGGGGTGCGCGGGAATTTCCACACGCGAATAGCCTGGGCGCGTGTATTTCAGGGGTGCGCGGGAATTATCACACGCGATTACAGCAGGGTACGTGTATTTCAGGGGTGCGCAGGAATTTCCACACGCGAATAGCCTGGGCGCGTGTATTTCAGGGGTGCGCGGGAATTATCACACGCGATTTGGCTTGGTACGTGTATTACAGGGGTGCGTGGGAAGTTACACACGCGATTAGGCTGGGTGGGTCCTCACAGGTGTTCCCTGTACACCCTCCACGGCCCCTGCAGGCAGCCCACAAAACAGGGGACTACCCTGCACACCTGCTCATGTCCCCTTGCACCCCCACCCCCCAGCAGTGCAGGGTCAGCCTCCACCATGCCCCCACTCATGTCTCCCACCACCCCCACCCCCCAGCAGTGCAGGGGCAACCTCCACCAGGCCCCCACTCATGTCCCCTATCACCCCCACCCCCCACCATCCAGGGGCACCCTCCACCAGGCCCCCACTCATGTCTCCCACCACCCCCACCCCCCACCATCCAGGGTCAGCCTCCACCAGGCCCCCACTCATGTCTCCCACCACCCCCACCCCCCACCATCCAGGGTCAGCCTCCACCAGGCCCCCACCCATGTCTCCCACCACCCCCACCCCCCAGCAGTGCAGGGTCAGCCTCCACCAGGCCCCCACTCATGTCTCCCACCACCCCCACCCCCCAGCAGTGCAGGGGCAACCTCCACCAGGCCCCCACTCATGTCCCCTATCACCCCCACCCCCCACCATCCAGGGGCACCCTCCACCAGGCCCCCACTCATGTCTCCCACCACCCCCACCCCCCACCATCCAGGGTCAGCCTCCACCAGGCCCCCACTCATGTCTCCCACCACCCCCACCCCCCACCATCCAGGGTCAGCCTCCACCAGGCCCCCACCCATGTCTCCCACCACCCCCACCCCCCAGCAGTGCAGGGTCAGCCTCCACCAGGCCCCCACTCATGTCTCCCACCACCCCCACCCCCCAGCAGTGCAGGGCAACCTCCACCAGGCCCCCACTCATGTCCCCTATCACCCCCACCCCCCACCATCCAGGGGCACCCTCCACCAGGCCCCCACTCATGTCTCCCACCACCCCCACCCCCCACCATCCAGGGTCAGCCTCCACCAGGCCCCCACCCATGTCTCCCACCACCCCCACCCCCCAGCAGTGCAGGGTCAGCCTCCACCAGGCCCCCACTCATGTCTCCCACCACCCCCACCCCCCAGCAGTGCAGGGGCAACCTCCACCAGGCCCCCACTCATGTCCCCTATCACCCCCAC
The DNA here is from genome assembly GCF_040938575.1 of Ambystoma mexicanum. Classification (NCBI taxonomy): domain Eukaryota; kingdom Metazoa; phylum Chordata; class Amphibia; order Caudata; family Ambystomatidae; genus Ambystoma; species Ambystoma mexicanum. The sequence continues at coordinate 944,869,359 of NC_090936.1, forward strand.
CCCCCACCATCCAGGGGCACCCTCCACCAGGCCCCCACTCATGTCTCCCACCACCCCCACCCCCCACCATCCAGGGTCAGCCTCCACCAGGCCCCCACCCATGTCTCCCACCACCCCCACCCCTCAGCAGTGCAGGGTCAGCCTCCACCAGGCCCCCACTCATGTCTCCCACCACCCCCAGCAGTGCAGGGGCAACCTCCACCAGGCCCCCACTCATGTCCCCTATCACCCCCACCCCCCACCATCCAGGGGCACCCTCCACCAGGCCCCCACTCATGTCTCCCACCACCCCCACCCCCCACCATCCAGGGTCAGCCTCCACCAGGCCCCCACTCATGTCTCCCACCACCCCCACCCCCCACCATCCAGGGTCAGCCTCCACCATGCCCCCACCCATGTCTCCCACCACCCCCACCCCCCAGCAGTGCAGGGTCAGCCTCCACCAGGCCCCCACTCATGTCTACCACCACCCCCACCACCCAGCAGTGCAGGGGCAACCTCCACCAGGCCCCCACTCATGTCCCCTATCACCCCCACCTCCCACCATCCAGGGGCACCCTCCACCAGGCCCCCACTCATGTCTCCCACCACCCCCACCCCCCAGCAGTGCAGGGGCAACCTCCACCAGGCCCCCACTCATGTCCCCTATCACCCCCACCCCCCACCATCCAGGGGCACCCTCCACCAGGCCCCCACTCATGTCTCCCACCACCCCCACCCCCCAGCAGTGCAGGGGCAACCTCCACCAGGCCCCCACTCATGTCCCCTATCACCCCCACCCCCCACCATCCAGGGGCACCCTCCACCAGGCCCCCACTCATGTCTCCCACCACCCCCACCCCCCACCATCCAGGGTCAGCCTCCACCAGGCCCCCACTCATGTCTCCCACCACCCCCACCCCCCACCATCCAGGGTCAGCCTCCACCAGGCCCCCACCCATGTCTCCCACCACCCCCACCCCCCAGCAGTGCAGGGTCAGCCTCCACCAGGCCCCCACTCATGTCTCCCACCACCCCCACCCCCCAGCAGTGCAGGGGCAACCTACACCAGGCCCCCACTCATGTCCCCTATCACCCCCACCCCCCACCATCCAGGGGCACCCTCCACCAGGCCCCCACTCATGTCTCCCACCACCCCCACCCCCCACCATCCAGGGTCAGCCTCCACCAGGCCCCCACTCATGTCTCCCACCACCCCCACCCCCCAGCAGTGCAGGGGCAACCTCCACCAGGCCCCCACTCATGTCCCCTATCACCCCCACCCCCCACCATCCAGGGGCAACCTCCACCAGGCCCCCACTCATGTCTCCCACCACCCCCACCCCCCAGCAGTGCAGGGGCAACCTCCACCAGGCACCCACACATGTCCCCCTGGCCCCAGGTCCTGACGATACACAATCATGGCAGTAATGGGCAGCATACCCAGCACAAACACCCAGGCAAGGATAGCATCCACCCACATAGTGAATGCAATTACATGATACAACCCCAATGGCAACAATGTAAATGGACACATGCCCGACACACACACATACACAATGGGTGCAAGTGAATGTCAAAACACATATCATGACATGTATGAAACCAATGAGAAAATAACACAAGTGAAAGTAAAAATAAAAAATGTATTATAGATTAAAAATAAGTAAACAAATCAAACATACAACTATGTGGATAAGCAAATTAATGGTCCATGTCCGAGAACAAAAGTCATAATCAAAAAAACAAAGGAATAAAAAAAAATTGTCGTCCAAAGCAATATCATGTAGTATGAAAAAAAATGAAAAACCATTTCCTCATGGTGAACACAATAAGAAATGAAAAAGAAGTATCTACAAAAAGCAAACTATATACAGGAATGTTCCAGGGTCCATGAGCCCAACACCATAAATGAAACCTACTTCTACCTAATCTAAAAAATATATACAAAAAAGTGGCCATTGTCCGAGCGGTCCAAAATAATAAAACAAAATAAAGGAAACCTAACACTAACTAACTAAATAACTATATACAAAGGCAGCGGGCAAGTCCTGCGGCTCACTTGTTGATGTTGCTGGCCAGGGCATCATCGAACTCCATGTCGATGTCCTGGAGGCGGGACTCTGTCCTGGCCCCGAGGTCTCGCAGGGATAACCCCATGTTCAGCTCAAACTCCCTGCGAGCTTCCTCGAGGCACTCAGCCCGCCTCAATGCCCGACGCATGGAGAACTCCGCCCTGACCATGGCGAGCCGCTCCTCTTCCGCCCGCTGCCGCTCCGCACCTATCCGCTGGACCAACTCCTCCCACACGGAAGACACCACCATCCCAGGGTTGCCCTGCCCTCCGGCCGATGGCTGCCCCTCTGATCTTGATGGCCCCGAGCCATTATGCCTCCCACGTCGAGCCCGCTGCTGCCTCCGACGCCACTGCCTCTGCCAGCACGACGGCATCCAGGCTGATGGAAACCACCGACGCCGTCGTGCACGTGCCCTGCCTGATGATGCTGTCACATCTTCCATCTGCTGGGGTCCAGTTGCAGTGTTGTCCACCCCTGCTGGACCTCCGACTCCCAACTGTGGCAGGGATGGGATCCCCACCGAGCTGGCTGCATTGGTCGGGGCAGGTCCACAGGGGGCCCTGGTGGCATCTGGCCCGGAAGACGGCAAGGAGAACGACTGGTGGATAGCCTGCACAGAGGAGGAGAGGGCCGCCACATTGGCCAACACATGCAGGAAACCCCCGAACATGGCCGATCCCAATTGGGCCACGTCGGCACGGTGCACTTCGTGATGACGTGCGTGCTCCTCCCGGGAAGCACGCACGGCATCACGAATCACAGCCGTGCGCATCGCGACCCCAATCAGGACCTTCTCCACACGGCCAGGGGTTCCCACGTCCGCAGGTGGAGGGGAGTCAGGTGACATGGACATCCCCACTACCTGCGGACGGGCCTGGGACGGGGCATCTCTGCTGGTGCATGGTGGTGCACTCACAGGGTCAGGGACAGCGACATGCACAGGCCCCTCCACGGTGACCTGTGTTGCCTCCTGCCCCTGGCCCTGGACTGCACCACTTGCACCAGCAGGGATGCCCCCACCAGGCCCCATGTGTGCCCCAGTGGCGGCCTCCTCCTCCTCTGTGCAAACCACCAACCTGGATGGCTCCTCACCGTCTCCCGCCGTAGCAGGCCCCTGTGGGGGCTCACCCACCCCTTCCGCTGCAGCCGTGGGTGCATCCCCGCCGCCTTGCTCCACAGCGCCGTCTCCGCCCTCTTCTTCACTAGCCGCTGAGTAGAGGGAGACAAAGAACACAAGCATCAGGGTACTGCACAATGGTCCCCTAGACAGGAAGCAATAGCAGATGAGCACCACTGTCAAAGTACACTTCCATCATGTCCCTCCACAACACATGGGTCAGTCCAGGCAAAACACACACAGTAACAGGCATGCTGCATGCCATGGATATTTCCATGCATGTCCAATGGACTCTTGAAACATTCAATGATATGCAAGTCACATGCATCATGGCTCATGCATATCACATGCACACACTTCACCTCAGTCACATCCATCTGGCCCCAAACACACCAAACACAGCCAAAACAAGGGTAAGTTGGCTGCTTCACTGAATCTGTGCATTGTCACACACATGTGTCATGCATCCATGGCATGCACAAGTCACAGACACGCAGGTCAGGCACACAGACATGGCTACCATATATGTACCTGGCATCAGCACCCATCCCTCACCCCCACCCATGTCCAGGTACAGAGACTGGCATGCTCTCATGTTCAAAATCTGCATAGGGCTCCCCATGCCGCATTTGGACACATGCAACAACCACGTGGGTCACACATCACTGGTCGCACATGCATTACTATGATGTCCCTGCACACATACATGCATACATGGCCTATGGCACACATACAGGCAAGTATCATAGAACCAGCACACCGCAACATGCCCTGTCTCACACAGTAATGCTTGGACACTTACCGCTCATCTCCAGACAGGCCTCCCTCTCAAGGATCTGGGCGTGGAGCGCTGGGCGTACGCGTTCCAGGACCCTCTTCTGGATGGAACTCATGTGGCCCTGGCCCCCCTCCACGAGGCGCCGGGCCTTCACAAGGGTCCTGGACCTCAAGTCCTCCCAGCGCTTCTTGATCTTCTGGACGTTGCGAGTTGCCACCCCCTCCGCGTTGATGGCAACCACACAGTCGGCCCAGATCCTCTCCCGTCCTACCTTGCTGGCGCGGGACGATCCAAAGAGGGCATCATACTGCCCCAGGACATGCTCCACCAGGACACCAACTTCGGTGGCAGTGAAGCTGGTGCCCCTCTGCCCCTCTGGCCTGGGGTTGCCACTGGTGCCAGATGTGGAAGTGCCCGACATGGCAATCCCAGAGGCAGGTGTGGGTGGGCAACTGGGTCCTGGGGCTGGGCTGTGTAGCGATGTAATCCCAGTTGGGAGTCTTCAGTTCCAGCAGGGGTGGACACAGCAACTGGACCCCTGCAGATGGCTGATGTGCAGGCACCAAATGGCAGGGCACGGTGGCAGCAGGCAGGCAGGCAGGCAGGCAGGCAGCAGCAGATGGCACGTGGGAGGCTGCTCGGGGCACTGGGGGGCAGTAACTCGGCCTTCTGGGCAGGAGCGTGGTCTTCCGTGTGTTTTCGGGTGCCCAGTTTGATACGGAGTGATTTGGCACGTGAAAATCCTGCACGTCAGCGTGAAATCCGAGGAAAGGCCCTTAGCGCGTAAGCGCGTCAGCACGCATACGCGATTCTATTGGACCAGAGTCCCTCAGCGCGTAAGCGCATCTGTGACGTGACCCGCACGGGTGTTCCCCACTCAGCACGTGATGACGGAGCACACGTGAAAATACTGCACGTCCGAGTGTCATCGCGTGTCATTGGACAAAAGTGCGCTTACACGCGATTGGCCTATGTACGTGTATTTCAGGGGTGCGCGGGCACTTACACACGCAAGTACGTCAGCGCACCTGTATCCCGTGGTGCGTGGGAATTTCCACACGCTATTGGACTGGGAACTAGATTCCAGGGGTGCGCGGGTCACACGCTCGCCTAGTACACGCGCAAAGCATTAATTTGCACACTTATCAAATGACAAGCCAGATGCCAGGATGAACATACCCTTCCTAGCAGCAGTGGCAGTGGGCTACCAAAGGAGGAGGAGGAGGAGAGTCAGGGCCAGAATATTCACACCCAGAACCAGCCTGTTCGGGATGCCTGATGACCAGGTGTATGGAAGGTACAGGTTTCCACCACACATAATACTGGACCTGGTGAGTGAGTGGGAGGATGACCTCACATCACCCACCCTGTGCTCCCAAGCACTCAGCCCCCTGGAGAAGGTCCTCAATGTACTGCACTTCTTAGCCACTGGATCATTTCAGCGGACAAGTGCCATAGTGGGTGGGGTGTCACAGGCCACCCAGTCACGCTGCCTACACCAGGTCTTGGACATCATCACTGCACGCCCATCAGTCCGCAGGCACATATACCTGCCCAGAACACCTGCAGAAAGGCATGCTGCGGCCCAGGATTTTTACGGTGTGGCACGATTCCCCAAAGTGCTAGGTGCCATCGACTGCACCCATGTGGCTCTACGCCCCCCCAGGGCATCTGAGCACATCTATAGGAACCGCAAGCACTGGCATTCCATCAACGTGCAGGTAGTATGTAATGCCAAGGGAATCATCACCTCAGTATATGCCAACTATCCCGGGTCCACCCACGACAGCTTCATTTACCGAATGTCCACCCTATGCCGGGACATAGATGCTGGGCGTAATGGCGATACATGGCTGCTTGGTGAGTATGTATGCCACTGCACATGCATGCATGTTGGATACTGAGCAAGGTCACAACCCCACCAATGATACCAATCACCACCTCCACAGGGGACAGTGCCTACCCTCTCAGCCCCCACATAATGACGCCAATTCGGAACCCCACCACGCCACCCCAGGTAAGATATAACACAGCCCACATTACAACCCGGGGCATAGTGGAGCGCACATTCGGAGTGCTAAAGTCATGCTTTCGCTCCCTTGACCGTTCTGGCGGGCAGCTGTTATACGCTCCCCCAGTAGTGTGCAGGATCATAGTGGCAGCATGTGTCCTGCACAACGTTGCAACACGCCGGGGCCTGCCCGTGGACATGGTGGTGGCCCCACATCCCCAACCACATGCACAGCCGCTGCACATGGGAGGGGAAAGGGCACGGGGGGAGGCAGCCCGTACACAGCTAGTGGCTAATTACTTCACATAGTATTCACTCCCCTGTGGAGTGCACACTGGCCTGGCACATTCCATCTGACAGTCAATGATGACTCAACCTGACACTGATCCTGAATGTCTGGAGATTCAACCGTGAAAAGCATATCAGCCTGAGATTGTTCACCTGGAAGTGTTACAATGTGTGCATCCCTACCCACACACAACACCAATGCAGTTTTGTGAAGAAACACATTCAAGCAGCCAAAATGAATACCCACTTGCTAAATGCAACAAGGGGACAGTGCCATGTCACCCAACCCATCCCCAGCACCGCCACACAACACACCGTGCCATGTCATGCTATGTGCAGGTAAACAAAGTAATCCCCACAACATGACAAGTGTTGCAATGTACAGTGTCCCCAATTGAAACTTCCTACACCTGAAATGCTCACTGTAATGCAGGACCAACAACAAACTTGAGCAGGTACTACCATTAACATGACTTCAGTAATGTAATAAATCAGTTTCTCACCACCTGGATATGCCTGCACTCCCACCACTTCCAACTGAACAGTGTTGGTGCCATGTAGAGTTGTAGGTGCACTGCTGCCAACAAGGACCCCATCTCCAGACTAGAGGGCCTTGTGTAGACATGAGGAAGGGACCTGCAAATTGGGAGGCAGACACAGATGATGAGTTACACATCAATGCAACATGCAGTGTACAACACAACATCAATATGCACTAGGAATGTATACACAGTATTGACTAGACTACCCACACATGTAGTGGGAGTCCAATGTCACCATGTACTTCAATGTCACTTGGGAACACCCTTTGCAAGCCCATGGAAACGGGAAGCAGGAGGGGTGTGTGTGACTCAAACCCAGGCATCTGAACCTAATACATGACAAGCCTGCATGTGCCCAGCCACAATGCAGCATATGCCCACAGGAACCACGGAAGCCAACAAATTGTCCCAAAAAAATTGGGAAAAATATAAAAATAAACATAAAAATAAAAATAAAAATAAAAAAAATCAAAAATGGCCATTAAAGGGCCCGGGGGGGTTGGGGAGGCCACCCAGGAGGTCCGAGGTCAGGGTGCACACCAAAACCCACCTGTGTGGATCTTGGGAAAAAAAAACACCTCCATGGGCTCATGGCCCACACGGCTACCCTATTGTGGGAGTATCACTGCTGTCGCTATTATCACCCTGCGCAGTTGCATCCGGAGGTGGTTGCACTATGGGAGGCAGCCCACGCAAGGCCCTACTCTGTTCCTCCATGGCTGCAAGCATGCGGGTGTGGTAGGTCTCGTTCTGGAGGATGAGGGTGCGGAGGTCCCCATGCAACAACTCACGGGATGCCCGGACCTCCGCCCTCGTTGCTTGCATCTCAGCTGAGAGCGTACGGGTGAGACGCTCCAGCTGCTGTTCTGTCCTTTGGTGTGTTGAAGCCTCAAGCTCAACTAGAGTCGTCCTAAGTTGATGTAGCTCCTGCCTCAGGGCTTCCCTGTGGCTCTGGGACTCTATGGAGATGGCCTCCTGCAGAGTCGCCAGTGCCGCCCGCCTGTCCCTGTTGGACGCCAACATGTCCTCCCTGTGTGACTGGCAGATGGAGTCGGTTGCCTGCTCTAGTCGCTCCATCAGCCTTTCAGGGGGGACAATGGAAGTGGCCACCCTATCCATGGCCTGAGCCATCATCTCGGATGATGCTGCCTGTTGGGTAGCCATACCGTAAATGGATTGCTCCCATGCGGTATTGCCAGGTGGCGTACGGCCACCACGTCGGCGGGCACCACACCTGTCTGGGGCAAGGCGGACTGCGCCTTGCTGTGCCGGCACTGCCTGAGGCTGCAGGACTGCATTCCCCCTCTGATCTGCTGGCCCAGGAACAGGATCAGATGTCGCGGAGTGTGACCCTGCATCCGTAACCACTAAAGGCCTAGCTGCCAACACTGACATCCCCATTGAGGGTTCTGACCCTGGTGCAGGTGGGTGGGACAGAACAGATTCCCTCCCTGGAACACTCACCTGCGACGGCACGTAGGTCTCATCATCCGAGTCAACAGCTGAGTACAGCTCGGGGGAGGTGCAGCCAGAGACACCCCTTGAGAGCACAACCTGTAGCACTTGTGGGTTTTCACCCACCAGCACACCACGTCCCTCACTGGTGGTTGGTCGGCCCTCGGACCCCTCCTGGCTCTGCACCATCTCCACAACCCCAGCAGTATCAGGTGCGTCTTCCCCTGCAATGACATAATAACAAAGAAATGGAAACCCGCATTAGCACCATGGCACACAATGAGGGCTGAGAAGCAAGAGAACCAGTACTTGATTGACACATGTCCCACATGACTAAGACCCTCCCATGCATGCACCCTCACTGCGTATGAAGGGCAGGCAAATGGCACACACTCATTACACAAAGATGGAAGATGAACACATTTTCTGCATGCTGCCTGGCAGTGGCATCACACATTGCCCTGTGATTGCCAGGTGACACACACATGCCATCACACAGATGGCATGTGCCATTGCTATTGAGTGTAGATGGAGAGGAGGGCAGCACTTATTCATTCTGTCCAGTTCCCACATGCAATAGCTTTTCTAATTGAAACAGGTCTGCTTTATCACCTGGAGCTGCCAGTCCAATATGGTCCAATTGCACAGGGACATGTGTGAACATATGATATCCAGGTAACAAAGTCACTCCACTTTACCATGGCCATGCCAGACATGTGACTAGAGGACTGAGGAATGCCTAGTATAAGTGGTGGAATGCATACAATCTGTCTGATTGAACATAGGAAAATAAGCAACAATGTTGTGGCAAGGTGACACTTCAAGGGCAACTGGGGTGCTGTTGGGCTAGATGTCTACTGTTGGCAGAAGGGATACTGCAATGGCCAATTGCAGCTGTGTAGGATGTATTGCATGAAGCACATGGCTGACACATTCGACTCAGGCGCACACACTCTCACCTGGCACACAAACAGATGCCCTCACACACACACCATGCACATGGATGACACACACATGCATGTGCACTCACCGGACAATGCCTCGTAATCAGGCAGATCTCCCACGCCTTGGATCTGTTCCTCCGTGACGTAGGTCCCAGCGACTGACTCATGTGGAGTGAGTTCCATGTCTTCTACTGGAGACCCACCTCCAGTCACTAGAGTTGCGGCATGACTTGAGGCCAGCTTCTTCTTTGCCCTGCGCTTTAGGTCATTCCAGCGCTTGTAGCAATCATTGGCTGTGCGCCTCACGATTCCAAGGGCACTTACGATGTCCGCAACGGTCTGCCAGTGTGCCTGGCGTTGTGCAGGTGTGGTCTTTGATCCTGCAACAATGACCATCTCGTTATCATGTCCGGACACATACTCGACAAGTGCATTCAGTTCGTCATCCGTGAAGCTGGGCTTCCTCGACGGACCGGACTGTGTAGCCGTGTCTGGGGCATCAGCCTGTGCCGGACGAGCACTCTTCCTCTTCCGCTTGGAAGGTGGTGGTGATCCTGAGTGTCCTGCGCCGCTCTGGACACTAGGGGCAGGAGCCCTGGTGGGCTCTGTATCAGGTGTGTGGGATTGCACAGTCAGCATGGGAGTTGGTGCAGGCATTGGCTCAAGTGTAATGGTGTCATGGGGAATGTCAGCAGAATGGACTAGGACAGACACTGTCCTGGCTGGGTGTGTGAGAGCTGGGGTGGATGGAGCCGCAGCTGCCCCTGCAGCCTCTCCGCCCTGCCTACTTGGGGCAGCAGATGACCTTGCTGCCCCAGATCCACGTGGCATGATGGCATCAACGTGCACCAGCGCACGTGTGGTAGCCCTGCTGACCTGGAAGTCAGCCATGGAGTCAGCCAGGTGTCGTGCCACAATGGGCTGGTCCAACAAGGGCTGAGCATGGATGGTGTCAGCCACATCAGCCTCAACGGGAGTGGGGGAGGGGGGAAGGGGGAGGATAATGGGTGCCCTTGACTGGTCCTCCGCACATGGGGGGACAGGCTCACCCTGCAAGTTACAACCACGTCCCCTACCGGATCCACCACGGCCACCACTTGTGGCTCTTCCACCTTTGCCACCCTTACGGAATCCTCGCCTCCCAGCCATGGCACTGATATTAATGTGCGTATGGGAGTGGCTGTAGACTATAGTCCTGGGCAATTGGGGGTCAAAGGGGTTGGGTACCAGATGGTAATTGTACCCTAGTGCTCTAGCAAGGCTGATTGTAACCCCTGGGGAAAGATGACGGGTCACGCAACGCACAGGAGGCCCAAAAAAGGGAGATGACGTGCACGCAACCCCTCCTAGACCACGTGTGCAGAAAGAAAAACCTGCACTACGCTGTGGCACCCAGTAACACAAGAATGAACGTATGCGTGTCACACGCAGCTAGAATGACCTCTGAAGGGGTAGGCTACACACGGGCAAGCACAGAAGTTAGATACGTGCGTGACTCACCGTCTGCCAGGTAAAAGAGCGTGAAAAATGAGCGCGTTTGGTTGGCAACACCCCCGCCAAAAGAAGATATGTACACTGTCTGAGGAGACAGGACAACAGTAGAAGGGGACACTGTTTGAGGGAACAGGCCCAGGTAAACCAGTACGAGAGAAAAAAGAGAAAAAGCTGTCAGAGGTAACAGGGAGTACGAACTGGAAACGCCGTGAAGTAAATCGCGTGTGAAACGACAAGAAGTACAGAATTCACCCACTCGCTCTCCACGAAAAGCACGTACAAGGAAATGGTGTTCTACACGTACCTTATATACAGGCCCACACGTACAGCGTCACTTACGCGGCGTGTACGTGCTAGGCCCATTTTCACCAATCACACGCTTTGTCACTTCTGCGTGTAGATCCATTTTCACCAATCACACGCTTTGTCACTTCTGCGTGTAGATCCATATTCACCAATCACACGCTTTGTCACTTCTGCGTGTAGGTCCATTTGAACCATTTACACGCTTTGTGACTTCTGCGTGTAGGTCTATTTTCTCCAATCACACGCTTTGACACTCGGACGTGTCACGCAACATTTTCCTGCACGTGCACGTGACTTCATGGACGCGCATATGCTGTTGATGGGTTTACGCGCTAAGGGCCTTTCTTCGATTCACACGCAGACGTGTGGGATTTTCACGTGCAAAATCACTCCCTATCAGGCTGTCCACGCGTTCACACACGAAAGACCACGCTCCTGCCCAGGAGGCCAAATTACTGCCCCCCAGAGCCCTGAGCACGCTCCCACCTGCCATCTGCTGCTGCCTGACTGCCTGCTGGCCACGTGCCCTGCCATTTGCTGCCTGCACATCAGCCAGGGGTGCTGTTGCTGTGACCACCCCTGCTGGAACCAAAGGCTCCCGACTGTCACCCCACAGCCCAGCACCAGGACCCAGTTGCCCACCCACTCCTGCCTCTGGGGTTGCCATGTCGGGCACTACGACATCTGGCACCAGTGGCAACCCCCGGCCAAGGAGGCAGAGGGGCACCAGCTTCAGTGCCAGGGAAGTTGTTGTCCTGGTGGAGCATGTCGTGGGGCAGTATGATGCCCTCTTCGGAAGGTTGCGCGCCGATGGACGTCGTGACTGCCATCAACGCGGAGGAGGTGGCAGTCCGCGACTACTAATGTGTCAGGAAGCGCTGGGAGGACTTCAGGTCCAGCACCCTCAACAAGGCCCGGCGCCTCATGATGGCAGCAGATGCTAAGGGGCGGGCGGGGCCACTTGTCGGAAGATCAGATGAGGGTCCTGGAACGCATATCCCCTGCGCTCCACATCCATGTCCTTGAGAAGCAGACCCGTCTGGAGTCGAGCGGTAAGTGTACATGCATACTGATAGTAAGTTGTGCGTGTGGTGGTGTGCCAGGAGTGTGCAGGTTGAACATGTATTTGTATGTGGGCAAGTAGGGGGGGTGTACAGGGCTGTGAGGGTGACACATGCGAGGGGTCTCATGTGTGACACATGGATGGTGCTTGTGTGTGTGGGCTTGCATGGCACAGGATGTGGAGGAATGATTGTCAGGTGTGACATGGATGTCGATGGAGACACTGCGACAGTTGGCGGAGGTGTACACATGCATGCAGGTTTGGTGTTGTGTGTGCATGTGTAGTGTACTCCCTATGTTGCATGTGATGTGTGGATGACCTTTGGCTGCACATGCTGTTGTATGTGAATGGATGGTGCTGGCTGTTGCATCATGGCTGTGGTATGGCTCATGTGTGCAAGTTGAAATGACATGTGTGTTGGGGATTGTGATGCCATGTCTGAGGTTTACCTATGCCACTCATGTATAACTGTCATGTGTGTATGAGTCCATTTTACAGTGTCCTGATGCCTGTGTTTTCTTTCTCCCTGTCTGCACCGTCAACTGATGAAGAGGACGGAGCAGGTGCTGTGGAGCACAGCGGCAGGGGTCGCACCACCAGCCGGAGACGCAAGGGCCAGATCCCCTCCCAAGTTGTGATCTCGTCAGAGAGTGAGGAGTCTGGTGCCGCGTCCCAGGCCGCAGCTGGCAAGGGGAGGTCCAAGAGGCGGAGGTCGGAGTTGGACTCCTCAGCAGCGGAAGAGGCAGCTGGGACCCCACAGGACCCAACGAGGGAAGATGGCACGGAGTCATCCAGGTTGGTGGGGTGTATGGTGCTGGGTGCCCCTGCACTGCTGGGGGGTGGGGGTGGTGGGAGACATGGTTGCGGGCCTGGTGGAGGCTGCCCCTGCACTGCTGGGGGGTGGGGTGGTGGGAGACATGGGTGGGGGCCTGGTGGAGGCTGCCCCTGCACTGCTGGGGGGTGGGGTGGTGGGAGACATGGGTGCGGGCCTGGTGGAGGCTGCCCCTGCACTGCTGGGGGGTGGGTGGTGGGAGACATGGGTGGGGGCCTGGTGGAGGCTGCCCCTGCACTGCTGGGGGGTGGGGTGATGGGAGACATGGGTGCGGGCCTGGTGGTGGGTGCCCCTGGTGGCTGGGGGGTGGGGGTGGTGGGAGACATGAGTGGGGGCCTGGTGGTGGGTGCCCCTGCACTGCTGGGGGATGGGGGTGGTGGGAGACATGGGTGGGGGCCTGGTGGAGGCTGCCCCTGCACTGCTGGGGGGTGGGGTGGTGGGAGACATGGGTGGGGGCCTGGTGGAGGCTTCCCCTGCACTGCTGGGGGGTGGGGATGGTGGGAGACATGAGTGGGGGCCTGGTGGTGGGTGCCCCTGGTGGCTGGGGGGTGGGGGTGGTGGGAGACATGAGTGGGGGCCTGGTGGTGGTTGCCCCTGCACTGCTGGGGGGTGGGGGTGGTGGGAGACATGGGTGCGGGCCTGGTGGTGGGTGCCCCTGGTGGCTGGGGGGTGGGGGTGGTGGGAGACATGAGTGGGGGCCTGGTGGTGGGTGCCCCTGGTGGCTGGGGGGTGGGGGTGATAGGGGACATGGGTGGGGGCCTGGTGGAGGGTGCCCCTGCACTGCTGGGGGGTGGTGGTGCGGGGGACATGAGCAGGTGTGCAGGGTAGTCCCCTGTGGTGTGGGCGGCCTGCAGAGGCCGTGGAGGGTGTACAGGGTACACCTGTGAGGACCCACCCAGCCTAATCGCGTGTTTAACTTCCCACGCACCCCTGTAATACACGTACCCAGCCAAATTGCGTGTGATAATTCCCGCGCACCCCTGTAATACACGTACCTGGCCAAATCGCGTGTGATTATTCCCGTGCACCCCTGTAATACACGTACCCAGCCAAATCGCGTGTAAAACTTCCCGTATACCCCTGTAATACACGTACCCAGCCAAATCGCGTGTGATAATTGCCGCGTACCCCTGTAATACACGTACCCTGGCTAATCACGTGTAAAACTTCCCGCGTACCCCTGATATGAACGTTACCCGCTTTGCGTTCCTTGTTTGGCAGCCCTGTAAACTGGTCCAAGGTTAGCGCAGCCCTTTGCGATGATTTTGCGATTTTGATGGCTTTTCCTTGCGCGAGGGCGTTCTTGGGGGCGTTACTGGCGCTGCTGCAGGGTCGCTGCGATACTCTGCGCCACGGCTGGTTTGAGAGCCTAGAATCCATGAATACGCTGTGCGCGGAAATCGGTTTTAGCGCTCGTGCCTGGCGCAGACAATCGCACGCGGACACTCTGCGCCAGACGCTTGCGACACTTTTCTGCGAAATTCTATGAATTACCCTGTTAATTGTTTAGAAGCCATTTCATTTTATTTTTGTTTCTGGTTGTTTTTGATGTGTTATATGTACTATTTTTTTTTGTACATTCATCTCAAGAGGATTCTTTTTTGCATAGATTCCTAAGGTGGCATGTAGGTTTTGAAGGCCTTTGGGTTTTCGATAATAGAACAAGATCATCTGTATAGAACAGACAGGCCACTGAGGTTGTTTCCAGGTGCAGTCGGTCAGAAGTTAGTTGTCCAAAGTCCTTGCTCATGTCAGCTATAAAGAAATTAAAAAGGGCCAAAGCCAATAAACATCCTTGCTTGAGTGCTCGATAGGTGTTAATTGGTTCTGACAGCTTTCCATCCTGTGTGCGTCTTATTCGGATTGATGTGCTAGAATGTAATTGGTGAATTTGATTCAACAGTATTTCAGGACATGCTGCGTCCTTGAGTTTTTTCATAAATGTATTTCTAGAGATGGAATCGAATGCATCCTTGAAATCAATATAGGCCATATAGATTGGTTGCTTAGTAGTTCAAATTTGTGTCTGGACTGCTGAGATTGTCATTACATTAATGGAAGTGCCCAGGCCTGCTATGAAACCAGGTTGATGTGAATGCTGTAGGTTATTGTCAGTAAGCCAATTATTGAAATCTCTCAAGTCTGGCAAACCATTTACCCGGAGCATCTAGCAAGGCGATTGGACAATAGTTACTCGCTATTTGTCTGTTGCTCTTTTTGAAGACAGGGATAATCACAGATTGTTGCCATGATGATGGTATAATTTGAGTAGACATTACTTCTTCGAAAATTTTGTAAAGTATTTCAGCCCATTGATCTGGATTTATTTTAAGAATGTAATTAGTTAGGCCATCTGGTCCCGGAGCTCTATAAGTGGTCGATTTTGAGATGTAATACCTTATATCCGCAGAATCAAATTTTAGTGAAGTCAATGAGTTTAATTCCAATTATATTGTTATATTCATCATGCTTAATCGAAGCATACAGAGTTGAGAAGTATCTCTTCCATTCTGACTCAAATATCACATTCAATTGTAAGGCAGTCTGTATGTTATGTGTGGCTCGGTTCAGTTGCCAAATATCTCTCAAGTTTTTTTCGCTAAGCGCTGTAGCATAATCTCGCTATCATTCTTATACATCAAGGCTTTTTGCATGATTAACCAGTTTTTATATTTAGATTTTAGTTGTCTTATTTTCCTCAATCGTCTTGTAGAGACAAGTTCCGAATTAGCCTTATCTCTCGGCAAAGGATTCTTTTTCATTGATGGATTTCTGAGGCAAATACATGTTTGTGTTTAAAGTTGGGTTTAGATTTGTCTTTTGTGAATTCTTTGAATAATTGCCAGGTGGCAACGTAGTACCCATCCGTATCTCTCAACGGCTGTGATTTAGTCGTGATGATCTTGTGAAGTTTTGCCAATTGAGAATCAGAGCAATGTAGCCGATTGCGTCCTCCTGTTACGGTCTCCTTGGTGCCATATTCCGAGGTTTTGTCAATGATTGAAGGATGTTGCCATTTCCAAGTTAGTACATGTTGATTGTGATCGCTGGAATCTTGATGTTTGACTACAAAAGTGTCTGCTGAAACAAAAAATGATCTATCAGTGTAGATATAATCTATGATGGCATCTTGGTCAAGTCTTTTCCACGTGCTGGTTGGTGGTATATCAGATTCCATTGTTCCATTTAGCATTATCGGATGTCTGTTAGCCATAAGAGTAGTCCGTCACCGAGTTGTGGGCGTATAATTTTTCTGGTTGTAGTTATAGTGGGATCCAGTGCGATCACATCTAGAAGGGCCTCAATGTCTCTAAAGAAGACGTCCACCGGAATACCAAGGTGGTTCCAGTAGATATTCACAAATGCGATAACGTTCGCTTGAATTAATATTTTGACCAGTTGTACATATTTGTTTGGTTCTTCTCATCTCAACAGCTTGCAGCCTGGAGACATTTTTGCAGCTATCATCAATCCGGCCATTGGCCTGCCTTTGGCCTGGGTTATTGCTGGCAACTGAAGGACAGTGAAATCGTCCCATACTGGTGCTTCAGCCACCAATGTTTCTTGTAGCCTATGATGTCACATCGTTCTAGGCCATTTGTTAATGAATTGAGTAAATGTGTATATCCTCATATGTTTCAATTGATGAGACGAAAGCATTGTGAGTGTTGGTCTATTGATTCCTATGTGTTTGTCTGAAGTCAGGTATTCAGTTGCTGAGTGTGCTTGTTGGCGGTCGTACATAGATTTTTGGATAGGTGTTATTCTTATGTTAGATCTTGGCATGCCTCCCTCAGCTTTCTTCATAAGTACAGGCTAATTGTTGGGACCCAACATGTCATTGCATGGTCGGAGGTGGTTTGTATTTCTTTCTTGATATACGTTCTCCCTATTACTATAGTCATGAAAGATGTAAAACCAAGATTCTAAAGGGCCTGCTTTGCTAGCCAAATGGTGTTTATAACTATTTCAGGCTGTATCCATAGTCTAGCCACGGTAAGGTATGAATCGTAAAGGAATTCCACTTGATTTATGTCAGTGGTTGTTAGATCGTCTAGATTCCTTTGGAGCTGGTTTCTATTTGATTCTGAGTTTCGCCCCTGGTATCCCTTGCGCACCAAACTAATGCTATTTGTTCTGATTGTTTGTCCTATGGTTTTATGTGTGCATTCCCTAAGGCCTGTGGGCATGTGGCGCGATGAATAGGAAAGTGACATCGCTGAATATGTTTAATATCCATGTTCTGTTTAGATCATAGGCAGGAAACGGCCCAGCTCTGCATTGAATGATTATATTATGACAGGGGGAATGTGTTCTACTGATCATTTTGATATAGAAGGCTGTGTTGATAAGTTGGTTGCAAAGTGTTGTTTCATCATTTGCTGGGGCGTTGTCATGCTAGCTGATTGGTGATTTACTGAGGTGATGGAAGATGGAGGTTTAATATTAACAATCCTGAGTAGTGAAAGTGTTGAGCAACTAATTTTGCTTTTTCAGCTCTCCGTTGTTCCGGTGTTTGGAATGTTGTTACTTTATGTGAATGGTTCTGCTAAGGAAGTTTTGGGCAAGAGTCAAATGTTTTGATCTCTTCAATATGCTGCTGATTCACAATTGAGTTGTGTGCTTCTATTTCCTCTAGCAGCATGTCAAGACGTTCTTGTTGAATGGTAATAGAGCCATTTGTTGGGTCAGTGATTTTTTTAGTTGCCTTGGCTCTTGCTAATTTGATATATTTCTTGGTGATTGCCATTGTAGCATTTAGTTGACATTTTTTTCGGATTGGTAAAACTTTGATAAATTGTTTTGAAGTTGCATGATTATGCAGAGATGATGACTTAATAGTCTTGCTTTTCTTTTGATCTTGGGTACCACCAATATTTTATGTTTTTTCATTGGCTTTTTTTAATATGACAAAGTTCATTTTCTTTTCGGCCTCCTCTTTAGCTTTTCTGACATTCAATTCTATTAAGGACATATCTGATATAGATGGAACGGCAGGGGTACAACCTGGAATTATATAAACATCCTTTGTTGAAGTAGCCAGTTTGGAAGGCTGCTGGTATTTTAGTTGTACTGTCAAAACTCTGTCTGTACGGTTGAGTTATTTGTTGGTGCAGTAGTCCTTCAAGCAGGATGGTCTCAGCCTTTAGCTTTACATCCATGGCCTCATAATGTTTGGTAAGAGATTGAATAGCCAAATTAATTGCAGTTAGCGTCACCTCTAAGAGAGCGCTGCTAGCAAGGGTTATGTGTCTTGATTGGTCCTGTTTCGTCACATGTGTCTTGATTGGTCCTGTTTCGTCACCGTTTCTTTGAAGCAGAATTGTTAAAAGATAATGACAAACTGACTAGTTTTGTATTGACCTGTCGTACATCAGCGGGGATTGTGATGAATTTGAATGAATATTTTAGCTCAGTTGAGGGGTTAAGGGTTTCGGTGTCGGAAGTGATTTGTGAAAAAGAGATGATGGGGTGACAGGATCACAGGCTGTTGAGCATATATTTGCTCCAAAGATTTTGGTGCTACTGCATCACTAACCTTTGTTGTTGGACTAATTATCATGAGGTCATTTGAAATGATAGGTGACGTCAAGCGATCGTGTATCTCTTCTATTGTCACAGTTCCTTGTCCTTGTAAATCATAAATCTTTTCCTTCTGGCAGACATTTTGTCGTCCAGTCAAGTGATCAAGGTGTGAGTCCAGGGCAAGAGATTCCATGGTATGATCACTAGGACTCAGTATGGTGGTCTGTGTTAAGAAATCAATTAGTTACAGAATAATTGCTGGGGAGATCACAGGCGCAGCCAGCCAAGATTCCTCAGCCCTGGTGGATAAGTATTTAAGAAACAGACAATTTCAGCATTTGAAACAAAGATAAAAACATAAGCAAAGTCTGTTTATTACATAATGGGAGCCGTTGGAGCTGGGTGTGCGAGAATCTTCAAGCAGCCAGATCCCTTAGCTTCCATGAGGAAATACCTCCTCGATACACGTTAGAGAATTCAATGGTATGAGCTTCGCTTTAACAATGTGGTAGCTGGCGGAGCTGGCTGCATGAAGACTCTCGGGCAGCCAGATCCCTGAGCACGTAGGGAAAAGTACATCAGCTGTAAGCGTTTGGAAATTCAAATATGCAAAGCAAGAAAGTATGAGCTTCGCTTCGCTTTACCAGTAGAGCTGGTGGAGCTGGGCGCGTGATTGTGATCAAGCAGCCCGGTCCATAAGCACGCTTAAAGGAAGTGCTTAATAAAAGACAGGTAAAGTTACGGGGGTGCCTTCAGCTGCTCAGCCCAAATAGCCACAACAACACTCCTAGAAGCACTCCCTTGAATGCGTGGGCGTGAATGTGTGGGTGTTCCAAATTTATGCTGAAGTGGGCGAAGCTTAAGTCTGTAGGTAGTCAGTGCAGTATTTAGGTGAATGACAGTACCTGCAAGGACATAAGAGGCACATATAAGTATCTGAGAGTGGTAAACAGCTATCCAGAAGTATTATGGTGATTTAAAGTCCCAGTTCATACCACAAATTCCTGATATAAAGTTGCAAAACAAAGGGGTCCTGGAGCCACAACTCGCCACAACAGCACTCATAGAAGCACTCCCTTCAATGCACGCACATTAATGCTCGTGCGCTCCAAATGTATGCTGAAGTTGGCGGGGCTTAAGCCCATAGGTAAACAGTACAGTAGTATTAAGGTGAAAAAAAGTACCACAAAGTCCTGATACAAAGTTGCAAAACGAAGGGGTCCTGGAGTCACAACTCGCCACAACAGCACTCCTAGAAACACTCCCTTGAATGCATCAATACTTGTGATACAGTACATCAAGGAATCTAAAAAGGGGGAGGGGCAGCACCTTCCTCCTGCCATGGCCAGCCTAATTAAATAACAAAGGCTCCATGGATCCGCCTTATCCTTTGTTGCCCCTGCTTGTGGCAGTGACACATAATGATGAGAGTTAATTTAAGAAGGCCCATGAGAGGCCTGGTAGCAGGTCTAACAAAAGACAGGAAACCCTGACAGCTTTGATATTCTTCTTTGTCAACCTGAAGCAGAGGTCCAGCCTCTTAGTATCAATAACAGTGAGCTGTCATATCTGGTACATGTGTTCAGAGTAGGCCACACCACAGAGGGACCCCATTCAAAGGGTCGGAGGATGTGATTTGATGGAGACAGCATGTCTATTCTCACTACAACTTTAAGAGAGACCTGCCTGTAATCAGGAACCACAGAGAACTCAATTAACCAGAGAGACTCTTTGATCCACAATAGACAGGAAGATGGGTGGGACTTAGTAGCACATGTTTTCACCCCTTTACCTTTCCTGTCGCAAAGCACGCTGGTTATGACCTCATGCATAACCGAAGATTGTTGGCGGGGACACAGATTTGGTTAATTAAGGTATGCTTAGCCTACACCAATCACTTGGACCAATTTGGCTTTAAAAAAAGGGTTGAGCCCCCCTTTTTGGCAGATCTGAAGGCTTCACAAGGAGTAACAAGAAGTACTCATTTGGTCCCTGGCTTAAGGTACAGTCTGTCTTACAGCTTCCACCAATGAAGTAAGGCCAGGATTTCCAAAGAGGGAAGCAAGATCCCTCTCCTAAACATCTCCCAAAGAACAGAGGGAGGTAGTGAATCCAGAGGACCCTCTAAGCAGCTCCAGAACTGGTCCAAGTCAGCATGCAGCATGCCCCGCTAGTCTCTGCAGTAAGCTTCCTAGGCAGAAAGGGCCAGAGAGTCTTTGAACCAAATCAAGGACAAGGCCATTGCCTGCAACACTCTCCTCAGCTTTGGCCCATCCGCCTTAAAGGACAACACTACAGCAGTGAAGAAGTTAGGAGGAGTGCATTGACAAACATCACCCAGCGTCTGTTTTACAAGAGATTTTTGAGCCAGTCAAGCCCCTTCGTTGCAACTGAATGCACCGCTGACTGTTGCCATGTTGCAGTCGCTAACGGCATCCGAGATGCCTCGACCAGTGCTTCAGACCCGCCAACCAGCACTGAGACAATTATTCCTGGCCCAGATCAGCCATGTAGGCCAGCCTGCAGCCGTCCATCCAGCCTTGCTCTCCAAACTGCCTGCCACCTGATACCTGCAGCTGTCTCCCATCTTCAACTCTGTTGCAGAAGCTGCAAAGTGCCCTGAAACCGACTCAACCCTGTCGAGCAACAAGATCTTCTCCAGGTGCAAGGTACATTGTAGTTCTCTCCCCCTGGTCCTTCTCCGAAGACCCCTAGTGACATTTTATGACCCATTGCTCCAAAAAACTAAGTATCCATCAACTATTGCGATTTATTACTTTACAGACTACGTTCCTGTCATATCCAGAGTGCATCCCTTTTAATTCTTGAAATTGTCCGGCCTCTGCAATCCTTTACAGGGTGTGTTGTATTTTGTAGTTTGCTAGAACTGTCTTGTGATAATAATAAAGTAGATATTTGTCTACATCCTTGACTGGACAGTCTCTTTCATCATAGGGTAATAATTTTATGTTTGCCATGATGGAACTAACCAACGATCCACGACCTTGCAGAGATAAGCCTGCTGTTCCATCCACATTACCAGAATTGGACAAGGAGGTTTATAATTTGCTTGCATTTCCAATCTGTTCAGATCCCTTCTGGTGTACTAGGGGTGTGGGGCTGATTGATGGTTTGGAAACCAATATTCATCCCTTGACCATTGGCACCCCATAAATTGATTTGTCACAAGAGATGGGCAGTGGATGTGGATGTTGTGGAGAGGTAGGAGTGGGGAGGTTATGTGGGTTTATTTGCCTTTAACCTAGAAGGCGATATGTTTGGTCTTCCCCTGTTCCCGAGGTTCAGAACACAGGATTTACTATAAGTAAAAACCTGCATTCAGAGCTAGCTGATTCACTGTGGGCAGAATGTGGGAGTAGACAAACAAGGGGTAGAATTAGTGGGAGAAAACAAAACTAGATAATAGCTAAGGAAATAATGTCTGAGCAACATGGCTTCCTCCCTGCACTTCAGCCACTGGTTCCTGCCTACAACTTCCATATCACCATGTAGCCTTGCCGCTATTGGAAAACATTGCAAAACCTGCCACTCTCAATCTCTCTCTCTCACTCTCTCTCACGAAAAGATACATTGTACCCTGTATGCAATACTTATATTAGTATGATGGTTGGCAGGCTGAGAGTCATATGAAGCCCCACTCTAACATGTGCAGAGGGCATGCTGCTGCCATCACCTGTCAGTGCGATCAGGGGAGTTGCATAATCACAGACCCCTTCTCCCTGGACACTTCCCCTAGAAGTCCACACCAAGGCTTCCCATGTGTTTCCTTCTCACTCACAGTTCACAAAGCCGCAGCCCAACACTGAAATGAAATACCCCAGCCCATTCTCCACCGAGGGTTGAAGCTGCTCAATGACGTCTGTTTCTGATGCTACTGAAACCCTGCAGGGGCTTCTACATACTTCGGTTGCTGAGATGAGAAACAGGTGTGTTAAATGTTGGAGTGGATTCCTTGAAGTGTGTCACATGCAGCTGGGTGCATCCTCCCTTGGCTAGAAAGTGGGTGCTAAGGCTGCGGGAAGGTGAAGAGGCATTCTGACCGTGAAGAGAACAGGGTTGAAGAGTGAGTAGGATGTTGAAGACCATCAACACTGCAATCTCTAATTATATCTCACGCCCTTTACTATGTACTGATCACCACCAAGGCTCATCGGGGAGTTGTGTTCAGGATTTAAATAATGACACTATGGCAAACAAGGTTTCCCGTATGCATATGTCTTTGGGGACTGTCCTTCAGAGATGTAATGAGGCTGGTGGGACACCAGAGATGAACTGTCCTCCATGCAGTGTCCCAGGCCAGGCAGGTTCCACCTCGCCTGTCAACAGCTATTTGCACTACCAAAGGGGAAGTGGGGAGAAGGCTGTATGGACTGCCTCTCTTGATTTAAGTGGGATTTTCGTTTTCAAATAATGTTCACTTTTACACAATTTGGTATGATTTCTTTGATGAGCGTAACATGTGTGCTTGCTTAGCTTTTGAAGCTAGTTAAAAGAACAAACCAACACACGTTTTGTCCATGTTGATCCCGTTAGATTGCCTGGTTATTGCTGTGTTCTTTTTGCCAGTCTGTTGTTGACACACCCAGTCTGCATATGTTGAACCTTCTCTTCATTGCCCACCTTAAATAAAGACATGTTCAGCAATGTAAACATATCATGTTGTATCTAGTTTAAATGGCAACATTTCACTAGAATGTGCTTACAAACTGTTTACAAACTGGGAAGCACGCGCTAAAATTGTAAAATGATGATCAGCATTTTCGCAGCTTCCATGATTTTGGCATAGGTACAATGAAAACATGCACTTCTGAGGAGAAAGAAACACCAATACCCAGAACAGATGGAGAGACGATTGTTTATGTTCAATAACCACTGGAAAAGCTGCA
Organism: Ambystoma mexicanum; assembly: GCF_040938575.1. Lineage (NCBI taxonomy): Eukaryota > Metazoa > Chordata > Amphibia > Caudata > Ambystomatidae > Ambystoma > Ambystoma mexicanum. The sequence continues at coordinate 944,892,679 of NC_090936.1, forward strand.
GAGATGCATCCATACAAGGGTCTTTTAGCCATTTTTCGATTTCCAAAAGAGGAAAAGCTGCATTCAATTGAACATAAGACACCTCACCAACATCAGAAGTCCAGCCTGAACTGCTAGGCCAGTCCCCTATGAACGGGAACTTGAGCCACCACAGATATGTTTAAGTCTTGCTGGGACTTTTCAGTGACCCAAGAGGTGTCGGAGAAATCTAGGGTAATCTTGGATAGTCTTCTCTCCTCTGAACATCAAGTCAATTCAGTTTTCAAGACAAGACACTGTGAGCTAGACAATCTCAATAAAGTCTGCTTTTTCTGTATGGAATATAGGGTGCTTGTAGTCTTAAAGGTTGCTCTGTCTAGGACGCACTACTGCAAATTAGTGAATTACAATATCTGTGACAACCGTTTTGATAAGTATTTGGAGGTACAGTAGATGCTCAGCTTGAAAACTGTCCAATGACAAGTGCATAGAACACGTTGAAAGGTTTTAAGGTCTAACACAATCATTTGATTTTACTGACTCATGACAGTTGAAATACTTTACTTTAAAGAATTCTTTGTCATCTTGCCTCTCGTCTGATAAGAACATTAGATCCACGTCTTGGCACTCTCTTGATTTAAAGGCCACAAAAATGACAAGTCCAAATGTAAAAATTATGGAAATGAAACACTTGTATTGGGGGCATGATCTGAAACTGTGTGGAAATTGCAAAAGGTTTAGCTTTGGTGATATCGCTGGACCCAGATCTCAATCTAAAGCCAGCACTTGCTCTGTTACTCATACACCTTACCAAACATCCTTACAAACTGTGATATGCAATCAGAAGGAAACATATCTGGAGTGCAGGAACCCTCTCTGTTAGAAGAAAGGTTTGTTTTTAAAAAGTGTAAACACATATTCAAAATGCTTCTGGGCTATTGAATTCTTGGCATCTGTGTCTTTACGTGTTCCACTGTACCACAACTCTTTCCCTTAGCACCCTCCCAGCATAATTATTGTTCACTCTTGCTGGGCTCTCTCATGCCACATTCCTCATTTTGCCTGTGCCCTTCAAGGGGGAAGTACCCAACCTTTCTGCCCCTGAGCTGTCTCCCACCTCACACCCCCCACTCGCCAAATAATCTGAAGGGGGATATCCCCCATGGACCGCCTCACCTATCTTAAACTCACATTGCCCCTTCTCTAGCCACTGAATTGAAGTGAGCACCCCTGTGCACTCAACCCAGACTGCCTCCTGTGTCCCATCAAAAGGGTGCAGTGTCCAGATGTCTTGTAGCCAGTAATGTCTGGAGGGTCCGAACATTGTGACTGTGCAAAAAGTGGTGCAGATTAGTGAAACTGTGTGAAATTATATAGGGAACATACACAAAGCCACAAACCCGCACATTTTCACTTATATATACATAGAAAATATAGTCAATAAGAATTATTTTTTCTCATTCGCACACTATTGAATGTCAAATCAAAACAGAACAAACAGAGCTTTTATCAGAGTATAACATAAGTGCATAAACGCATTTAGCAAGTACCATCTATATACTACAGCAGTCCCTTAACTAATCGTTGAATCTATGTACATCTAGTGTCCATAGATTAATCCAATATGTTGCTAAGATATATATATCATTGCCATACATGTGATCCCAGATGTTGTTAATCGTCAGGTACTTTTAATTTAAAAAAAATGATAAGCCAGTAAGACGTTCCGGCAAATCCCTACTAGGCATTCACACTCAACCAAAAGATGTTTAGACGGTTCTATCGATGCGCCCCCACAAACTCTACAGAAACAGTAAATTCTAGGGATTTTTAGTCTAGCCCCCATAATTTCCAAGTACTCCGCCTGGTTAAACTCAATTGCCAAATATCTCTAGAGTATGTAATTATAAGTGAAGGCAGTGAAGTAAGCTGGAGGGGGCGCAGTTGCTTCAGAGTGGCGAAAATGTATGACTATTTCATTGACTATTTCATTTAGTTGATAGATCAATGATTGTCTGTTCCCTGGCGAAGTTGGATACACTGAGTTAGTGTGTTCAATCTGTAATGGTTGTATCCACTGCAGTGTACATTGACAGGGAGTTGATTTCTACAACATAGTGTGTGAAGGAAGAGGTGTTTCAATGTGCTCCTACCAAGGAACTGGCTACGAAATCTATAGGCTTCAGTGATGCTATGTAGCAGTGTTCCAGGTCGAGCATTAAGACATTTACAGTGAAGTTTCAGTCGCCATACAGTTAGTAGGTAAGAGAGCTTGCAAATATTAAACTCAAGGTGAAAATACTCCATGGGTGTTGAATAGGGATGTTTAAGGAATGTCTTTAGACATTTACTTTCAATATGATCTATAGCATTGCTGTGTTTTATGGACCAAGTTTCTACCCCAGATGTCATTATGGGTTGTATTTTGGTGGCATACATTTTCACATCAAAAGCATATTCATCATGTTTAGCAGAAAAATCTTTGAGTAGACCCAATTGCTGGTTTACTTTCAACTTGGTGCTTTGCAATTGTGGCCCCCAAATCAACTTATTATCGCCTGTTACGCAAAGGTATGCCGAGGTACTTATACTCAGTGACTACCTCAACGGGGCATTGTTTTAAAGTCCAGCCGTGTTTCTTTTGTTTGATCCAAGTGGGATGAAAGGCCATCACTTTAGTTTTCCCAGTGTTGAATTTTAGGCCATTTGCAATGCATAAGTATGGAAGAGGTTCAATTGCACTTGCAGCCCACTAGGGGCATAGACCATTATAGCGAGATCACTGGCATAACCTAACAATTGGATTGTACTCACCCCGATTTTTGGTGGATTGGCATTTTTGCCATGGAGGACATCGGCTAGGTCATCAAAGTATAAGTTAAAGAGAGAAGGGGCCAAAATACAACACTGCTTAAGTCCTTTCTCCGTCAGCACCCAATCAGTGACTGTTCCATACTAATGTGTGCGAACTCTAACTCTGGTGTTCTTGTGAAGAGAGATAGTCATAGTGAGGATGCAAGTGCAGCGCCTCAACCATGGAAAAACGATTAGTTTGTGCAAATTGTTTTAGCGAAAAGTGCAGGTCATTTAGTGTCAGTATTTTTCCGCTTGGTTTGGAAGTTCGGCACATGTTGTTTGTAGTAAGCTTTGACACATTTTAGAGTGCTTCACCGAGCCTTAGACAATGAAAGAAGGAGCAACAATGCAATAACATCATTTATTTAGAGTTTTGAGCAAGGTTGATGTTTAATAGTTATGTAGCTAGTAGTAGTGCCTTACATGGTGCTTTGGTTGTATCAAGGATGAACTATTTCATTGTATATCAAGCACAGCTTTTGATAGTTGATAAAAAGGTAGTTGAAGTGTCCAGCAGTGAGATAAAGTAAATGTTGTGTTTGAGTAACATGAGGGCTGTGTGCCACAGTAGCAAGGGTTCCACCATTTTGGATTAGGGCTCGCTAGAAGTTGCTGTAACTAGCAGTTAGAGAATTAGGCCACTCAGAGTTTTTGCTTCGTACATTTAATTAGAATGTATGCATCCTTTACTCAGCGGATGATTAGAAAGCCAAGGTTAAGGGAACAATGGAGAAATGCAATGCAGATACCACTCACGTGTGCTAGGCCGAGCAGCTCACAAGAGTTGGGTACAGAATGTTGACTTTGGATGATTAGATTAGGGCTGCAGCTGTGCAGGATGCATATTATGAGAACAGGGCCTGTTGTCGTGCACAGCCAAGATGTGGGGCTATGTTTGTAGTAATAGTGATCCCACTGAAAAGTGGACAGACCCTTCGAACTACAGGAGTGTGATTAAATAGAGCAATTAAATATGAGAATACATCCCCAAGAGTGGTGCCTCTACTGTGTTTTTTATAAAGCACCTGGTTTCCAAGTGAGATACAGTTCGATACATTTTAGAGGTGAAACATGTTCTCAGACAGTATTCTTAGAGAAGATGGAGTTGCAAAAGTTGACGCCGAAAGAGTAGAGCTGCAAGGCCAAAGAGGCCCTTCGGGAGTTCCAGATTGTCTGGTCTCATGAGGAAGCCACTTTATTACCATGCAGGGTTGACCTCATTGTTCGCACTAGCTCCCTGACTGGGTCCTCTCGGGGGTATGCACTTCACAAGTTGTCCAAATAGGAGAGTACATTACTGTAACAATTTACCTGAGTTTAATGGATCAATCATATCACAGTATTTTCTGCTGACAGTGCAATTAGGTTAACTTGTAAAGGCTTGTATTTAGATATGCACAACCAATGGAGTAATGAACTATAGGGGATATTTGGAATTTTCTATAGGTGTTAGCCAGTGTGGAATGTGGGATTATGTTGTATTTGATATGGTTTGCTTACGGTAGTTTGTGTATTTCCACTATAAAAGATGTAACTTAGAATAGATGTGGCAAGCATGGTTTCAGTTTTCTGTACGACATGACTGACTGCCAATCCTTGGCCTATTTGCATTTAATAAAAATGTGTTTTTCTTGTGAACCGTGCACTTATAATTGACCCCTCCTGGAGTTTTTTTTATTGATCAGGCTTTGGGCCTACTCTACAGAATTTGGTGACCCCGATGTGATTCCAGATCCTCAATGTGACAGGGGACTTCCCCGCCATCCATCCTCGGTTGCGGAACCCGTCTGCAGTGACCAGTCCATGTGCACACTCTGAGGAGGTCTGCAGGTGCCGTGTTGCCAGAAGGCCTGCCTGAACCTTGGAGCAGGGCGCTGCGTACAAGTATGCAGCCAATAAGAGTGGGACACCGCATCGAAGGAGCTCAGAAGAATGCTTAGAACGTGAGTGCACTCTTGTGGGAAAAAACAAAATGGGACTGAAAGTTGTAGTTTGGGTGTGTATAATTGTAAGAAAAAGTCACATGGTGACATTTTATAACTTTTGAGTTGCAGGACAGTGGATCTCCCCCGCCGCAAGAAAAGATGACATCATAGTGTAGTGTATCCATCTGTCCTATATAAAGGGTCCGTGATGAGGGTTGAATTCCCTCATCTCAAGAGTATGAGACAGAGGAAGGGGCTACCCACATTGTGTAAATAACTGTGTTTGATTTATTTGATGCATTTTTAAATAGTTGTTAGCATTTTGGTGTGGGACAATGGTTATTTAGTAGTGTTGATAGGAGTTGTAGTGTTGGGAGTATGAGTACTCTGTTAGAACACATGTGTACGGCACTGCCGCATTTTAGGCCAAACATTATGAAGCATCATCATGAGTGGGTTTGGGAGACTGAAGGAAAAATGTTTAAATCTTGGCCTGAGGAGGGCACAAATGACAATACTGTTCTTGAACACATGTATACTTATTTGGCATAGAAATATAGCAGAAGAAATTTCAAAAGTAGGCCGGACATACTCGAATTTTGGAAAATGTTAGTAGATTTCGAGAATCCCCCTGATGGCAGCAAGGACAGAATATATCCAACATAAAAACACATATTGTCACCCCTACTGCCCCGCCTCCTTATCAGTGTTTTCTTTTACAGCTGATTGTGTGGGATACACCAACCCCAAGTATGCCCTCCCCACCGAGCCCAGGCAGGAAACCCCAGACGGGCGCAATGATACAACACAGGGACCATTGACTATGGAAGTTGAGAATAGGGTAAAGAGAGAATTAGAAACAGTGCTTAAAAACAGAGGAGGAACTAGACCGAGTGATGCATGGACGAAGGGAGGGACAGAGCATGGTGATAGGCACTGACCAATGGAGAGCGGGAGACATTATTTATAGAATTGTTAGCAGTACGATCATGCATATTCAGGTAGTGAGAGGTTAGGAACAATCCAATTTAGGCGGAGACCCAGAGAGTCCTCTGAAGGGAATCACATGCCAATAGTGCAGATTATGACTCGGTAGGCACTGACAATGAAGCTTAGGATGTGTCAGGGCTGAGTGGCACTAGCAAAAGGTAAGATGGGGGGAGTGAGAATGTCACATGCTAAGAAGGCGAGAGCGCAGTTCCCATTGTTGCACAAAGGTCTGAGGGAATGAACTACGTGCCCGGGCCTCATCTGGATTGGAACAACTTAATGAAGGCACTAACCTCACTCAGAGTGGGAGCGGGCATATGGATATATGCAATAGTAAAGCAAACAGCCGGAATCACGTTAGCTGTAGGAGACATGAAGAGATTTTTGACTGCACTGTTGTGAGAACAGACAGGTGAAATGTGGAAGAAGGGGGTATCCACGTATACAGATGAACAGTGATGATCATGATGGATCAACTGTTGAGCACATGTATGGAAAGCTTTGAGGGCAGCATACCCATACACACCCATAAACTCAATTACGACCTGCACCATAAAGAGAGATGAGCATCCTGCACTGTACATTAATCTGATTCAGGAGATGCAGCGAGCAGAGCCAGGGGAAGCATGGGACAAGAATATAGCTATAGTTTATCATATGTTACATAAGGGTCTCCTCGAGGAAGTAGAAAATGATTTTGATAAGGTGGTTGGTACTGAAGCGAAGAAATGGACTTAAATTCAGGTGCATATAATGCATCATGGCAGAAGGAGAAAAAAGAAGGGAAAGGATATATTGGAACAGGCACAAAAGGCAGAAGCCAAATTGGTGCAGAAAAAGTTAGCTAAAATGAGTGTTGAAGGAGCTCTGATTACTCGTCCCACAGAAGAGCAGCACAACCCCAGGCTGGTGCAGGAATGGGTAGAGGGGTAGACAGATGACAGTAGGGAAATGGAACGTTTCCAGAGAGGCAGGTGGGGGGGGATTTAGAGCGATGAGGCCTAGGTGTGGAGGACACTGCTGGTCCTGTAGGAAGATGGGATATTGTGCATTAGAATACAGAAGTAGACCACCCTATTCTGATACCAGCACCTACCTATCAGACCAGCGTTTGTGCTTACTTATCACCTGCTTTTTAAGAGCAGGCCCCAGGTGTCCCATATGCCCCAGGTGCCATGCAAGCTCCTGACTCATTGCAACCACAACAGTATCAGTATCTGCAGTACCAGGCACAAAACATCACATAGATGTTCATGCAAGAACCATCCCCTCACGCCCCCATGCAAATGCCTACACAGACCCCTACATAGCCATGGGATAAATATCCCCTGCCACAAGGTTCAGTAATGCATTACACATAAGCAACTATTTTAGGGATAGCCCTCCCACACTTCCTGAAACAAATATCTATCCCCAATAGGACAGCCAGCCCACGGAGAGATCTGACATACCACGGAGGGATTCTCTGGAGAAATTATGTCTATTCCTTTCACTGACGATTAAGCCACCATTATAGGTACACAGTAGGTGTCCGATTCCTTACTATACTCCAAGGACACCCGAGTCAACCTTTTGGGCAGGGACTTCCTGAGTAAGTTAAACATGACCATTGCATTTACACAGGAAGTTGTGGTGTGCCCAATACCAGGCATATACCAAGCTAGGGCTGCCACAATAATAAGACTGCTTTATAGCAATAGTGCATAAGAAGAGTGCCCTTACATCCAGATTTGTTTCTTTTACGTGTGCCCATAGAATTTGTATTCATGTCAGCTGTCCCCCAGGAACATGCCCCAGGCACAATCATTACATTAGATTTGGAAGCAGTGATCCCAAAAAGGACAACATTATTCTGATGGGAACAGACGAGAAAGGGGACGAATGGAGCACAGTTTGTGTGCATCGACCAAACAGAGCCACTAAGAGAGGTGTCTGATGAACAGCTGTTGGAAGACACCGAAGACACAGGAGACATGATTTTTGAGATTTGCAAAACCTGCAAACTTAGGATATAACACAGAGAGGCGCCACACACTATGCTCATTACTGAAACATTGCTATCACTTTTACAAGAGGGTAAGGAGGGATTATTGAGCATCAGGGCAGTTTGCATCAAGCTTAAGCAAGGCACAATATTACCCAGAGTAAGGCAATACCCCATGTCAAGGGAAGCAGATGAAAGGATCTATTACAACGTTGTAGCATTGTGGCAACAGGGCATAATACAGACATCAGAGTCCCAATGTGAACATGGCCATATACACTGTGAAAAAAGCGAATATTCATCCTGGAGGATGGTGCAGGACTTACGCCTGTTAATCAATATTGTAGAGGCAGAATTCCCAGTTGTACCCAATACCACTATGATTCTTTTCAATATATTGTAACACTCACCTTGCTTCTGCGGGGGCGCTGATCCGTCAGGAGGGCTACTTCTGCTGAGGCATCTGGAATTCCCTGCTACTATGGTTCCCCTAGCAGAGGAAGGTGTACCGACAATGAGATGGTTCCTGATCAGTTCAAGCCATTGTTGTAACCTTGGGCCTGCCTCCCTTGTGCCCTTGTACATGACTTTATTGCTCGGAATACTTCTTCTTACCTTCTTTATAGTGAAGGCTAGCTCTCCATCCTGCTTTAATTCAGCAGGGGCGATGTTTGTCCAGTTACGTCACTGGAGCTTCATGCGTTGTAAGGTGCCCAGACCTGCTGTGACTCCTCTCAGGTATTAGTTTTTTGATCTTGTAAAGTCTTTCTTGTATTGTCTTTCTCACTTTCACGTTCTTCTCAGTCTTTATTGTACTAATGTCTTTCTCCTTTCCTTTGACAGTTGTTGCTGCGGTACTGACACGTATGCCTGCTATTGCTGTGAACCAACACGTGGAACAACTGTTGCTACGGTACCAACTTATGTGAAGCACTTGGTGGGATCGAGACTTCAATACATTGTAAGTATAGCTTTTCAGTACGAGCGTTAGTGAGATTTTTCCATGTGCACTAACCTTGTTCTTTGGTCTTTCAGGCACCAGGTGCAGAGCCACGTTCCGGACCGGATTGCAGATGAGCGAGGATGCGGACAGGTAATCTCATGCAAAATGGAGCAGCTGCTGTATCGGACGACACTGGTAAATTGATCCGGATTGTTAAGATGTTGCAGTTGTGCAGTGGTGACCCTAATCAAGGTAAGTTGGTCCAGGTAGATGCAGAGATGTCGTTGCAGTGGGAGTTTCTGATAAAGGTAAGCTGGTCCGGGTTGGTGAAAAGATGATGGTCATTGCAGTGGGTGTTCCTGATCAAAGTAAGCTGGTCTGGGTTGGTGAAGAGATGATGGTCGTTGCAGCGGGCGTTCCTGATCAATGTAAACTGGTCCGTAGTTGCTGGATCTTGGATGCTGAGCATCGGTGAGCGTGTGCTGCTGCTTGGAACCTGAACAACGTGAAGCACTTATTGCTGGAAGGGTGTGACTTATGTAGAGGGCCCCGCCCAAGGATGCAGCCACATCCTGAACATTGGACCGCATGAAGGAGTTTGTGCAGCTCTCTACCTGCCATGTTGGATCACCAAGAGTGTAGTGTTGAAACTCCTGAGCATTTCTTATAAGCCTGGCACCAAAGGCGCCAGGACTGGGTCCAGGTGGGCCATTTTCCATTCCTAAAGGGGCTTATACCTTGGCCATATTCCTGATGTTGTGTCATTACCCGTAGTGTTGTCTTGGGGCAACAGTGAGTCATGACACATACCCACTGAAGCAACACACTTTTCTGTTATATATTTCATTCTTCTCCATTCCGTTGCACCCAGATTACCAAAATCTCACAGCATTCACTTACCACAGGCAAAGATTTCAGCACACAAGATGACCTCAGCGGTACTGTTAGTCCCTGAGTATTTTTAACATAATATTACACATGGATTTAGGTAACATACAAGTACCAAGTACAATATTTCATTATGTAGATGACCTTTTGGTCTGCAGCCCTAGAGATGAACAATGCAGGAATGATTTAGTGACACTTTTGACATCACTTGCATAAAAGGAATATCAAGTAGATAAATACAAATTGTAGTATCGCCTCAAAGAGGTAGTATTCCTAGGGCAAATAATATACTCAGCAGAAAGGAGAGTAACACTAGAGAGAGCAGCAGCAGTCCAAAATATACCACAGCCAACCACTGTCAAACAAATACAACCGTTTCTAGGGCTATGTAATTATTGTAGGTCATTTTTGATTAATCCAGTTACACCAAGCCTGCGTTATAAGAGCTGAAAGAAGCACAGACGGTTAAGGGTATGATCACTTGGAAAGGAGACATGAGCACATGCTTTTAGGAACTCAACATTATGATCAGCAAGTCCCCAGTGTTAGAAACACCCAATTATGCAAAAGTAATTACGGCTGTCGTAATACAACACACATCCATGGGGCACAAACCACTGGCCTACAACAGTGGACTTTTAGATACAGTAATGCAGGATCAATTCTCATGTGAGCAGGCACCATCAGCAGCAGGTTTTGCAATAGACAAAAGTTTGACAATTACTATGGGGTGCGGAACATGCAGTTTTTGCTTTTCTAGAGCGACCAACATCTGCCCAGTACAACTCTTCCATTCGCATTGTCTGGTGTCACAGATTGAACCCAGCAACATTCATTGCAAAACCCACACAGCAAGGTGAGGAGGTGCACAATAGCTTATCATAGAATGGTCCTGAAGATGACATAACAAAGGTCAGAGAAGATGCACTTGAGGAGGGAAAAGTGCTTTTTGTTGATGGTTCATCATCGACAATTGATCAGGAGACGGGACAGAGACGTACTGGTGCAGCAGTGGTGAGCCTTGTAGATGGGGAGTACAAGGCCGTGATAAAAAGAGATTGCCCGCACATTATTCCACACAAGCAGCGTAACTCACAGCACTCATTGAAGCGTTATACATTCACGAGGTACCTTAGTTGCCATTTATTCTGACTCTGCATATGTCACTTTCACTGTGCATTCCGGATTGTCAAGATGGCATACGAGAGGGTTAAAAAATCAGATGGAACACCTGTGCAGCAGGTTGCTGTGGTAAAATGTGTGGCCAATACGCATAATGCAGCCCAGTTTCCTATTGTAATGACACAGTGGACAAGAGTCAGCCTAACTAAAAACACCAGATATCAAAGCATACCCTGAGGTAGCATTTCAGCAGTCACAGTTGCCAGCACCATACAGTTCAACGCCCAAATAATTGAACCGCAGGGACGAGCTCCTCAACAGATGAAAGATTTGTCGGTCTAAAGAGGATACACCCATTCACCTACAGACCTAATTTGGAGATGAAATATTACAGATAAAGAAGTAATGTCTCAAGAGCTGCTCACAGTTGCCTTTGAGCAATTGCACTATCCTACACATATATCTAAGCAATATATTGCTGCAGACATTCAGGAGGACTGGTTTGTCCCCAAGCTCCAGGAGCATGTGTGCCACTTTATAGCTAATTGTACTCCCTTCCAACTTTACAGTCAAGGCCACCCTCTCAGAACGTTTTGAAAGCTTCACATTGATTATGTGGGCATGGTTAATAGGTGCAGTAACTATTGTTATCGGATTGTTGTAGTATGCCCATTCTCTAATAGGATTGAAGTAGGAATCTGTGACCACCATGACACCAAATGTGCAGCTACATTTGTGGTACTTGAGGTATTTCCTTGCTGGGGTATATGTGATGTCCTGAAATCAGACAATGGGCCACACTTTATTTAGGAGCTGTTAAAATAACTTACCTCCCTATTAGGAATAAAACACAAACTGTGCTCAGTTTGCCACCTGCAAACTGTGGGATTGTGGAGTGTCTTAATGTATCATTCTTCGGGTAAGAACTGACTCCACTGCCATTCCCTCGCCCTGTTTAGCCTCAGAAATCAGCCAGGGAAAGAACACCAGTTGACCCATCACAAAATAGTTACAGGCAGGAGGCTTCACACACCACTCACATGCACAGCCTCAGACACACGCAGAACAGTTGATATTTTAGGGGATGAGTTTCAGGGGTACCTAAGGGACTTAACCAAGTGTGGCAGAAATATATCTCAACAGTTTGCCATGCGTACATAACAGCCAGCAGCAACAGAAACCATAATTCCAACATCTTTGCAGCAACCCCAGTTCTTCCCACGGGATTCAGTGTTTGTCCATTTGTTTGTCAGAAAGTGGAATGACAGGCGCTTCCACGGACTTTACATAGTTGTGTATGCCAAATCGTTTGCATTGAAAGTTGAAGGACACAAGTACTGGATTCACCTCACAGATGTCAGGAAGGATACCAGCACTTACCCTTCTCCACAGGACACACAAGAGTGACAGCACTAAAAGATTAGTTGTATCCATCTTTTTTTTTTTACATTTTGCAAGGGAGGCATCACTTTGGGTGAGCTAATATTGAATATTTTTCACAGAAGTTAATATCAGCAGGATCAATGAGCAGTGCATCACAACAAGGATATGATTTTGTTTATTGCATCACACTCTCGCTCTTTCCTTTCTTTTGGCAAGAGTTATATGGTGGGGGCATATAAAGGAGGGTATAACAATTATACTGAAGTAGCATGTGTGTTAACAAATAAGAGTGTGCTAGTACCCAGAAACAGAAGGAACACTGAAAATCAAGGAGTTCTCTTTGACATTGTCACAGATGTATAACCTTTGGTATAACCATATGTGCGAGGTGGGAAGAGAAATGTCAAAGGATTCCTGCTACATCTGTTCCCACATGCAACTGGCACTCGCAGATTGTTTATTACCAAAGAATTGCCACCTTTAGTAGCACAATGTTTAGTGCACATATCCCTATGTAGGGTATGAGGGTTGTTCCAAGGACACATGGTTCAAGTCATGATGCTAGAAGCAGACACCCGTGAGTGTTCTGAGAATAAGGAGCAGGTGCAGTGTGCAATCAGACCATAACTAAAATTAGATGGTGCCATGTTCTCTAACAATGAATGGGAGGATTGGCTGGTGAGCAGCAGAGCAAGGGGACTACTGGAATTTTCAAAGGAAGTAGTAGAACATTTAAACAAGACCTGTTATGATGTATGGAATAAATACATATCAAAGCTAACGTGGATACAGATGAATGAACGACCTGCTAAAGTACAGATATTTACAACTTTCTCACTGTGTTTCAGAGGCAATGGCAGTGTGCCTGTTAGCACCAATGAATGACAGACATTGCATATATGGGACTTGACTGAGGGAACTGCAGCGCTCATGGACTTTTTATGGATCTGTGGGATCTTTGCATATCTCCAACTTTGCTGTTTTGTAAAGGTTTTTGCCCACTGTTGAAATTACATTCCACTATCCTTATCGTGCCTGATGCTCACTTCATAAATTTGCCACAGCCACTCCCAGTTACAACTGTGCCCCCTCCCCCCAGCGTGCCTGTCGATCAATAAGCTCCCCTTGCTATAAACATTCACATTATTTTTCTCATTACTCTGTCAAGAAGCCATTTCGGCCCAATTCAGCGTATTCAGTAAGACGGAAACTTCTTTAGATCCCTGCTCATACCAGTCATCCAAACTGCAGCCAATTCAAAATGGCTGCAGATCACTTGGTGGGAAATGCTGTAGATCGTGAATGAAATGCAGGATGGTCTCAAATCGATCAAAGACGCGTTGTGGGCCATTCAGTTGATGACACTGCAGAATCAGTATATCTTGAACCTCCTCGCGGCCATGGAGGGGCTTGTGTGCAAGAAGAGCTCATGTTGCACCTACATCCCACCCAATAACTCGCACAATGGGTCCCTTATCTACGCCATAGGGTCCCTGCACACATTGCATGATGCATGGAGAAGAAAGCAGGGGTGGGAGAAGAAGATTGGCTGGATTAATTGATATCATGGGCACCTTCCTGGTTGGGCCTAGCTATAATAGCGCTAGTTTCCATCATTGCCCTTTACTTGATGTATTCTGCTCCTGTCAGCTAGTCCTACGATGCTGATCCAAGACATTCCCCAAAGGAGCAATGATGATGTCCCGCACCCTCACAACAGGTAAGGCAACTCCCATCTTACAACACGTGCACACACAGAGAAATCGAATGGTGAAAAAGAGAACAAGATAGTAAGGATAGTAGAGCCAGTTGGTCTCTTTGGGACATTTTCTTACTCCCAAATGACCCTGAGAATTATATAAAACACTGTGTAGATTTTGCAGGGGATGGGGATGCTGCTTTTTGACATGTAACCCAGAAGAATATGCCTGGAGCGAAGAAAGCTTATGTCATGTGTGTACGGTATGGGTGCCCAAGGATGTTTCCTACAGTGAGAGGAAAGCAAGATTACTTAAAGAATTAACTAAAGGGAGGAGCGTTTGGATGCAAGTGCAATGGCTCAACCGTGGAAATAGGTTTGGGCTGCACAAATTCTATTAGCAAAAAGAGCTGGTCATTTAGTGTCAGTATTCAGTATTTTGCTGTTTGGTTTGGCAGTGCGACACACATGTTATTTGTAGTTAGATTTGACATTTTAGAGAACATCACAGAGCCTTACATGACAAAAGAAGGAGCAACAATTAAATAATGTTATTTATTTAGAGGTTAGAGCAAGGCGGCTGTTTAATACTTTTGCAGCTATTAATAGTGACTTATATTGGGCTTTGGTTGTATTAGGATATGCTGTTTCATTCTATATCTAGCACAGCTTTTGACAGCTTGTAAAAAGGTAGTTTAAATTTCTATCAGTGAGATAGAGTAAATATTGTGTTTGAGTAACATTAGGGACTTGTGCCACAGTAGCAAGGGTTCTGCCAATTTGGATGTGGCCTCTCTAGAAGCTGCTGTCACGACCCTCGCCCAAAACCCCCTCTGGCAAACCCATTGGCCAGGTGGAGTCAGGACTCGGGCCTCTAGAGCCTGGCATCCTCTTCAAAAGCACTATGGCGCCAGGCTCATAGACCATGAAAAAACAATGAAAAAATAATGTGCTTGGGAACTAGTTTATTGTATTGTTAGCGAACATGGAGGCATCAACATAGCTTTGTTCCTAAGAACCGAGCTATGCGGTCTAGTTTTTTGGGTGTGGTAGCCTAGGGACTACTTTTCCTGGACTATTTTGTTGGGGCTATTTAAACCACACCCGAGCAAGACAACATGCTTCGTGTTACTTTGCAGCTTGCAACGTGACACTCACCGTGTCCAGCTATTCCCTCGAACCTCAGAGAAGCAGAACCTGCAAGGAGACAAAAGGAACATCATTAGCAGCAGCATCTTACCTGCAGTCTTCATCTTTAAACACTCGCAGCTACCGAGATCAGCTTCCTCGAATCTGCACGCCTCCCGGACAGAACGACCTGAAAGATGAAGATAGAGGCAACATTAAAGAAAGCAGTAGAGACATTTACCAATTACGAACTGCTCAAAAGTCTTACCTGGTTGGTCGCCTCTTGTCTGGCACCACTCCGTACATTCCACTCGCGCTGAAGAACTCTGTGACCTATAAGGAAGGAAAACACAGGTTAGCAAAGGCAAGACTTCGCAGCGCTGTGCATAGCACTTACTTACCGTATCATAGCGCGCTTAATGCACCAACATTTACCAGCGGGGATCAACCAAGCCAGTTCGCCGCGCTGAAGCTCTGCATACCTAAGGGAGAAAAAAGAGACATTTTAAACAAAGAAAGGCATGCAGGATAGCAACAAAACTAAAGAACAGCAATAAGACCTATCTGAACAATATCAAACGGGCCGGCGTCAGTGAAGTAACTGGACCGCACTCGCCCATGAAAGACAACACGCTCCTGCAAAGAAGGCAGGATGGAGAGCATGCCTAATTTTACCACAAGGTGAGGAGAGGGCGCCAGAGGGACTGAAATCATACGGGGGTGGAGGGAGGATACTTACCCCAGTCGGTCAGTCTTGAACACAGTCCTCCTATATTTTCAGGCAGAACCTTCCCCGCAGACCACATCAGGGCAAAGCGGAGAAGCATACCAGTGAGTAACCTGGCTGGGTGGCGTCCCTGTGGATACTAGGTGAGCGTAACAGAACGCAAAGCCTACCATAACAAATCCACCTGGGCGCCATGGAGACATCAGAAATGGACCAATTGGCCCAATTACTAGGAGAGCTTCATGCTGAGGTTCATTCTGCCCGACAAGAGACTAATGCCCTCCAGAGAGACCTAATAGTGACCAAAGAACGCACTGAAGAGATTAGCAGGCAATACTTGCAATCACAGGCAGGACAGGCGCCTCTACCTGGAAGCAATCCAACGATGCAAAACCCCTCCATACCACCCACTCCGGTACAGATCACGTTACCTGGAACAGTGTCCCTGGCACCACCAGAAAGGTTCTCAGGCGACCCACGGAAGTATGCGGCATTCATCAATCAGTGCCACCTTCATTTTCTTTGTAGGCCTGGAGCATTTCCAAACGACCAAGCTCGGGTAGCTTTTGTCTTATCATACCTGAGTGGTAGTGCAGCAGATTGGTCGGTGCCGTTGGTAACCCATGACGATCCTCTATTAAATGACTTCGGAGGGTTCCAGAGAGAAATGGAAAAACTTTTTGCTCGCCATACCCAGGAACAAGCAGTAGACAATGAACTCTTGTCCCTCCGACAGGGGAATCAGGACTTGTTAACGTACATTTCTACCATCAACAGACTGGTTGCCGAAGCTAGGTGGCCAGAAAACAAAAGAACAACATTAGTCCATTAAGGCTTACGAGGCGAATTAAAGGACATCTTCGCCCAGGTGGTTGATCCACCCAGAGACTGTGCAGAATTCATAAATCTGGTCGTGCCGCTAGACCACCGCTTGCAGGACCGAAAAACAGACCGGTCTAAGATGGACCCTCGGACCGTTTATGTTCAACCAAGGGAAAACACACCCTATGTACCTGAAAATGCTGTAGAACCCATGCAGATTGGAGGGATACGGCCTCCATTAACAAAACAAGAGTGGGACAAAAGATGACAACAACAGCTTTGTTTGTATTGTGGGAAACCAGGACATTTCCTGAAGGACTGTCCAGTAAAACCCCCAAGAAGAACAGTCAGGGCCACAGAGAAGGATGAAGCTAAGGAATCGGTAAACTACCAAGCTCGACAAACGCAGGTCAGTTTGTCGAGTGGAAAGAAAGAGTTGCTGACCTCGCACTTTACAATACCAGTGATCTTAATTAACTACCAACAGTCGTAAAGAATGCATGCCGTTGAAGCATACATGGATAGCGGAGCAGTTGGAAATTATATTGATCAAGAACAGGCAGCAGCGATGGGGCTTCCTTTGTGTTCTAAGCCAACTATGGACAAGGTAACCACCGTGGATGGGACAGAAATCGCTTCCAGACCAGTAACCCAGTGCACAGCTAGGGTAACCTTGCTGTGCCAGGATGGACATCGGGAGTCTATTTCTTTCAATCTCATCAAGGCACCTCAGTTCAGGCTAATACTAGGGATGCCATGGTTGGTTGCTCATAATCCTTTGATAGACTGGCGGGCACGAAAATTAACCTTCCCCGGTGATTGCTCCCCTGCCTGCTATTACCAAGAGGAGAAACCCGACGTCTGTATCCCTATGACTCCCAGAGCGACAGTATGAACCCTGGGAGCAACTAATACCTTGCCAAGTGAATACCATGATTTCCAGGATGTTTTCCTAAAGGACCAAGCCAATACATTGCTGCCGTACAGGCCCTATGACTGTCAGATCGACCTTGCTCCTGGTGCACAAATCCCTTGCTGTAGGATCTATGCTCTCACAGAACCAGAAAACCTTCATTTGAAATCCTATTTAGACCAGTACCTTGCAAATGGATTTATCCATCCATCGAAATCCCCCGCAGCCAGTCCTTTGTTCTTCGTACCGAAAAAGGAAGGAGACTTGAGAACCTGTATTGACTACCGCTCATTGAACTAGATCACCGTGAAGAACCGCTACCGCTTGCCACTTATCCCTGAGATGCTAGACCAAGTTAAACATGCCCAGATTTATACCAAATTGGACCTTCGAGGAGCGTACCACCTGGTCCGAGTCAGAAAAGGAAATGAATGGAAAACCGCCTTCCATACTAAGTACGGCTTGTTTGAATATCAAGTCATGCCCTTCAGGTTATGCAACGTTCCTGCGGCATTCCAGTATTTCACGAATTACGTCTTAAGGGAGTTAATTGATGTGTGCGCCTTAGTGTACATAGATGACATCTTAGTATACTCAGCCTCGGAACAAGATCAGGTCAGGCAAGTTAGTTCAGTTCTCACCAAGCTCCGTCAACATCGCTTGTTTGCAAAGCTTGAAAAATGCTTTTTTCACGTCACCGAAGTAGAATTTCTTGGTTTTATCTTTACTCCAGGAGGCATCAGAATGGACGTGCACAAGGTAGATGCCATTCTGAAATGGCCTTCACCGATGCCTCTGAAAGGGGTACAAAGCATGCTTGGCTTTGCGAACTTCTACCGCCGGTTCATCCCAGACTTCTCTCAGGTTGTGCACCCAATCACAGTACTATTACAAAAAAACAATTAAAAGTTTCCTTGGATCGAAGAAGCAGAAGAAGCCTTTCAGGAACTTAAACAAAGGTTTACCTCCGCTCCAATCCTGCGAGATCCTCGTCCAGACCTCCCTTATGTCATTGAAACTGATGCGTCCAGTCTCGCAATGGGGGCTGTCCTTTCTCAGAGAGACCCAGAAACCGGCCAGCTATATCCTGTGGCTTTCTGGTCGAAAAAGTTCTCACCTCCAGGGATTCATTATGCCATCACAGACAAGGAACTCCTGGCTATCAAATCTGCTTCTAAAGCCTGGAGGCACTACATTCTGGGGGCCAGACACACCATTACAGTCATCACAGACCACCGAAACCTGCATTATCTCAAAACAGCCAGTGCCCAGTCCTCGCGCCAATTACGGTGGGCCCTTTTCTTCGCCGAATATGATTATGTAATCACATTTTGACAAGGAGTCAGAAACGGGAAGGCAGATGCCTTATCTCACATGGGCATGGATGAAATAGTATATACAACTCCAGACCCAGTACCTATTATACCTGAAGACAAACTTGTGGGTATCACGACAGCTTTAACACAAGCAGAACTATGAAAAGAAATCCAACGGACAATGAATCCTGATGCCTACCTCGCATGGCAAACTCAAGGAGAACAATATACCATCAAGGACCATCTACCCTTTTTTAGGGATCGCCTATATGTACCCAAGAAGGAAAAACAACAGCATATTATTTCAAACTATCACGATTCAATGATCGAAGGGCATCCTAGGATCGCCAAAACCCTAGCTAAGGTGAAAGAGAACTTTTGGTGGCCTACCTGGCGTAAGGACATCATTCAGTATATTCAGTCCTGCGGTGTCTGCGCACAAAATAAATCATAGAAACAAAAACCATCTGGTCTCCTACAACCATTGGACATTCCTCCAGTTCCATGGCACACTCTTTCCTTTGACTTCATCACTGATCTACCTCCAAGCCAAGGTTTCAACACCATCCATGTAGTTGTGGACTTATTCTCGAAGATGGCCCATTTTATTCCTCTCAAAGGCCTCCCAGACGCAGCCACTTTAGCAAAAGTGTTCCTGGAGGGCATGGTTAAGCTGCATGGCTTCCTTCTGGTCTCTGATCGAGGCAG
This sequence comes from Ambystoma mexicanum, assembly GCF_040938575.1. Lineage (NCBI taxonomy): Eukaryota > Metazoa > Chordata > Amphibia > Caudata > Ambystomatidae > Ambystoma > Ambystoma mexicanum. The sequence continues at coordinate 944,912,062 of NC_090936.1, forward strand.
CCAGTTTGTTTCAAACTTCTGGAGAAAATGTTGTGCAATGGCGCAGATCTACGTTCGGCTATCTACCAGTCAACATCCCCAAACGGACGGCCAAACCGAGAGAACCAATCAGACACTCGAGCAATATTTACGGTGCATGCTGCACCACGAACAAAGGAATTGGAAAGACCTACTATGGATAGCCGAATATGCATATAACAATTCTTTGCATTCAAGCACGGGACAAACGCCCTTCTATACCCTTTATGGTAGACATCCACATACCTCTGAACTAGACCTTCCAGCCAGCTTGGAAATGCCAGCGGTAAAGACTCTACACACAACCATTACTCGGGCTTTCAAAAGGGCAAAGAAACACCTTATTCATGCCAAAGACAAACAAAAGAGATTCACCGACTGTTAGACAGAAACTTGTGCAGTTCCCTCTGGGACCACTGCAAAAGATTTAAGGCTACAAGTGTTTGGCAGTAAACCCACTTGGTAGCAGTCTGTACCACCCAGATTTACCTGGTAGCTGTGGCTGAGCAGTCAGACTTCCCTCAAGAAGAGTTAGGCAGTATACAGAGCATACATAATAAGTACAGAGGCACAGTAGTTCAAGCAAACACTGACCAGAGCTAGGTGTAAAAGTATATAATTATTTATTTAAAAGACACACTCATAAATTACACTAGCACAGAAAAGGTAAGTAAGTCAAAACACAGTCACTATTACTTATATGTACATCCCTAGTTATTTGTTGGACAAGTCTAGGTTAACACCACTTATTTCCAAACAGAGGTGAGCGCTTAACATTAGATGGCACTCCAACAAGTTAGTTAAAAAGGGAGGGAAAAGGCAGAAATAATGAAAACAGCAAGGTAAAACACTTTTCAGAGGTTCACAGTAAGTTTAGCAAGGCAGTCTATTGAGGAGCAAGGAAGTTCGGTTGCCAGGCCCACCCTAGGGAAAGCCAGGCAAAAAGATGCCCAAGATCACACAATGTCGCAAGTCTTTACAGGTGAGTCGAAAAGGGTTTTCTCAGTTAAGAAAAGTTTAGTTAGGGTGTCCCAGGCTTACCCAGGGTCGAGAGCCGAGGGTTAAATCTACCCCGTACAATCGGTGGCAAGGGAAGCCGGGCGGAACACGGTACCTTTAAAATGGAAAGGATCCTCTAGCGGTGGCAGTTGTTACTGGTAGTGGGTGCAAGTCGCGGCGTCGTCCAGAGGAGGAGAAGATCTCGTCGTGGAGGAAAGCTGGAGGTCATTGCACTACCAGGGAAGAAACCAGCCGTGGAGTTTTTCCGGTTAAAAGGATGTTACCCCTTCTTTCGCGGTTGAGGTAAAAAGTGGTATCCCAGTTGCCGGGGTGCTTCGCACAGGCAAGGCGGCCACAAGATGCTTCAGGGCGGCGAAAAGGAGGCAGAAACTGGTTGTCACCACCAGTCAAGGGAAGAAGACTCTCCGGCGGGAGATCTTCTCTGTCGTCGGAAAAAGTGGTGAGACGGTTCCGCGGGGCTCCACCGGTGGTGTCGTCTTGGCAGGTCAACTCGGCTTCTCCCTCTTCGGCTTCTTAGGTCCTGTGGCGACTTCTGAAGAACCAGTCCCAAAAACCCTGCTTTTATGCAGCAAACCCCCATTCATACAGCCTAGCTGTCACTCAAACATGCTAAGTGGTGAGTGGGGTGGCTCACCACCTGGGCCAATCACACCAGAGTGCGACATGAGTTGGCAAGGCAACTCAGTCCAGGGTGCCTAAACCCCCTCCCACACCCCCTGTGGTACCCAGACAGAATGGCACCACTTTGGAGGGCTTCTGTGCAGAAGCCCGCCAAAAGTGGAACAAAGGCTCGACTCGGGTTCAGGGTTACTGAAATGAACCTAGACGCCATTTTGGCGGCGAGTTCTGGCAAAAAATCCCAACCGGTGAATTTATATTAAATAAATAAGCCGGCGGTATCTTTAACATTGCACCAAAAAGTGGTACATTAAAATCAATGGGAAATCCCATTGGGAAATATTCCGGTGGAATATTTCCGTGGTATCCACTGCCACCAGCCAGAAACTCGGCGAGGGGGGACGGGACAGTACCCCCTCGACAACGGACCCAGACCTACCAGTACTTCCACAGTATGATGGTTTGTACTGGTTAAGTTCCTATGTTAAGACTAGTAAAGTCAATGGTGACTTTACAGACCCAGGGAGACAGTAGTCAGTCCCAGGGTGTGGAGTCTATGTTTGGGGGTCTCTATGACACCCCTGTGTTACTGCACTGAGGGTGCTGTGTAACATACATTCAAAAAACCAATGATAGCCTATGGGAAAAAAATACCCCATAGCCCATAAGCACATAGTAAGTCACAGAAAAACTCTCAAGTCATGTCCAAGAGTGAGGGTAAAAGAGTCTCACTCTTGGCAGGAGAAAAAAATAAACCCCAAAAATCCAGCAAAGCTGCTGGGGGACTCACTAGGTTAGGAAATTCAGCCTAAACAGAGAATTCTCCCTAACACTCGCCCCCCCCCAGACTAAGGGACAGGAGGATTTAATCCACTCCTGGATGAACCTCATACCTCTAGTCGATGACATACATCCTAGAGAGTCCATCAGCATTTTGATTGTGACACCCTGACCTGTGCTCAATGGTGAAATCAAACACCTGGAGGCAGATTGACCATCTCAATAGTTTTGGATTTTCCCCTTTCATTTGCATTAACCATCTCAAGGGTTGGTGGTCAGTCTGAATGACAAAAGTAGAACCATACAAGTATGGCCTAAACTTCTTCAGTGCCCACACAATAGCAAAGCATTCTCTTTCTATTGTTGCCCACCTTGTTTCAGGATCCTTCAGTTTTCTACTGATGAAGCAAATGGGGTGTTCCCTACCCTTCCCATCCAGTTGGCTAAGAACTGCGCCTATACCTACATTGGAAGCATCAGTTTGTACAATGAAGGTTTGGTTGTAGTCAGGAGCTCAGAGTACTGGAGCTTGGCAAAGAGCTTTCTTCAGGCTTTCAAAGGCCTGATTGCATTCCTCATTCCATTTGACCTTTTTTGGGAATTTTGGAGAGGATATCACATTCAGAGGAGAAGCTATGGTCCCCTAGTTCTCAATGAAATTCCTGTAGTACCCAGTGAGGCCTAAGAAGGCTCTCACCTGGGTCTGAGTAGTAGGTGTTGTCCAATTTTGCACAGCTTCAATCTTGCTGAGCAAAGGCCTTATCTCACCACCTCCTACCTCATGTCCAAGGTAGACTACTTTACTCTGTCCAATTTGGCATTTGCTTGCCTTTATGGTCAGATTGGCCTGCTCAAGAGCCTGCAAAACATGTCCTAAGTGGTTCACATGGTCCTCCCAGGAGTGGCTGAAGACTGCAATGTCATCCAAGTATGCCATGCAGAAGTCCTCCTTCCCAGCTAGAACTTGGTTCACCAGCCTTTGGAATGTTGCATGTGCATTTTGTAGTCCAAAAGGCATAACCTTGAATTGGTATAGGCCAACTGGGGTAGAAAAAGCAGTTTTCTCCTTGGCATGGTCTGTCAGGGCTATTTGCCAATAGCCTGACGTAAGGTCCAGTGTGCTGAGGTACTTGGCTGCACCAAGTTTATCCACCAACTCATCTGTCCTTGGCAAAGGGTGGGCATCAGTCTTGGTGACTGCATTAAGAGCTCTATAGTCCACACAGAATCTCAACTCCTTGGATCCTGCTTTTGGTACTAACACCACTGGGCTAGACCATGGACTAGTAGAGGGCTCTATTACCCCGAGATCAAGCATCTTCTTGACCTCACCTTTGATGTGGGTTCTGACATGTTCTGACATCCTATATCCTCTGCTTTTGACTGGCAGACAGTCACCAGTGAGTATATCATGCTGTCCCCAAGGGGTCAAGCCTGGTGAAAGTGAGAACAGAGGGGCAAACTGATTTAACATAGTTTTGCACTCCTTCTGTTGCTCAGGGGTCAGATCTGAAGAGAGATTAACTCCTTCAACCTTTTCTTCCAAAGGTAAGCCTCTCAGGAGGTCAGGTAGAGCTTCACTCTCCTTCTCCTCTTCAGATGAAGCTAGGAGCAAGGCCCCTACTTCTGGTCTAGAGACATAGGCTTTGAGGCAGTTGGTGTGGAAGACTCTGGGAGCTTCCCTGGGTTTGCCCAAATCCACCAGGTAGTTGACCTCTCCAAGTTTTCCCACAACCTTGAAGGGTCCCATCCATTTGTCTTGTAAGGCCCTCTGCCTTGTTGGAAGCATAACTAGAACTAGCTGGTCTTGAGTAAACTCCACCATGTTAGCCTTCTGATCATGCCAATGTTTGATCAGAGCGTGTCCAGCTTTCAAGTTGTCACTTGCTTCTGCCATCATGTGTGACATTCTCCTTCGGAGACCTATCACATAGTCAGTCACTCTGACTGGCTTGGGGGAAGGAGCACTCTCCAACCCCTCCTTAATCAGGGCCAAGGGGCCTCTGACTGGATGGCCATAGAGAAGTTCAAAGGGAGAGTAACCTATTCCCTCCTGAGGGACTTCCCTATAAGCAAAGAGAAGGCATGGCAGTAGAAGGTCCCACTTCTTTTTAAGGGGTTCTTCTAAAGCACCTATCATGCTCTTCACGGTCCTGTTAAACCTTTCTACCAACCCGTTTGTCTGAGGGTGGTATGCGGTTGAGAACTTGTAGGTGACTCCGCAGGTTTTCCACATGGCTTTCATGTAGTGGGACATAAAATTTGACCCCCTGTCAGAGATCACCTCCTTAGGAAACCCAACCCTGGTAAAAATACCAAGGAGGGCCTTAGCTACAGCCGGAGCTGTAACAGTCCTCATAGGAATTGCTTCAGGGTACCTAGTAGCATGGTCTACTACAACAAGGATAAACCTGTTGCCTGAGGAGGTTGGGGGATCAAGGGGACCAACAATGTCAATCCCTACCCTCTCAAATGGGACTCCCACAACTGGGAGAAGCACTAAAGGTGCCACATTCTTGGAACCAACCTTACCAGAAGTCTGGCAGGTGTGGCAGCTCCTGCAGTATCTATCTACTTCAGCCCCCATCTTTGGCCAATAAAAGTAGAGAGAAAGCCTTTCCTTGGTCTTCTTGAAACTCAAGTGACCAGCCAACGGAATCTCGTGGGCTAGTTGCAAGAACTGTTGTCTGTTCTCTTGGGGCACTACCAGGCGTTGGTAGGCTCCAGGTTCAGATTCAGTTGGTTCACTGTAGAAGAGGCCATCTTCCCAGTGTAACCTATACTTCCCAGGCTCTTGCCCATCAGCCTGAGAAGCTGCCTGTTGGCGAAGGCCCTCCAGAGTTGGACATTCTCTTTGTCCCTTACGAAAAGCTGACCTGCTGGGTCCACCTTCTGCCAGTAAAGACTGCAGCTCAGGATGGTCAGCCGGGTCCAGGTCTCCAATAAGTTCTGGGCCTCCTACTAGCTCTTCTTCAGAGTCTAGTTCAACCAGACAGGGTTGTACCTCCCTCTCAGCCTCAGCTGGAGGTGGAGTTACAGGTGTAACTTTGGACAACCTCGGGGAAGTCCTTGTTGGAAGCACTGGAGTGCTTGCTGTAGGTTTTTTTTCTAGGAGTCTTGGGTTGCCCCTTTGCTCCTGATCTGGTAGTTACTGCAGTAAGTTGCTCCAGTGGAAGAGGAGTGATTTCTGTCATCATCTCCTGAGAAAAACCTCGCAGGGTTTTGTCTCTTGAAGGTTTGGTGAGCTCCTGTAACCTTTTACTAGGGGGTCTGGGGGTATGTGACACAACTCCAAGAGCTTTCAGGTCATTACCCAACAGAACCCTACCTGGTACTTCACATTGTATACTGACAGGTATCTTCACAGCCATATCATTACACTGGATGAGAACTGGTAACTGGGGACACATCTGCACAGGCCCTCCAGCTAACTTGGTGAGGCATTTGGGTGCCTTAGCAACATCATCTGCCTTGAAAAATGATTCATCCACTACAGTTATGCTGGCCCCAGTGTCCCTGATGGCAGGAGTCTCCTGACCATTCACATGGACACTGTCCTTATAATACTCTTTAGTATTATCTGGGATAGAATTATAGACATCTAAATTCTGTTGTTCCCACAACCCCAGAGAGACTAAAGAAACACTGGCTGAGACTCCAGTGGGTTCATCAGCCAGTAGTAGAAAGTTTCCACTTGCCATAGGGACTTCCTCCTCTGGAGCGAAGGCTAAGGAGACAAGCTGGACCCCTGAAGGTTTACCCTTACATCTGGGATCTCCTTTCACATGGTCAGTAGCCTTACAAACATAACAGGATCCAAAGGCCCTTTGGAATGGAGGCTTGTTCTGACCACCTTCTGGTTTGGCACTAGAAGGTATACTGCTCTGTTGTGGTTTCCCAGGTGGCTTACCCTTATGGTGTGGTTTGGGGCCCTCTTTGGAATTGGAATTATTTGAATTCTCTTTGGAGTCTTTCTTAGGCTGCCTCCCCTCATCCTTCTTCTGAGTTACCCCAGAATCCTTGTGAGTAGCCCTGTTGGCAACCCACAAGTCAGCAGACTTAGCTAGCTTTCTAGGATCTAATTCCCGTGAATCAGCCAAGTGCTGTCTGAGCTCAGGAGAGCAGGCATCATAAATTGACTCCATCATTACAAGATTTCTCATTCCTTCATAAGTGTTCACTTTGTAACCCTTAATCCATCCCTCTAAGTTTTTCAACCCTTCACACACCCAGGTAGCCCAAGGGGTACCATCATACTTTTTGAGGCTTCTAAACCTCTTAAGATACTGGGAAGGGGTCTTCCCAAACCTAGCTATCAAAGCTAGTTTCACACATTCATACTCTTTCCTCTCCTCCTCCCCCAACTCCATTACTGTATCAGTCACAACAGGGGAAGCCTAGAGAACAACCAGGTGAGTAACTCATTACCTGTGATGTTCTGGAGCCCATGATTATACTCAAACATAGACAACCAATCCAACACATCCAACTTAGGCTCATACATACCAATCAATTCTTTAGGCATCCGGGGTCTTTTAGGGCAGGAACTTCTAGAGGAGCCAGAGAGAGAAGCATTCTCAACAGACAATTTCTTCATTTCTAGCTCATACTTGAGCTCCATTTCTCTTAGCTTTAGTTCTTTGTCAGTTTGAGCATTAAGTTTCTTGTACTCTAATTCAAGTTTCATTTTCTCCAGTTCATAGTACTGAGGACCAAATGGGGGACCTGGCAAAGGTCCAGTAGGTACAGCTGGTAGAGCAGACAGAGGCCTAGAGGGAACATCTACAACAGTTTCATCTTCCTCTTCTGGTTCTGATCCAAGATCATCAATACTTTGTTCAATATCAATATCATTGCTGTTCTCTACATTTGCTGGAGTGGTAGGTTCCTCTGAACCATCATCCAGACTTTGGTTTTCTAACAACCTTTCTATTAGCTCCATTTTCTTTCCTTTAGTCATGAGATTCTTATGCTTACAGGGAAGTCTTAGACAATCAGCAGTTTTTGTAGCAAGGTACTCTTGACTATAACTTTCCATAGTAGACAGGTTAGAATATGACTTTTTCTTTTTGTGCTTTAAGCTTTGTGGTTAGTTGCACTAAGGTATCTCAAAAGTACACTAAAGTGTATGCTCAATACAAATCCCACCGCTGCCACCAGTGTTAGACAGAAACCTGTGCAGTTCCCTCTGGGACCACTGCAAAAGATTTAAGGCTACAAGTGTTTGGCAGTAAACCCACTTGGTAGCAGTCTGTACCACCCAGATTTACCTGGTAGCTGTGGCTGAGCAGTCAGACTTCCCTCAAGAAGAGTTAGGCAGTATACAGAGCATACATAATAGGTACAGAGGCACAGTAGTTCAAGCAAACACTGACCAGAGCTAGGTGTAAAAGTATATAATTATTTATTTAAAAGACACACTCATAAATTACACTAGCACAGAAAAGGTAAGTAAGTCAAAACACAGTCACTATTACTTATATGTACATCCCTAGTTATTTGTTGGACAAGTCTAGGTTAACACCACTTATTTCCAAACAGAGGTGAGCGCTTAACGTTAGATGGCACTCCAACAAGTTAGTTAAAAAGGGAGGGAAAAGGCAGAAATAATGAAAACAGCAAGGTAAAACACTTTTGAGAGGTTCACAGTAAGTTTAGCAAGGCAGTCTATTGAGGAGCAAGGAAGTTCGGTTGCCAGGCCCACCCTAGGGAAAGCCAGGCGAAAAGATGCCCAAGATCACACAATGTCGCAAGTCTTTACAGGTGAGTCGAAAAGGGTTTTCTCAGTTAAGAAAAGTTTAGTTAGGGTGTCCCAGGCTTACCCAGGGTCGAGAGCCGAGGGTTAAATCTACCCCGTACAATCGATGGCAATGGAAGCCGGGCGGAACACGGTACCTTTAAAATGGAAAGGATCCTCCAGCGGTGGCAGTTGTTCCTGGTAGTGGGTGCAACTTGCGGCGTCGTCCAGAGGAGGAGAAGATCTCGTCGTGGAGGAAAGCTGGAGGTCGTTGCACTACCAGGGAAGAAACCAGCCGTGGAGTTTTTCCAGTTAAAAGGATGTTACCCCTTCTTTCGCGGTTGAGGTAAAAAGTGGTATCCCGGTTGCCGGGGTGCTTGGCACAGGCAAGGCGGCCACGAGATGCTTCAGGGCGGCGAAAAGGAGGCAGAAACTGGTTGTCCCCACCAGTCAAGGGAAGAAGACTCTCCGGCGGGAGATCTTCTCTGTCGTCGGAAAAAGTGGTGAGACGGTTCTCAGGGCTCCACCGGTGGTGTCGTCTTGGCAGTCGGCTCAGCTTCTCCCTCTTCGGCTTCTTAGGTCCTGTGGCGACTTCTGAAGAACCAGTCCCAAAAACCCTGCTTTTATGCAGCAAACCCCCATTCATACAGCCTATCTGTCACTCAAACATGCTAAGTGGTGAGCGGGGTGGCTCACCACCTGGGCCAATCACACTAGAGTGCGACATGAGTTGGCAAGGCAACTCGGTCCAGGGTGCCTAAACCCCCTCCCACACCCCCTGTGGTACCCAGACAGAATGGCACCACTTTGGAGGGCTTCTGTGCAGAAGCCCGCCAAAAGTGGAACAAAGGCTCGACTCGGGTTCAGCGTTACTGAAATGAACCTAGACACCATTTTGGCGGCGAGTTCTGGCAAAAAATCCCAACCGGTGAATTTATATTCAATAAATAAGCCGGCGGTATCTTTAACATTGCACCAAAAAGAGGTGCATTAAAATCAATGGGAAATCCCATTGGGAAATATTCCGGTGGAATATTTCTGTGGTATCCACTGCCACCAGCCAGAAACTCGGCGAGGGGGGACGGGACAGTACCCCCTCGACAACGGACCCAGGGGCAATCTAATTGCCCCTACCAGTACTTCCTCAGTATGATGGTTTGTACTGGTTAAGTTCCTAAGTTAAGACTAGTAAAGTCAATGGTGACTTTACAGACCCAGGGAGACAGTAGTCAGTCCCAGGGTGTGGAGTCTATGTTTGGGGGTCTCTATGACACCCCTGTGTTACTGCACTGAGGGTGCTGTGTAACACACATTCAAAAAACCAATGATAGCCTATGGAAAAAATACCCCATAGCCCATAAGCACATAGTAAGTCACAGAAACACTCTCAAGTCATGTCCAAGAGTGAGGGTAAAAGAGTCTCACTCTTGGCAGGAGAAAAAAATAAACCCCAAAAATCCAGCAAAGCTGCTGGGGGACTCACTAGGTTAGGAAATTCAGCCTAAACAGAGAATTCTCCCTAACACCGACCAACACTGGAAAAAGGCCCCTGATTATCAAGTAGGAGACAAAGTTTGGTTAGCCGCTAAATTCGTACCCATCAAAGGAACCCGGACCTTTCATCCCAGATTCTTAGGACCCTTTTCCATTAAGGCAATTATCAACTCAGCAGCCGTGAAACTGGATTTACCACCTAATCTACACATTCACCCGGTATTCCATGTGTCCCTCCTGAAACCAATGCAACCCGACACACGGATTTGGACACCACCTAAACCCATACTTGTTGACGGAGAACCAGAATTCAAAGTCAAGGATATCTTGGACTCTAAATACTCTAGGACCAAGATAAATTATCTCGTTGATTGGAAAGGATTTGGACCACAAGATAGATCCTGGGAGCCCAGTGAGAATATCCACACACCACGTCTAATCAGGAAATTCCATCTGAACTTCCCAACCAAACCTGGGCCAGACAGAAGGAACACCATGGGAGGGGCCTTACGGGGGAGTGCTTTCACGACCCTCGCCCAAAACCCCCTCTGGCAAAATATTCAGATTATAAATGGCCTGTATCAATTATTAGGAAAAGTAAATATATTCCATAGGTAGAAATCATTACAGTAGCACAAGAGCCTTCATGCTTCATTAAGGTCTATGTGTTCAACTATTGTACATCTTGGTATCTGCTGGCATATTGTTCTTTTACCGTGGTTGCTGTTTGCCCATTCAAGCTAATTTTCCTATTTTCCAGCATATTTATCGTACATTTAGTCACCTCCAGTCCACATGCAGATAAACAAAGCTATCATCATCTCCCTGCTTCCTCTGACTCACTTACCAAGCCACATAACCTGTTATTTTGCTGCTACCTGTATATGTTACCTACCATTTAATTATGTAGTTAATTCAAAGTTTGGCTGTGCGGGAAAAAAAAAAAGTTGGCCGAAGGGTGTTGACTGACTTACCTATCAGGACCCCATCAGCAAAAAATAATCTGGTGTTTCTGGCACTGGTTTTACCAGTGCCGAAAATACTGCCAATTCCCCACGAGTCCTATAAGACTCCATGTAATAGGGAATTCTGCCAGCACTAGCACTTGTAATATCCATGAAGCAATCACAGCTCATCTGAAACACTGATGAAAAACCCTGTCACTCGCTCGAGGTCTGAAATGACCCCTTCTTATATCTAATTAAACAGTTTATTTTCAACAAACAAAAACATATTTTCATTTTATCAATGTATACAATTGATTCATAAAAGATTATTTGTATCTTCCTCACTTGAATCAAAATTTCAATGTATAAAGACTACATTATGCGGAAGAGATGTCATCAAGCACACAAATTTAATGTTGCTCCTAACTTACTTTGACTCACATTGTATGTTTGTTGGTTAATTTAGATAACAGTTCTGTGTCACATCCAAGCTGTGCCACACCAGCAAAATTAAGTTTTCTTAACTGGGTTCTTTGTCTTGACACCACACTACGCGTTTTGGGACTTGATATCCCCTTTTCTAGGTGCAATTGTTTTCTGTGTTTGTGATCTGTACAGAATGTAAGAGAAAAAAATTCCCATCAACACATTGGGCCTCATTACAACCTTTGCGGAATAGGTTAACGGGTGCTGCTAATGGAGGTGGACCTGTTAAACCCATTCGGCAAGATTACAAGGTTCCCTCGCGGGACCCGGTAAGGATGCCTGGTAAAACCAGGCGTCCTTACCGGGTCCCGCGAGGGGACCAGGGAGCTAACAACGGGCCGGTCGTAATCGCCCGTTGTTAGCTGCTTGCACCCATATGCCTATTCCCATTTGAGCCCGATTGGGGCTCAAATAGGAATGGGGAAGGTCCGGGCCCGGGTTCCCTGAAGGAGGAATTACAGGGCACTCCAAACTTGGAATGGCCCAGTAATTCCCCATTCAGGGAACCCGACCCGGTTTTGGTGGCAGCCATGCCCTTATTAAAGGCATGGCTACTGCCAAAGTCATAATGAGGCCCATTATGTTTTCACTCCAATGTTAGTTCTCATGGTCTTTAAAGCCAGAAAGCCAGAGTACTGACCTGTCTAGTCTTGTACTGACCGCTCTGTTCATTTACTCCCCCAATCTGTGAAGAGCTGAAAGACATGTAAACAGAGTTTCACATATTTTTTAAATACCTTGCAGTGTGTATGTCGCAAGTATCTAAAGTGCTTTACTAATGTCAAAATAGTGGTACCACTAACCTGTTTAGAGAGATTGGGGTCTTGAATGTGGGCTGTTAGCCAGGTTCTATGCATCAGGCCAATCTCTCTCTCAGCTTTATTTTCAGGAGACCCTATATGCAAATTACAATGTGTTATGGAGGTTCGCTATGCTTAGTTCCAAATAATTCTATTGCATATATAGTAAGTGTTCAATTGCTCACCTTGCTTCAAGTTTTTAAATGCCCGACATGGGAACAAGGAGGCAGCTATGTACCTTAGTTAATTGCCAGGTCCAGTGTGGCACCTACTGCAGAAGCAACACTCAGACTCCAGTGCCGAATAGAGGCATGAGAGGAGGACTTCCCACTATATGCTAGCTGTGCAAGAACATTGCTAAGAAGAGCAAAAGAACCTTAGATTTTGCTTATGGCATCGAGTAGTAAGAAAAATATGAGAAAATGGAATTATTTATGGTTTATTTCATGCACTCTGCACTTTTCTCACATTCAGGAAGGACCAAGACCTGGCCTTTATGAGAGCTAAATTACTTTTACTTTGAACACTTTGAATTTCCTCGAGCAACACTGACCATTGAGCTTTCCCTGAGAACTGACCTCATTCTGGTGAGAAACCTTCTCAACCATGTTTGAGTTAGGGTAATGCACTCTCTTGACTAAGGGAATTGATTCAGTGTGTTCTATTTACCCTAATAAGGATCTGTTTGGACAGTAACTATATAGACAAACAGAATGTCATTGTTATAAACAAATGGGTTTTAATTCAAGTTATACAATTAATGTTTTCAGGTCTGATTTGCAGATTTGTGGGTACATAAAACTAAACATCCAGCACATGTTTCGACTCTGTGTCGGTCTTTGTCAAGGCTGTAGACACAATTAAAAAAAAAAGAAGTATCAACAATTGTGTTAGAACATCCGAAAGGTGAACCCGAGAAATCAAAGAGCCCAAGTGAATTCAATGCGATTGTGTATTGTCATTGTGTCCCAATGTAAGATGGACCTGAAACAACAAAGGAACAGGGAACCCTTACCAATGCAAGGCTCTCTGAGGCCACGAGATTGGAAATAGAGGGAAGTAGGAGATTTGGAGAGAAGGACCCAGACAGGAGGAAGAGAACATTTGCAAATTAGGCTCTGGATTCAAAGTTGTCAAAAAAAGAGGTGCTGAGAGAATTAAATGGGTGGGGGCAGTGAAAGAAGTTACGGAGGAGGTGGTGAGAGAACTTCCTGAGGAGGGTCTGAAGATATGAGTGATCAAAACAGAGAAGCCAATGAGGAGGTACATAGAGAGAAGTTGGCGAATAGTATAGTGATTAATAAGAAGGTTGACCAGAAGGGAGAGGTGAATCAGACACTCACCAGTAGGATAGAGGAGGATGAAATGAAATTATATTTTATTTATATCGCTCTTGTACACAAGTGTTTCATGAAAGGAACACAAGTGATGATGAATACCAGAGCTATTAAATGAGAAAAATACTTTTTTGAATTAAGGTAATTCACTCTCTTGTCTAAGAGAATTGATCCAGTGTGTCATATCTACCCCAATAAGGACCAGTAAGGAAACAAATGATCTATCTAAGCCAAAACAAACATGCACTTGGACAGTTACTATATATATACACAAAGAATGTCATTGTGCTAACCAAATAGGTTTTTATTCAAGTTATACAATTGATGCTTTCAGTTCTGATAGACAGATATATGAGCACATAAAACTGAACAGCCAGCACATGTTTCGACCCTGCATGGGTCTATGACAAAGCTGTGGACACAATGAAAACATCCCCATATATTTCAACAATTGTGTGAAACAGCTGAAAGGTGAACCTGAGTAAACAAAGAAGCCAAGTGAATTCAATGTGATTGTGTATTGTCTTTGTGATCATCAAGGGACAATAATATGAACCCTCTATGATTAAACAATTCAATTTTATGGACGTAGGTCAGAGGGGAGAGAAGAGGAAAATAAACAAAAATAATACTTTGTATGGTGCATATTTTCCATTCTAACTACACAAATTGTTACTATGTGGAACATCTGTCTGAGATTAAAGTGCTTACTGTACCAATTACATTGCCCCTGTTACGACATACTTCTTGATACTTCTATTCATGTGAACCTCCACATGAGAGGTGGTCTACCATTGAGTTTAACAATAACCATTCACCATTTCTAATAATCAGACCCATATACTGTGGAGCACCCATGTGCCTCTAGCCTTCATAGCTGCAGAATGGTCATACCAACATTTTGCACACAGCATACAGATATGTGATCACTTTTGGCCAGTACTTCATCATATTCATGATCAATATCCAATCCCTTCTGTTTCTTTAAAAGTCCCATTAATGGTTCCAAGTTCAAATTTTATGTTGATACTTAAGGCCTCATCACGAGTCTGGCAGTATCCCGGCTGTAATTCCGCCGGGATACCACCAGTACAAATATCGCTATCTCTACTCGTTCCGGCGCTATTTCCGCTGGAGCACGAGTAGCAGTTGGGCAGTTATTGCCCAGTCCCCATTCGGTTTTCAGTTCCCTATAAGCTCTGGCACAATTAGCCGGCACTAATAGCTCCATTAAAATCCAATAGGGAATGGACAATAACATCAAAACCGCTTCTGGTGATCAGGCAACCATTTTTCACCAAAGTTATAGACCTTATACCGGTCACATATTCTCACTTTACCTGTCTCTTCAAACTCTTGCTATAACCAGTAATCTCTCCATCCTGCTACAATATAGCCACAGTCTGTTCCATAATTAAGAAACCCACTGCTTCCCCTATTAATTCCTGCTTCTAAAAACCTATCTCTTTCCTGTCCCCTTTCAAAGTTACCATAAATGTACCTTTAACTGTGTAATCGGATCCCACAGTCAGAATTTCTGCATAAACACTCCAACATAACAACTCTCACATACATCTCCAACTTTCTATCTACTGATCAGCATGCTCATCTCTCATCTATCATAATACTATTGATGTATCTTCAGGCTTTGAAAAAGTGGACCATACGTTCATCCTTCAAAAGATGTCCTACTTTGGATTCAAGGACACTGCACTCAACTGGATGGCTTCATATCTTGTTGACCACTACTTTTCCATTTCATGGAACTCAAACACATTCTCTCCACAACCTGTCCAGTGGAAGTTACCTAAGGATCTCTTAGCCCACTCCCTTAATGCTATTCTCCACTTTCTGGCAAACTCCTTCCAACCTTTAACTATCACTAAAACCTATTGTGCAATGACACCCAAATAGCCTTCTTATTTACTACTGATATTGCTCTCTGTAGCACTGGCTGCCTTACAATCAATCATCATTAGATTGCATTATGCTACAGAATGTTATACTCGAAAATAGCAATCCTATTTCTCTTCACCTCCAATGCTAACCACACACTACTTTGTGTCATCACCTTCCTTCCTGACGCCCTCATTTTTTCAAACATGCAGTCATTTTCAACAGCAGCCTTAGACTATAGAAGTTCAATATGGCTACTGTCATAGCTGAAAGAGTTAAACTTTTCAATACGCTGGAAATCTGCCCCACCGGACACTCCACCTAGACACAATAAGCTGTGCTAAGCTGTGCTAAGCAAGCTCACCTTGGTCTTGTCGCCTTCTGTTTTTCTCCACATAACCAAATCCACATCATCACCACACCCTCTACAACCTCCATTGATATTCCCACTTCTCAACACTCCTTCCCAACGCGGGATTACTCTCTATGCAAAATAGATCTCTTTAAATTTCTCCTCATCTATGAATCAGTTCACAGGTCTGACCCCAACATTTCTGAGGGTACTTCTATGCTCCCCCTCTCTCCTAAACCTTTCTGCCCATGACCCGTCCTGTGCAAATTCCTATGTGTGCTCCATTTCTTTACTCGCCCTCCACTTGTACTAGAATGCCCTCCTCCATAAATACAAAAAACAGTCCATCTATGGAATATGCCAACACCAGACCTTGGCTCCACGTATTGGCTGGTGAAGGTGCATCTCCCACCATCCTTTGCCCACACAATTTGACCTCACTCTGTCCACTGCCCCTAGGTCCAGCAAATATGATGCTATGTGAATCCGTATGCCACTCCTCAAAAAACCATCGCTAGACCCAACGGTCCCTGGAAACTATAGGCCCATTACCACTGTACCATTCTTACTTAAAATTTTGGACAAAGCAGCCTACCTGCAAGTCCAAAAGTTCCTAGAAGACAACCGTCTCCTCGACCTGCGGCAATCTGGCTTCCGCCCACGACATGGCACTGAAACAGCTCTCCTGGATTTAAAGAACCAAATGGAGGATCTGAGTGACACAGGTAAACCTGATCTCCTTCTGCTCCTGGACCTATTCGCAGCCTTTGACTTGATGGATCACAATGCCAGCATTTAGCAACTCAGGCTAACTTCTCCCCCAAAGCATGTGAATAGATTGCCAGCTTTCTCCAAGAGAGGGCCATGAAAGTCTTCTCTGACTCAGCCTGTGCTACCCCTAGCCACATCAAATGCGTTGTTCCACAGGGTTCATGTATCGCGCCTACGCTCTACAACCTCTTCACAAGGCCTCTGTTCAGCATCCTTGACTCCCTGTGCATATCGCATATCAACTATGCGAATGACACACAGGTGCTCATCCCGCTCACGGGGACTACCTAGAAGATACAAACACACAAACTACCATTTACTTCACCATCCAATCTTGGATGGCAGATAATTGGCTCTGCCTCAACAGTGAAAAAACTGAACTTCTTCTCATAGGGTCACCCACTACGCTGGGTAACCTCGGTGAACAGTACATATGTTTCACTATTGACAATATTCCCATCAAGGTCTCCAACAACGTTAAGACACTCGGATTCTACCTGGACTCCGATCTGACCATGGATAGACAGGTTAATTCCATTGCCTCTTCGTCAGCCTCCTACTCTAAAGTTCTCAATGCTGCCAGACCCTTCCTATCATGCCAAAATTCCCTCACCATTCCCAGGGCAATAATTGTATTGAGGCTGGACTACTACAATGCCCTACTCGTTGGGACCTCCAACAAATACTTGGCCAAACTCCAGTTAGTCCAAAATAATGCACTAAGGGCGGCCACAGGGACCTCAAGAAAAGACCACATTTCCGAAGTGAGAAGACAGGCCCACTGGCTCCCAGTCAAAGAGAGAATTGTCTTCAAAACACTTGCCCTCACTCACAAATGCCACCATGAACTTGCTCCCCCGTGCCTGACCCAAAGAATCACCAAGCACACTGCCACAAGACCCTTAAGGAAGTGCTACTCCAACATGATTGTCACGCCTAAAATGCGTAAAGTCTGCGCCAGGGGCTCCAGTTTTCCCACTCTGGCCGCCACCCACTGGAACGCACTACCCACTCACTTAAGAATGATCGAGTCCCACCAAGCATTCTGCAAAGCTATCAAAACCAAGCTTTTTGTTTGAAATGTAAATGCTATCAAATCGTAAAACCTTCCTATCATGCATCTGTGTGTAACTATAGTTTGTGTTTTTGGAACCAAGAGACCTGTGGTCACCTGTTTAACCTATTAATCAAAAGTTCCTACAAATTCTTGTGACAGCACCGTGATGCCCCCGGGCTGCAAGTGCGCTATACAAATAATAAAAAATAAATAAATACATGTATTACCATTTGCTGTGGCACTGGAGCCTTACAGTTTAGGCCCATATTTCCCGCCCTTCTGACACTGAATGAATTGCCTGCCATCTTTAAGTGGCCTCTGGCTGATTTTGTTTTCGTTCTTCCCTGTCGGAGATGGGTCTGTCGCTGAAATGTATGAACCTCTCCAATCTCTCTATGGTGTGGTGCCTGAAGCAGCCAAGATACAGTATGCATTCTGTATCGAATAGTGGCGACAGACAGTATATTGTGTGGTGTATAGATGTCTCACCACAGAACACTGTACCCCTATACATCTGTGACAGGAAAGGCATCTGTTTTGCTGTACATGTTTACTGTGCTAAACACTCTACAAAAGGGTAGTGGTCAAAGTTATTTCTCTCCATGCAGTATACAGTAAAATACACACGTTCGAAATCTTTCAATTTTCATTCTAACCAGCACCTATAAAGCACCTACTAAGCACCAAGCTGTAGTAAAGGGAAATGTTTGAGGTGAAATTGCATAAAGAATATCAAACAATATTACAAATCAGGAGGACGCTAACTCTAAGCAGGTGATCTGTTGCATCAGCGTGAGATGAAAGGTTGAGCAATGAAAAGTTAAAGTGTACTGCTCTATTCCCTGTCAAATTGAAATGCTAGCTGACCACTGTGTATGTTCTTGGAAGCCTTTTCAATGTGTTTTTTCTAATAAAGCTATCCCCACCACCATGGGACCCCTACAGGGACACTCCCAGGACAGGGGTCTGAAAACTTTGGCTATCCAGATATTTTTGACTACAACTCCTACAATGCCCAGAACCCATAGACCATGGTGAGGCATCATGTGAGCTGTATTCCTTAGCATCTGGAAATCAGCATGTTGTAGAGCCCTGCCATAAGCTCATCCAGTGTGCTGTGAACTACAAGTGTTAAAATATTCCTTGAGGCTGTATCAATATTGGTGTGGCCACATTCCCTGTGTATGTGGCATTTACTGATGATGTCACACGTTCATGGCTCACGTTGTTGGGATGAGTGTACAGTTCTTACTATTTTTTTCTATTCTTCCTGCAATGCTTAGGCCTATCACTCCAGAAAGGAGTGAGAAGATGAAGGAACTCTATAGAATGGTGTATACCAGAACTGTAAACCGTTTACTGTTCTGGGATTGACTTTCTTATCTCTCATTACCTTAAGGTGCCTATGCACCCTTAAAGATCAGATTCTTTAAAAGGATGAGAGGATAGTTTGACATTTTAAGGCAGCAATCTTATTGTGGGAGCACAGAAGAAAGCTAACCACAGGAGATATCTACAGTGCACTTCCATCATTCGAGTGTATATGGAAAGCAACACTGTGAGGATTCCTGTTAACGTAGAATATATTATGCATTAGTACACAGAACGCGCAGCTGAACAGGAATACTGTGTGGTGATTGGCTCATTTGCGAGCCATACCACATGGTATTCCCGTCCACGCCCTGCGTGCCGGCTGCTCTGTTCCCTGAGACGGGCGTTGTAGCCCCTCAGCCAATAAGGAGGCTCGAAACGGGGCAATCCCCGTTCCGAGCCTCCCCATGGCTGGAGGCTTCCCTCGTCCCCCGCTGGGGACTCAGGTAAGACATTTTTTCCCCTTTCCTCCTCCCTACTCCCACCCACCCCACTTACCTTCTATCTCGCAGTCTCCGGCGGGGGACGATCGAAACCTCCAGCGATGTGGAGACTTGGAGCAGGGCCATCCCCGCTCCAAGCCTCCACACGGCTGGAGGATTCCATCGTCCCCCGGCGGAGACCGCAGTACGTTTTTTTTTTTTTCTTCCCCACCCCACTTACCTTCTTTTTTTTTCTTATCTCAGAGCAGAAGCGCTGGGAACAGAGTGTTCCCATCGTACCCGCTCCCGATGGCCACCATGGAAAGGGAAAACAGACTAAGTTTTTCCTTTCCCGGTGGCCATTTTTTTGGCTATTTTTTGCCTTTTTTTGTTTCGTTTCAGAACAGAAAAAAAAGCAATTAGTACCCCGGCCTGTTAGACTGGGGTACTAATGGCAATAAGCCCCTTGACTGCGGGCCAATACCGCCCCAGGTAATGCCCTCGGGGGTATTGGCCGCAGTCTCGTGGCTTTTTGCCACATGAGTGGACTGTCTCTGGCTTGGAGGGCATGGTAGTCACTGCCGGATACCTTATATGCCCCCAGTGACCTTTGTGCTCACAATACAGTGCATGCTCGAACATTTAGTCTCTGCCAGATACACGCCCACGGTTTTGTGCTTTTAATGCAGTGCACGATAGGTCATGCAGCCCGCCCAAAAATGCATCCAGCCTGAATTTTGCACTAATGATAGAATGCTATAGTGTCTGCACAAAAACGAACCAAACGTGAGTGTTATGCTCTTAATGCAGTGCACGTTCTCATCTGTACTCTCTGCAAGATATGCACCCAGAGTGAGTGTTGTGCTCTTAATGCAGTGCATGATGGGATTGTACCAGGGGACATCCACCAAAAGTAACTCCAAGGAAGAAAAGTAATCCAAAAAAAAGACCCAAACCATTGGGAAGCATGGTTCAGGCAGCCCCTTGGAACTGAACTGAATGAAATGAGCTGTCAACACCACCCAATGTGGCTGAACATTTAATACATTATTTGTCAAATTACCCTACAACATTTTAGTTACATTTTTAAGGCAGGTCATAGGAGCTGATTGGTGGGAGTATGTCAGTCCACTATATCCAAATATATGTTGAGTGATCCAGAAAAGGATAATACACTTTTTGGCCACACTTACATTAACACCCCTCATGACATCACACACCTTCCCACACCACCCCTCAATTACGGGATTGTGCTGATCCCTAAAAAAAAAAAAACTTTTTTGTCATTAGTTGGCAATGTCCAATGCACAAAAGGTGGCAAGGGGCAAGACATTCACAACGAGTCAGACGACTGTTGATTCCTTCTGACATCAGCAAGGACAGTGTACAATGTTGCATCCTAGGGACACCGAAACCTGTTCCCACTGATTGGATCCTCGTCCCACACCCCATAAGCCCCCCCCAATGCTCTGGCCCTCAACTCCCTTCTCAAGCTTCGCTTGCAAATTTAGTCTGATCAAATTATACCACACAGTGGCTGGAATTTTATTAACTGTATAGCTCATTGGCCTTGAATGTATCTCTTAGAGTAACTTCATTGGGGCTGCGTTCTCCTGGGATGCTTCAACAGTGCAACATTTGAGCATACCGTTTCTGCTGAATGCTCAAAAAATACACACTGCTTGTCACACAAGGCCTGCAGCTCTTTTTTTAGGAGCTTGCTGTGAGAACGTATTTCAAACGTGGGCCTGCAACAATTAATGGCTTCTCTACTGTTCATATATTGCTCAAAACTCCCCTACCATATGACCCCTATGACATCTTGCACCCCCACCCGGTGCCCAGTACATACAACTACCCTGTACTGCTCCCAAAGCACCCACCCCTCATTGCATTCCACTTTGGGACTTGTTGTGCTGCGCCTGTCTCTGTGTTCCCTTACACAAGCAGTGCCATGTTCAATGATGTCCCCTCCCCCAATGTCAGTCACCACGTCACTCTTGACATCACCAAATTACATGCACAACTGGTACATGTGTCACCCCCTTTGCAGCGTTGATTCTGGACCTTAACAAAATGATGTGTCAATTTACAAGTGACCTCCAAAACATACAGAGTCTCAAAGACAGTTCAAGTGTTTTTATTTTTCTTAATAGTAAAGGGGACCACTAAGGCCTGTCCCTCTCACTCTTATCTAGTGCAGGCCATTCCCTCCCTAGCGCAGACATCCCTCACTCCAGGCTTGAATCTAGAGATCAGTAACTCCTTTTGTCTAAGAAGCTGTCTGCCTTTTGGCCATCACAAACAATCAGACCCTGTCTCACTCTACTGCTGCTGGGAACAATCTAGGTGTTTCCTGACCTAAAGTCCCCAAAGGTAGTAGAATGTAAGGATTGGCACCTTCCAGACACTCAGGCCACACTTGGCATCTACCTTCCATGCACTTGTATTCTTCTCCCATATCTTTATCTCTCCCTTTCACCTTCCTGCTCTCTTCCTGACTACTCCACCCACTGTCTCCCATCCCACTTCCAACATTTCTTGCCTTCTGTTGTTCCTCTCTCTGCTTTCTCCCTCCAACCTTCATTCTTACTCACCATAATGCTCTTGCCCTTTCCTCCATACCTCTACTACTCCCCTCGCTCCACGCTACTTCTACTAGTCTCGACAGTACACTTTACTGCTACTTTCCCCTCACTACTCACTGCTCTCCCATCTCCACACTACTTCTCTCTCCCATGTCTTCTCTCAAATTCACTCTCCTTTCACTTCCCCATTTCCTCCCTACTATCTCTTTATTACTTCCACACATTGCACGCAAAATCAAATCAAAGTACCACTTTCTCTCAGCAACCAGTACCTCACCTCGAACACTCCTTCAGCAATTTTCCTCCATGCTCTTCTACAGTATCCCGGTATCTTGGTCATCTTTTTCCTCCATTGACAACACCCGAACAACGCACACCTTACTGTTTTCTGACCCCCTTTGTCATCCCTCGTACTTCCCCATTGGTTCTCTCCCTCAACTATCTGCCCATGAAAACTGATGGCTTGCCTTTTCCTATGGGAGGTTTTACAGGTGAGAAAAAGCACAAAAGTGGTCTTACACCCTCCCCCCACTTTCTTTCTTGGCATTAAGCAATGGTGCTACGCTGCAGATAGAATAAAATTCATTGTCCCAATTCATGCAAGATGTTTCTGGCATGTACAAGATACCAGTATGAGGGACTGGTCTATGGCCATGTTGCAGGTTAGGATATTATTCTTGTGGATTTAACGCTGCGCACTGTGATCGCCATCATAATGAAATGAACACTCCTCTTTCTGGCTGCTGCTGGAGCTGCTCTCATCAAGCAGGCCCACATTGCGTTGCGTATCTGTTTTCAGAGGTCAGATGGCTCGGAGGACTAGTTGCTCTCCTCATTTCCTCACAAGCCATGCGGCTCACTCGCTCCTCCACTTCTCCATATATTTAATATTGAAGTCCTACTGGAAAAGAAAGAAACAAGCCAGCGTTGTGCAGTACAGGTATGGGGCAACAGGAAGTGATACTCAATTATAGGAACCATGCACAGGTATGAGGGAGAGTGACTGTGGCCCTCCCAACTCCCATACCCTGTCTCTGTGGCAAGACTGACTCTGGCAACCCAACATAGGCTGAGCGAGGTCCACATCCTTTCCTAACAGGATCAGGTCTCCGGCCCGTCACAGTAATCTCTGCCAGATATGCACTCATAGTGACTTTTGTGCTATTAACAGAGTGCATGCTGGGGCATGCAGTTTCTACCAGACGTGTGGTCGCAATGAGTTGTGTTCTCTTAATGCAGTGCATGATTGGATATGTATTTGCTACCAGATATTCACCCACATTGACCTTTGTAGTCTTAACGCAGTCCATGTTTAAATTTGTACATACCTGTACAGTGAGTTTTATGCTCATGTAGTGCATGCTCAAGCGTGTCATCCCTGCCAGATATGTGCCCACAGGTAGTTATGTACCCTTAAAGCATCACATGATGGGACATGCAGTCACTGGCAGATAGGTACCCATAGTAAGTGGTGCTCTATTAATGCAGTGCATCTGTAGTTGTGTACATTTGTATATTGAGTTTTGTGCTCTTAATGTATTTCATCTCTCCACCAGCTTTGTGCCTACATATAGCTTTCTGGTTTAAATGCAGTGAATTCTGGTATGTGTAGGTACTGCCAGATAGGTAGCCACATTCAGTTTTGTGATCTTGACACCATCCATGCTTGGTTGTCTAGTCTCTGACAGATACACAGTCACAGTGAGATGGGCAAAGAACTAGTGACTTAATAATGAATATTTCTATGAAACACTTTAGTAAAACACAAAAAAACACTCTAAACATGGGCTTTCATTCCCATTAACAACAGTACTACTTTCAAAGAAGAGATTAATCTGTTCAAACTGATAAGGAAAATGGAGTTCTTTTTTTTTTAGACATTACCTGAAGTGCAAGAAAGATCTCCCAACTTTGATTTTCTGGAGATGAAATCCAAAAGTGCATTCCACCCACAAATTAACAACTCAATAATTGATATGTTCATGTTAAAAACTACCAGAGACCTTAAAAATATGAATTACCATCCACACCATCATCGCGATATCAGAAGGCATCAGGTACTACTACTTAAAGAACTGTCAGAGGATGATTCCTTTGTCATGAGGCCAGCAGATAAAGGGGGAGCCCTGATGAAAATTAACTTCCAACTTTACCATCAGGAATGCCTGGGATTATTACAAGACCCAAGGACATATCTAACATTTGACCAAGATCCAACCAACCAGATTAAAACTCTCATAGAGGAAACTATGTTTAAGGCCAATAAATTTGGGAAAGATTATATCACGCATGCTCGGCTTCCTGATCCAAAATATTCCGACTACCCTGGTGTTTTATGCACTTCCTAAAGTGCACAAAAACTTGACAAACCCTCCATCCACCCCATTGTGGCAGGTACTGAAAGCATGTTCGATCCTTTGGCAGTCTATTTGGACGCAGCCTTACAGCCATTAGTACAGGAATCTACAATTTACTTTAAGGACACCTCCTATTTCCTTACATTACTGAGTGAATTACAACTCACAGACTAGGATCTCATACTATTCTCTTTGGATGTCAATAGCCTCTACACTTTGATCCCTCATGGGGAAGCAATAGAGGCATTGGAATGGTTCCTATTGGAGCATGATAACATACAGATTAATAAAGACTTTGTTATCCAGCTTATTAATGTAATATTGTACAACCACTAATTAATTAGGTTTGATGGGAAATTTAATCTCCAAATTTCTGGAACATCAATGGGTTCTTCAGTAGTGCCAACATATGCAAACATTTTGATGCTCTATTTTGAGAAAACATACATTCTAAACACTTTATCCTGGTCATTAAAAAATGTTTTCTGGAAAAGATATATTGATGACGTGTTTGGAATTTTCCTTGACGTCTTGGTAATTTATACAGGAGGGGACTATTGGTCTCCCTGGTGGTGGCTTGGTGCCCTTATGTATTTTAGGTAACGCATAAAAGGCAGGGCATTTTGGAGTATCTGAAAGCAGAAATTCATACTCTTTGTTGCTAATATGCCCTTCCAGGAGTGCCTCGTCTACAGTGAATGTAATCATTTGTTTGATTTTTTCTGTGGGATCACTCCCCAATTTGCTGTAACTTCTTTGGTCATCCATCAGAGTTTTGACCATATTCCGACTGTGTTCATTATCACCGTAGCGCCTCCTTTATCTGCTGGTTTTATAATGATATTTTCATTGCCAGACAATGTTTTTAGTGCCATTTTGTCTGTGGCATAGAAATTGGTAAAAAAACAACTTAAATAGGGAGGAAGCCCGGTATACGGTTGACTGAAATAGGTTAGCAACGTATACTCTGTCTAAGTCCGGGAGGACAAAGATCCGTGTTTAAAGAGAAGACAGAGCTATAATGTAGATGCCACACATATAAAGGGCTCCTATAGTAGGGGAACCACAAAGGGACCAGTCGTGGTTAAAATGATAAACATCAGATTTAATAGAATTACGACCTAAAAAGTGATTAAATAGTGAGGTCCACAATACATACAATTCATAAACATTTTAACACAAAACAAACAGTCGTTACGTGATAAGCTAGGATTAGCTGATTGACAGTGTATCAAAACAAGGACACACTCAACATCAGGAGGTACGCTTTACAAATAGTGCAACGTACCCTACAGTAATTAGAATTAGTATGTCAACAAATTGGTGACTCTGGTGACAGTACAGAGTATTAACTCGACATGTTTCAGTTCCTACAGTTATTATGGAACATTCATCAGGAGGTATACAGGTGACCATGTAACCAAGACAACATTCAAAAGAAAAATAATGACATTTGAGGTATTCGTAGCATCTGCAAAGTAAAAGACAAAAAAAGCTCAAAACATAAGCTTAAAATTCGCCATTATTGTTGCATGTTCAAAATACATGAACCAAGGTATCTAAATAGAGGGGAGTAAATACCTCCACTGATGCCTGTGGGTGCTCTCTACTCGAAAGGTAGTAGGCGGTGTAGGACCGACGGTCGTCCCTACCTAGGATATAGAAAAAACATCCAAATGAGCGCTGAGTAGTAGCTCACTACAAAAGCAGGATCTGTGCTCGGGCTTAGTAACTAGTGAGACTAGTGTAGCATGGAAAACCATATAAAGAGGAGTCTGGGTGAAGGAAGCCCAGTGCTGAGAGACGAAACGAAATATCCACAGTGTGCCCCATATATTGCCAGAAGCTAAGATAAAGTCGGTGTCTAAAACCTAAAGAGGTTATTCGTGGCATAGTCTCTAGTCTCGTGCGTCCCCAGAGACAAGATACCCCAGTGTGAAGGGATCTCAAAAACCGAGAGGCGAGGTGACCAAGGTATGTAGCTACACGAAACAAAGCGTACCGTCCATAGAAGACGGCCAGTGACACTCAACAGTAAACAACTGATCATCAGGCAATACCTTTGGTTTGGTAGTAAGAGCGTCGGTCGTGACCGAATCCAACGGATTGCCCCAGGATATGATCCTGCCACCAGCGCTAATGCTGTGTAGTTCGTACGGAGAGCGCCGTCTGCTACGGAGGCAGCAATGCAGCAAGGCTGGACGACCGATGCGCGAATGGTAGTCAAGGAAATCCAGTAGTCCTACAACTATGTCGGGTGAGAAAAGAAATGTAGAACAATGTGGTTCGACACGGCAGCCATCATGAAATGGCTCAAACCGAACAAGGAATTAATAATAAACCACTGAGAAAAGATAAGTACTGAAACAAGCTAACAGAGGAGACACAAAAGCTGTGACGGTAGGATCGGTACTCCTCGTGTAGATCAGGAACCATATAAAACGTAAAAAAATATTTTAAATTGAAACGTAAAAAAGGTATATTTAATCGTTAGAGTCAGTAAAGGAAAGCAATTAAATCGTCCTGCCGGCCTGTAGGGGGATAAAGGTGGACAGTATGCCTTAGAGGTGTAAAAGACATAGTATGGAGGGCGAGAACACAAGTTCCACTCTGCTAGACTACAAACTAAGTAGCACACAGAATACATAAAACGATGGTAAGGAATCAGGTGAGTGTGAGCGATTAGATGTTGTACCATTCAATAGAGTTATTAAGGCCCCTGATGTCACTCTGCAGAGTATATATCATCTTTTGTTCCATATAAAGCAATTTTTTCTCCCGGGTGGCATAATTAGATCCTTTAAGTGATAATAGTATTGTCCATTTGAAATCCTCGTGATGATGCTTCTGAAGATTGAAATGTTTCACCATGGGGGCATTTTCAGTTCTGTTCTTGAGACAGCTCCGGTGTTCCATGATACGCGTTTTGGCTTTGCGGGTTGTTTTCCCTACATAGTGCAGTCCACATTTACAAGTGATCAGCATTATAGCATTACGTTGCCATAAAAACCAAAATGCCCATTCCAAGATGGACGTCGCCCTAACAAACCGCGCGCATGAGTGGTGTTGCTAGGACGACCTACAATGCCAGTTCTCAGTCGAGCTGGGTTTCACTCGACAGTCAGACGGCATACTTACACCTGAAGTTCGAGGTAAGAGTAGCGCGACTCCCCCCCTGCGTTCCCTTACTCATCTGCAGTTCATGAATGTGTCCATTTGCCTATATATTCACCGGCATAGTAGGAGTTCGTAATTACATTGGCTTGAAAAAGCCCCTACCAAGTGGGGCTTAATTTATTTTCTAAAATTCTCATTCTTTTTGCCATAGTGCATCTTTTCGAGGCGTACCTGCTGTCCCCTCGGCAGTATAGAATGATGTCCTCTTATATTATTCAATATGGCGCAACTTTCCAGTGCCTCGAGCAGTTTGTCCTTTGTATGTTGCTGTATCCATGCTTAGTTCCCTCTGTGTTTTACTTTTAGGTTGCAGACCTCTCTCGATATTCAGTGCCTCTGTGGCCTCCAGTCCGTTGACTGTATCTTTTAGTGCCCCGTGCTCTTCAGGCATTTCCCAGAAGAAGGCGGCCTTTCATTGCAGACCCCGCTCATTTTAAAGCAAGGTCAGTGTACCTTTTTACTAACACCACACCCTAACATTGTTGTACAACTACAGAAGTTTACACACTGACTAGTGTTTCTCTATTCCCAAGGGGGCTATGATATGAATATGACTTTCAACTGGAAATTAATGTTGTTTGGAGCTAATGATGATTATTCCTTTATGAAGTGATACTCTTTCAGAGAACAGTGTCTATTGTGAACAATGCCAGTTGCTTTAAGGCATTCTCTTCATTTGATAAAGGTTTTATGTTTTACATGAATGCAGATGTTCTCTATGGATTAATAGGGGACGTTTTGTACAAGTATTAGTTTGACGCTATTACTTTTAATAACTGTTTTGGTTTTGTGAGAGTAATAAAACCAAGGGTTATTTCTATCATCTTGGTTCTGATTCATTTCGCCCATTTATCTCTCACAGTTTAATGAAAATTAATGTGTACCTGGTCATTTAATTGATGAGACAATTTGTTACCCTTTTGTTTATGAAACTCGCCGTAATGGCCTAAATTGAGCTAAGCAATTCTTGTCTTTTTTTGGGAACACTTTTTCCCTTTGGGGTGCATTTGGGCTTGGTGCGTAGAAGTACACATCTCTGGTTATACTGTCACTTTGTGCCCAAATAATGGTTTTAGGTGAATTTTACGCACTAATTATGCAATTTCAATCGTAGTTTGAAAAGGATCATGTGCCGCAGTGGGTGTAAAAGATAGACCCTTTTCTGGCAGAGCTTTCTAGTCCTGATTCAATATCAGGTCTGACAAGCCCACAATGAGTGAGATGGGGCATACAGGTCCTTGTTCTGTAGTACGTTTGCCTCCCAGGTATCTGTCCCTGGGCGTGGTTATTGTGGTTGGTTCCACCCACGTCCCCTGCTGTGGGTTATTCTGAGTGACTGATCTTGCCACTTGTTTTGCCACCTGTTTTTGCCTTTTTCTTTCCCTCGGCCCTGGTATAAAAAAGGCCCTGAATCTTATTGTCATTACCTGAAAGCGAACATCCTATCCGCCTGATTTACTGATGGCACAGTACTAGTAGAGGTACTTGGTCCGCTATCATCCGAACTGGCACTAGAAAAGTTCTAGTTGTTTGGTCTCGGACATGATCTGTTTGTTCGTTTCTTTAAGGTCTGCCCGGTATTATTCCTGTCTGCTACACTCTGTTCATCATATTAGGTGTTGGTCATATATGGGTTGTGAGAAACCTGAGGGTATTCTCCCGAGCAGACCTCCAGAATTCCCTATTCAGGTGGCCAGGGAAGGGCTGGCACTCTCAGATCCCAACCTTGGTGGCGGAGGATCACCTGGGTAGGGGAACCCAGGGATATGCACTGGGAAATGCCCCAGGTGAGACGCGGTATTACGCCAGATAAGAGGGCAACGTTCTTGAGGTTTTATAGGCTAGTCCAAATTAAGCACCCTTACCCACAGTCATTCTCCTTTAACAAATCCAACAACCCCTAATAGGAACCAGAACAACATTACCGTGGGTAACTATAACTCGACAGTCCCTATTTTCTGATTACCTACCAGAGTACTCCCAGTCATTCTTCTCTCCGTCCCTCTGATTATCATTTTCCGATCTCCAGGTTGACTGCGACAAAACTCTATTGTTTTAGGTTTTGGTTTTCTATGTTAGCCTGTGCACATCTGGGTGAGTGTTAGATTCAGATTGTTTGATACGTGAGACTAGATGCGGTCTCATTGTTTTTCTGATGTTATTTTATTTTATCCATCGTTACATAAAAACTTGATCCAAACATCAATGTTTGTATTGTAGTGCTGTACAATAGTGCCAACAATCTCCATCTGCAGGCACGTGCAAGTGTTTCACCCTTACTCAGGCTTTTTCAAGGCACAAGTGATACAATTTGGTTAACAACCAATTATTATGAAAGAATACATTTTCCCTAGCATATTTTGTTCATGTGTCGAATAAGCAAACATGTTACATATACATTCCTCCTCTCATTTTACAATTCTACATTGCTGAATGGATGAGTATCCAGTGTTTCTTTCTGGTTTTATAGGCAAGAGTGTGTTGATTCAATTCTACGGCCTTTGTAAATCTTATTTTGCTTGGTTCTTTGTTCAGTATTCATGGGGTTCAATATAACCCAGGATGACCGTCCTTGTTTGTGCTTGTAGGATTAATCTGTAGTCCTGGTTTGTTTAATTTGCCATAGTTACAGTCTCCCTGTCTAGGTCCCTTGGCTTTTCACTGTTTACTCTGTAACACTATTGTTCCCACAGTCCCTCCTACCCATTTCTCAGACCGTACAAACCCACCCTTCTGAGCTCACCACAACCCCTAGGACGAGGGATATAATTTCTTTTGGCACTTTTTCCTCAATCCTGCCCTGCAGGAAATTTAAAACCTCTACCCCTCCCCCTTTCAAACAAAACACTTTCTCATATCGTGGAAGACAATGAAATAACAATAAAGCCGTTTACCTTACATGTCCCAACACACGGGTCAGGCAGAGTTAGGCAATTACTAACAATCACACACACCTGATGACCCTTTCTCTTCCCCATAAGGATATAAGGCGCAGCACGACAGCACATACTGAGCAGGGCTGAACGCACAAGGATACAGCTACACTGGACTGGCAGTTGAAATGGAGGAGAAAGGTGGTGAGACCTGGAGGGACGGCGAAAGGGGGAACTGCCCTTGCCCTTTGCAACTCAGACCTGCAAAGTTTCCAAAAGGGAAATTAGAAGACCAGGAAGTCCAGCTGGCATGTGGTGTGATAGGTGTCAACGGCACACATGGCTCCCCGTGCTCAAAACTCTGACCGTTCAGCACAGCCGGTGATTCAAAGAAAATAGATAGTAAAACAGAACTGTGCTGTGCCCACGGTTGCAGGCGGCAACCTTGTTGAACAAATAACTTGTGTAAATGAACTTTAATGAAATCTCAGTAAATGGTTCAGAAAAAGAGTGGTCAGGCATCACAGGGTGCTTATTCGAAGGACTCTAACTGAAGCCTTTTTTGGGTTGCGTTTTTGTTTTGTAGAAACTACGAAAGCCAAGAGGCCTTAAGAGAGGCCGGAGAGAGGTGTCAAAGTGGCCCGACGAGGGTCGAGCAAAACCCCTCATAAACGCGAAAGTCTTTGACATATTGGATAAAGGTGAGTGTACTGTGAAACTGGCAAACGTGAACCCATCAGAGGGATGCCAAACTGAATGAACTGTGACACTGGCAAACATGAATCCGACAGAGGGATGCCAAACTGAATGAACTGTGAAACTGGCCAATGTGAACCCGACAGAGGGATGACTGCGAATTGAGGGGAAACAGTGATGTATTTGTGAACATTGTGACGACAAGTGTGAACCTGGCTGAGGGATGTCCACAATGGATAGCTGTTTAAAAATAATTTGAGACTTCTGAATAATAGGTTCTTGAGTGAAAGGTCGTATTGAACACGATTGAGGGAGGCCAACATTGCAAAAGGGATCAGAGCCCGGCTGAGAGGGATACAAAGAGGCAAAGAGCAATCACCCAACATGAAAGATTACCAAAGTAACATTTGTTTGTTTATTGTTTTGGTTCAGCCGGCCTTCTAAGGCAAGAGACATTGCAGGAAAGATACTTGGCCAGAGAAGGTCCTGGCATCATTGAAAGGAACTGTAACCTCGTGCTGGCAAGGCCTGGGAGTGTGCTGTGCTCAAAGGTCCTGCCTTGTCCCATGTTAAAACCGCGGGGAAAGGAGACCCCCAGCCCTACCATCCTGACTTATCATTTGGTGAACACTTCTTTCTTTTTTCTGTGAACATTATCCCATACTATTTTGTGATTTAGTTGTAAGGATTGGCAATAGTTTTATTTTTGGATAGGCCCTTTTATTTGACAAGACACCACTAAAACGGCCTTATTATTATTTGATGGTTGTAGTTTGCTCCCATCTTAGATTTAGGCTTAGATTAGGCATTTTTCTCACCCATTATACAGTTTAATAAACACCCTTAAACTGTGATCACTTGTGTCTGTCTTTACTTTTGCCACCGGGAGTTCCTTACAGGGTACACGTTCTTGTGGGAAAGTGCAGTAATGTCTTTTATAAATTTGAATTATCTCCTTATTTAAATTAGCTGGCAGGAATTATTAGCGTGGCAGGAACACACATACTAACCCGTTTCACCCCCACCGGCTTCCTCAGAGTGTTACTGCATCTTTTATTTTCATAGCATGTGAGCACCCCCTTTGTCCATTACCATTATCACACAGGATCTCCCCCAAATGCTGATGTGCAGTCCACCATCTTTGACTGGAGTGCATTGAACCTTTATATCCACATGATGTTCTTTAACCACACATTGCTTTATAAGAGGTTATATGTGACGTCCATGCTTACTATCAATTCCATTCAACCAACATTTGGTGATGTCCAAGATCATATTAATGTCCATGTCACATATGTCATCTGGCAGCCTATAGAACTAGAAATACATGCTGCTATGCACTGGGCACTTTAAATTAAAGTGCCCAGTGCATAGCAGCATGTAATCGGATACTTGATGCTATAGATATTTTGTGCATGCGTACTATGTGTTGCACATATGCTCCTATCAATATTGTAAACATGGACGTAATTTCAACGTTTCAAGCGCATGTAATGTCTTAAAGACTAAATCATAGTAGGCTAATCTGCGTAGCTATTTTGTGAGCTCTTCCGTCTAACCACACGTTTTTAGATCCAAAGAGACCATAATTCAGCTCCAAATAGAAGAAGTTGAATATTATCCAAAAACTGCTCAATTCTCCTGGGTACTGTACTTTAAGTGATGCAGTATCAGCATTGATGCAGTCTCTTTTTTTCTCACTCTAAATACAATCATATCAGCTGTCGTCTGAATGCTGCAATTTATTCCCTGGGTGTCTGTGTCTAGCGCTGAGCTTTGAAAACATATACATGGCAAAATTATATTGTTTGTCAATCTACTATAACAATGTAAATTCGATATACATTATTGTTCTTTTCTCTTCTTTCTTGCAGCTAAATGACATTATTGTGGCCACCTCGGGGACTGTTATGCAAATGTGCTTCCTTGAGAAGTTGCTTCTCCAGGGCAAGCCATTACTTTTTGTAGGCCCCACAGGCACTGAAAAGACAGCTATTACAAACAGCTTCCTGCAACAGTTACCTCATGAAAAATATGTTGTATGTCAAATTAACTTCTCAGTGTGGACCACAGCTAATCAGACCCAGGACGTGCTGCTAACGAAACTTGAAAGGTACGCAGAGCTTTAATTAAAATCAAGCATGTAATTTTGTTTAGCTTATTCCCGAGATAATACCTATAACATAATATCAAGAATTCGGCTTCAGTTTCTGACAGAATAAATGAAAGTAGACGCGTTTTGCCCAGTAATGTTTAATACCAATGCCTCTGCAGTTTAATTTTTGTTGACAAATATTGTGATTTATGTGGGCGCATACAATGGCGCGCAGACACATGCATCTCCTCAACTACTTCTATAAAAACGCTGGCCCGCGAGGACGAACTGGCAGCTTGTCATGGGCATTCTCTAGCGAAAGGCATATTAAACTGAATCATGAGATTGTGTCTCGGCTGCCAAAGAAAGTGCCATCTGCTAGAGAGAGGGGGGAAAAACGAGCATTATGCTGCAGACGTGCCAACTCTGGAAGAGCAAGAAAGATCAACTGGAATAATGCGATTGTCCAGGGGATTCATTCTGCAGACTGCCTCGCGCTGTAGCGTGGAAGGTCCTGCATTTTTAACGCCTCACATGGCAGGAGAACAAGTCAAATGCTAATTGGCGCCACCAAATACATTTCCTGCTGCAAAAGGAACTTAACAAACCGGGCACGTTTTAGTGACATTCAGCGCAAAGTGTGTAACCTGCTAATGATTAGACACAATGCTGCAAGTCATTAACAGAAATATTCCAGGGAATTGGTTTTAACATGAGTGCATCAGTTGTCCTCAGTATGTATTTGGATGTTTAATATCTCTGCACATTTATTCAATATGTATTGCCAAAAGAAAATATAAACGAGCTCTCTTTTTATACGAATAAACTGTATCAGGAAAGCAAAAAGGAGTTACTACTCCAATCGGATTTTTTCAAGGCCCAATATAGCTGGGACATTTTTTAAATTGCTGAATGAATTACGGGAGCCGGCAGCGATCAAGAAGATTATGACGCCCTCTCAGCATTTCACAAAGAACTGAATGAGTTCTTTTTGGATAAACTGAATAAGATCCAAGCGGAATTTCAGGAATTAGACCCCAGGCTCAGTCCCAGGATAAGTTGGAGCAGTTCAGGGATCTTCCTATGGTGAGGGACAGCTTTTTACTGCCTTATCACAAGTTAGTCAAGCTCACTTTTTGGAGGTGATGGCAAAATGTAGACCATCTGGATCATTCTACGATCCCTGTCCAGCAGGGATCTTAAAAGCAGTCAGTGAAGTGATTGCACAGGAGCTGTATAAAAAAAAAACAGCTCCTTTAAGTATGATAAAGTTCTAGATATTTAAAAAAAAGGCGCTGTGACTCCTTTGTTGAAAAAAAACCTTTATTAGATACTTCTTTCGGCAGCATTTCACACTATAGATCACAATATTCTTCTGTCCAGATTAAGTAGTCTGGGTGTGAGAGATAGCACCCTGAAGTGTCATGCCTCCTTTTTATCTGACAGATCACAGGTGGTGTTCTGGCCACCCTTTGAATCCAGCATAAACCCTCTCTCTTGTGGAGTTCCGCAGGGCTCTTTTATAATCCCACTCCTTTTGAATCTGTACATGAGACTATTGGTTCACATAATGAGGTCGGCGGGTGTCCGTTTTTACATCTATACTGATGAAACTCAGCCTATCTTTCAACTTGAAGAGGATGCTGTACAGGTTGTAAATATGTTGAAATGATGTTTGGGGCATGTCAGTAGCTGGATGCGTCAAAACAGGCTCAAGTTCACAATGTTCAGAAAACCGAGTGGTTGGCCTGCTCAGCCTATATACAGTTAGCCCATGAGTTGGTATCTTTGGGTCAGCAGAAGTGTCTGAATGGGTTTCAATTTTAGCCCGCTTCATTAGGTAACTGCCTATTGCCTTTGCAAAAGGTCCGGAACCTTGCTTTCTGGCTCGACTCTTTACTATCTTTGGAGAGCCAGATTTCTCAAGTTTTGTGTACATGCTTCTTTCATCTGAGGTCTATTAAGTATCTTTTGGAGTTTTTTGTTTTCTCGCACAAAATTCTAATTGTTAATGCGTTTATCTCCAGCCGGCTTGACTACTGCAATGTCTTATATCTTGGC
The DNA here is from genome assembly GCF_040938575.1 of Ambystoma mexicanum. Taxonomy (NCBI): domain Eukaryota; kingdom Metazoa; phylum Chordata; class Amphibia; order Caudata; family Ambystomatidae; genus Ambystoma; species Ambystoma mexicanum. Next base: position 944,947,015 of record NC_090936.1, read on the forward strand.
CTGCCTAAGGTGGCCATTGGTCGTCTGCAAGTAATACAAAATGCAGCTGCCAGGGTACTGGTTAAAGCTGGTCGGAGAGAGCATGTCTCCCCGATCTTGCATACACTTCACTGGTTTCCAATGCAAAAGTTCAAGACACTGTGCATTGTGTATCATGCACTGTATTGGCCGACTTTATTAAATCTAAACTTCGCTGCTATATCCCTGTGCGATGTCGGCTCTCTGCTTCCTCCAATTTACTTATGGTACCCTCCTTTAGATGGGTAAATTGGGGAGGTCACTCCTTCTCCGTTCAGGCAGCACGGTTACAGAACTCCTTACTGATGAATCTGCAAGGGATTGAAGGGCATTTGGACTTTTGCCATAAACTAAAGATATTCTTATTCCCTCTGTGAGTTGGAAGATGGCGGTTTCGGTGGGGATGGGTCCTGCTATCTTTGGGTCCTCTTGGCTCAAAATTTTTGCAGCACCTTGATGCCTCCTGGTTGAGGTGATATGTTTGCGATTAATATGTGCTGGACCATACCATACCAAATGAAACACATTAAGTGGCATATTGAATTATTTATCATATTAAATCATTTGTATTTTCCCACATGATGGAGGTATCATGTTTTAGTGGTTTAACCGGGCGCTTAGAAGAGTACTTGTAAAACTATACTTAGTTGCAGGTTATCACTAAAAGTGGATGTCTATACTCTTCAAATCTTAATCTACCTAAATTGTGTTATTGATACTGAGATATGTTGCACAAAACCTTAGCAAGAATAAGTGTCACATATACGCTCAACCTTTAAATGAATTAAATGTTTCAGTACATTTAAAGTTTGCAAGTATATGTAACACATATTCTTGCTGAGGTTTAGCACAATTCATCACAGAATAAATAACACAATTATTATTGAACAACCACGTAGAATCAACTGAGCAGAATTTAGGTAATGTTTCATTTAAACAAATCTAGCACTGGGTAACACAGTCACACATGGTGGACCGGAGCAAAACATTAGAACATTGAAGATAAACACCATGAACCATCGGTTCACCAAGGTTCTAAACTGTTGTCTCTGATGTGGGCCTATACTTAAGCAATATGACCCGAGAGGCGGGCGCATTACCGACTTAGGTAATGCCCCAGGGCCCATAGTTATAGGCCCGAGCGAAGCAGGGGCCTTAATGAAGGCCCTGGGGCATTACCTGAGTCAGTAATGCCCACGCCATGAGGGTCATATTGCTATTAGTACCCTGGCCCGCATTATGGGCGTGACCGGGGCACTAAAAGCATTTTTTTCTGTCCCGAAATGCTGCAGCGTTTCGGGACAGAAAAAAAAAAGAAAACCAACCACGAAAACAGCCGCCATGGAAAGGGAAAACGGAGTCCACTCCCGAAAATGGATCACAAAGAAGGTAAGTGGGGTTGGGAGGGCGGTTCGTGGGACGGGAATAAAAAAAAAAGTTTACAAAAAAATAAAGCGTACCTGCGTCCCTGTCGAGGGACGAGGGAAGCCTCCAGCCGTGTGGAGGCGCGGTGCGGGGATGGCCCCGCTCCGAGTCTCCACATGGCTGGTGGCTTCCCTCATCCCTCGCCGGGGAAACAGGAACAAGAAGTGGGGGTGGGGGCGGAGGAGGGAGGAAAGGGAATTACAAAAAAATGCCTTACCAGAGTCCCCGGCAGGGGGCGAAGACAGCCTCTAAGCCTCGGGGAGGATCGAATCGGGGATGGCCCTGTTTCCAGCCTCCTCATTGGCTGAGGGGCTGCCACGCCCCCTGCCGAGGACAAGGCGGCTGGAATCCCGGCTGAGAATCGAAGGACCTAGCGAGAGCCAATCAGAATGCGTGTTTCATTCTGCTTGACTCTCGCCGGGTACTAATATTGATTGCTTGACATTCTGAATGCCAGAGAAAGATACTCAAGGAGAAAGAGTTCATTCAAGATTCATTTTTTAACCAAAATAATTCCTCTATCAGGCATGCAGTATCGAGGGGCTTTTCCTGTTTGCTGTTCTGGAAACTACCCCAGTTTTTAGCGAGATGTGTGTTTCTAGATAAAAGAATGTATCAGCAAAGCAACTGCAATATCTGTGCCAAAGAGATCAGTAGTACAAAAATGACCCTCAGATTCTGTCATGTATCCACAGAGAATGTAGTTATACAGAGCAAACAGCATTCCACTGTACAGCTAAGTGGCAAGAGTGAGTCATTGCACACACACAATGCTATCTAGAGAGAGACGCCAAGATGGGGATGGTTCGGAGTCCCCATTGTTCCTTACGCAGAACTGTGCATGCCACACATCTGTTCCGGATCCCACTCTCCTATCATTATTACAGAGAGAGCTATGGTACAGTAGATGTGGCACTGCTGTAACAGGGGCCCCCCCGTCCCCCACGGTGATGGGGCCCCGTGACCACATGTTCTGGAAGTGGGCCCCACTTGGAGTAAAAAAAAAAGTTTTTTTTTCCAAATTGTTTTTTTTTACATTTTCTTTTTGAATTCACTCTGCATTTCTAAAAAAATGATTTCTGTAACAGAAATATTTTTTTATGAAGGCAGAGTGAATACAAAAAGTCTGGTGGCTACCCCCACCCCATGACATGAAGACCCTAGGATGGAGGCCTCATGTCATGGTGTGGGGGAAGCCCTATGACTTCAAAAAGAAATAGTTTATTTTTGAATTCACTCTGCCTTCATAATGAAATAATTTCCGTTATGGTTCAGAGTGACTTCAAAAAGAAACAATGGGCCTCATTATGAGCATATGGCAGGCACGGCTACCGCCATGCTCGCTACCGGCACCGCCTCCTGCGATGGGGCAACAACCGGCCCATTACGAGATGAATGGGCCGGTAATTGCCCATTCGCAGGTGGTGGTATTGCCGGGCTCCCGATCCGGGGCAGAATGTGGTTGGGGAGCATGGTTGCGCTGGCACCGTTGATAATGGTACCGGTGCAATAACGAGTTATGCTCGCTGGTGCCGCTGTCAGGAACCTGCAAGCAGAACTCGTAATGCGGCGGGATGGTATTAACGGTGGCGGTGCCTTACCACCACCGTTCATACCGTCACCGTCAGGGTCCTAATTAAGCCCAATGTATTTTTGAAGTATTATGGCTCCCCTCAACCCATGACGTGTGCATGTGTGAGTGTATGGTGAAATAGTGCACACAAATGTATGGGTGGCTGGTTATGCGTGTGTGCGTGTACGGTGAAAGGATGTACACTTAAATGTATGGGTGGCTGCCTGGGTGTGCCTGTATGGTGAAAGTGTCCACACTTAAATTTATAGGTGACTGTCTGTGTGAGGGTATGGTGAAAGGGTGCACACTTAAATGTATAGGTGGCTGCCTTTGTGAGTGTATGGTGAAAGGTGGCACATAAATGTATGGGTGGCTGGGTGTACGTGTACGGTGAAAGGATGCACACTTAAATGTATGGGTGGATGCCTGGGTGTGGTTGTATGGTGAAAGGGTGCATACTTTAATGTATGGGTAGGTGCCTGGGTGTGTGCCTGTGAGGTGAAAGGTTGCCCACTTAAATGTACGGGTGGCTGCCTGGGTGTGCCTGTATGGTGAAAGGGTGCACACTTAAATGCATGGGTGGATGCCTGGGTGGGCCTGTATGATAAAATAGTGCATTCTTAAATATATGGTGAATGGTGTGTGTGCTTGTGTTCAGGAGTGCAACAAAGACTACATTTCAGGGGGGCTAACCCTTCAAATGTTGGGTGAGGCACTAACTTCACTTGTGGTGGGGAGGAGCAAACATATTTGTTTGGGGGCATCTAACTTCTTTACGCATTTTAATGAGACTATTCTAGTGCAGCTTCAATGTTACAAGCAGTTAACTCTCTCCTTTAGGTCTGAAAGCACCCACTTATGAGCTGTTGTGAGAATGACTGGTCTCCTGTTTCCTCTCTACCCTTCCAATGACTCCCCTGGCATGCAAGTACTAAACCCACATAATAATTTCAATTGCTTAAGAAATGTGGCATTTGAATGCAGGTAATGCAGGTACTAACAGTGAAATTCTGTACATTAGTAATTGCTGGGCCGGGCCCTTGTTAACGGCAAAACCCAGGTGCCGTTTAACATCTGTGTGATTTTCTGTCCGGCAACTGCTCTGTAGGTCAGCCAGGTCAAGTCAACATAGCCCACAATTTCAGTGGGGGGGGAGTGCTGAAGCCCAGTCAGCTCAATGGTGTTGCATCACTACTTGTGTTTAATGCCTTGATTAATTATTGATAATCTTCTTTACACCTAGCCCTATTCTTCCTCATCCCAGTACTTGTGTATGAAGCAGTACTTGTGTATTAGGCACTATGCCTTATACACAAGTACTGGGATAAGTTAGAGGTACATGAAGGTAATGCCTGACTTAGCTACCTGTAACTGTAATCTTCATTACTCCTAGTCCAACTCTTCCTCATCCCAGTACTTACCAGTGAGGCAAGGAGCCTCATACGTAAGCACTGGGACAAGGATGAGGGACATGTAGGTAATTCTGGCCCAATGAGCTTGGGAGGTTGGGGTAGGGGATGGGAGGGAGAAGGGATGTGCGGGGTGGTGGGGTTGTGCAATAAATCATAATGGTCATCCATGTCCATGCTAAGCAGGCATGATATGTGTTATTAGTGGCTAGAGAGGCATTTTGGTGCACCCAGTGTATTAATTCCTCAGTTTGGTATGACTTTTTTTAACTGGGCATTTCTGATAAAGCAATCCTGCCAAGTGTAATGACCTGGCTAGACTGGCATTTGGCTTCTGCCAGTCTAGCCATTTCTTACTGCGGCACTGTATATTTTTCTGGGCATCTGTGATAAAATTATATGTTATGATATGATAAGTTATATATAACGCACCTGTACACAAGTGTTTTTAGGCACGACAAGACAAGGGAAGGAAAACTGAGAGAGGACAAGACAAATGATCTAACTAACCCTTGTGTCATTCAGATCGTGAAAGTGGGAGAACGAGAAGTGCAAGGGGGAAGGGAGGGGGAAGTGCAAGGGAGAGGGGAGGGGAAAACAGGGCAGCAATGCTCTGAGTAAGTGCCACCTGGGCAGCACGGCTCTGGGTAGTGCAAGGAGAACAAGGCATTGTAGCGTTACAGTTACAGCCCCAAAGTACATGGTAGTGCTGGAGGCAGTGCAAGGGTGACTGATCAAGAAAGAGCCTGGACTCAGTGACACAGAGGGTAGCCAAGCAACCAGAGGGGAGGGAGAGAGAGAAAGCAGATGAGAAAAGAAACTTTTTGAGCAGCTTCCGGAAATTCAGGTGGTCCGGCTTGAGTTTGGGAGGGTCAGGGAGTCCATTTCAGAGGAAGGCACCTGCAGGGGAGAAGGATCTACCAGCCCACTCTCTGCCTGGAGAAGCATCTAACCCTTAGGGCTCGAGAAGGAAGGTATTTCGGAAGATAGCGTTGGATGTAGTGTGGATCCCAGCCCCAGAAATCCTTGTGGACAATGAAAAGGGTCTTGAACTCGATCCTTGCAGCCACCGAGAGCCAGTGGAGAGATTTCATGGCTGGGGAGATACAGTCCCTGGGCTTGAGTTCAAGGATAAGTCTCACAGTCCTGTTCTGGATTAGTTGCAGAGGGCGGAAAATAGAGGAAGGCAGATTCAGAAAGTGGCTGTTGCAGTAGTCCAGCTTAGAGAGAACCAGAGCTCTGGAGACAGTGAGCTTCTGGGGGAAAGTGAGAAATGGAAGTGTCCGTTTGAGGAGGTGCAGCTGGTAGGGGGACTTCTTAGCGACATCCGAGATGTGAGGAGAGAAAGAAAGAGTAGAGTTGAAGATGACACCAGGAATGAGCGAGAGAGGAGAGTAGGCCTAGGGGAGCCTGAAGGAAAGCTGAGTGTCATCCGCATAACACTGTAAATTAGAGGAGAAGATAGAGATCAGGTGGGTGAAAGGGGCCAAGTAGAGGTTGAAAAACCAGGGTGAGAGGATAGAGCCCTGGAGAATGCTACATGTAGAGAGAGGTGGCAGAGTCAAAGGGACCAAGTTGGACCTGGGAGGGGTGGTCCAAGAAGAAGGAGGTCAGCCACTCCAGGGCCTGATACATGATGCCAGGTTCTCACAGAGTCAATTGATCAGGATGGCGTAGTTGACGGTGCCGAAAGCAGAGGAAAGTTCCAGTTTGCTGAGGACAGAAGGAATGCTGGAATCAAGGTTAGAGATCAGATCGCCACAAGTGTTCAGGAGTGCAGTTTCCAGGCCTCTGGCAGCTCTTAAACCAGACTGATGGTCATGGAGACAACCAACAGATTCGGTGTGTAGAGTAAGCTAGCAGTTGTCCAGCTTTTCCAAGAGTTTGGGAGAGGGGAAAGTTCCAGTGGCAAAAGAATGATTACAGAAATCGGCCCAGGCTGGATCAAGGGTGGCAATGTGGTCCTTGATGGTTCTGGAGGAGAGATGAGCACCTGTTTCGACGACACTTCCATAGATGGGACTTGTCTAGAAACCTTGTCAGGTGTTAGAGAGAAAGGGGAGAAAGGAGGGGGAGAGGGAGAGATGGCCCAAGGGGGTCAAGAGAGGAAGAGGGAGGGAGAGGGAGAGGAGATAGTGGACATGATGTCCTGAGTTTTAGCAGAGAAGCGAGAGGCCAAAGCTGTACAGAGGGCCTGTTGAGGGAACATGAGAGGTAGAAACCGCAATAGGATTGGCCAGTACCTTGCAGATTTTAAAGAGTTTGGCTGTGTTGTTAGAGGCCGCAGAGACGCAGGCTTGAATGTGTGCTCTCCTCTTGATGAGTCTTATTGCTTCGACTGGCATTATGGTTCAACCAGTCTAGGCATGTTTTAATGTGGCCTGGCATGCTTTACTGTAATGTTATTAGGTGTCTACACTGGTCTGCATTGTGCAGCCAGTTGTACATGTTTTCATTGTGGCATGGCATTTTTCATAGCAACGCATTAATATTCATGTGCACTGTTGGTGACTTGCATGTATTGGACTGCTGTTACCCTACACAACAATAGCAAACACTGTGGCTTTTTAGCCAATTTTTCTCAGAAAGTGTGCTGTATATTGCATTAAAACACATATTTATATCTTTCTCCTAGTGCAGTGTGTGGCGTACACCTTCAGTAACACGTTTGTACATATTGCGCAAGCGTGGTAATCTAGGACGGTCCAGAGTGTGGCGATACTCGTGATTTGTTGCTGAGTTGGGGGGGGGGCCTCAGCATGCTTTGCAGGGGGGGCCCCCAGATCTTGTGTTACACCACTGGATGTGGTGGAAGAGGGGTGCGGATGTAATTACATTTTGGTTAAGTCTTTCCTACTTTTTATGAGCTGGCTGTACAATTTGATTATGAGTGCTTTAGTAGAAGTAGTCATTATCGTTGGCGTCATCAAAAACTGTAGTGGGCCATGTGGGTCATGTATTATGTGTATAGTCATGGGTGAGTCATCCTGTGAAATATGCTCTACATAGCTCATGCTCTTGAATTAAGAAGATCTTGCATTAGGAAACATATTTGGACAATGTTGGGGCTTTGGAATGGCACACATACACAAAATGTTTCAGCTGTCATCATCTGTCTTTCTCTGCTCAAAAACTGCAAGTGTGTGTGTGTGTATTGGCAACTAAATCAAAATGCCTGCTGTGCTGGATGTTGTCAAATATTATGGATTCTCATTAATGATGAAGTTGTCCATTTGTCAGATGCCGTCCCCACTACTAAATGTTGGTTTTGACCTATCAAAATGTGTTTATGTGGTTTCACATCATCAGTTTGAACATAGATGTGGTGTGCAAAATCTTGACTAATTTTGCCACTGGCCAAGCCTTCATTCTGGCTGTTAGTAAACATTGATAATACATATCTGAGAAAAGGCAGGAGTCTTTGCTTATTTTGGTATCTCAATTTTGAGGACTCCTAAACAGCCCTGATTGAAAGCCTCAGATTGACATGTCGTGGAAATGAGGTTGCTCTGAATATACAGTGTTCATGGGTCACTTAGGGATCATAAACCCTTTCACTAATGCATGATGAAGTTCTGAAGCCATTCATGAGCTGCAGAACAGGAAAAGCACAAAGATGCAAGGAAAAGAACGCATGAAGGGAACGTTTTGCAGATTTTGTAGTCAGTCCTCTTTCCCAGGCATGGAAAGGTTGATATAATTTTGGAAAGTCTGAGCAGATACAGTGCATTGGCGTTTGTCTCAAGGCAATAAACAAGAGCTTAATATTCCAGAGGCCACAAATATAGTTGAACATGAGATTTACTCAGTTCCCAAAAAAAAACAAGCAGAAGAGAAAACATGTTTCCAGCAACAGCGAGAAGTGCAGTTAATCTTCTCATCGCCATCACTCACGGGCTAACACTAGTACGTGAGCATTTCTGATAAGTGTTTCACAAGCATCAATCAGATCCTCATGTCAGAAGGAGCTTCAAGTTACATAAAAATAGTGGAAATATGCCATTCTTCAGGCTTGTCACTGTCTAATGATAATGGGAGGCACTAATATTCTTTTGGTGACATACAAGGTGATGATATCCTAGTACCTCCAGGGTTGCTGAGCAGTTGGGGAATGGGGTGTACGATTGTTCCAATCTAGCACATCTCATTCCAGGAGTAGGGGCCTTTATCACAAGAGTACCAGAAAAGTGAAAGACCATATGCAAATCAGGCTTGGTCTCAAGACAAATGGTCTTTCCTCTTCTGTAATAGCTTGGCAGGCTGAAGAACGATGGTCTGGAGGATTGACCAGAGCAATGCCCGATGTGAGGATTAATTCCAAACCTTCCAGCCATCATGTCTTTTGTTTTGCATAAGTCACCCTGAGTGGGACGGGTATGCTCCGACGTGAGTCCCGAACCTGCTGGGACTAGAGACCCAAGCTACTCCTCATTGATGATGCTCAATTAGGCCGAAACATGTCTGGGGATGCTTGCGGTTTCGTACAGAAGGGATGAGATCTAGCAGTTTGAGCTGCACTGCCCCTTTTGAGGTGGAACCAAGCCTGAATTGCTAATGGTTTTTCCTCTTTCTGTAATGACCTCAAAGGCTGTACACTGGTGGTCTGGAGGAATGTCCAGAGCAATGCTAGAGGTTAGTATTAATTCCAAACCTTCCAGCCATCACCTCTTTTGTTTTGTATGTATAAAAGGCCAGATGAAATTGTCAAAGCTTTAACGCCCTGAGAACAGGAGCAGCAATGCCATATGGCATAGTGAAAATGTGCACAATTTACACAAAAATAAAGTATGCATATTGCTTTCTAATTTAAGTACGTCACATTTGCAATATGGATTATTTAAATAGAAAAATGCAGAAGAAGATTATATAGGGAGTTCAGGAAAATGAAATGAAGTAATGAGTTTCCTGGCTGCTGATTATAGAAACTGGAAAAATAGCGTGCATTGCACAGCTTTGGCAATGGATAAAGCACATTTCTAACTGAAGATTTCCTATAAATCAATAAGTAGTGAAGACTTGCTCAGTTTCACACGTTAGGCTCCTGGTCTCATACCCATCAATCTTAATCATCCCTTTTGTTTAGTCATACAAATCCTTTAAATCTAAGAACACCATCCTCCTTATGTAAGTCAATTATGTGCAGCCTTTATTTGCCTAATCACTAATATACTTGACAATGAGATGATCAAGAAAATCCTTATTATTAAAGGAGAAGATCTCTTAAAAATGTTCATGTTTAAAAGTATTGCTCATAATTCAAATATATATTGACATTTAAAAAAATAAAAAGTTTCTATGTAAAATAAGCAGCAAATCTGCTGTAAAGTCCTGCTTTAATAGGTCTTGCAGGCACCCATTCAGTAAGCAGAAACAGTGTAATTTTAATTCAATGCTCTCCCACTAGTAATCTAGTTACTGCCTGAGAGCAGAGAATTCAAACACACGTTTGAATGCCAAGTCTAATACAGCAAACAAAGAATGTGGCATCCTGTCACTTATCAATCAGAACCAGCTGTCTTAACCGTTTTGAACCAAGCTCGATCGGCAAACTGTTCCTAGTGATCCCACATCCTGCATCGCTCAACACTACCTTCAAACAATATGGATCAATGGAGTACTACTCAAGCCGCCTCTATGCTTACTCTCCAACTGGGATCAAACCAACTCTGTGTCTTCAAACGTGTTTCAACTTGCAAGCATTGAAACTCCTAGCCTGTTTCAATCCTATCGAACCACATAAGAGCTTGCAACAGGTACTAATGAGAGTTGCTGTCCACTTGGTTAATTTCTGGTGCCTTAGAGACTGGTCAATGCCCTTGGTGCATTTTCCTGTAATTAACATATCCTTTTGTTTGACATTACTTCAAATAATGCCTTTTTGTTCCTGGATAAAATATCCTGAGGGCCTACAAATATTTGTTCTACATTTTCCGTCTTCACTTACAGGTGTGGGGGGTTATAGTGTTTTAATGGTTAGTTGTAAAATTGATTTGTTTGAAGCATCTATGTATATTTATAGAACTTTGGTTGGACATTCTTTTATTTTGGATCCGGTGTACTATTGATTTTTTGTTTGCTGCTGTCTCACATTCACAGCTCTTCTAAAGTATAGCCCTCCCTTGGCCCACATTGCCAAAATAGACAAAGAAGTTAGATCTCTTGGGTGTGCTTGTTTTACCTTTATGATTCGGCCCACTGATGGTATTAAGAAGTGTGGGGGGCTAAGAAGGCAGTTTAGCTACTACTCATCCTTGCCCCCCTGCAGAGCAAAAGTAATTTCATCACACCCATACATACACAGTACAAACAGGAAGTCCAATATTTGCACCCCAACAAAACAAAGGACCGCTCTCTGGGCACTACCAGTATAATCTGTGTTTTATGAATAGAATATATGTCGATAACCCATATCCTATACCTGATCCTGTTACCTGAACGTATTACACAATTACCTGAACTTTGTATGCAATTTTAAAGGTAATATAAGTCCCATGTATTGGCCATATTTTCCACAACATTGCATAGATTTTGTTTATATTCTTCTCTTTTCATCTGTTGTTATTATTTCACTTGTATGTGCATTCCTTGTATTTCATTCAACATGTAAACCAGTAACAATTGTGTATTACAACATTTTTCCAAGCTTCTTCTTTGAATCTTTGGCGAGGGCTTATTGACCAGATCTGATGATAGAGACTTGAATTACCTTAACTGAGCTACAACCCTTCCCAAACAAACCTATCAAAAAATAATCAGACTCTCAAGGATATATTTCATTATCCTTGTACTAGCCTCGCCACTTGCAATGGAGCTTGAGGGCCATGCAGGAAACAAAACACACAATAGAAAACAATACATCTATCAAAAAAAGTAGGGTTGAGACAAAGGAATAGAGATGGTTGGCTTTAGGTATTCATAAACATCGTAATAACATCTTAAATACATAATCTAAAGGGTCAGAAGAAAAAATGGGGTCAGTTATTCTGAAAATAAGCATAATTCTCCAATAGAAAGGAAACAGTGAGTCGTGTACTGAAGGTTTATTCTTGAGGTTGACGATGCTGTTTGGGCTTGAGTCACAAAAAAGGTGCACTGGAGGAAATCAGGACATCCCCATGTGTGAGAGTGCCTCAAAATTCCCCATGAAACACGGTGAAACATCCCTTGAGCTAAATGGGGTGCCAATATCTGTGCAATGGTGATGTGAAGCATGTAATGCGTGTTCATGCAGATCAACAACACAGCAATCTTGAACGTATGGTGTCTTCAGCCCCTTACCATGCACTGACCTCTGCCATTGTTCTTTGGAAATATCTAGTCAAGCAAAACAATAAACACTGGCACAAAGCAGATTATTCTCTCACACATGAGAAAAGAGACATGTTGCCCTAAAGGCCAAACTCAAGGTATGTGTAGGCTGTCCATGCATTCAGTAGATGGTACAATTATTATAATTGTTCTTTTATAACACGTTTAATGCCAACAACTGGTTTCTAAGCGCAGGATCGGGATTTGAACCTGCGTTGCGCTCCGTTGTCTTGCTTCCAAGACAAAGGCGTTGTCCCTCAGCAGGATAGCTCAGAGGGGACACGCTCGCCTTGGAAGCAAGACTACACAGAGCAACACAGGTTCGAACCCCAGGTACATGCTTAGAAACCTCTGGGTATTAAGCAGGCTATCAATAACCAATAATAATAATTATAATTGCAGGCAGTCTCAGGTGAGGCACTCTTTATCCTGGGGCTTAATGAACAGCTGAAGCTGCGGCAGGAGGGTGTTACATCAACGCTCAGGCCTAGGGTTTCACATACCACCAGTTATGCATGGAGAAGAGCTCTGATTTTGTTGAATTTTGATAACCTTTTCGGATCCCTATTACATTCCTGTCTTCCTGTCAATTAATGTAAATACATAACTATTATGCGTTCTCCCAATTATTTATTAATAATTCAATTATACTATTAATGATACTATTAATTATACTGACCTTGTAGCTTCAAGTAACTCAAGTATCCTTTTCTTTAGTAATGAAACTAGTACTTTTATATATGATATCATTGTCTTATCTGTAGAGTAATATAGTTCCATTGTTTTAACTATTAGCTTTGCTCTTGCATCATCTACCATCCTCAATTGTTTATGCAAATCTTCCACTGTATTTTCATTTCAATCACACCTTTTATCTTTCCTGGTCTGAAATAATTGATACAATAGCAGAGATTCATGTACCACTCTTGTCCTGTGTATTATGCACTTACCTCATGGAGAGTTCATCCTCACTCCAAGTGTCCTTTTAGCCAGCTGGCCAGAAACCATGGCATTGCACGCCTGTGGTTAAATTTTTAAAAGGGCATGTTGACGCAAAATGTGACACGATGACGTCGTAAGCATTATAAGCAATGTTTAGATTCTGTGTAAACCCAAATGTTTTTTATCAATTACTATGGCCACGGTATCTTGTCACCGATAGTTACATAATCTTGTTTGTTACTTAATCTCTAAATGTAATTAACTTTATCTACCGCAATGTACTGATGTCGCTTCTTTGACATCATCCATGTCATGTCTGTTGTTCATTCTCTCATAACATCACTGGTGTTGAATTATACACTTACCTCTAATCATGTAAAGTCAAGCCTAACCTCTAATCTCTATGATCTAGTACTTTTAAACCTTAATCTCATACATTTAATTGTTTTAATGTGTCATGTATGGTGTTTGTGTTATACTGTTTGTCAAACCTTTTTTGCTTAAATGTATTCTTTAACACTTCTTATATTCGAGGTACATCAAGTTATTTTATTTTAATTGAGACAGTATGTGTATCAAACATATAATTCAATTACAGGAAGGGTGTCAAATTCCATTCCATAGTCATGCCCTTAGGTTCTAGTGCATCTATCTCCTTTATACAAAATACTTCCCTTTTCGATTACAGTGTTTTAAAATTCCATCCTCTCAAGGGTAATTGAACGTGCTGCAAGATGACAAACTGCATTTGTATTCTTGTGTGATTTGCCTTTATGTAGCGTCTTGCTACTGGTGATCTTTCGTTTTTGGTTCTCACAGGTGACTTATTTTCACTCCATCAAAACTTTGCCTTTCTTGTTGTCATGCCAATGTAAAAGATGCCACAAGGGCAACAAATTCCATACATAATATCCTTAGTATCACATGTTGATGTATGTTTCAGATTTATCTGTCTCTCTGTATATGGATGATTTAACTTTTTGCCCTTTATGATATTATTACAATGTTGACAATGTCTACATGGTTGTGTGCCTTTTTCATTACCTTCAATTCTAAATCAGTTACTTTACTTGTAGGCAACAATAGGTAGTTATAGACACAGTTTGTTCAGTGTAGGGTCCAATTTCAAACCCTGTCAATTTCCCTTAATTATTTGATTGACTTTGCCACCTTGTAAAAAAGTAAGTTGTTACATATACAAAGACTGGTTTCTCTCTCCTGTTCTTTGTTACCAATAATGTATCTATACTCGTTTGTTGTACTTTCTGCATTGGAGTCTCAAGTTGTTCATTAGTCTAATTTTGTTACAAAATGTTATATGTCACTTTGCTGTTTATAGTCCTCTTCTATAGAGATAATTCTACTAAATCGTAGGAATTGACTGAATGGTATAATTTCTATTGTATTCCTGGGATGAAAACTGTTCGCCAATATTTGACCTTCTGTGTGTAGTTTTAGGGTAGATTGTTGTTTCTAATTCATTACCCCAATGATAAACCTCTACGTCCAGAAATGTAATTCTCTCCTTACTATGACAAAATGTAAATTGGATCCTTGGCCAGTAGGATGCGCAATCGGATCCAAGAATACATCTCGGGCTGCGCAATTGGGGGCTTACGATGGAATGCCTGCGAGCCGTCTCTTGTAATGCCCACTTTTTCGCATGATCTTCTACATTTTTAGTGTTTTGCCCCTTTCCCAGCCCTCTGTGCAAGCCACACCCATGCTCTTCATGGCCTTTCGGGCTAAGCGATCGGCAGCTTGCACAGACTTGCCTGGCCTGCGCAACTCCACGCAAGTCCCAACAAAGTCCCATGCAGTCGGTTCCATGAATCGATGAACGAGGATTTGCGTGCAGTTTGGCGCACAAGCCCCCTATTTCCCATGCAAATAATGCAATGAATCAGGCCCTTTGAATCAGGCGCTTTGTTTCCAAGAAAGTGATGATCCACAATGGCTGCACTCCTGCAAAAGGGAATTTCCATTATTCCTGAGCATGGGGTATTTAGTGCTCTGCTGTGCACAGTACTTGCATTCTCCCTGGTTTTCAACATCCACTCTTTTTTCACAAATAATGTCCATAAATGTTATGTTATGTTATGTTACTTGGCATTTATATAGCGCCTTATGTATCATTGGTATGATCTCAAAGCACTGGTATGTTGAACGCCCTCGGGAACCGTAGTTCAAGTCAGTAGTGAGAGAAAGAGTCATAAGGTGCGTGGGTTCACCGGATGTGTGTGCAGCTTGTGTGGCAGTTGCATGATAGCTGCTTCTTAGTGGTAGGTGTGGTGGTTGGGAGGTCAGGTATATGTGTTCATTCTGGCGGGATGACACCCATACTGATTTGTGGCTGCGTTAGGCCTGAGGAGACGCTGAAGCTAGTGGCGTGTGCTCAGCTAGCTGTGTTTAACTAGGATGATGAGGAGTATGGGCGTATGTTAGTATGAGAACAGCTATACCGAATGTGTCATAGTATCGCTGTGTTCTAGATGAGTGTAAGCGTGGTAGTGTGATATGGTGGTCATCAGTAAGGCACTTGAGATCGAGAACTCCATCTGTACCATCTATTCTATCCATTTTCTTTACTTTGTCCATTCATTCCACTTTGTCAGTTCATCCATTTAGTCTGTTGTATCCATCGGGTTATCAGTAAGGTGTTTGAGAAGGAGCACTCCATCTGTACCATCTATTCTATCCTTTTTATTTACTCTGTCCGTTCATTTCACTTCGTCTGTTCATCCATTTTGTCTGTTTCATCCATTTAATGTATTAGTTCTTCCATCATTCATCCACTCAACTCATTGTTCACATAGTCTACTCCATCCATTCCATAGACCCATTTCATCCTTCCCATCCATTTAATGTGTTCTATCCGTTTCATCCTTCCTATTCATTCGATCAGCTCTGTGTGTTCCACCCATTCCATCAGTTCGATCCACTCAATCCGTACCTTATGGTCCATCCACTCCATCGGTTCTGTCTACTCCATCTGTTCTGTGAACTCCATCTGTTCCAACCTCTCCATCTGTTCCATCCACTCCATCCATTCCATCTGTTCCACCTGCTCCACCCGTTCCATCCTCTCCATCCGTTCCATCCGCTCCATCAGTTCCATCCGCTCCATCAGTTCCATCCACTCCATCAGTTCCATCTACTCCATCAGTTCCATCTGCTCCATCAGCTCCATCCCCTCCATCTGTTCCATCCACTCCACCTGTTCCATCCACTCCACCTGTTCCATCCACTCTACCTGTTCCATCCACTCTGCCTGTTCCATTCATTCCATCTGTTCAATCCACTCCATCAGTTCAGTCTACTGTGTCCGTTTCATCCACTGCATCCGTTCCATCCACTTGATTCATTCCATCTGTTCCATTTGTTAAAACTACTCATCCTTTTCATCCATTCAATCTGCTTGTTTGTCACATCCGTTCAATCCACTCATGTGTTCTATTTGTTCCCTCCATTCCATCTACTCTGTCTGTTCTTTCCACTCTGTTTTTTCCATCCACTCATCCATCCCATCCACTTAATTCCTTCCATCTACTCCTTCCGTACCCATCCATTCCTTCCATTCCTATCTATTCCTTCGGTTCCCTCTACTCTCCCATTTCCATCCACTCCTTCCGTTCCCATCCACTCCTGCCGTTCCATCCACTCCTTCCATTCCATCCACTCCTTCCGTTCCATCCACTCCTTCTGTTCCATCATCTCCTCCCATTCCATCTACTCCCCCGTTCCATCCACTCCTCCCGTTCCATTCACTCCTTCTGTTGGATCCACTCCTTCAGTTATAACTAGTCCGTCCGTTGCATGCACTCCATCCAATCCACTGTTCCATCCACTCCACCCGTTCCATCAATTCCATCCATTCCTTCCACTCTATCCACTCCATCCACTCCATCTGTTCCATCCGTTCCATCCGTTCCATCTGTTCCATCCACTCTCCATTTTTCAACCATTCCATCCATTTTTTTCTTTAATGCATCTGTTCCATGCACTGCATCCATTCCATCTATTTCATCCGTTCTATCCACTTCATCTGTTCTATCCACTTCATCCGTTGTATCCACTTCATCCGTTCTATCCACTTCGTCCATTTCTTCTGTTCCCATTTGCTCCATCTGATTCCAACTTCCATTTGTCCCATCTATTCCCTTTGTTCCATCTATACCATCCGTCCTCTTCATTCCAACCAGTACGTTCACTCCGTTCCATCTGTTTTGTTTGCGCCATGCGCTCTGTCTGTTCCATCCATTCCATACTTTCATTCTGACAAGTAGATTCAGTCCAACAAGATCTCTGTTCCATCTGTTCGATCCGTTTCATTCACTCTATCTGTTCCATTCACTCAATCTGTTCTGTCCGCTCTGTCCGTTCCATCTATTGCATTCGTTCTGTCCACTCCTTTTGTTCCATCAACTCCCTACGCTCAATTTGTTCACCCTTTCCATCCATTTCATAATTTTATCAATTTTATCGATCCGTTCCATCCTTTCTACACGTTCGATCTACTTTACATTTCGTCTACTTCATCCGTTCCATCCGTTCCATCCTTTCCATCCGTTCCATCAGTTTTATCCACTTCATCCGCTCCTATCCACTTCATCCGTTCCATCCACTTCATCCGTTCCATCTTCTTCATCCGTTCCATACACTTCATCCATTCCATCCACTTCATCTGTGCCATCTACTTCATCCATTCCATCCACTTCATCCGTTCCATCCACTTCATCCGTTTCATCCACTTCATCCGTTCTACTAAGTTTATCTGTTTTATTTGCATTGGCAGTTTTAGTTTTCTGTTTGTTCGATCGGGTTTCTATGCTGGATTGTTATCTTTCATTCAAGAACCTTGAAACAAATAAAGATCCAATGGGGGTAATTCATAGAATTCAGCACATAAGTGGCGCACGCGGCTGGTGCACAGTGTGCGCGAGCGAATCTCTGCGCCAGCCGTGTGCGCTAAAATCCATTTCCGCGGACAGCGTATTCATGGATTTCAGCTACCAAAACCAGCCATGGCGCACAGTGGCACAGCGACCCTGCAGCAACACCAGTTATGCCCCCAAGAACGCCCCTCACGCAGGGAAAAGCCATCAAAATCCCCAATCCAGCCCAAAGGGCTGCGCTAACCCTGTAACAACACGGCAAGCGGGGTATGTGTATTACTGGGGTTCGCGGGAAGTTTCACACGCGATTTCAGCAGGGTTCGTGTATTTCAGGGGTGCGCGGGAAGTTTCACACGCGATTTCAGCAGGGTACGTGTATTGCAGGCCCCCACTCATGTCCCACTCATGTCCCCTTGCACCCCCACCCAGCAGTGTGGGGCACCTGCCAGCAGGCCCCCACTCATGTCCCCTTGCACCCCCACCCCCCAGCAGTGTGGGGCACCTGCCAGCAGGCCCCCACTCATGTCCCACTTATGTCCCCTTGCACCCCCACCCCCCAGCAGTCTGGGGCACCTGCCAGCAGGCCCCCACACATGTCCCCCAAACACCACGCCATGACTATGCAGACCCATGGCCCTAATGCCAACCCAAATCCCACCCCTCCACCCCCCAGTGCAAACACCCAACGAACCACTGCACCCACTCCCTAGTAAATCACCCATTCCATGATAGTCTGAAAAGAACCAGCAAGCCCATCAGCAAATGTCCTACAGAGCCACACAGTTGCAACACATGACTGTGCCAATGCTCATGGAGACATGCACCAAAATCATCACTGTACACCACACCAATAATGTTGAATAAAGAAATGTATTAAAAAGTATAACAAATGTCAAAATGAAAAGCACACATGCAAATGAAGAAATAATATTTGAAATAAGAAAAAGAAAGTCAAATCCAAGCAAGAAAAGAAATCCAAAACATGAAAAAATATAGGTGGTGCATCCCCAAAGTCCATAGACGAAATCCAAAGATGGAAAGCATAAAAAAACATTACTCCATGTGAATATGACTAAAAGAAAGTATATACATGTCCTGAAAATTGAAAACGAAAGTCTGAAGGGTCCATTATCCCAAAAGCAAATAAAACCTACCAAGAACCCTATCTAAAATACAACTATATACAAAAAGTGGAGCAAAGTCTGTGGACTCCAAATCATAATAATAAAGAAATGAAACCTAAACCTAAATAACTATATACAAAGGCGGCAGGCTCGTCCGACGGCTCACTGGTTGATGTCATGGGCCAGGGCATCATAGAACTCCTGTTCAATGGCTTGGAGGCGGGCATGTTCCCTGGCCCCGAGGTCTCGCAGGGATAATGCGGTGTCCAGCACCAACTCCCTGCGAATACCCTCAAGGCACTCAGCCCACCTCAGCGCCCTCCGCATGGAGTTCTCCGTCCTGACCATTGTGAGCTGTTCCTCCTTCGCCCGCCGCCACTCCGCACCTATCTGCTGGCCCAACTGCTCCCACATGGAAGACACTCCCATTCCAGGGTTCTCCTGCCCTCCGGCCGATGCCTGCCCCCCTGATGTTGATGGCCCCGAGCCATGATGCCTCCCACGTCGAGTCTGCCGCTGCCTCCGACTCAACTGCCCCTGCCAGCACGACGGCATCCAGGCTGATGGAATCCACCGACGCTGTTGTGCACATGCCCTGCCCGATGATGCTGTCACAACCTCCATCTGCTGGGGTCCAGTTGCTGGTGTGTCCACCCCTGCTGGACCTCCGACTCCCGACTGTGGCAGGGATGGGATCCCCACCGAGTTGGCTGCGTTGGTCGGGGCAGGTCCATAGGGGGCCCTGGTGGCATCTGGGCCAGAAGACGGCATGGAGAATGACTGGCGTATAGCCTCCACAGAGGAGGAGAGGGTCGCCAGAGTGGCTGACACATGTATGAAACCCCTGACCATGGCCGCTCCCAACTGGGCCACGTTGGCACGGTGCTCTTCGTGATGACGTGCGTGCTCCCCCCGGGAAGCACGCACGTCATCACGAATGACACCCGTGTGTAACGCGACACCAATCAGGAACTTCTCCATACAGCCAGGGGTCCCCTCGTCTGCAGGTGGAGGGGAGTCAGATGACATGGACATCCCCCCTACCTGCAGATGGGCATGGGATGGGGCATCCCTGCTGGTGCATGGTGGTGCAGTCACAGTGTCAGGGACAGTGACATGCACAGGCCCCTCCACGGTGACCTGTGCTGCCTCCTGCCCCTGGACTGCACCACTTGCACCAGCAGGGATGCCCCCACCAGGCCCCATGTGCGGCTCAGTAGCGGCCTCCTCCTCCTCTGTGGAAACCACCAACCTGGATGGCTCCACACCGTCTTCCGCCGTTGCAATCCCCTGTGGTGGCTCACCCACCCCTTCCGCTGCAGCCGTAGGGGCATCCCCGCCGCTTTACTCCACAGCGCCGTCTCCGCCCTCTTCTTCACTTGGCGCTGTGTAGAGGGAGACGTAGAACACAAGCATCAGGGTACTGTACAATGGTCCCCTAGACAGGAAGCAATAGCAGATGAGTGGCACTGTCAAAGATCACTTCCATCATGTCCCTCCACAACACATGGGTCAGTGCATGCAAAACACATGCAGTAACAGGCATGGCGCATGCTATGGACATTAGCATACATGTCCAAGGGACTTTTGAAACATACAATGTTGTTTTGGAACTCACATGCATCATGGGTCATGCCTATCACATGCACACACTTCACCGTAGTTATATCCATCTGGCCTCGTACACCCCAGACACAGTGGATGCAAGGATAACTAGGCTGCATCAGTGAATCTGAACATTGTCACAGACATGTGTCATGCATCCATGGCATTCACAAGTCACAGACACGTAGGTCAGACACACAGACATGGACACCATACATGTACATGGCATCAGCACCCACCCATCCCTCACTCCCACCCATGTCCAGGAACAGAGACTGGCATGCTCTCATGTGTCCATTCCGCATAGGGCTCCCCATGTTGCATTTAAACACATGCACCAACCTTGTGGTTCACACATTACTGGTCTCACATGCACGACCATGATGCCCCTGCACACACACATGTGTACATGGCCTATGTCACACATACAGGCAAGTATCAGACAACCAGCACACTGCAACATGCCCTGTCTCACACAGCAATGCTTGGCCACTTACCGCTCAACTCCAGACGGGTCTGCCTCTCAAGGATCTGGGCATGGAGCGCTGGGCGTACGCGTTCCAGGACCCTCATCTGGATGGTACTCATGCTGCCCCGCCCCCCCCACGAGGCGCCGGGCCTTTATGAGGGTCCTGGACCTCAAGTACTCCCAGGGCTTCTTGACTTGCTTGATGTTGCGGGTTGCCACCCCCTCCGCGTTGATGGCAACCACAAAGTCATTGGACCAAAGGTCCTTAGCGTGTAAGCGCGTTTGTGACGTATCGCGCATGGGCGTTGCCCTGGCAGGGCTTGAAGATCCTACGTGGATTTCCATTGCTCTGTACGTGCTTTCCGTGGGATGCGTTGCGTGTGTTTTCCAGGCGTTGGGGTTCACACGCTGTTACTTCACAGCGGGTGGGTGTTGGCTACGTGTTCTTCTACACGCAGACGGTGAGTGGTACCCCGCTCGCCCAAGGCCTATCGCGTGTGAAACTTCCCACACACTCCCGAAATACATGTACCCCGCTCAATCGTGTGTGAAACTTCCCGTGCACCCCCGAAATACAAGTACCCCGCTCAATCGCGTGTGAAACTTCCCACGCACCCCCGAAATACATTTACTCCGCTCAATCGCGTGTGAAACTTCCACGCACCCCCGAAATACACGTACCTCGCTCAATCGCGTGTGAAAATTCCCGCGCACCCCCGAAATACACGTGCCCCGCTCGCACAGGCCCAATCGCAGTATGGGACATTCATCATTGCTGTATATTGCCACTCTTGGAAACAAAATACACCAATGAATAGGTTCAAGGGTACTCATACACGAAGGGCTCCCACAATTGGTTTGAAAAAATGACTCTTCGAAAGATCTCTAGAGGACTTTTTATGTTGTAATTGCATGAGTCAAAAACACAACAACACAATTTACAGAGAGAGAATAGACATCATCAATGGTTTGTTGGTCCATAACAGAACATAAACGTAAATGCTTTAAAACACCATTTACCACCAATGCTCGGGACAAAGTTGAAAATGGTGTGTGTGCAACAAACCCAACCTCTGTGGAGGTTTGTCAAAACAGACACAGTTCAATTGTGAAACCATTCAAAGCGGAATTCTAAAGACAACGTAAGACAACTAAGAGGCAACAGATAAGATTTTTCATGTGTCAGAGTATCAATTATGTCCCACGTCAATACAATGAATCAAGAGGAATCACTCTCCTGAGAGATATCAGACCAGATTTAATCATGGGGAGAATAACCAATATTGGCATATGCCGCAGAGAGAAGATTCTAGAGCGATGGAAAGATTCCAGTGTCTTGAGGCCCAAGTGAAAATGTTGGCTGAACAAATAGGAAAGCTTTGTACGGCCCAAAAACAGTCATCAAAGGAGGGGGCAGAAGGCCATAGTAGTGACCGGGTGGCTTCTGATAATAAGTTACTAAATATTCATGACACCTGCAATGATAAAAAAAACAGATTTCCCTGATCTGGTTTTGTATAATGACTCTGAGATGCTTAATGATTTAAAAATGAAAATATCAGCAAATGAACATGAGGCAGAAATTGCAAATACATCGAAAAAAAGAGGTTTGGTTTAACCTGGAGTTAAATCAAATGTTGTAAATTTGCACAAATGAAAAAGGAAAACAAGAAAAACATGAAATTCCAAAAGAACAAAGAGACAGATTTAAGAAAGACAACTGCTGCATGGGTATAATAATTTATCAGGGAGTAAGTGTGGATGTTAAAACGCCCTCCCTAGACAATCAAGATGCTAATAAAATACAGGCAGGAAGAATAAGTACTCAAAAGGAGGGTACAGATCATTCACCTGAAGAGTTCTTTGAGCCACAGATTTTTGAGGAGTTATCAGGTGATGTTTATACGCATATTCAGTTGGAAGATTGTAGTGTGAACTCTGATGATGATGATCCCTGGATGGAAGGGTGAACGAACAGTGGCCACACTCCAAAGGACCTCTGAATATGGGGAGATGAGTAAGGTTTCCCAAATGGAAATGGACAGAAAGTAGGGTAAAATGTCCTTTCATTTACCAATGTGCTTAGCCAAAAGTGAGAAAGGTCTGAGAAAAGTGAATCCGGAAATCAGTAGGAATTCTGACTTTTTGTGTGTATTAGAGGAAGTTGAAGACAGATATTATGCTCCCATTACTGTGGAAGAGAAATGCAATACATTTGCAATGATTGAGACAGGCACACAGGCCACAATTATGTCCAAAGAATTGGTAAAAAAGTATCATTGAAGGGAGATCGCCACAGAATCAGATCACAGTGAGGCAGAGTGAAGGCCCAGTACATAACTTTAACGGTGAGGAGGCGCCTATCGTGGGTGTCACCGAGGTTGACATAAAGATAGGAAAACACAGAATGAAACAGGAAGTAATGATCATATATATATATATATATATATATTCAGTAAAAAAAAACGTTGTTTAAGGGACGTTATGGTTAAGTTGCGCTACTAAAAACCTATGAAATTCACAAAAAAAACTTTGTTAACGGGACGTTATGGTTCGAAGTCAAAACGAAAAACCCTTGAAATTCACCAGTTATGGTAGGCTAAGCAACCATAACTCGCCCCACCACTGTGCACTGCTAACACTAACACCCAGGACATCAAAGATGACATCACAAATGTCATTGATGACATCACTGATGACATCACATGTACATTTAGTTTTCATGCAGAGCCTCCACAAGGGATTGTTAATATATTATTGGCAGAAAAGTATCAGAGATGATTGAAGAACTAAGATATGCCACATAGTTTATTATTTCAGTACATGAACAAACTCATGAAGAAATGTAGGCATTGTCTGCAGTATGCGCTACAGAGGTGCAATATTTGCATTCTTCCCATGTTGCATACTAAATTGCTAAATGCTACCATTACAGATATTTACATACTGTGAAACCTAAGTATCTACGTATGCTTCCCTTACTGCATAATTGCACTATTACTCACTCTACCCTATCTTTCAACAAGCAGGTCAACGCGATGGCTTCTGCCACCGCTTACACCTGCAAACTGATCAGGGCAGGCAAACCTTTCCTCTCTAACAATAGCTGCATCAGACTTGCTAGAGCTCTAGATTTATCGAAGCTGGACTACTGCAACTCACTCTACATTGGGGCTAGTAAGGAAGTTATCAAAAGAATTCAAATCTTGCAGAACAATGCGCTCAGAGCTGCACTAGGCATTCCCAGAAAAGCACACATCACTGAATTCAGAAGAGCCAATAACTGGCTTTCAACTTAGGAGATAATCCAGCTAAAAGTAGCCTCACTCGTCTACAAATGCCTCAATAATTCCGCTCCTCACTACCTTTCCATGAGATTCACGAGAATACATCCTATAAGACTCACCAGGTCTTCAAACTCTAACAATATCTCAACACCGAGATTTAAACAATCCAGAGTTGGTGGCTACAGCTTCCGGGTCAAAGCAGCTCAATTATGGAACTCCCTACCACCCACCTTGCGAACTAACCAACCATACCCCACTTTCCGACACAACCTTATAAAATGGATCAAAGACGTGGACAAATAATAGACTACTAACTACCCTGACCTATTCCACATGACCTGACCATCCACTGTTTTGTATTCTTGCACTCACCTACCTCTCAGCATTTACCGCCTGTCTGAGTAGGACTGTAAATATCTGTACTATTATTTGTGTTTTGCCTTGTATATATTTCTGTCTCATATGTGCCGTGTGATTCTGTAACTAAGCTGTAAGTTGTCATATGCAATGTGCCCGGTTACCCCTGGGTCTGGTGCGCAATACAAATAATAAAACAAACAAACAAACAAACAAAAACATAAAGAGAGCACAGTGCATACAAATATAAGCATATACACGGAACGTAAAACATGCACCAAAAGCTGCAGTATTAACACAAAATGTTCATACCCGAACTAATTAACTTCATACACAGAAAAAATTCATGTGTTTCTGGATTCCTTCTTCTTCTATGCATATATATGATATAATGTAACCATAACCTAAGGAAAATACTGTACGAACATATGAGAAGGGTAAGGACTACAAATATAGCACTTTTAACGTCTTAAACTCCTGACTGAAAGTGAAGAAAGCCACCTGGCTTACATATGTCAGTGAACAAAAAAAGAAGGAGCTAGACATGTAATGTCACCTGTGCTGTCATCATAGTACTTTGTACTATAGTATAGTCACTTTTTAGTTCTTGCCTGTTAATGCCCTAGATATATCAGTGAAGGAAAAAAGAGTGAGCCAGAGATGTGATGTCATCAGTGATGTTATCAATGACATTTGTGATGTCATCTTTGATGTCCTGGGTGTTAGTGTTAGCAGTGCACAGTGGTGGGGCGAGTTATGGTTGCTTAGCCTACCATAACTGGTGAATTTTAAGGGTTTTTCATTTTTAGTTCGAACCATAACATCCCGTTAAAGATTTTTTTAGTGAATTTCATAGCTTTTTAGTAGCGCAACTTAACCATAACGCCCCTTTAACAAAGTTTTTTTTACTGAATTTTACAGGTTTTTAGTAGGGCAACTTACCCATAACGTCCCTTTAACAACGTTGTTTTTACTGAATTTCACAGGTTTTTAGTAGGGCAACTTAACCATAACGTCCCTTTAACAAAGTATTTTTTACTGAATTGCATAGTTTTTTAGTAGGGCAACTTAATCATAGCATCCCTTTAACAATGTTTTTTTACTGAATATACTCTTTCATCATGTGAATTTGGGAGATATGTACTATAATTCCCTTACTTTATATACATGTAACATAGAACATAATGAACCCCCTCGCTAATGATATCTGAAGGGCACGGACTGAGATCCTCTCCGCGGACGGGCGCGGACGAGATCAACACTACCCAAGCACTCAGGGGGTATCTGAAATTGTTCTATCACACCATAGAAAAACTGCACAACTTTAAAAACAGCACATAAACACATTATAAGTAGTAATAAATAACCATTCAAACCTACACGTCTCACACATTACCCATTCATTTAATTACCATGTAGAATGAAATGGATTATACCATAGCAAAGAAAGATATGCCTCCAACGTAATTACCTCACAGAAACTGTACAGCTAGGAGCGACAGTAGACAAACACAACACAACAAATACAAATTACAAGAAAGTAGTAAGTGAACTTAATTTTTCTTATATGTGTGTATACTTTTTGAGGTGCAGAACAAGTAATGTATTTCTGTTGTTTTGACACAGAAATGTGGAGTACTTTGGAGTGGCTGGAGGAGAATTTTCCGCATGGCGAAATGTCGGAAGATAGCGAAAATAATAGTACACACTTCTCTGCCTGATCAAATTAATAGTCAGTAATTTATGGGCACTTAACATATATATATTTATTTCTAACAGACCAGGTACAAATTGAAGAAAGTCCACCAAAAGACACAGTGCAAGACACCCTGAAATGCATAGAAGACAAAGTGGACATGCTAAAAGAGAATTTTAGTGGGTTAAGGCAATTTGTGGAGGACCACGTGAAAGGAAAAATCAGATATCACTGTCCACTTGTACCTGTCCCCCTTCTCCATTTCCCAGTGAACAATCCCCAAACCCTCAAGAACAAAATAAACGTTTTGATGAAACTTCCATCCCTTCATCCCCTCACAACAAGCCTGTGGAAACCCCTAAATCCACTATATTTGTTTCAGTGTCTGCATCCCCCTCTCTCTCTTAATTGATGTATGTGTGTTTAATAAAAAAAAATGTTATGTTAGTTTTAGTGGAATTGTTTGGGTCTAATTTTTTTTTCTAAAGTTTTAAAATGTCTGTGGACAGCGCGTCTGTTCGGCCTGTCCGTAATTCAGAAAATATGGATGTTCTAAGGACAATACACCTACCCGTACCATTCGCAACCAAGATGGAACTGTTCTTCGAACATACCAGCTGTCCAAGATGTCCGTAAATCAACAGAATGGGGGCGTCCTAAGGACATTATACCTCTCCGTACTGTTCACAACCAAGATGAAACTGTTCTTAGAACACACCAGGTGTCCGGGATGTCCGTAAATGAACAAAATGGGAGTTTCCTAAGGACACTATACCTGTCCGTACAGTCCGCAGCCAAGATGGACCTGTCCGTAGAACAGGCGCGGTGTCCGGCATGTCCATAGTCAAAAAAAATGGAGGTGTCCTAAGGACACTGTACCTGGCTGTACAGTCAACAAAACATCTACGCACATGCGCACCATGCCCGTAAGTTTTGCGAACATCGCGGCTGTCCGTAACTGTCCGTCTCACTTGTGTCGCACTTTTAATTAGTTTCAGGACCCGAACACTGTCCGTAGAACACCCGCGCGCATGCGCACGACCGTTCCTGTGCATGTGTTGTCCTGCGGGCACCCATTTCCTTTGCAGATGTCATCATGTGACCGCACCCACGCTGAGCGTGTGTCCTAATTTGCGCACTTTGTCCACTTCCGCAACATTTCAAAAGAACTTATGCAGACATGCCAAATTATTTTACAATACAAAATCACCATTTCACATGTCGCATACAATGGCCCTAGCTTTCAGCATATTGTTTGGAACTTTTTCAATGCTTTTGAGTGATGGATATGGTCACAAGGCACACCCCTCCACCCCTATGAAAGTCCACACCCCCGGGCTAATCTTCATTGTACTTCTGGCAGTTGTAGATTGAGTTTTGCTGCCTTCAGTGCTGTAGCGGAGATTATCTCACCAACCCTACTGGAATCCATGGCTGCTGTTGCTACATCAGCCTCAGCACCACCCCCAAACCCTCCAATGCCACCACCTCCCCAAGGGCCTGTAGAGGGAAATACGCGTGAGGATGTAGAGAGCGAGGAAGAAGAGGATGAAGAGAATGAGGTGGAGGACTCGGCGGGAGTCGTGGGTATGACAGTTGTTTACCATTTTTGGTAACGTAACAAAAGCACGTGCAAACCTGGTCACCTGTAAACAGTGCAACTTGGTGCTGAGTCGTGGGACACCTGGTGCATACAGCTTTGGTACAACAACCATGAAGCGACACCTAACTTCGTTCCACGGCGCGGACATTCGCAAGGTGGTACCATGTAAAGAACGTAGTAGGTTGAGTTCCTCCGTAGCATCCTCAGTGTCCGATCCTCTCACCACAAGAGACACTCCTGTGGGAGAGCGCATCCCTCCAGCTGCCTCACAGGCCATTTGCGATGCTGTTGACCCTTACCTTTCGAAGGTCACACTATTGTGTATGTACTGCGACGCAGTACTCTGCAGGGGGGAGAGTCTTCGAAGTGCTTTCGAGACTATGGTCACGGAGCACCAGAAGAACTGCTACCTACCTAAATAAGGCCCACCCTACATCTTTCTCTCTCCACCTGCCCTTTCTTATCCCCGTGGTTGGTGGCCCTTCCTTACCCTCCCTCCTTTCCCCTCCTCTATAAAACAACAAACATTTAAAAAAAGGCTCTTTTTAGAGCTGCCTTTCTCAGTTTAAAAATAGACCTATAAAGTAAATGGTGTAGGCCCCCGTGCATTTGTCAAAAAGTCTGCGAACAGTCCTCGGATGCACAAAATTTTAGGGTGCAACCGTAGCAAAACCAATGCACTTTTCTCTGGGAGTAAGTGGTGGCTCTGAAAAGAGCCTTTTGGTGGTGTTTTGTGTGTTTGAAAAACTTGGATTCGTCAAAATGTAATGCAAAATAGGTGACTATGAATCCAAAAAAGCTCACAATGCATTTTGTACATTTCGAAGAAAAATCTGATTGGCAGCATATGTTAGATGGAACCCATCTCTGCGAAAAATTAATGTGCTACAAAACAAAATATTTTCATTGTGGAAAGAGGACATGCCAACATCTCTTAGAAAGGCACAAACAGCCTTATTGACATTGTGCCTCGTTTTCTCCATTTGTGGACCAAATAAAGCAGAACGCCGCCACATTTGTCTTTGTGCAATGCGAGAAAAAATTACTTAGCAATTTGGAAACATGACGATGACCTTCTCAAGTCCTTCCTTCATTGAAAATTGCAAAGAAATTCCAGAGACATGCCCTAAACTGTTTCCTCCACAATGAATGATATTTATATCAGGATGACGCTCTGTCTGTAAAGTAGCACAGAGAGGTACCAAGTCCAGCCACTTCATTCCACGCACTCCATGCCAGTGCACTTCCACATGAGGGAATAAAAGATCTGCAGATATACCACAACGTTCTGCATGCACCTTCAACCAATGTATCCATGAGTCTCCCAAAATCCAGATGATCTGTTTTCGAGCACACACAGCCATAGCTGTCTGTTCTCCTCTCAGGAAAAAGATGTTCTCACTAAATCTCTCCATTCAGAACACACCCACTGGACTTTACTAACCAATCCCTAGCTTCGCTCATTCTCATTTGCATGCCTCTCCACTCCAGAATTCCCGTATGTAAGACTACCCCCATGTCCGCGGACATGTAGAGGATCTGAGTGTGAGGACTGTACATTTACTGCATATTAAATGACTGTACATTTAAATAGTATTCCCCTTTTCCCCTTTAAGGTGAGCTCTGAAAAGAGCCATTTTTTGGGGTTTTTTTGCAGATGCCTGACAGACATCTGTTATTTTGTATTTTTTGGGTTTTTTTTCTTCTTAGTTTACTCCTACAATCATCACATAACCTTCTCCAAAGCAAGCCTTACTTTCCAAAAGAACATGGTATTTCCCAAAAAAGATAAAGAAACACCATCTGCTTCAGAATAAGCCGCATTACTGGAAACAATGTTCTCGTGGCTGCAGAAAAACATACCAGCTCTTACCATGAAAGCACGCATGGCGCGATTGATGGCACAACTACCAATACTTTGATCAGGACAAAAACCAGAACTGTTGTCCCATTTTGCTCTAGGGAGTAAGCCAGAAAAAATTACTTTCGCAGTTGGAAAGATGTTAATGACTGCTTGAACCAACTGTTCCAAATCTCCCAACAAAGTAGGTGAACTCACTTAACCCAAATGGCAAGCACCATAGTGCAAAACTACCACATGGGGACTGGTAATCCTACGCATATCTCTGCAAACTTGGAGAATTGTCACTATATTGCAACCAGTCGCAGCACTCCACACCACCTCCACTCCTCTACCATCTTGTTTGCCACATGCCTACATTCTGAATAGTGCTGCAAACCATGGACAAAAATATCTCCGAGCACCAACGTCCTGACTGGCTCCACCTCTGTCATCTTCACTACACACACTCTCTTTCTACACAAATCAACAATGTCAACATCTGATTGGCTGATGCCTACAGTTCCCTTTCCATGCTGGATTTGCTGTAAAACCCTGAATGTGGCACGCCCTACCCGCGGACAAGCGTGGTATCCGTGCGGCACGTAACTCTTAGCCAGTCCTTCTACCCTTTCCACATCACTTGCAAATCCATTCCCTCATTGGACACAGCTAAGCAGTCACACAACCATCCACCAATCACATCCAAGACCTCTACATCTAAATCCGTCATCAGAGTTCCGCACTTCAAATGTACTGTTGATCACTCTGAATACAAGTCTCATATCATTGCAAAGCACCTACTACAAAAACTACTGTGCAAATGTCAAGGATTTCTACTTACAGCTCCATGCATATCCACATGCATGATTACAAAGTATAGCTATGCATATTTTATTCCGAGTACATATGCAACTCTTATGATTCCATTTAAACAAATTAATGCCACTAAATCTACATAGCCAATACATACATACCAAAGCTCTCTCTTTTAGCACGAGACTTCTGATTTTTCATTTTAAAATCGCACTACTTCTTACTATCTCCCGCATAATCTATACATACTTACCAACCCTCCCGATTTACGCGCAAAACTCGATTTTCCATTAAAAAATGTCACAATTTTTTACTGTCTTCCGCCTAAATTAATGCTACTTCCAATGCGATCGTATGAGAAAAATAAATGTTCCCGATTGCTGTGTTGACATCTCCCTCTCAGGTACTCCCGATTTTTCGCATTCCTACTTATAATATGAAAGTATTCAAATTTTTCCCATCTACTATAATGACCTATCACTTCCAAACCTCTCTGCTATGTACAACACAGCTGAAAAACAACAAGGGAATTTCATGAACTGAAAATTGTACTCATTTGCGAAGCAGGTTCAACTAACATACTGCAAATAACATATAAAGGCTGCACATAGTGAAATGAAATGCACGCATACACTGTGTAAGTACAGTACTACCTTTATATTCTTACTGTTCCTCAAAGAGACTGTGTAGGTTATTTATGTAATTTGTGCACCAAAAAAAGCATCGATTTCCGAACCATTCTGCCCACAAATCCCCATTTATTAAACAAAGATTAACAGGGACAATGACTCACAAATCCCTGTGTTTTTGGAACACAAATAACATACACAAGCCTTAGAATGTTAGTACTACAAACCAAATAGCTGTTTTAATGTTATACCATTCCGTTTACTATTAATGCTTCTCCTCACCACTAGCTCACTTTCTACTCTCATCTGAAGCACAGTGTAGTAATATACAAACAGAAAAATAGTCTTCCCAACTCATTTTAACTGCCCAATGCACATTGACACACCACCACAAACATCTTCCCCATCAAACTCATACACGCATGCATATGCAAATATTCTATTTCAATTGCCACCAATTAACAACATTTACTTACAGGGTACAGACCAATTGTGTTTGCAAATGTTAGTCCTTCATAGAAACGCAACAAACAATCCTGATAACATGTATAGTGTTCACGGAATAAGACAAGAATTGCACTACTGTGCTGGAATGGTGAGATTCACTAAAAACTCACAAGAAGATCCACAAGAATTTCTAATGTACTTACTCCAAGTACTCGAAAACAAAAACATACCTATATATGAAATCTTCCAGATTTCAAACATGTGGAAACATACATGCACTCTCTGTAACAATGTGACACAGGAACAAATCCCTAATGAGTGTCCATAACTAATTGTGAATCCATTCCATTTCAGCAACTTCTACGAAATGCAAACAATGGCAGATTATGTACTATCTGCAATTCAGATAATCGCTCCACCTTACTGATACAAACACATAGAGGCCGATTCATGGAATAATTAGCGCGGCGCAAGACGGCAAAAACGTGCGATTCGCAGTGGAATAGCAAAAATCGCAGTACAAGTGCGAAAATCGCACGAAAAGCAGCGCACATCGATTCATGGAAGGGCGTGCGTGAAAAAACCATCTGATGTGCGCTAAAAAAGTGCGCGGCGCACGTTGGCGCACAGGCCATCTAACGGCGTGCGCCAGGTCACAGCGAAAATCGCACAGGCCACACCGAAAATCGCACATAGCGCGGCGCAAACCACAAAAGTAGGCGGACCACGGGGCGTAACACTCGGAATGGAGAACAACTTGCCAAAATATGGGCGTCACGGGGGAAGTACAGGGTGCAAGTGCGCAAAACGCCCACACGCTCGCCTACAACACGTATTCATGGAATCGAATAGGGCAAAACAGCGCACGGTCAAACCAGCGCACAGGCACAAACACGACCGCCACAAGAAAGCAGGCGGTAGCGTCCCTGCACCTGTAAAAAATGTGCGCCAAAAGGTGCGCCAACAAATAGCACCTATATACAGCTATGATGAATGTCCTATACTGTGGCCCTCCAGGACAAATGATGTGCAAAGGGGTACCCACAAACACGGACACCTGCTGACTGAAAAATAACGTGTGCGTGTATTTCGGGGTGCGCGGGAAGTTTCACACGCGATTTGGCTGGGTACGTGGATTCCAGGGGTGCGCGGGAAGTTTCACACGCGATTTGGCTGGGTACGTGGATTTCAGGGGTGCGCGGGAAGTTCCACACGCGATTTGGCCGGGTACCTGGATTTCAGGGGTGCGCGGGAAGTTC
This sequence comes from Ambystoma mexicanum, assembly GCF_040938575.1. NCBI lineage: Eukaryota > Metazoa > Chordata > Amphibia > Caudata > Ambystomatidae > Ambystoma > Ambystoma mexicanum. The sequence continues at coordinate 944,979,717 of NC_090936.1, forward strand.
AACACGCGATTTGGCTGGGTACGTGGATTTCAGGGGTGCGCGCGAAGTTTCACACGCGATTTGGCTGGGTACGTGGATTCCAGGGGTGCGCGGGAAGTTTCACACGCGATTTGGCTGGGTACGTGGATTTCAGGGGTGCGCGGCAAGTTCCACACGCGATTTGGCCGGGTACGTGGATTTCAGGGGTGCGCAGGAAGTTCCACACGCGATTGGCCTGGGTACGTGTATTCCGATGTGCGTGGAAGATTCACACACGATTTCTGCAGGGCACGTGTATTCCGGTGGTGTCGGGGAATGCTACACGTGATTTGGCCATGTGGGTCCCCCCAGGTGTTCCCTCTACACCCTCCACGGCCCCTGCAGGCAGCCCACACCACAGGGTACTACCCTGCACCCCTGCACATGTCCCACAGGCAACCCATCCACCACTAGCCAACCCATATGTCACCTTGCACCACTGATCACCAACACATGACTCCCACCACCCCCAACCCCCAGCAGTGCAGGGGCAGCCTCCACCAGGCCCACACTCATGTCACCCACCACCCCCACCCCCCAGCAGTGCAGGGGCAGCCTCCACCAGGCCCCCACTCATGTCACCCACCACCCCACCCGCCAGCAGTGCAGGGGCAGCCTCCACCAGGCCCCCACTCATGTCTCCCACCACCCCCACCCCCCAGCCACCAGGGGCAGCCTCCATCAGGCCCCCACTCATGTCACCCACCACCCCCACTCCCCAGCAGTGCAGGGGCAGCCTCCACCAGGCCCCCACCCATGTCACCCACCACCCTCACCCCCCAGCACTGCAGGGGCAGCCTCCACCAGGCCCCCACCCATGTCTACCACCACCCCCACCCCCCAGCCACCAGGGGCAGCCTCCACCAGGCCCCCACTCATGTCACCCACCACCCCCACCCCCCAGCAGTGCAGGGGCAGCCTCCACCAGGCCCCCACTCATGTCACACACCACCCCCACCCCCCAGCCACCAGGGGCAGCCTCCACCAGGGCCCCACTCATGTCACCCACTACCCCACCCCCCACCCCCCAGCCACCAGGGGCAGCCTCCACCAGGCCCCACTCATGTCACCCACCACCCCCACCCCCCAGCCACCAGGGGCAGCCTCCACCAGGGCCCCACTCATGTCACCCACCACCCCCACGCCCCAGCAGTGCAGGGGCAGCCTCCACCAGGCCCCCACTCATGTCACCCACCACCCCCACCCCCCAGCAGTGCAGGGGCAGCCTCCACCAGGCCCCCACCCATGTCTACCACCACCCCTAGCCCCCATCAGTGCAGGGGCAGCCTCCACCAGGCCGCCACTCATGTCACCCACCACCCCCACCCCCCAGCAGTGCAGGGGCAGCCTCCACCAGGCCCCCACCCATGTCTACCACCACACCCACCCCCCAGCCACCAGGGGCAGCCTCCACCAGGCCCACACTCATGTCTCCCACCACCCCCACCCCCCAGCAGTGCAGGGGCAGCCTCCACCAGGCCCCCACTCATGTCACCCACCACCCCCACCGCCCAGCCACCAGGGGCAGCCTCCACCAGGCCTCCACCCATGTCTACCACCACCCCCACCCCCCAGCCACCAGGGGCAGCCTCCACCAGGCCCCCACTCATGTCACCCACCACCCCACCCCCCAGCAGTGCAGGCGCAGCCTCCACCAGGCCCCCACTCATGTCAGCCACCACCCCCACCCCCCAGCCACCAGGGGCAGCCTCCACAAGGGCCCCACTCATGTCACCCACCACCCCCAACCCCCAGCCACCAGGGGAAGCCTCCACCAGGGCCCCACTCATGTCACCCACCACCCCCACCCCCCAGCCACCAGGGGCAGCCTCCACCAGGCCCCCACTCATGTCACCCACCACCCCCACTCCCCAGCCACCACGGGCAGCCTCCACCAGGCCCCCACCCATGTCTACCACCACCCCCCAGCCACCAGGGGCAGCCTCCACCAGGCCCCCACTCATGTCACCCACCACCCCCACCACCCAGCAGTGCAGGGGCAGCCTCCACCAGGCCCCCACTCATGTCACCCACCGCCCCCACCCCCCAGCCACCAGGGGCAGCCTCCACCAGGGCCCCACTCATGTCACCCACCACCCCCACCCCCCAGCCACCAGGGGCAGCCTCCACCAGGCCCCCACTCATGTCACCCACCACCCCCACCCCCCAGCCACCAGGGGCAGCCTCCACCAGGGCCCCACTCATGTCACCCACCACCCCACCCCCAGCAGTGCAGGGGCAGCCTCCACCAGGACCCCACTCATGTCACCCACCACCCCCACCCCCCAGCAGTGCAGGGGCAGCCTCCACCAGGCCCCCACCCATGTCTACCACCACCCCCACCCCCTAGCCACCAGGGGCAGCCTCCACCAGGCCCCCATCCATGTCTAGCACCACCCCCACCTCCCAGCCACCAGGGGCAGCCTCCACCAGGCCCCCACTCATGTCACCCACCACCCCCACCCCCCAGCCACCAGGGGCAGCCTCCACCAGGGCCCCACTCATGTCACCTTCCACCCCCACCCCCCAGCCACCAGGGGCAGCCTCCACCAGGCCCCCACTCATGTCACCCACCACCCCCACCCCCCAGCCACCAGGGGCAGCCCCCACCAGGGCCCCACTCATGTCACCCATCACCCCCACCCCCCAGCCACCAGGGGCAGCCTCCACCAGGCCCCCACTCATGTCACCCACCACCCCCACCCCCCAGCCACCAGGGGCAGCCTCCACCAGGCCCCCACTCATGTCACCCACCACCCCCAACCCCCAGCCACCAGGGGCAGCCTCCACCAGGCCCCCACACATGTCACCCACCACCCCCACCCCCCAGCAGTGCAGGGGCAGCCTCCACCAGGCCCCCACTCATGTCACCCGCCACCCCCACCCCCCAGCCACCAGGGGCAGCCTCCACCAGGGCCCCACTCATGTCACCAACTACCCCACCCCCCGCCCCCCAGCCTCCAGGGGCAGCCTCCACCAGGCCCCACTCATGTCACCCACCACCCCCACCCCCCAGCCACCAGGGGCAGCCTCCACCAGGGCCCCACTCATGTCACCCACTACCCCACCCCCCGCCCCCCAGCCTCCAGGTGCAGCCTCCACCAGGGCCCCACTCATGTCACCCACCACCCCCACCCCCCAGCAGTGCAGGGGCAGCCTCCACCAGGCCCCCACTCATGTCACCCACCACCCCCACCCCCCAGCAGTGCAGGGGCAGCCTCCACTAGGCCCCCACCCATGTCTACCACCACCCCTAGCCCCCAGCAGTGCAGGGGCAGCCTCCACCAGGCCGCCACTCATGTCACCCACCACCCCACCCCCCAGCAGTGCAGGGGCAGCCTCCACCAGGCCCCCACCCATGTCTACCACCACCCCCACCCCCCAGCCACCAGGGGCAGCCTCTAACAGGCCCACACTCATGTCTCCCACCACCCCACCCCCCAGCAGTGCAGGGGCAGCCTCCACCAGGCCCCCACTCATGTCACCCACCACCCCCACCCCCCAGCCACCAGGGGCAGCCTCCACCAGGCCCCCACTCATGTCACCTACCACCCCCACCCCCCAGCAGTGCAGGGGCAGCCTCCACCAGGCCCCCACTCATTTCACCCACCACCCCCACCCCCCAGCCACCAGGGGCAGCCTCCACAAGGGCCCCACTCATGTCACCCACCACCCCCAACCCCCAGCCACCAGGGGCAGCCTCCACCAGGGCCCCACTCATGTCACCCACCACCCCCACCCCCCAGCCACCAGGGGCAGCCTCCACCAGGCCCCCACTCATGTCACCCACCACCCCCACCCCCCAGCCACCAGGGGCAGCCTCCACCAGGCCCCCACCCATGTCTACCACCACCCCCACCCCACAGCCACCAGGGGCAGCCTCCACCAGGCCCCCACTCATGTCACCCACCACCCCCACCCCCCAGCAGTGCAGGGGCAGCCTCCACCAGGCCCCCACTCATGTCACCCACCGCCCCAACCCCCAGCCACCAGGGGCAGCCTCCACCAGGGCCCCACTCATGTCACCCATCACCCCCACCCCCCAGCCACCAGGGGCAGCCTCCACCAGGCCCCCACTCATGTCACCCACCACCCCCACCCCCCAGCCACCAGGAGCAGCCTCCACCAGGGCCCCACTCATGTCACCCACCACCCCCACCCCCCAGCAGTGCAGGGGCAGCCTCCACCAGGCCCCCCCATGTCTACCACCACCCCCACCCCCTAGCCACCAGGGGCAGCCTCCACCAGGCCCCCACCCATGTCTACCACCACCCCCACCCCCCAGCCACCAGGGGCAGCCTCCACCAGGCCCCCACTCATGTCACCCACCACCCCCACCCCCCAGCAGTGCACGGGCAGCCTCCACCAGGCCCCCACTCATGTCACCCACCACCCCCACCCCCCAGCCACCAGGGGCAGCCTCCACCAGGCCCCCACTCATGTCACCCACCACCCCAACCCCCCAGCCACCAGGGGCAGCCTCCACCAGGGCCCCACTCATGTCACCCATCACCCCCACCCCCCAGCCACCAGGGGCAGCCTCCACCAGGGCCCCACTCATGTCACCCACCACCCCCACCCCCCAGCATTGCAGGGGCAGCCTCCACCAAGCCCCCATCCATGTCTACCACCACCCCCACCCCCCAGCCGTGCAATTTGCCTGGGTACGTGTACTTCGGGGTGTGCGTGAACTTCCACACGCGATTTGCCTAGGTACGTGTACTACGGGGTGCACGGGAAGTTCCACACGCGATTGTACTTGTACTTCGGGGTGCGCGGGAAGTCCCACACGCAATTGGCCTGGGTACGTGTACTTCGGGGTGCGCGTGAACTTCCACACGCGATTGGGCCTGTGAGAGTGGGTTACATGTATTCCAGGGGTGGGCGGGAATATTTACCCGCGACTGTGCCTGTGAGAGCGTGCTACGTGTATTCCTGGTGTGGGCGGGAAGATTCACACGTTCGCCTATGACGTGCCGAAAAATGGTCCGATCCTGAGACACGTACGCCAGCATGAAGCAGGCGTACGTCGACCCGCGCAGCATAAAAGTGCGCGCAAACAACAAACAAGCTCATACGCCAGGATGAATATACCATTCCTAGCAGCAGTGGCCGTGGGTTACCAAAGGAGGAGGAGGAGGATAGTGAGGGCCCAAATTTTCACTCCCAGAACCAGACTTTTTGGGATGCCTGATGACCAGGTGTATGGGAGGTACAGGTTTCCCCACACATAATACTGGACCTGGTCAGTGAGTGGGAGGATGATCTCACATCACCCACCCTGTGCTCCCAAGCACTCAGCCCCCTGGAGAAGGTCCTCAATGTACTGCACTTCTTGGCCACAGGATCATTTCAGCGGAGAAGTGCCATAGTGGGTGGGGTGTCACAGGCCACGCAGTCACGCTGCCTACACCAGGTCTTGAATATCATCACTGCACGCCCATCAGTCCGTAGGCACATATACCTGCCCAGGACACCTGCAGAAAGGCAGGCTGCCACCCTCGATTTCTACGGTGTGGCACAATTTCAAAAAGTGCTAGGTGCCATTGACTGCACCCATGTGGCACTACGTCCCCCCAGGGCATCTGAGCACATCTATAGGAACCGCAAGCACTGGCATTCCATCAACGTGCAGGTAGTATGTAATGCTAAGGGAATCATCACCTCAGTATATGCCAACTATCCAGGGTCCACCCACGACAGCTTCATTTACCGAATGTCTACCCTAAGCCGGGACCTAGAAGCTGGCCGGCATGGTGATACATGGCTGCTTGGTGAGTATGAATGCCACTGCACATGCATGCATGTCAGATGCAGAGTTATGTCACTACCCCACTAATGATACCCATCACCTCCTCACCAGGGGACAGTGCCTACCCTCTGAGCACCCACATGATGACGCCAATTCGGAACCCCATCACGCCTCCAGAGGTAAGATACAACACAGCCCATATTGCAACCCGGGGCATAGTGGAGCGCACATTCGGAGTGCTCAAGTCATGCTTTCGCTCCCTTGACCGGTCTGGCGGGCAGCTGTTATATGCGCCCCCAGTAGTGTGCAGGCTCATAGTGGCAGCATGTGTCCTGCACAATGTTGCAACACGCCGGGGCCTGGCCGTGGACATGGTGGTGCCCCCACATCCCCAACCACATGCACGCCTGCTGCGCATGGGAGGGGAGAGGGCACGGGGTGAGGCAGCCGGTACGCAGCTGGTGGCTAATTACTTCACTTAGAAATCACACCCCAGTGGAGTGCACACAGGCCTGGCACATACCATCTGATAAGCAATGATGACTTGACCTGACAATTAAGACGAACAAAGGGTCTGTCAACTGTCAGAACCATAGCAGCCTGAGAGTGTTCATGTGGAAGTGTCACAATGTGTGCATCCCTACCTACACAAACACCACCAATGCAGTGTCATGAAAAGACACTTCCATGCTGCAGAAATGAATACCCACTTGCAAAATACTACATGAAAACAGTGCCATGTCACCCACTCCCTCCACGGCACGGCCACACAACACACCATAGCATGTCATGCAATGTGAGAGGAAAGAAATGAATCCCCACAACATGCCCCAAGTGTCAGCAGCTACAGTGTCCCTAATGGAAACCTGTCCACACATGAAATGCTCACAGTAATGCAGGACCTACAACCCACATTACCAAATACTTACCAAGAATACCAATCACCTACACAACCTCCAACCTACCTTAAACATGACATTACAGACTTAAAAATTAGCTAGCCTCACCACCTGATGATGACAGCCCCCCGAACACTTGCAAGTATACAGTGTTAGCGCCACGCAAGAGTGTAGGTGCACTGCTTACAACATGGACTCCAGTTCCAAGGTGGACCGCATTGTGAAGACATGAGAAATGGACCTGCAAATATGGAGGATGAGATGGATGCAGAGGCACATATCAATACACCACACAGTGTACAATAAAACAACAATATGCACTATGAATGTATACACAGTATTGACTACAGACTGCCCACACAGCTCATGGGAGTCCAATGTCACCATGTACGTCAATGTCACTTGGGCACACCCTTTGCAAGCCCATGGAAACGGGAAGCAGGAGGGGTGTGTGTGACAAAAACCCAAGCATCTGAACCAAATCCATGACAAGCCTGCATGTTCCCAGCCACAATGCAGCGTATGTCCAGGGGAGCCACACAAGGCAACACACTGTCCCAAAAAAAAAAGAAGAAAAAAAAAATCAAAAATGGCCATTAATGGGCCCGGGGGGGTTGGGGAGGCCAACCAGGAGGTCCGAGGACAGGGTGCACACCAAAACCCACCTGTGTGGATCTTGCGAAAAAAAAAACACCTCCATGGGCTCATGGCCTACACGGCTACCCTATTGTGGGAGTATCACTGCTGTCGCTATTCTCACCCTCTGCAGCTGCATCCGGAGGTGGTGGCACTATGGGAGGCAGCCCACGCAAAGCCCTATTCTGTTCCTCCATGGCTGCAAGCATGCGGGTGTGGTAGGTCTCGTTCTGGAGGATGAGTGTGCGGAGGTCCCCATTCAACAACTCACTGGATGCCCGGACCTCTGCCCTAGTTGCCTGCATCTCAGCTGAGAGCGTACGGGTGAGACGCTCCAGCTGCTGTTCTGTCCTTCGGTTTGTTGAAGCCTCAAGCTCAACAAGAATCGTCCTGAGGTGAAGGAGTTCCAGCCTCAGGGCTTCCCTGTGGCCCTGGGACTCTATGGAGATGGCTTCCTGCAGAGTCACCAGTGCCGCCCGCCTGTGCCTGTCGGACGCCAACATGTCCTCCCTGTGTGACTGGCAGATGGAGTCAGTTGCCTGCTGTAGTCGCTCCATCAGGCTTTCGGGGGGGACAATGGAAGTGGCCACCCTATCCATGGCCTGAGCCATCATCTCTGATGATGCTGCCTGTTGGGTTGCCATACCGTAAATGGATTGCTCCCATGCGGTATTGCCAGGTGGCGTACGGCCACCACGTCGACGGGCACCACACCTGTCTGGGGCAAGGCAAACTGTGCCTTGCTGTGCCGGCACTGCCTGAGGCTGCAGGACTGCATTCCCCCTCTGATCTGCTGGCCCAGGAACAGGATCAGATGTCGCGGAGTGTGACCCTGCATCCGTTACCACCAAAGGCGTACCTGCCAACACTGACATCCCCATTGAGGGTTCTAACCCTGGTGCAGGTGGGTCGGACAGAACAGAATCCCTCCCAGGAACACTCACCTGCGACGGCACGTAGGTCCCATCATCCGAATCAACACCTGAGTACAGCTCGGGGGAGGTGCAGCCAGAGACACCCCTTGAGAGCACGACCTGCAGCAGTTGTGGGTTCTCACCCACCACCACACCACGTCCCTCACTGGTGGTCGGTCGGCCCTCAGACCCCTCCTGGGTCTGCATCATCTCCACAACCCCAGCAGTATCAGGTGCGTCTTCCCCTGCAAAGACATAAAAGAAAACAAATGGAAACAGGCATTAGCACTATGGCACACAATGAGGGCTGAGAGGCTACAGAAACAGTACTTGATTGACACATGTCCCACATGACTAAAACACTCCCATGCATGCACCATCACTGCGTGTGATGGGGAGGCAGATGGCACACATTGATGACACCAAGATGGAAGATGAACACATTTGCTGCATGCTGCCTAGCAGTGGCATCACACATTGGCCAGTGATTGGGAGGTCAAATACACATGCCATCACACAGATGGCATGTACCCTAGCCATGAAGTGAAGAGGGAGAGGAGGTCACCAATTGTTCATTCAGTCCAATTTGTTCATATGATTGATTATTTTCATTGTAATGGGTTTAATGTTTAACATGCAGCTGCCAGTCAAAAATTGTCCTATAGCACAGGGACATGTCCAAACTAATCATGTCGACGAAACTGAGCCAGTCCACTGTACCATAGCCATGTCAGACATGTGACAATAGGACTGAGAAATCCCGAGTAAAAGTGGTGGTATGCAAACAATCTGCCTGAATAAACAGAGGTAAATAAGCAACAGTGTAGTGGCAAGATGACACTCCAAGGGCAACTGGCGTGGTGTTGGGCTGGATGTCTAATGTTGGCCGAAGGGATGCTGCTATACCCAAATGCTGGTGCCAAGAATGTTTAGGAAGAGGCACATGGGTGAGCCGAACCACTCAGGCACACACACCCTCCCCTGGCACCCAAACAGAAGCCCTCCCACAACCAACATGCACATGGATGACACACACATGCATGTGCACTCACCGGACAATGCCTCGTAATCTGCCACTACTCCCACGCCTTGGATCTGTTCCTCTGTGACGTAGGTCCCAGCAACCTGCTCATGTGGAGTGAGTTCTATGTCGTATGCTGGAGACCCACCTCCAGTCACTAGAGTTGCGGCATGACTTGAGGCCAGCTTATTCTTTGCCCTGCGCTTCAGGTCATTCCAGCGCTTGTAGCAATCATTAGCTGTGCACCTCACGATTCCAAGGGCACTTATGATGTCCGCAATGGTCTGCCAGTGTGCCTGACGTTGTGCAGGTGTGGTCTTGGATCCTGCAACAATCACCATTTTGCGGTCATGTGCGGACACATACTCTACAAGTGCATTCAGTTCGGCCTCATTGAAGCTGGGCTTCCTTGACGGGCTGGATTGTGTAGCCGTGTCTGGGGCATCAGCCTCTACTGGACGAGCACTCTTCCTCTTCCGCTTGGAAGGTGGTGGGGATCTGGAGTGTCCTGCACCGCTCTGGACACTAGGGGCAGGAGCGTGGGATTGCAGACTCAGCATGGGAGTTGGTGCAGGCATTATCTCAAGTGTGATGGTGTCAGGGGGAATGTCAGCATGATGGACTTGGACCGACACTGTCCTGGATGGGTGTGTGAGAGGTGGGGTGGATGGAGCCGCAGCTGCCCCTGCAGCATCCCCAGCCTGCCTACGCGGGGCAGCAGATGACCTAGCTGCCCCTGATCCACGTGGCCTGATGACACCAACGTTCACCGGCACACGTGGCCTAGACCTGCTGACCTGGAAGTCAGCCATGGAGTCACCCTGTGCCAGGTCTGGTTCCACAGTGGGCTGGTCCAACAAGGGCTGAGCATGGATGGTGTCAGCTACAGTAACCTCAACCGGGGGGGGCATGGGTGTCCCTGGCTGCTCCTCCACACATGGGGGGCTAGGGGCACCCTGCAAGTCATGGCCACGTCCCCTACCGGATCCACCACGGCCACCACTTGGGGCTCGGCCACCTTTGCCACCCTTACGGCTTGTTCGCCTCCCAGCCATGGCACTGATTTTATTGTGCGTATGGGAGTTGATGTGAACTATTGTTATGGGCAATTGGGGGTCAAAGGGCTTGGGTACCAGATGGTAATCGTACCCTAGTGCTCTAGCAAGGCTGTATGTCACCCCTGGGGAAAGAAGATGGGTCAGGCAACGCACAGGCACCCCAAAAAAGGGAAGTAAGGTGCACGCAACCCCTCCTAGACCACATGCGTGGAAAAATAAACCTGCACTACGCTGTGGCACCCAGGAACACAAGAATGAACGTATGCGTGTCACACGCAGCCTAGAATTACCTCTGAAAGGGTACGCGACGCACGGGGCAAGCACAGATGTTATATACGTGCGCGACTCACCGTCTGCCAGGAACAAAAGTGTGAAGAATATGCGCATGTGCGCATTGGCAACACGCCCGCCAAAAGAAGAATTGTACGCTGTCTGAGGAGACAGGACAACAGTAGTAGGGAAGCTGTTTGAGGCAACAGGCCCAGAAAAAAGAGGAAAAGAGAAAAAACTGTCAGAGGTAACAGGTAGTACGAACTGGAAACGCAGTGAAGTAAATCGCGTGTGAACCGACAAGAAGTACAGATTTCACCCACTCGCTCTCCACGAAAAGCACGTACAAGTAAATGGCGTTCTACACGTACCTTTTATACACACGTCACAGACGCGCATACGCAATGAGGCCATTTCCACCAATTACACGCTTTGACACTCGGACGTGTATCTCTTCATTTTTACACGCGCCATTCTCTACGGCCATGCGCGTGACGTCACAGCTACGCATGGTGGCCTTTGGGCCAATGAAATCGCATATGCGAGCACACGTGGTAAAACTGCACGTCCGAGTGTCATCGCGTGTAATCGGAGGGAAGTGAGCGTACACGCGATTGGCCTGGGTACGTGTATTACTGGGGGTGTGCAGGAAGTTCCACACGCGATTGGTGGAAATCCACGTGTGCTCTGTCATCACGTGTAATGAGGGAAACACCCACGCGCCTCACGTCACAGACGCGCTCACGCGCTAAGGGCCTTTGGTCCAATGAAATCGCATATGCGTGCTGACGTGCATACGCGCTTAGGGCCTTTCCTCGATTTACACGCAGACGTGCAGGATTTTCACATGCCAAATCACTCTGTATCAAGCTGGCCACGTGGAAGCACACGGAAGACCACGCTCCGGCCCAGAAGGCAGAACTACTCCCCCCCAGAGCCCGGAGCACGCTCCTACCTGCCATCTGCTGCTGCCTGACTGCCTGCAGCCCACGTGCCCTGCCATTTGCTGCCTGCACATCAGCCAGGGGTTCTGTTGCTGTGACCACCCCTGCTGGAACTGAAGACTCCCGACTGGGATTCCATCGCTCCACAGCCCAGCCCCAGGACCCAGTTGCCCACCCACTCCTGCCTCTGGGGTTGTCATGTCGGGGCAAACACCATCTGAGACCACTGACAACCCCCGGCCAGAGAGGCAGAGGGGCACCAGCTTCAGTGCCACCGAAGTTGGTGTCCTGGTGGAGCAAGTCCTGGGGCAGTATGATGCCCTCTTTGGAAGTTCCCGCGCCGACAAGAAAGGATGGACTCGGATCTGGACTGACATCATGACTGCCATCAACGCGGAGGGGGTGGCAGTCTGCGACTTCCAACATGTCAAGAAGCGCTGGGAGGACTTCAGGTCCAGGACCCTGAACAAGGCCCGGCGCCTCTTGAAGGCATATGATGCCAAGGGGCGCCGGGGCCACTTGTCGGAAGAACAGATGAGGGTCCTGGAACGCATATCCCCAGCACTCCACGTCCAGGTCCTTGAGAGGCTGACCCGTCTGGAGTCGAGCGGTAAGTGTACATGCATCCTGATTGTGAGTTGTGCGTGTGGTGATTTTTCAGTAGTGTGCAGGTTGCACATCTGTTTGTATGGGATCGAGTATGGGTGGGGGTGTACAGGGCCGTGGGGCTAACACATGCGAGGGCTGGAATGTGTGAGACATGGATGGTGCTTGTGTGTGTAGGCTTGCATGCCAAATGCAGTTGTGTGGGCACACATGTTTGGATGAATGTGTATGTAAGTAGACATGTCCGTGATGTCACGCATGTATGTTGTTTTCAGCTGCATGTATCAGCACTGTGTGCATGTGCCTGTGTGTGTATTTGACAAGGGTGCAACAGTGATGCAACATGGATGCATGTGACAGCGGTATGTGGAAGCCTGATGGGCAGATGTGACATGGATGCCCATCTGAACACTGCGACACTTGGCAGAGGTGTACACATGCATGCAAGTGTGGTGGCGTGTGTACATGTGTGGTGCACTTCCTGTGTTGCATGTGATGTCTGGCTCACCTTTGCCTGATCATGCTGTTGTATGTGTATGGATGGTGCTGGCAGTTGCGATATGGCTGTGGTATGGCTCATGTGTGCGAGTTGAAATGACATGTGTGTTGGGGATTGTGATGACATGTCTGAGGTTTGCCAATGCCACTCATGTACATGTGTGTATGTGTCCATTGTACAGTGCCCTGATGCCTGTGTTTAATTTCTCCCTGTCTGCAACATCAACTGATGAAGAGGGCAGAGAAGGTGCTTTGGAGCACAGCGGCGGGGATCCCACCGCCAGCCGGAGACGCAAGGCCCGGCTCCCCTCCCATGTTGTCATCTCGTCGGGGAGTGAGGAGTCCGGTGCCGCGTCCCAGGACGCAGCTGCCGGGGGGAGGTCCAAGAGGCGGAGGTTGGAGTTGGACTCCTCGGCAGCAGAAGGGGCAGGTGGGACCCCACAAGGCCCAACGGGGGACGATGGCACAGAGTCATCCAGGTTGGTGGGAGGTTTGGTGGAGGAGGAGGCCGTGCAAGCAACAGAGACGGGGTCTGGAGGTGGGGATCCCACTGGTGCTAGTGGTGCAGTGCAGGACCAGGGACAGGAGGCAGCACAGGCCGCCGCGGAGGTGCCTGTGTGCAATCCTGTCCCTGATCCTGTCCCTGCATCATCTTGCACCAGCAGGGATGCCTACGTTCAGACCCGTTTTCAGGCAGGGGATGAGCTCACGACAACTGGCTTTCCTCTGCCTGCGGACGTGGCTATCCGGGTCCGGGTTGAGCCTGTTCTGAGTGGTGTGGCGTTGCGTCAACGGGCCATGCGAGGTGACCTGCAGTCTTTTCATGAGGAGACTGCACGTCATCTCGAATGGCTCGTTGACCACGTCAGCCTGCTGGGACAGGTCACCCAGGCCGGATTCCTCCGTATGATGGGGCTTGCTACGACCCCCTCCTCAACTGAACCCCCTACGTGCCAGTCGTCCTCCGTGCCATCTTCCCACCCATCAGTCACCTGGGTGCCCTGTGGAGCTGCCTCTGACGGTGCGGCCAGGCTGGTGGAGGAGGCATCCCTGCCACAGTCGGGAGTCGGACGTCCAGCAGGGGTGGCCACGTCAACGACTGCACCCCAGCCGGCGGAGGATGTGCAGATAGCAGGAGGCAGTGCACGGGCAGAGGCACAGCAGCAGCAGCAATGTGGTGGGAGCCATGAAGGCTCGGGGCCTTCAACATCGGAGGGGCAGGCATTGGCCGGAGGGCAGGAGGACCCAGGACAGAGAGTGTCTTCCGTGTGGCAGCGGTTGGGCCACGCCATAGATGCAGAGTGGCAGCGGGCGGAAGAGGCACGGCTCACAATGGTCAGGGCGGAGAGCTCCATGCGGAGGGCCCTGAGGCGGGCCGAGTGCCTCGCGGCAATTCGCAGGGGTTTGGAGGTGGACACGTCGACAGCCCTGCGGACCCTCGGGGCCATGGAGGAGGACCGCCTCCGGGACATTGAGCAGGAGTTCGATGATGCCCTGGCCCGGGACATCCACAAGTGAGCCGTCAAACTAGCCCGCTGCTCTTGTACATAGTTATGTAGGTAGTGTTAGGTTTCATTTTTTTTTGGATTTATTTTGGACCTTTCGGACATTGGCCACATTTTTGTATATAGTTTATTTTATTAGTCAGTGTAGTTAGATAGGTTTCCTTTCTTTTGTTGGGATAATGGACCCTGGCTTGTTCGTATGTACATAGTTCACTGTTGGATTGTATTTTTCTTTCGCATTTTCACCATGGAGCAATGGCTTTCTATTTTATTTCCCATTGGATTTTGTTTTCTGGACAGTGACTGTGGACACCATTACTTTGGATTTTTATTTTTGGTTTTGCTTTTTTTCACGGACATGCTTCTTTTCATTTTTGTACATTCCCATTTCTGTTTCTTTATTTTTGATTCTATTTATGTTTCCTTCAATACATATTTTTTATCACACTTCAATGTGTAGTATCACCTCATTGGTTTAATGCATATCATGATATGGCTTTTGAGATTCACTGACACCCATTGGGTGTATGTGAGGGAAATGTGTTTGTTTCGGAACTTGCAATTGGTGTTCTGTCATGTAATTGCCAATTATGAATGGGTGGATGCAATACTCGGGTGGGTGTTTTGCATTTGGAGGCTGACCATAGGGACAAGGGATCTAGATTGTGATGACATGTTGGCTGGGGAACATGAGTTGGACATGGGTGGGGGCCTGCTGGCAGGTGCCCCACAGTGCTGGGGGGTGGGGGTGCAGGGGTACATGATTTGGATTTGAGTAGGGGCCTGCTGGCAGGTGCCCCACAGTGCTGGGGGGTGGGGGTGCAGGGGTACATGAGTTGGACATGGTGGGGGCCTGCTGGCAGGTGCCCCACAGTGCTGGGGGGTGGTGGTGCAGGGGCACATGAGTTGGACATGAGTGGGGGCCTGCTGGCAGGTGCCCCACAGTGCTGGGGGGTGGGGGTGCAGGGGTACATGATTTGGACTTGAGTGGGGGCCTTCTGGCAGGTGCCCCACAGTGCTGGGGGGTGGGGGTGCAAGGGTACATGAGTTGGACATGGTGGGGGCCTGCTGGCAGGTGCCCCACAGTGCTGGGGGTGGGGGTGCAGGGGTACATTAGTTGGACATGGTGGGGGCCTGCTGGCAGGTGCCCCACACTGCTGGGGGTGGGGGTGCAGTTGTACATGAGTTGGACATGAGTGGGGGCCTGCTGGCAGGTGCCCCACAGTGCTGGGGGGTGGGGGTGCAGGGGTACATGAGTTGGACATGAGTGGGGGCCTGCTGGCAGGTGCCCCACAGTGCTGGGGGATGGGGGTGCAGGAGTACATGAGTTGTACATGAGTGGGGGCCTGCTGGCAGGTGCCCCACAGTGCTGGGGGGTGAGGGTGCAGGGGTACATGAGTTGGACATGGTGGGGGCCTGCTGGCAGGTGCCCCACAGTGCTGGGGGGTGGGGGTGCAGGGTTACATGAGTTGGACATGTGTGGGGGCCTGCTGGCAGGTGCCCCACAGTGCTGGGGGGTGGGGGTGCAGGGGTACATGAGTTGGACATGGTGGGGGCCTGCTGGCAGGTGCCCCACAGTGCTGGGTGTGGGGGTGCAGGGGTACATGAGTTGGACATGAGTGGGGGCCTGCTGGCAGGTCCCCCACAGTGCTGGGGGGGTGGGGGTGGTGGTAGACATGGGTGGGGGCCTGGTCGAGGCTGCCCCTGGTGGCTGGGGGGTGGGGGTGGTGGG
Source organism: Ambystoma mexicanum (assembly GCF_040938575.1). NCBI lineage: Eukaryota > Metazoa > Chordata > Amphibia > Caudata > Ambystomatidae > Ambystoma > Ambystoma mexicanum. The sequence continues at coordinate 944,995,570 of NC_090936.1, forward strand.
AGACATGGGTGGGGGCCTGGTGGAGGGTGCCCCTGACTGCTGGGGGGTAGGGGGTGGTGGGAGACATGAGTGGGGGCCTGGTGGAGGCTGCCCCTGGTGGCTGGGGGGTGGGGGTGCAGGGGGACATGAGTGGGGGCCTGGTGGAGGCTGCCCCTGGTGGCTGGGGGGTGGGGGTGCTGGTAGACATGGGTGGGGGCCTGGTGGAGGCTGCCCCTGGTGGATGGGGGGTGGGGGTGGTGGGAGACATGGGTGGGGGCCTGGTGGAGGGTGCCCCTGACTGCTGGGGGGTAGGGGGTGGTGGGAGACATGGGTGGGGGCCTGGTGGAGGGTGCCCCTGGTGGCTGGGGGTTGGGGGCCTGGTGGAGGCTGCCCCTGGTGGCTGGGGGGTGGGGGTGGTGGGAGACATGAGTGGGGGCCTGGTAGAGGCTGCCCCTGGTGGCTGGGGGGTTGGGGTGTTGGTAGACATGGGTGGGGGCCTGGTGGAGGCTGCCCCTGGTGGCTGGGGGGTGGGGGTGGTGGGAGACATGAGTGGGGGCCTGGTGGCGGCTGCCCCTGGTGGCTGGGGGTTGGGGGTGCAGGGGGACATGAGTGGGGACCTGGGGAAGGCTGCGCCTGGTGGCTGGGGGGTGGGGGTGGTGGTAGACATGGGTGGGGGCCTGGTGGAGGCTGCCCGTGGTGGCTGGGGGGTGGGGGTGGTGGGAGACATGAGTGGGGGCCTGGTGGAGGCTGCCCCTGGTGGCTGGGGGTGGGGGTTGTGGTAGACATGGGTGGGGGCCTGGTGGAGGCTGCCCCTGCACTGCAGGGGGGTGGGGGTGGTGGGAGACATGGGTGGGGGCCTGGTGAAGGGTGCCCCTGACTGCTGGGGGGTAGGGGGTGGTGGGAGACATGAGTGGGGGCCTGGTGGAGGCTGCCCCTGGTGGCTGTGGGATGGGGGTGGTGGGAGACATGAGTGGGGGCCTGGTGGAGGCTGCCCCAGCACTGCTGGGGGGTGGGGGTGCAGGGGGACATGAGTGGGGGCCTCGTGGAGGCTGCCCCTGACTGCTGGGGGGTGGGGGTGGTGGGAGACATGGGTGGGGGCCTGGTGGAGGGTGCCCCTGACTGCTGGGGGTAGGGGGTGGTGGGAGACATGAGTGGGGGCCTGGTGGAGGCTGCCCCTGGTGGCTGGGGGTGGGGGTGGTGGGAGACATGGGTGGGGGCCTGGTGGAGGGTGCCCCTGACTGCTGGGGGATAGGGGGTGGTGGGAGACATGGGTGGGGGCCTGGTGGAGGGTGCCCCTGGTGGCTGGGGGGTGGGGGTGGTGGGAGACATGAGTGGGGGCCTGGTGGAGGCTGCCCCTGGTGGCTGGGGGGTGGGGGTGGTGGTAGACATGGGTGGGGGCCAGGTGGAGGCTGCCCTGGTGGCTGGGGGGTGGGGGTGGTGGGAGACATGAGTGGGGGCCTGGTGGAGGGTGCCCCTGACTGCTGGGGGGTAGGGGGTGGTGGGAGACATGGGTGGGGGCCTGGTGGAGGGTGCCCCTGGTGGCTAGGGGGTGGGGGTGGTGGGAGACATGAGTGGGGGCCTGGTGGAGGCTGCCCCTGGTGGCTGGGGGGTGGGGGTGGTGGTAGACATGGGTGGGGGCCTTGTGGAGGCTGCCTCTTTTGGCTGGGGGGTGAGGGTGGTGGGAGACATGAGTGGGGGCCTGGTGGAGGCTGCCCCTGGTGGCTGGGGGGTGGGGGTGGTGGTAGACATGGGTGGGGGCCTGGTGGAGGCTGCCCCAGGTGGCTGGGGGGTGGGGGTGGTGGGAGACATGAGTGGGGGCCTGGTGGAGGCTGCCACTGGTGGCTGGGAGGTGGGGGTGCTGGGGGACATGAGTGGGGGCCTGGTGGAGGCTGCCCCTGGTGGCTGGGGGGTGGGGGTGGTGGTAGACATGGGTGGGGGCCTGGTGGAGGCTGCCCCTGGTGGCTGGGGGGTGGGGGTGGTGGGAGACATGAGTGGGGGCCTGGTGGAGGCTGCCCCTGGTGGCTGGGGGTGGGGGTGGTGGTAGACACGGGTGGGGGCCTGGTGGAGGCTGCCCCTGGTGGCTGGGGGGTGGGGGTGGTGGGAGACATGAGTGGGGGCCTGGTGGAGGCTGCCCCTGGTGGCTGGGGGGTGTGGGTGCAGGGGGACATGAGTGGGGGCCTGGTGGAGGCTGCCCCTGGTGGCTGTGGGATGGGGGTGGTGGGAGACATGAGTGGGGGCCTGGTGGAGGCTGCCCCTGCACTGCTGGGGGGTGGGGGTGGTGGGAGACATGGGTGGGGGCTTGGTGGAGGCTGCCCCTGGTGGCTGGGGGTTGGGGGTGGTGGGAGACATGAGTGGGGGCCTGGTGGAGGCTGCCCCTGACTGCTGGGGGGTATGGGGTGGTGGGAGACATGGGTGGGGGCCTAGTGGAGGGTGCCCCTGGTGGCTGGGGGTGGGGGTGGTGGGAGACATGAGTGGGGGCCTGGTGGAGGCTGCCCCTGCACTGCGGGGGGTGGGGGTAATAGGGGACATGAGTGGGGGCCTGGTGGAGGCTGCCCCTGGTGGCTGGGGGGTGGGGGTGGTGGTAGACATGGGTTGGGGCCTGGTGGAGGCTGCCCCTGCACTGCTGGGGGGTGGGGGTGGTGGGCTACATGGGTGGGGGCCTGGTGGAGGCTGCCCCTGACTGCTGGGGGGTAGGGGGTGGTGGGAGACATGGGTGGGGGCCTGGTGGAGGGTGCCCCTGGTGGCTGGGGGGTGGGGGTGGTGGGAGACATGAGTGGGGGCCTGGTGGAGGCTGCCCCTGCACTGTGGGGGGGTGGGGGTAATAGGGGACATGAGTGGGGGCCTGGTGGAGGCTGCCCCTGGTGGCTGGGGGGTGGGGGTGGTGGTAGACATGGGTGGGGGCCAGGTGGAGGCTGCCCCTGCACTGCTGGGGGGGTGGGAGACATGGGTGGGGGCCTGGTGGAGGCTGCCCCTGACTGCTGGTGGGTAGGGGTTGGTGGGAGACATGGGTGGGGGCCTGGTGGAGGGTGCCCCTGGTGGCTGTGGGATGAGGGTGGTGGGAGACATGAGTGGGGGCCTGGTGGTTGCTGCCCCTGGTGGCTGTGGGATGGGGGTGGCGGGAGACATGAGTGGGGGCCTGGTGGAGGCTGCCCCTGCACTGCTGGGGGGTGGGGGTGCAGGGGGACATGAGTGGGGGCCTGGTGGAGGCTGCCCCTGACTGCTGGGGGGTGGGGCTGGTGGGAGACATGGGTGGGGGCCTGGTGGAGGGTGCCCCTGGTGGCTGGGGTGTGGGGGTGGTGGGAGACATGAGTGGGGGCCTGGTGGAGGCTGCCCCTGCACTGCGGGGGGTGGGGGTAATAGGGGACATGAGTGGGGGCTTGGTGGAGGCTGCCCCTTGTGGCTGGGGGGTGGGGGTGGTGGGAGACATGAGTGGGGGCCTGGTGGAGGCTGCCCCTGCACTGTGGGGGGGTGGGGGTAATAGGGGACATGAGTGGGGGCCTGGTGGAGGCTGCCCCTGGTGGCTGGGGGGTGGGGGTGGTGGTAGACATGGGTGGGGGCCTGGTGGAGGCTGCCCCTGCACTGCTGGGGGGGGGAGACATAGGTGGGGGCCTGGTGGAGGCTGCCACTGGTGGCTGGGGGGTGGGGGTGCTGGGGGACATGAGTGGGGGCCTGGTGGAGGCTGCCCCTGGTGGCTGGGGGGTGGGGGTGGTGGGAGACATGAGTGGGGGCCTGGTGGAGGCTGCCACTGGTGGCTGGAGGGTGGGGGTGCTGGGGGACATGAGTGGGGGCCTGGTGGAGGCTGCCCCTGGTGGCTGGGGGGTGGGGGTGGTGGTAGACATGGGTGGGGGCCTGGTGGAGGCTGCCCCTGGTGGCTGGGGTGTGGGGGTGGTGGGAGACATGAGTGGGGGCCTGGTGGAGGCTGCCCCTGGTGGCTGGGGGTGGGTTGGTGGTAGACATGGGTGGGGGCCTGGTGGAGGCTGCCCCTGGTGGCTGGGGGGTGGGGGTGGTGGGAGACATGAGTGGGGGCCTGGTGGAGGCTGCCCCTGGTGGCTGGGGGGTGTGGGTGCAGGGGGACATGAGTGGGGGCCTGGTGGAGGCTGCCCCTGGTGGCTGTGGGATGGGGGTGGTGGGAGACATGAGTGGGGGCCTGGTGGAGGCTGCCCCTGCACTGCTGGGGGGTGGGGTGATGGGAGACATGGGTGGGGGCTTGGTGGAGGCTGCCCCTGGTGGCTGGGGGTTGGGGGTGGTGGGAGACATGAGTGGGAGCCTGGTGGAGGCTGCCCCTGACTGCTGGGGGGTATGGGGTGGTGGGAGACATGGGTGGGGGCGTGGTGGAGGGTGCCCCTGGTGGCTGGGGGTGGGGGTGGTGGGAGACATGAGTGGGGGCCTGGTGGAGGCTGCCCCTGCACTGCGGGGGGTGGGGGTAATAGGGGACATGAGTGGGGGCCTGGTGGAGGCTGCCCCTGGTGGCTGGGGGGTGGGGGTGGTGGTAGACATGGGTTGGGGCCTGGTGGAGGCTGCCCCTGCACTGCTGGGGGGTGGGGGTGGTGGGCTACATGGGTGGGGGCCTGGTGGAGGCTGCCCCTGACTGCTGGGGGGTAGGGGGTGGTGGGAGACATGGGTGGGGGCCTGGTGGAGGGTGCCCCTGGTGGCTGGGGGGTGGGGGTGGTGGGAGACATGAGTGGGGGCCTGGTGGAGGCTGCCCCTGCACTGTGGGGGGGTGGGGGTAATAGGGGACATGAGTGGGGGCCTGGTGGAGGCTGCCCCTGGTGGCTGGGGGGTGGGGGTGGTGGTAGACATGGGTGGGGGCCTGGTGGAGGCTGCCCCTGCACTGCTGGGGGGGTGGGAGACATGGGTGGGGGCCTGGTGGAGGCTGCCCCTGACTGCTGGGGGGTAGGGGGTGGTGGGAGACATGGGTGGGGGCCTGGTGGAGGGTGCCCCTGGTGGCTGTGGGATGAGGGTGGTGGGAGACATGAGTGGGGGCCTGGTGGTTGCTGCCCCTGGTGGCTGTGGGATGGGGGTGGCGGGAGACATGAGTGGGGGCCTGGTAGAGGCTGCCCCTGCACTGCTGGGGGGTGGGGGTGCAGGGGGACATGAGTGGGGGCCTGGTGGAGGCTGCCCCTGACTGCTGGGGGGTGGGGCTGGTGGGAGACATGGGTGGGGGCCTGGTGGAGGGTGCCCCTGGTGGCTGGGGTGTGGGGGTGGTGGGAGACATGAGTGGGGGCCTGGTGGAGGCTGCCCCTGCACTGCGGGGGGTGGGGGTAATAGGGGACATGAGTGGGGGCTTGGTGGAGGCTGCCCCTTGTGGCTGGGGGGTGGGGGTGGTGGGAGACATGAGTGGGGGCCTGGTGGAGGCTGCCCCTGCACTGTGGGGGGGTGGGGGTAATAGGGGACATGAGTGGGGGCCTGGTGGAGGCTGCCCCTGGTGGCTGGGGGGTGGGGGTGGTGGTAGACATGGGTGGGGGCCTGGTGGAGGCTGCCCCTGCACTGCTGGGGGGGGGGAGACATGGGTTGGGGCCTGGTGGAGGCTGCCCCTGACTGCTGGGGGGTAGGGGGTGGTGGGAGACATGGGTGGGGGCCTGGTGGAGGGTGCCCCTGGTGGCTGTGGGATGGGGGTGGTGGGAGACATGAGTGGGGGCCTGGTGGTGGCTGCCCCTGGTGGCTGTGGGATGGGGGTGGCGGGAGACATGAGTGGGGGCCTGGTGGAGGCTGCCCCTGCACTGCTGGGGGGTGGGGGTGCAGGGGGACATGAGTGGGGGCCTGGTGGAGGCTGCCCCTGACTGCTGGGGGGTGGGGCTGGTGGGAGACATGGGTGGGGGCCTGGTGGAGGGTGCCCCTGGTGGCTGGGGTGTGGGGGTGTTGGGAGACATGAGTGGGGGCCTGGTGGAGGCTGCCCCTGCACTGCGGGGGGTGGGGGTAATAGGGGACATGAGTGGGGGCTTGGTGGAGGCTGCCCCTGGTGGCTGGGGGGTGGGGGTGGTGGGAGACATGAGTGGGGGCCTGGTGGAGGCTGCCCCTGCACTGCTGTGGGGTGGGGGTGGTGGGAGACATGCATTGTTGATCAGTGGTGCAAGGTGACATGTGGGTTGGCTGGGGGGCATGCCCATGGTGGATGGGCTGCCTGCGGGACATGAGCAGGGGTCCAGGGTAGTCCCCCGTGGTGTGGGCTGCCTGCAGGGGCCGTGGAGGTTGTAGAGCGAACACCTGGGAGGACCCACACGGCCAATTCACGTGTAGTACTCCCCAGAACCCCTGAAATGCACGTACCCTGCTGAAATCGCGTGTGGAACTTCCCGCACACCCCTGAAATACACGTACCCTGCTGAAATTGCGTGTGGAACTTCCCGCGCACCCCTGAAATACACGTACCCTGATGGAATCGCGTGTGGAACTTCCCGCGCACCCCTGGAATACACGTACCCTGCTCGCACTGGGCCAATCGCGTGTGGAACTATCCGCGCACCCCTGAAATACACGTACCCAGCTGAATTTGGGTGTGATACTTCCCACGCACCCCTGATGCACACGTACACAAGACAATCGCGTGTGGAACTTCCCGCGAACCACTGAAATACACGGTCCCCGCTTGGCGTTTGCTGTTTGCCAGCCCTGTGAACTGGTCCAGGGTTAGCGCACCCTTTGCGATTATTTGGGGATTTTGAGGGCTTTTCCTTGCGCGAGGGCGTTCTTGGGGGCGTAACTGGCGCTGCTGCAGGGTCGCTGCGCCACGCTGCACCACGGCTGGTTTTGGATGTGAAAATCCATGAATACGCTGTGCGCGGAAATTGATTTTAGCGCACGCGGCTGGCGCAGACATTCTCATGGGCATGCTGTGCGCCAGTCGCGTGCGCCACTTTTTTGCGAATTTCTATGAATTACCCTGTTAGTAACTACATAATACTAATGCTTCTACGTTACAATGCAGATGGTGCCAAAAACAACTGCAAGCTGACTGGATTCACACACGGTCAACTGTCACTTGGTAAGAAAACCTTCCCAACAATAGGTATTATCTACCACGCAGGAGCCACAACCAATGCAGGTCACTACACTGCATACATTAACAAGAAATGTGATGGTTCGAATGTAATAATAGTAGCATTACTCTAAAGTAGAGATTAACAGCAAATCTTACAAACGCGTATTTAAACTTCTTAAAGCCAAAATTTAATAACTAATGTGTACTTAAAAAAATTACAAAAATTCAAGTAAAAGACTATAAACAGTTATGATACACCAACAGGTATCTAACTGTCCAAGATTGTATAAAAACCACACAGATAAATGAATATCACTGATTTGTAACAAAAAATAGACAGTTGGAATACACCAACAGGTATCTAACTGTATAAAAAAATCTGCAACAAGCCAACATACAGAACATTAATCAGAAACAACAAGTGAACACTCAAAGAAAACAAAAACATAGTTTGTAGCATAGAAAAGAAATGTTTTTTTTAATCCGACAAGGATTTTTTTTAAAAAACAAACACAGAAACTGAGCAAAATGCACAGTACACTGGTTTGTAAGCTAAATATGAGGGTAAAAAAAGCTAAAATGTCTATCATACAATGTAATAAGTCTTTATAAAATACAAACACTAACATGCTATTTTCTTTTATCACAGAAATTGAAAAAGAATATTAATAAAAGTCATAAGTCATGCAAGAAATATATCTAATCTCAACAAATTAAACAGTAAGTATAATTTCACACATATCATACATAATCGAATCTATATGTCTGCTCTATGACAGTAATATGGTGTAGTGGCTGCAGACAGGGCCTAGACTTTTGGATGTATAACCTCCGGCCTACACCCTGCGGCCATGCAACCAAGACTCTAGGTCCTACTCACAACCACCGCAGTTTATCAAAACCATGGTGGCTTATAAATTCACTGCTTATAACTTCAGTCTTGGGTGCATAGCCTTTGGCCATGCACCCAAGACTCTAGGCCCTCCCCACAACCACCTGATCGAGATGCGAAACTACGGGTGTATCTATTGCTGTAATATGCTGCGGTGGTTGTGGCCAGGGCCTAGAGTCTTCGGAGTATGGCCTAAGGCCTATGGCCTACGGCCAAACACCCAAGACTCTAGGCCCTGGCTACAACCACCGCAGCATATCACACCCATGGTGTCTTATAAATCATTAGCACACCCATAGCATGAAACATTTTAACTGCAGCATACACTCAATTTGCACCCAGGACTCTAGGCCCTGCCCACACCTACCAGATAGATATTTGATTGTATGGGTGTGATGCATGAATGAGATATGCTGCGGTGGTTGTGGGCAGGGCCTAGAGTCTTGGATGCAACGGCCTACGGCCTACGGCCTGCGGCCATGCACCCAAAACTCTACGTCCTGCCCACAACCACCGCATTATATAAAACCCATGGTGCCTTATAACTGCAGTGCTTATAACTTTGTTCTTGGGTGCATGGCCTATGGCCATGCAACTAAAACTCTAGGCCCTCCCCACAACCACCTAATTGATATGCAATGCTACGGGTGTATCTATTGCTGTGATATGCTGCGGTGGTTGTGGCCAGGGCCTAGAGTCTTGGGAGTATGGCCTACGGCCAAGCACCCAAGACTCTAGGCCCTGGCCACAACCACCGCAGCATATCACACCCATGGTGGCTTATAAATCATTAGCACACCCATAGAATTAAATATTTTAACTGCAGCATACACTCAATTCGCACCTAGGACTCTAGGCCCTGCCCACAACTTCCAGATAGATATTCGATTGTATGGGTGTGATGTATGAATGTGATATGCTGTGGTGGTTGTGGGCAGGGCCTAAAGTCTTGGGTGTATGGCCTACAACCTACGTCCTGCGGCCATGCACCCAAAACTCTATGTCCTGCCCACAACCACTGCACTATATATAACCCATGGTGCCTTATAACTGCAGTGCTCATAACTTTGTTCTTCGCCCATGCACCCAAGACTCTAGGTCATGCCCACAACCACCACAGTATATCACACCCATTGTGGCTTATAACTTCACTACATATAAATTTGGTCTTGGGTGCATGGCCTCTGGCCATGCACCCAACACTCTAGGCCCTCCCCACAACCACCTGATCGATGTTCGATACTACTGGTGTATCTATTGCTGTGATATGCTGCGGTGGTTGTGGCCAGGGCCTAGAGTCTTGAATGTATGGCCACAGATATTCAAATCTATGGGTGTGCAGTATATAAAACCCATGGTGGCTTATAAGTCCTGTGCTTATAACTTTGTTCTTGGGTGCATGGCCTTCACCCATGCACCCAAGACTCTAGGCCCTCCCCACAACCACCTGATCGATATGCGATACTACGGGTGTATCTATTGTTGGAATATGCTGCGGTGTTTGTGACCAGGGCCTAGAGTCTTGGGAGTATGGCCTACGGCCTGCAGCCATGCACCCAAAACTCTACGTCCTGCCCACAACCACCGCACTATATAAAACCCATGGTGCCTTATAACTGCAGTGCTTATAACTTTGTTCTTGGATGCATGGCCTGTGACTATGCACCCAAGACTTTAGGTCCTGCCCACACCCACCACAGCATATCACACCCATTGTGGCTTATAACTTCTCTACATATAAATTTGGTCTTGGGTGCATGGCCTTGCACCCAAGACTCTAGGCCCTCCCCACAACCACCTGATCGATATGCGATACTACGGGCGTATCTATTGCTGTGATATGCTGTGGTGATTGTGGCCAGGGCCTAGAGTATTCGGAGTATGGCCTACGGCCTACGGCCTGCGGCCATGCATCCAAAACTCTACGTCCTGCCCACAACCACTGCACTATATAAAATCCATGGTGCCTTATAACTGCAGTGCTTATAACTTTGTTCTTGGTTGCATGGCCTTTGGCCATGCATCCGAAGACTCTAGGTCCTGGCCACAACCACCACAGCATATCACACCCATTGTGGCTTATAACTTCTCTACGTATACATTTGGTCTTGGGTGTAAGACTCTAGGCCCTCTCCACAACCACCTGATCAATATGAGATACTACGGGTGTATTTATTGCTGTGATATGCTGTGGTGGTTGTGGCCAGGGCCTAGAGTCTTGGGAGTATGGCCTACAGCCTACTGCCCACAACCGCTAATTTCTTTAGACACATTTTATGGTCGTTTTAAAGAAAACTACTGGACGGATTGGCATGCACCCAAGACTCCAGGCCCTGGCCACAACCACCGCAGCATATCACACCCATGGCGGCTTATAAATCAGTACCACACCCATCGAAACAAAAATGTTAACTACGGCATGTACTCAATTTGAATATTCGCTAAAACCACACGTGTCCTTAGAACAGTTTCAAGTTGCCGGCGTACAGCACGGACGGAAGTACTATCCTTATGAAACCCCTCATTTTCAGTAATTACAAACATCTCGGACTGGGCGGGCATGGCGAATACATCATTAGCACCCTCGCCTAAACAAATCCAGTATTTCACCCATCTCTTACTCTCTGAACCTCCGCAAGCACTCTGACACACCAAAACACTTTCCGAAACAGAATTTTGCCTCTGGTCGCCGTCGCGCTGTCTGTGAATCCAAGATCTTGGGCACATCCAAACAATCTGACGCACATCACGCCGGACTCCAGCCAATCGGCGGACACGTTGCATGTCCGCGGTCATGACGCGAGCCTCTTAGCCAATCGGTATCTTGTCCACAGAGCAAGCAGGGAAGTGTGACCGCGGAGCGGACATAGATATCACTAATTTTTTTAGACACATTTTAAAGAAAACTACTGGACGGATTGGCACCAAATTTACAAAAGCACGCTTTTGGGACCAAGGTCCTCCTCCCGCTGCAAATTTGGTGACAATCTATCCATCAGTTTGGCCTGTAGGCATGCACAAAGTTTTTCCCCCATTCACTCTATGTCAAAAGACATTTTGGGACCCCCCCTATAACTTTTCCCCCCTGGACCAAACATCACCAAACTTTGCAAAAAAATTCTTGCAAAGTTTGGTGAGGATTCGTCCAGGGGGAGTGAAGTTATAAGCCACCCAAAAAGTGCTCTTCCTATGGAAACAGCAACTATGCATATATGGTCATGTCTGGTCAGACCTGCAACCACTCTCACTGCTCCATTCTGGATAACTTGCAGTCTACTTATTTCTGTTTTACTAATACCAGTCAACAGACTGCGACAGTAATCCATTTTGGCTCCCACTATGGCTCTAGCCAGAGTTTCTGCATTTACCTTGGAGATCATGGGCGAAGGTGTGCAAAAGGTTTTAAATAGTAAGCCACACCCGATACCACACTTCCCACACAAGCTTTCACAGAAAGGTGTTGGTCAAAGATCACCCCTAAAGACTTGACTTCCTTGAGGGTGTCAATTTTGAATTCACCAAGCTGGAAGTTGCTGTACCTGGGATCTAACTTGAAGATCCGGCTAGGAGTACTGACAATCATGAGCTCAGTTTTAGCTCTGTAAAGTGTAGACCATTTTGCACCAGCCAATTTTCGATACACGTGTAGGCATTACCTATACACTCTTCGTCTCATGTATGGTTTCCGGTCAGAGGGATGATACATTGCGCCAACATGGAGAAGAAGGGACCAGTAAAGATGTTATAGGAGCAGGGCGAAAGGCTTGCTCCCTGCGGGACTCCATATTCAATCGGAATAGTATCTGCTTCAGCTATGTCCGAACAGATGCAACTGACCCGATTCTTAAGAAAGGAAGCTACTCACCGCAAAGCTTCTGGGGAGAATGCTGCCACTTGTTCAAGCTTGGTGACCAACAACGTGTGGTCCAGCTGCATAAGCATGGTGGCCTCTCCCTTATCCATATGGGATAGAAGCCTGGATTTGAGTTCAAGAAGGGCTGTTTCGGTTCTATGCCCTGCTCTGAAACCTAATTGACGAAAGTTTAGAATGGGGTGGATTTCTATATGTTTGGCTATTTGTATATATGCAACCCTGTCCAAGATTTTCATCTGAAAGGCAGAATTCATGATATGCCTGTAGTTCCGTGGGTCCTCTTTGGGGAGGCTGGGTTTTTTCAATAGAGGTGTCACCCATGAACGTTTGAGTACATCAGGCACAGTGCTCTCTCTGAAAGATGCATTCACAAACTGGAGAATAGCCGCTAACGGTGTAGGGGAGCATGTTTTGATGATGATAGCTGAAAACTGGTCACCCCTGCAACTGGTTGTTTTCAAATGTTTCACTACCTCTGTCAATTCCCCCAGCGTGATTGCTGAAAATGAGAATTCAGGGATCGTGGGACATCTGATGGGTTCCTGGCATTCAGTGGTGCTGTTTTTCTTGTGTGAGTTAGCCTTTTTTTAGATTGGAACTTCAAGGCACTAGCTTCCCATTGTGTGTCTGTCAGCATATGTCTAGTTGAAGTAAAGAAATCAGGAGTGACTTGTCTAGTACTGAGATTGAATTCGGTAATGATATTTCTCTATTTTCATTTAAATTGGTTGTCATTTGGATGACTTGAGAGTATAATAAAGGGCGTTGTGCATGGTAGTCCTCTTGAATTGTTATTACATTCCACTCTTTTGGGTCCTTGAAAGGCAACAAATTCAGTGTTGAGAATATCTCCTGGTCAAGATCTATAGTTGCTGGTGTGAGACATGCTAGGACTTCTAAGTCTGTGGGTTGGTAATTGTGCCTTACAACTCCTGTAGCAAATACTTTGTAGGGACATCAGTTAAATGATTTGTTTCTTGAGGCTCGCAGTGAGCTGCAGCTTCTGTGTCACTCGATGATGCATGAGCGTGTTCTTTAAGCTAGCAAAATTTCCTAATGTCATTACCTTCGGGAGTGGACCGTTTGTTTACTGCTCCCAAGGGCCCTATCAGCCCATTTCCACTCTGGTCTTTATTACGGTTACCTGATTGGAGAAAAATTGTTGCCGCTCTCATTGGCATCGCAGAAATCAGCGTGTATGCTGCCATTCAGGCCCGGCCCTAGCATGGGGAGCAGGGGGCCAGGCCCACCCAGAGCCAGCCTCTGGCCCCCCTAGAAAGGAGGCCATGTCAGTGGTGTTATACAGCACTGGTAACTAAGGGAGTGGGGGTGGATGTCACGGAAACATTCAGCAGCAATCTCAGAGACATCATTCTGAGAGGCTCAATTGCAGGAGGCCTGGCCAGGATTTGTTTTCTTGCTCTGGACAATGATTTATGCCCCACAGCCATAACAGTACAAATGACCAGGGAGATGGAGGACCATTCACACCTCTAAGTGAGGTAGCACACTTATTCAAGCAGGCTGCCTACAATTATTTTCTCAAACCTAAAATCACAATTTTGGTTTCTGTAATTGAAAGTATGTTTTTTTTTTGTGGTAATAGAGTGATTTTTCACAACATGTTTAATAATATGGTTAACTATATCAAACAATGAATGACAGGTAAAGTTGCTTGAACACAGATTTCTGCAGAAGGTGCTTCAAATCACTGGGGACCCTTGCAAACTATATTCAAAGTATATATTCTGTTACATTACCTACTTGAGAATAAGTGAACAGATAAGGTTGGTAGTAACAAAAATGTAATTCTGAAGGGGAGAGTGTAGTAAAATCAAAAAGTGATAAATGCAAGGCTTTGAATTAAACATTTCCACTACCATTGCTCTGCGCAAAATTCCATGCCATAATTCTGTAGTATGTCTGTGTGATTAGAGAAGGGGACAAGCCATTAGCAAATGACCTTTGGTGCTGCCACCAAAAAGGTGCAGTTCAATATCAATTGCTAGGCGGGTTTCCATCTGCACTGGAACACAAGCAACCCTATGAATTGTTAGGCCCTGCGGTCTAGCAGTTTGGGAAGGGCCTCTGCCATTAGTGACAGGGCCAAGGCTGATCTGCTATACCTATTAGTACAACCAGAACACATGTTGTGGAACACAGATAGGATGGCAATAATATGTGAGGAGAAACACACATCCTATGGGTGTGTCTGGTCATTTACCCACCTAAAGACTAGCCATGGATATGTTAATGCCTCACCACCAAAACCTAACCTTTCTAGAACTCTTTGAGCAAGCTCTATCACAAAGTAACACTAAACCTGTTTATATCTAAGCATTCTTTTGAGTGTTTAATTACTCAATTGCCTCTGTAAATGAGCTACTGGTAGCATAATTCTCTTAATGTGTGTCTTCAGCCCGTTCATTTTATAAGAAATATCTTTGCCAATGCCTCTGTGACTTGCACTGAAGTCCTGTCTTAAACAAGCAATCACAAAGCCAGCAGCTTTGGCTTGTGTATAGTTATTAGCAGACATATGCCAGGCAATGCCATTGTATGCCCAGTTACTGGCACCATTTTCCAGCTGTTCCCATCATATGGCCAGCTGGTACACTTATGGCAGTGCCTGGCAAATGCCTATCCATGCCTAATCAAAAGCCCAAGCTGTTGGCTTTGCCAATGCATGTTGGCGTCCGTTTGTCTCCCTAAGTGAATGTGTATATGCCCAGGTGTGGGTGTCTTGTTTTCTATGCCTAGGGAATCAAGCTGCACCTCACCGAGCTGGTCCAACAAGGCCTTACCTGAAAATGATAAGGCTAGGTTGGCAAGTATTGACCAGTTTCAGATCTTCTCATGTATACTTACCAGTTGGGCTCCTACCTAGAGTGTATCTTTGTTTGGAAGCCTATTCTTCTCTGACAGAATGTTTCATGATTCAAACTGATAAGTACTGACTTGATAACATCGTTCTGTTTCAGTAACTTTACACAGTGTGCATGCAAACAGAATATGTCATTTGTGCTGTGGGATTTGTTTGGAAAGTATGATGTAAATCCTCGGTGTTGGATGTTTAGGCAGTGCCGTAAATGAAACATGAACACCCGTAAAATAACAAAAAAGAAGAGCGTTTTCTATGAGGTTGCGGGCAAAGTATAAAAGGTGTACCTCTTTTATAAATAAAAAGCAGTATTTAAATATTTTCTAAAGAGTTATCAGAGGTGGATATAATATTTGGACAAGGGACACATGCCAATGACCCCCCTGCTCTACTCTCTCCCCTCATACAAACAGCCAGGCTGATCAGGCCCTACCAGTGAGATCTTATCTTTTCAATGTGTCTCAGAGGCAGATTATTTACAACAGGAAGTGATTAGAGATGAAAACAGATAAAAAGGCAGTGATCATTGCTCTGGCACTTAAAAAATATATATGTAGGGTTTTAAGAAGCTATTTAAGTGTGATTGTTGGGCGATTAGTAAGTAAGGGGGTGCAAAACAAGCTGTGTGAAACAATAACATTTTCATACATTTCATTTCACTTCATGTCTGTATGAGGTTTTTTGTAAGTTCTCATTAATTGCTATGCTGGAACTTGTAGGCTTCCTTTCAGGATGGGGAAAATAAAGCTACAGTCATAGGGAAACATTGTTCAGGTCAAGCAGAGTGGAAGAAGTGGCGCTGAATGCATGTAGCTCCAATTTTTATGAGCTGCCGGATTTTGTATGATTTGACAGGTGAAGTTGGACAGCAGATCGGACTTAACAAGGTCCCCCTGCAAAATCTGATTGGTATTCCACCAGTATGTATTTTTACATTAGCGGAAAACCAATAGATTACTATGGAACCTGCCTGAGTTTTACACCTGCAAAAGGGGGCAGATTCCAAAGAAATCCATTGTAGATGGCTCCCACAATTGTTAATGTGGAAGTGATTTACACTTTTTCGAGACACGTAGTGGTAAAGTAAAGAGCAAAGGCGATTTTCACTTGTGTTTTACTCTTACCTTTTCCAGTACTTGTGGAAACAATTAAAATTAATGAATGGCCCCTTCAGCAAAAAAGTGCAAATAGGAGAATTTTGATCTGTGCAATTTAAAAACAAAATGCCCCCCTTAATCTTTTCATCAACATGTTTCTACAATGATGAATACATTGTCAGGTTGGTTTATCATGTGACTTGTGCATTTTTAAAGTAATCTGTATACAATTTAGTATTATTTTATGTATTCAAAGCCACACTTCAACACATATTTGTACCAACTTGAGCTCAGAAGATGTGTGGCAAGTATCTAAATTTCAGGGTAGGCTCAAATGATGGCTTTACCACTTGATCAAAGTGTATGATCCTGGGCATATTTTTTAAGTTCACTATGCCTTACCTGTTAAAATTAGGTGCCCCTAGAAGTGATTCATTTCGCATTATAAGCTATTCCAAAAAGCCTCAGCGGGCCACATTTATTGAACAAAATGATGTCATTCAATAGGAAATCAAAGTAAACACATCAAACAAAGAGTCATCATGGACAGTTGCATATTATAACCAGTATGTAAACAGTACGTACCAGACAATGATGTACAGGGGAATGCCCCACCAGGAGCTATACTAGGAGGCCACAGACCCTCAACCAGCACTCTCTGCCTCCTGATGGAGCCCTTATAGCCCTAGCACTCCCTTGCACTCTCAACTCAATTAAAATGTGCTGCAAAAATGCAACAAATAAATAACATGTTGTATTTAAAATGTTATTTTGGCCATGAACCATTAATGGGGGTTCAGTTGGAAAGGAAGGGGGTGTGCAATGGGTGGGTGGAGGGAGGATTTTATACATGTGTATGTTATCGCGGGATATGTTGGTGTGCTTGAAATATTGTTAAGATCAACAAGACTACCTGTATTGATTGGACATGGTATGTTCTGTTCTTGAAATTTAAAGAAGTTTGAAAAAAATGTAATTTTGTAGGAAACAAAATCTCTAATTCCTTACTTGAATATTCTGGGTCGGGGTTCTATCTTTCACACAAGATGAAGGGACCACAAGCATCTCCTCCAGGGCCTGTTGGAAGTAGCCACAGTGCTCAGGAAGGTATTGTTGGGCGGACACCATCTGAGATGGTACAAAGACTGGGCGCCTCACTGCTCAGCGCTTTCAGAAGAGGAGGAGGAGGCATCATCCTCCATTCTCCCAAGCCAGTCCAGGAAAGGCATGCTGGGGGCTAGTGGGAGTAGGTAGGAGAGGAAGTAAATGGGAACAGTGGTTAGGGAAGCTGATATGACAGAAAGGAGAGAGCAGATGGGAAGGGAAGATCGGTAGATTGATGTTGCAACACTATTGTCCTTGCTTCTCTTTTGCTATGTACAGTTTTTCATAGAGGGGTGCAAATGTATTTTTGCAGATCTGGGAAGATATTTTTTGCTGGATCTTGGATCAACATCAGTGCTTTGTTTAGGATACTCATGCAACCACACCCAATGGAATGAGGGCCCCCTGATCACAACCATGGCCCACTCAGATGGAAATTCCTGTATCCGGGCCTGCTGCCATTTCACAACTTATAGCAGCTCTACACGGACGGGTGGACTGCAAGCTACAAGAATGTGTATTTACACATATATCAGTCACAATTAATACCAGCGTTTGTACAATATAGCTGGGCGAACACCATGCACCACGCAGCAGCTTAACAGCACTCACAGAGCACGCGACATGCTTGATTATATACACCTAGATGTAGATGGGTGTGGATTGCTCACACAGTTCAACGGGACGCAAATAGAACGGAAATAGAATCAGGAATCCAGGCTCAAGGCAAGTCTTCTGCCCAGAGTAGCAGCACTCACGGAGCACTCGACAATTTCCTTGTATTATACTGTCAGTATAACTGTGACATGGTATTATCATGCATAGTGCCAAAATGCTCCAGAAATGTAAAGGCTGTGCTATATAACACCACATTAGATTACAAACACGTTTTTTCCCTCTTGAGGTGGTGAGAAGCCACGCATTTATTTGATCCTGTTTAATGATTTAACTCTTAATTATATTACAATCAGTGAAATCCTGATCAATGCAACATTAACAATTCTTTTTTGTTTTTTAGATAAAAGTATTTCCTTTTTCCTTATCAAACTTACATTGTGCTAATCGAGTTGTCGGGTTGCTTTTTGGTTTAAAAATTGTCCTCCCGGTGGAGCATTAATATAATTTTGTCTCCCCTGGATATAAAATTGATTTCAGTGACTGCACAACACAAAAACAAAGTGCTGAGGCCTCTGATATGACCGGCAGGAATGGATTGGTGGCCATTTCAACAAAAGAAATTCAATCAAGCCTCTGTCAACTGACTTTGCAAGACACTGCAAGTTGTAATCAGAATCTATTGCTTGTCATCAGCCATAAAGACACGCAATGGATCTGAAGCCGATTTTAGAATGGGTATTGCATAGGTTTTACGGATCAGAATCTTCTAGCAGACACACAAAGAAAGAGATTAAAGCAAGCTCCATGTAATGCTCGCTTGCCACTAGCCGTGCCATTTGTTACAAAACCAGGCGATGAAACAAAATCAAGTAGCATTTAATGATTTTAATATGTGTCATAAATAATGTATTACTTATTTTTGTATTAATTTAATACATGTTATAAAGTGCAAACCTACCCCAAGGCAGTGGAGTGATTTACACTGAAACGAACCAAAATCAGAAAATCGTAATGTTACATTATAATAAGCAGCAGCACCAGCTGAACTCTGATGCCTTATCGAGACCCTTGACCCAAAATAGGCAAGTTGCTGGCTGTGGGTTTGAAAAATAAAAAAAGTTGTCAGATTCTGGAAAGAGTAGGTCAAAAATGTGACTAGCAGTAGTACAGTTAAGAAGGAGTCCCAATGCCTTGGAATAGCCACCAAGAATGCCTGATTTCCAAGGCAAGAAGACTTCCTCAGCCTTGTATGGTGGGACAACCTTTGGCTTTCCAGATTTTTGGGACTACAACTCCCATCTGTCTGAATCAGCATAGTTATTAGTGATGGGTCATGGGAGTCATAATCCAAAATATTGTGAGAGCTCCAGGTTGCAGACCCCATGCTCTTGGAATATCCAGTCAATGGATGTCTTCAGTCGAGTAGAGCAAAAACCTCCTGCTAGCTGCATTTTCTAGGTAAATGGGTAAGTTGTTGAAGGACGACTGCTTTGTAGGCAACACTGTGTATCTTACATTGGAACCTCTCTACAAATGAGAGCCATTGCAGTCTGTCAAAACAGAGTGTGACATGATCGAGCAGCTATATGAACATCTCATCTGATTGCTTGGAAAGCAGAGAGACTCCCTTAAAACCAACATTTGCACAGTCTATTTGTGACAGAACCAAAGTCAGGACAGCCAATTGAAATAGATTGGCTGGGATGAATGTCTTTATCTTCCAAAGTAATGAAATCTCAAATTGTGCACTTTGAGCGTTCTTACTTTCATGTTCCATCACCGGAGGTGTTGCTAGGGGGCGGGGGACCCAAGGGGGCTAAAGCCTGTATCTTTTGGTTGTAGCCCCGGATAGAAGTTCAGGGACTACAACCAAAAGGATATAGCTAGCCCCGAGTCCTGCCAGTCCTGACATTAGCTTAGCCCCTGATCCTTTCCAGGCCTAGCAACACCCCTGTCCATCACAGAAAAAAACCTGATGATCCTACTGAGGTCAAATGTGTGGGAACAAATCCGTCTCTAGCTGACATCCATACTAGATAGTGATATTTCTTCCTTGGGGTGCACAGAGTAAGCTCTCTATCCTGAGTCTATTGAAGGTTAGGCCAGCTGCTGTCACATATGCCCAATCATTACAAACAGCTCCCTACAGGATGTATGTCTTCCTCTGTCACCAGTGGATAGATCTGTCTGTCACATACACTGACGTATTGGAACTCTGATCTCATTGACCAAGACTCCTAGTAGCATACGTTGATTAAAGATAAAGGCGAGAGGGTGGATCCACGTAGCATAACATATAACACGAGTATGGTGGGTCTCGAGTCCACCTACTTGAAAAGTCGTATGAGCTCGGATAGGATAGTGAGGAGTGCCTAACAGTCCACTGTGTCAAATTAACCCATAAAAGAGATCCAGCAACACAAGCAAATAAGAGTCCCCTCTATTCAATATTCAGTGAAAAACAATAATGACTTGAACGGTTATGTCTTTGTACTGTGATGGGATCCGAAATACAATTGAAATACGTGCAGTAGAGCATGACATATAAAGTGCACTGACAGTTGTTGCTTCTACAAAGGTTTTGCACTCCACAGTATCCACAATGTTTGTAAGGTAACATCCGTTTCCAAAAATGTTGCTTGAATTGCATTGTCTACATACGTTGCATGTTTAACAGAATCTACAAAAATAAAGAAATAAAGTCCTTCCAGGCAAGCATTACTATAAGAACAAATAGAGGCATTTCTCTTCTGACTTCTTCTTGGATCAGTGTCATTTTATTACTAAAGAAATACTTTATGCCAATAAATTTCTCCACAGACGACAACGGCTATGTTATGGGAATAGAGTTTGGCACAGTGTCTGATTGTCTAAATAATTTATTAGACAAATGAACAGCCACTGAGATGTGTGAAGTACGAATGGTTGATTTTGCTATGATTTTTCAATGGGGAACATTCAATGCTGGAGTTTGCACATGTTAATATATACGTCCTAGACAACATTTGTTTGAGAGGGTTTGGGCATAGTAATGGGGCATCTTCACCCTCTGCATCATTTGAAATGATAACGGCAACGAGCTACTGTAGCATGCACGGCTAATCTTGCATCTTGCCAAATGAGCATTCGATTATTAATTCCAACTGAATTAACGAGGACGTTTTAATCAACTAATAATATTACAATTCATTGGAAAGCAGGCATTCCTCTGAGAAGACTTCAGCAAATTTTCAAACCAATAATTTCACTGCACATTTCCTAGGATTGATCGCTGTTATCCAAACTGTTTTTCCTTACGTGCAAAGAACTAGCACGAAACATTGTGTTCTCGGTTGACCATTAGCCATTTTAAGATGTCTAATGCAGAAAGCTGTATAGGATGTAAACTCATGAAACCCTTATTCAATAAACAGTAGAATTATTTGTCCGCACTCAGTATCTGGACTTTAAGCAGCAAATTGATGCCCTAATGCCAAACCATCTGCTCGCGATGACCTTTGAGTAGAATATAACATATTTCCTGCAAAAAAGGGAAAGGTCCTTAAATTGAATGCTAACTCTCAAAGTGCAGGTAGACTTATATTTAGACTCACTACTTCACAATTCATTTAAAAGGAAATATAACTTGAATATATGACATGACTTTGCTTCATAGCAAAAGCTTTTTTTATTATTTAAGTATTGTGAGAAATGTAATCAAAGGTACAGTACACAGTCATACTGCATTCAATGTAGAAGGCAGGACAACTGCAGGAACTTCTAATTTCTTATGAAACCCATATCTATGTCTGTTTTCAGGACAGCCCTGAGATGGCAACAAGATCAGTCAGTTCATCGTCTCATTGGTGCAGTTTATATTGATGCAAATTGGCTAAAACAAACCATAGAAAATTAATGAGCGTGTTTTCTGAGAATTGGACATGGTGTTGAGAATGCATCTTTGTCTTTGATTAATTGTGTGTAAGCTTTCCCTTTTACACAAATGAGCAACCACAGCATCCTGTTAACTGTTGGTTGACTAGGCATGTATATATAGCAGCAGATTTTATGCCTGAATGTATTTATTTCTGTACAGTCAGAATGTGACAGCTTCAAGCAAGACCATGAGGCATTGGCTCGAAGTGAAAGGCCACTGCATATTGGACAGTTTGAATTGCTTACAAACTGAAGTCTCCCCAGTGAGTTTTCCCCAATGGCCTTCTTGGGAAGGCAACTTTGAATTTGCGTGTGCATGGTCTTAGCCCATGCATGGTTGAGTGCCCAAATGGAACCCTGTTCTCTGTGCAACTCAGACAGATGGCTGTGGGGTCTACACAGTCTTACACTGTTATCCCTGAAATTGAATGGAAAATGGATGTTGCCATATATGGTCATGGCATCAACCTACCTCAGAGAGGGAGCCTGGGAATCATTCAAATGTACCACCTCCCATTGACTGTGGGGCTGCTGAATGAATATTTAGGAGCTGCAGCCCCACAAATAGAAGACAAGCCAACTCTCAGCTCCTGATTTCATTGATAATCTGAGGATCTGCACTCATCCTATCTTTGAAACTGAAAGAATGAAGAAGAAGCCAACAAACCAACTATGAATCATGTGGCAGCAGCTCTGCTAGATTGCATCCTTCCCAGACCTCTGGTACGTCAAAGTCCTGCCAGTGCTTGCTAACACATTCCTTCTTCACTTTGAACAGAGCGAGGACTTGCCCAGTGCTCCCTTCCCTTTATCTGGTGGGCATAGCAAAGTCGTAAACTGAAGTCGTAAACTGAATAAAAACGTGGTTACCAAAGAGTCTTGCAGCTGTCCTTGGACATAGCATGAAGGTTGAAGCATCTTAACTATGAGTGCTGATAACCAGCAGTGCCTGTAGGCAAAATCGTACAGAACGAAGTGGATTGTTTTGGACTCTGTGCTCATTTAAAAGCCTTACTTGCATCAATAACTGTTCTGGCCATAGTTCCAATGATTTGATTGAACCTAAAATGAGAGGTTACCAGTTACATGCACATTAAGTGAAGAGCCAATGAGTGTCCTATATGTTGTACTCAATTCCCCTGCAGCCACTGTGAGGTCTAAATGTATTGAACTTGAGGGTAGAACTTGATAGGAAGTAGCCAGTAGTATAGTTCATGTTTTAAGCGCTGGCCTCTGTCACGGTGCCAGCCTGAAAGTTGCATGTTTGAATACCAAGAGGGCTCACATATTCTGAAGGATGAAGCATCTTAACTATGAGCGCTGATAACCAGAAGGGCCTTCGGACAGAAATGTACAGCACCTCAGATGGTTGATTAGGAGGCAGTGGCCTTCTGAAAGGTGATTGCACCTAAAATGAGAGAATGCAGGTTACATGCGCATCAGGTGAAGAATCATCGATAGAAATATATGGTGCATTCAACTCTCCTACAGCTACTGTGGCTCGATGAAACCCCAAAAAGTGTTTTTCATTTTAAGTGGCAAAATCTTTTTTTTAGTCTCTTTTTAAATTTATTTCATTTTCCTCCCTGTTTGACATGTCATCTGGCCAAAGCAGTGACGAGGCGGTGGTTTGGCTCTCTGCTGCTCTACCACCCCGCAAGAAGCAGTGTGGGATGAAGACAGTGGACAGCTGGAAATATTTTATGATTCAACAAAACCATAGCCGGAAGTAGGTATAGAAAGTCATGTGCACTTTGTGACAAAAAAACACTGCGGAGGTGTCCAGCATCAGCTCCATCTCAAAGCCTGGGCACTTCAGTACTAATTCAGCACCTAGTGAGAGTCCACTGGAATCACGTTGAAGAGCCATACTGGCTAGTTCATTATAAACATAAAGGCCCACAGACCCCAGTGGTATCTTAGAAACAAATCCATCTCTGTCCCTACAACATCTTCTATCCTTCAGGCTACATCACCACCAGGAAACAGTGCACCCTCAGCTGCTACCCCATCATCGAGTACTACTACTGAACCTCCTCCACTGCTACCAGCCCGCAATATGATGCAGCACAAAAATATGTGAGGCATATGTCATAATTGGGTTGTGGTGGGAGATGCCACCCTACCTGGATGGGTCAGAAACATTTCCAAACACCAGTTTCACTGCCATCTGTAGTCATCTTTTTTAATGTAGAAATGTTGCCCCTTTAACTGGAAAAATGTAAATAAAAACCCCCAAAACAAGAAAAATCAATAAATGTGTCTTTTTTGCTTACCCGTTGTTATATGTATCAAACTCTAATGGTCTTCCCTGCCCAGTTCCACCCCCAAAACAACCCTTTTCAGAGCTACACTAATGAAACACGGACTGCAATAATAGATAGCTACATCTCTGTGTTGCTGGAATGTTTGTGCAAAGTCTGAATGGATTTTGTCAAATGGGGGCTAAGTTATATGACTATTGTATGTATGCACATTTTGACACTTTTGAAAAATAAAACATGCATGTATTCTCAGCAAACTCATGTAATTTGTGATGTCATCTTTGATGCCTTGGGTGTTAGTCTAAGCAGTGCACAGTGGTAGCGCGAGGAACAGTCGCTTAGCTTACCATAACTGGCGAGTTTCTGGGGTTTTTCGGTTTTACTTGTAACCATAACATCCCTTTAACAATAATGTTTTCATTGAATTTCATAGGTTTTTATTAGTGCAATTTAACCATAATGTCCCTTTAACAAAGTTTTTACAGTGAATATTACAGGGCCTGCGCTAGCAGCCCTGTAGTTATGGTTAAGTTGCTCAACCCATAGGAAGAGGACTTTTTGGGTGGCTTATAACTTCGCCCCCCTGGACCAATCCTCATGAAACTTTGAAAAAAAGTATATGGTCCAATCAGATTGATCCTGCGAAGTTTGGTGAGGTTTCATTAAGGGGGGGGGGGGGGGTGAGGGGCAAAGTTATAGGGGGGTCCCAACATTGTGGTTTTTTCAACAGATGCAATGGGAAGGAAAATGTGCTCACGTCTATAGCCCAAATCGCTGGAAAGATTTTCACCAGATTTGTGGCAGGAGCTGTGGTTTGGTCCCGAAAGCATGCTTTTGTAAATGTGGTGTAAATCCATCCTGTTGTTTTTTTTTACAACGATCAAAAAGTAGGTACAAAGAATTAGTGATATCTGGGTTTGATACGCTGACGCACGTCCCGTTCTGTCCACAGGCGGGCACTTAATTGGCCCAGAGGCCGATGTGAGTTTCCTGGACATCTCACGTGCCCGATGATTGGATAGTGAAGAGTATGAAGTACATCAGATTTTTGGATATGCTTGCCATGTTGGATGCGCGGACAGCCACAGTTGACCACAGACAGCGCGGTGGAAGAACTGTTATGTCGGGTCATTTGGCGGTGGAAAGAGGGGCTGGGAAGGGTGGGGAAGTGGAAAGAAGATGATATGGGGCTGTTTTTGTAGGTTGAAAAAGGCTGGGTAGGTGCCGTAGTTGTCCACGTACAACGCAGTAGTTAAGCGGACAGCACAGTGAATGGACAGCTTGGAAAAGATGGCTGGAACAGGGTGTAGAAATGGTAGGGAAGTGGAATGAAGGTAATGCAGAGCTGTTTTCATAGGTGATACATTTTGCATTCTGCAGAAGTTGGTAAAATGGAATGGATTTACAATTTGGTATGGATACATATAGAAAACATTCATGAGATTTCATTTATAGGAATGATTTTGTTTTCCGGTGCTTGAAGCTATTACATTAGGAATTCTTGTGGATCTTCTTGTGTTTTTATGGTACATTTTACCATTCCTGCAAAGTAATTCTTGCCTTATGCCTGAGACATTGTACGTGTTGTCAGGATTATTTGTGTCTTTTTCTGTGAAAGGCGAGCATTTGCAAATACAACTGGTTTGAGCCGTTTAAGTAAATGTTGTGAACAATTGGTGGCAATTGAAAGAGAAGATTCACTGTCACAACATTTGTTTATTTCTTTTCTGATGGATGTGAAGTTGACTTTGTACTATACTGTTTTGTGGTTGCATTGTTTGATGCAGGAGTTTTAGTGGTATTGTTGGGAAATCTGCTATAGCTTCTGTTTCTATTATTTGTCTTTGAAATGTTTTTTTTTTTAGGTACAGGGTACATATCTAGATGTGGGTTGTATAGTGCCTGTAGCCTGTTGTATTCTAGGATGCAAGGAATATCAGCATTGACTTTGTTTGCATCAAAGTTATCTAGGAATAGACCATTGAGTGTGCAGAAGTGGTAGTGATATGTAGCTCATACCTTCTTTAAAGACTGTGCTGCCAATGTCAATCAATATTTGATCTAGGATTAGACCTTGTGATTTGTGAATAGTGACAGCATATTCAAGTACAGAGAGAAAATGTCACTCTGCATACATACATGTCATACATATATGTCTTTGAAAAGAAGGAAATATCCTATTGTTCGGCCCTCAGGACGTGACTGCCCTCAGGAGTGTCTTTGTCTAGTTATGCTTCGCATTGAAGCACTTCACCTATCTGGAAATGCTATATAATAAACAATAAATAAATAAACAATAAGTACATTTCTTGCTCTTTTTGGAGCTCATTATCCAACATGTGTTTGTATTGTTTGAAATTATTTGTTGTACTGCTTTCATTTGCTTTAAATGCAGATTCAAATGAGTAATAGTCACCTAATAATTCATTTTCTTTTCTCCAAGGTTTAAAAAGCTTGAGTAGGGCCATGTAATACATTTCTCTATGTTGTGGAGTTTTAAATGATAACTTTACATGAGCAATTAGACTGGCTTTGGTTAGTTTCACTATGCTTCCTTCACATGATGAAATTGAATATTTGCCAGTTGTCTCATTTGGTATGACATTGTTTTTGTCTGTGTAGTTTTGGGCAATGTTATAAGACACATGTTTTCCAAAGCACTACTTCTCGTTGGGTAGTATGTGTCAAGTACATTGTTTTTTAAAAAGTCTTGGCTGTTGAGATCATCTGTGGATATGTTTTCTATCTCCTGGTATGATTTTAGTGCTCTTTTTCAGGGTGAGGCTGGTCCGAGTTTCAGCCAGAGAATGTGCTCAGATTTGCCATATAATGCTGTACCTGTTAAATGGGCTACAGCTTCGTATGACCTGCATTCTCTTTGGTAGAGCATTGCTATACCAAAGCTGTACAATTTCTGTGATAGTGTTTTGTCAGATGATATGTCATTGCAGAGGTCCATTAGCTCTGTTTTCTCAACTTTGGTGAGATAGGCTGTGACATATCTTGCAACTTCAGTGGAATTGTCTGCAATGTATTGTATATCACTGTTTGCATTCCACAAAAGGGCAATGATTGTATTGTAATCATTGATGTACTTGAATGGTTTATCCCTTTTAATGTGGTTTATACTTTTAGAGGATTTGCCCTTTACGCTGTGTCGAACAGAAGACATCAAGCTATTTACTTGTCCTTTTTTGCACACTGGTCTAGGGAGGCCAAAGCAACATTTGGTATAGAGTTTAACTTTGTTTTTATATCTACATCGGCAGTATTTGCAAAATTTATATTTTTGGAAGCATAACACTTGTGCATGTAGGTCACTATCTGTGGTTCCTGAAGGGATGCCGCAGGGAATGTATTTTTCAATAAACTGTAAAACAGTGGTGTCACAATCATGGCCACATTTTGGAGCATATTTTATCCACAAAAGCATGTGGATGTGTGGTGCTCCTCTGGATTGATATTCATTTCTCCAAAAGAAGTGTTTACCTTCCCGAGTGGAAGGGTATTGTTATTGCAGATAAAATGCAGCATGGCTATGAAGTGATGGTGAATGTACCTTGATACATTTACAGGGTCAAGAGAACAGGGGTCTCCTGGTGTTTGTATGCCTATTCTGTCTTTATTTTGGTTTGCAGTGCGTAGGAAGTCATGCAAGACATCCCATGCATAGTCTGCACAACTTAAAGTAACAAACCATGTGGTTGGGCCTAGGTTCCTTAGCATTCAACATATATCAGCGTGTCATCGGAAGCAGTATTCTTTTGTACCAGGCATGCTTGTCAAGAAATTTGTGATATGTGACTTAATCTTTGTATTTTGTTTTTTGAAGCAGTTGGGTAGAGGATATGTTTAAAAAGTTAGAACCTGTTTTTAATATATGTGCAACTCCATAACATAGAGTTGCTAGTTCACATTCGAAAGAGGAGGTAAAAAATGTATTCTACATTTTGTCTGAATCTGGGGTCTTCAGAATACATTTGCAAAGAGTGATATTCTGATGCACTAATTTGTGTGAACCTATCTTCCTCCTTTTTCTATAGTGGAGGAAAAGAATGTGTTTCTACACTTTTTTCCCATATGCTTATTTGGGATCCTTCGGCTTGATGCATTTGATATGTTTCTAATGCATCCTCAATTGTGTCTTTAGAGTGCAGTGAGTGAATGGTATAGTGGTCTAAAATGTAAGCTGATGTAACATGAGCTACGCGTTCAAATTGGCCAGTTTCTGGTGACTCTTGAATAATGTGGGTGGTTTCTTTTAGTTTTTCCTCTATGTTTCTATCTTTGTAGTATTCATTGTTTTCTTTTAGATATCGTAGGGCGTGTCTAACTTTGTTAAAGTCGACTAGTTGTTGCCAAATGTGTTTGTCTTTGTTTGCACACCATTCACTAATACAATCAAAGATTGATCTATTAGCCTTTGTAGTCCTAGATTTTGAACATTTTCTTTTAGATCCAATGGTAAATATACTACTTTGCCATGGATGCCCTGTAGTAGCTCGGATGGAGGTAATTTAGCAGACTTTGGTTGAAGATGTATTATAGCTTGAAATGGGTGCACTGTTTGTATAATAATGCTCTTGTGCAAGTTATGCTGTTGGAGAGCTTTTGGAAGTGGGAATATTAGTATTTGTATTTGCATTTTGTTTATTTGTAAAGTGCACCAAGCCCATAGGCATCTGGCTGCATTTCTTATGTTTACAAGGATACATATTACATTGCAAAATTACAATTGTACATAGACATTAATTACAAATTATATTTACAATGTTGCATATTACATTATGAGATTACAAGTGTGAAAAAGCATTAAGTATTGGTTGCATAGGATTTACAGTAGGCATATTGTGTAACATACTGTGTTGCTGTACGTGCACACTCTTGAGGGGTTAGTTATTTTGTATTTACCGTCTGCTGTTGGATATAAAGCTAATTGGATCCATTGGGATTTTTCAACGTCTTCTATTTTGTAAGCTAGATCTACTTTTTTTGCGCTCCTTTCATAAAACGTTCTGTGACACATCTTTGGTCTGGTGAGGTTACTAGCTCTTTTGTTTTAATTTTTTCTATACAGTGTTTTAGTGGTGGACGACTATGTGGTGTACTTTTAGTCTTATCTGCTCTAATTGTTCTTTCTATTCTACCGATTTGCTGTTTAGTAGGCATTTTGCTGTGTCAGTTGGAAAAAGAGAAAGGTTCTATTTGAAGGTTGTGCAACGTATATGCATGTATGGTGCATGGGTATGTGGGTGTGACTGTAGAGATGAATAGAGGGCTGTTTTATTGTGAGGTGGTAAATAAGGCATGGTCAGAAAGGCTGTGAGAATACAAGTGGACAGAGGTGTGATGGTGTTGAGTTAGTGAGGAATGCAGTGGTAGTGTGATGGAATCTGTACAGTGATTGTGCTGTTTTGAGGAACAGAGTGGGTATTTCAATGGCGGTGCATAGATGGGAATAGTAGGAGTGTGAATTGTGGAATATTATGGGCTAGAGTAAAAGAAATGTTGGTTGTCTGGGGTAATATATATAGTGGCACTGTGCTGCTATAAAAACATACATATACCTGGTGCATTAATGTACTTACTTGTTGGATATGAAGGGTATTCGTTTGTTACATGAGTTTTCACCAGATTTGTTGTGGCAGGAGCTGTGGTTTGGTCCCGAAAGCATGCTTTTGTAAATGTGGTGTAAATCCATCCTGTTGTTTTTTTTTACAACGATCAAAAAGTAGGTACAAAGAATTAGTGATATCTGGGTTTGATACGCTGACGCACGTCCCGTTCTGTCCACAGGCGGGCACCTAATTGGCCCAGAGGCCGATGTGAGT
Organism: Ambystoma mexicanum; assembly: GCF_040938575.1. NCBI lineage: Eukaryota > Metazoa > Chordata > Amphibia > Caudata > Ambystomatidae > Ambystoma > Ambystoma mexicanum. Next base: position 945,025,004 of record NC_090936.1, read on the forward strand.
TTCCTGGACATCTCACGTGCCCGATGATTGTATAGTGAAGAGTATGAAGTACATCAGATTTTTGGATATGCTTGCCATGTTGGATGCGCGGACAGCCACAGTTGACCACAGACAGCACGGTGGAAGAACTGTTATGTCGGGTCATTTGGCGGTGGAAAGAGGGGCTGGGAAGGATGGGGAAGTGGAAAGAAGATGATATGGGGCTGTTTTTGTAGGTTGAAAAAGGCTGGGTAGGTGCCGTAGTTGTCCACGTACAACGCAGTAGTTAAGCGGACAGCACAGTGAATGGACAGCTTGGAAAAGATGGCTGGAACAGGGTGTAGAAATGGTAGGGAAGTGGAATGAAGGTAATGCAGAGCTGTTTTCATAGGTGATACATTTTGCATTCTGCAGAAGTTGGTAAAATGGAATGGATTTACAATTTGGTATGGATACATATAGAAAACATTCATGAGATTTCATTTATAGGAATGATTTTGTTTTCCGGTGCTTGAAGCTATTACATTAGGAATTCTTGTGGATCTTCTTGTGTTTTTATGGTACATTTTACCATTCCTGCAAAGTAATTCTTGCCTTATGCCTGAGACATTGTACGTGTTGTCAGGATTATTTGTGTCTTTTTCTGTGAAAGGCGAGCATTTGCAAATACAACTGGTTTGAGCCGTTTAAGTAAATGTTGTGAACAATTGGTGGCAATTGAAAGAGAAGATTCACTGTCACAACATTTGTTTATTTCTTTTCTGATGGATGTGAAGTTGACTTTGTACTATACTGTTTTGTGGTTGCATTGTTTGATGCAGGAGTTTTAGTGGTATTGTTGGGAAATCTGCTATAGCTTCTGTTTCTATTATTTGTCTTTGAAATGTTTTTTTTTTTAGGTACAGGGTACATATCTAGATGTGGGTTGTATAGTGCCTGTAGCCTGTTGTATTCTAGGATGCAAGGAATATCAGCATTGACTTTGTTTGCATCAATGTTATCTAGGAATAGACCATTGAGTGTGCAGAAGTGGTAGTGATATGTAGCTCATACCTTCTTTAAAGACTGTGCTGCCAATGTCAATCAATATTTGATCTAGGATTAGACCTTGTGATTTGTGAATAGTGACAGCATATTCAAGTACAGAGAGAAAATGTCACTCTGCATACATACATGTCATACATATATGTCTTTGAAAAGAAGGAAATATCCTATTGTTCGGCCCTCAGGACGTGACTGCCCTCAGGAGTGTCTTTGTCTAGTTATGCTTCGCATTGAAGCACTTCACCTATCTGGAAATGCTATATAATAAACAATAAATAAATAAACAATAAGTACATTTCTTGCTCTTTTTGGAGCTCATTATCCAACATGTGTTTGTATTGTTTGAAATTATTTGTTATACTGCTTTCATTTGCTTTAAATGCAGATTCAAATGAGTAATAGTCACCTAATAATTCATTTTCTTTTCTCCAAGGTTTAAAAAGCTTGAGTAGGGCCATGTAATACATTTCTCTATGTTGTGGAGTTTTAAATGATAACTTTACATGAGCAATTAGACTGGCTTTGGTTAGTTTCACTATGCTTCCTTCACATGATGAAATTGAATATTTGCCAGTTGTCTCATTTGGTATGACATTGTTTTTGTCTGTGTAGTTTTGGGCAATGTTGTAAGACACATGTTTTCCAAAGCACTACTTCTCGTTGGGTAGTATGTGTCAAGTACATTGTTTTTTAAAAAGTCTTGGCTGTTGAGATCATCTGTGGATATGTTTTCTATCTCCTGGTATGATTTTAGTGCTCTTTTTCAGGGTGAGGCTGGTCCGAGTTTCAGCCAGAGAATGTGCTCAGATTTGCCATATAATGCTGTACCTGTTAAATGGGCTACAGCTTCATATGACCTGCATTCTCTTTGGTAGAGCATTGCTATACCAAAGCTGTACAATTTCTGTGATAGTGTTTTGTCAGATGATATGTCATTGCAGAGGTCCATTAGCTCTGTTTTCTCAACTTTGGTGAGATAGGCTGTGACATATCTTGCAACTTCAGTGGAATTGTCTGCAATGTATTGTATATCACTGTTTGCATTCCACAAAAGGGCAATGATTGTATTGTAATCATTGATGTACTTGAATGGTTTATCCCTTTTAATGTGGTTTATACTTTTAGAGGATTTGCCCTTTACGCTGTGTCGAACAGAAGACATCAAGCTATTTACTTGTCCTTTTTTGCACACTGGTCTAGGGAGGCCAAAGCAACATTTGGTATAGAGTTTAACTTTGTTTTTATATCTACATCGGCAGTATTTGCAAAATTTATATTTTTGGAAGCATAACACTTGTGCATGTAGGTCACTATCTGTGGTTCCTGAAGGGATGCCGCAGGGAATGTATTTTTCAATAAACTGTAAAACAGTGGTGTCACAATCATGGCCACATTTTGGAGCATATTTTATCCACAAAAGCATGTGGATGTGTGGTGCTCCTCTGGATTGATATTCATTTCTCCAAAAGAAGTGTTTACCTTCCCGAGTGGAAGGGTATTGTTATTGCAGATAAAATGCAGCATGGCTATGAAGTGATGGTGAATGTACCTTGATACATTTACAGGGTCAAGAGAACAGGGGTCTCCTGGTGTTTGTATGCCTATTCTGTCTTTATTTTGGTTTGCAGTGCGTAGGAAGTCATGCAAGACATCCCATGCATAGTCTGCACAACTTAAAGTAACAAACCATGTGGTTGGGCCTAGGTTCCTTAGCATTCAACATATATCAGCGTGTCATCGGAAGCAGTATTCTTTTGTACCAGGCATGCTTGTCAAGAAATTTGTGATATGTGACTTAATCTTTGTATTTTGTTTTTTGAAGCAGTTGGGTAGAGGATATGTTTAAAAAGTTAGAACCTGTTTTTAATATATGTGCAACTCCATAACATAGAGTTGCTAGTTCACATTCGAAAGAGGAGGTAAAAAATGTATTCTACATTTTGTCTGAATCTGGGGTCTTCAGAATACATTTGCAAAGAGTGATATTCTGATGCACTAATTTGTGTGAACCTATCTTCCTCCTTTTTCTATAGTGGAGGAAAAGAATGTGTTTCTACACTTTTTTCCCATATGCTTATTTGGGATCCTTCGGCTTGATGCATTTGATATGTTTCTAATGCATCCTCAATTGTGTCTTTAGAGTGCAGTGAGTGAATGGTATAGTGGTCTAAAATGTAAGCTGATGTAACATGAGCTACGCGTTCAAATTGGCCAGTTTCTGGTGACTCTTGAATAATGTGGGTGGTTTCTTTTAGTTTTTCCTCTATGTTTCTATCTTTGTAGTATTCATTGTTTTCTTTTAGATATCGTAGGGCGTGTCTAACTTTGTTAAAGTCGACTAGTTGTTGCCAAATGTGTTTGTCTTTGTTTGCACACCATTCACTAATACAATCAAAGATTGATCTATTAGCCTTTGTAGTCCTAGATTTTGAACATTTTCTTTTAGATCCAATGGTAAATATACTACTTTGCCATGGATGCCCTGTAGTAGCTCGGATGGAGGTAATTTAGCAGACTTTGGTTGAAGATGTATTATAGCTTGAAATGGGTGCACTGTTTGTATAATAATGCTCTTGTGCAAGTTATGCTGTTGGAGAGCTTTTGGAAGTGGGAATATTAGTATTTGTATTTGCATTTTGTTTATTTGTAAAGTGCACCAAGCCCATAGGCATCTGGCTGCATTTCTTATGTTTACAAGGATACATATTACATTGCAAAATTACAATTGTACATAGACATTAATTACAAATTATATTTACAATGTTGCATATTACATTATGAGATTACAAGTGTGAAAAAGCATTAAGTATTGGTTGCATAGGATTTACAGTAGGCATATTGTGTAACATACTGTGTTGCTGTACGTGCACACTCTTGAGGGGTTAGTTATTTTGTATTTACCGTCTGCTGTTGGATATAAAGCTAATTGGATCCATTGGGATTTTTCAACGTCTTCTATTTTGTAAGCTAGATCTACTTTTTTTGCGCTCCTTTCATAAAACGTTCTGTGACACATCTTTGGTCTGGTGAGGTTACTAGCTCTTTTGTTTTAATTTTTTCTATACAGTGTTTTAGTGGTGGACGACTATGTGGTGTACTTTTAGTCTTATCTGCTCTAATTGTTCTTTCTATTCTACCGATTTGCTGTTTAGTAGGCATTTTGCTGTGTCAGTTGGAAAAAGAGAAAGGTTCTATTTGAAGGTTGTGCAACGTATATGCATGTATGGTGCATGGGTATGTGGGTGTGACTGTAGAGATGAATAGAGGGCTGTTTTATTGTGAGGTGGTAAATAAGGCATGGTCAGAAAGGCTGTGAGAATACAAGTGGACAGAGGTGTGATGGTGTTGAGTTAGTGAGGAATGCAGTGGTAGTGTGATGGAATCTGTACAGTGATTGTGCTGTTTTGAGGAACAGAGTGGGTATTTCAATGGCGGTGCATAGATGGGAATAGTAGGAGTGTGAATTGTGGAATATTATGGGCTAGAGTAAAAGAAATGTTGGTTGTCTGGGGTAATATATATAGTGGCACTGTGCTGCTATAAAAACATACATATACCTGGTGCATTAATGTACTTACTTGTTGGATATGAAGGGTATTTGTTTGTTTGGTTATTGATTGCAGTGATGTGCTTCTTTCCCGTATTTGTAAAAGAAAGTTAGTGGGGATATGTGGTAATGGCGTAGTACTGTTAGGAAGACAGGGTCATATTTGTAATGGAAGGAGGAGTGGTCGGGAAAAAGTTAATAAAATTGGTGGACGGTTAAAAATTGCTACTTTTAGGAGAATTTTCGTGAAATGTAAGAAATGTGCATGTGCAGAAGCTCTATAACATTTTGTAAAAGAGAAGAAAAGTTGGTGGAAAAGATTTGTAGTACACTTTTAAATGTCATTTTGTGTGTATGTTTAACGTGTAAGGAGTATATGCATACTTGCAAACATGATGCATTCTAATTGGTATGTGTTTATGTAGTCCTAGAGTTTTTCTTTGCAATATGGGACTTGTAGTACCACTTTTAGAATTGTTAAAGTTGGAGTACAAGTCACAGAATGAGATTTGTGATGGCATCTTTGAAGTCATGTGTGTTATCCCTTGCAGTGCACACTGCTGGCGCTAGTTATGGTTGCTTAGCTTACCATAACTTGTGAATTTTGGGTCATTTTCGGTTTTACCTGTAACCATAAAGTCCCTGTAACAATGTTTGTCCATTGAATTACATATGTTTTTGCTAGTGCAACTTAACCATAACTTTCCGTTAACAATGTTTTTTGCCAGTGAATTTCATTGGTTTTTAGCAGGCTATCCTTAGTTTGTAAAGAAGAACTCTCCAACATAGGCAGCATGGTAATGCAGACAGCAGTCGTGGACTATGCATCTGACTGTGCACATTGGGTGGCTGCTCAGGAAGGCACCTGCTCTCTTACATTGTGGTGGCAATCACCAAAAACGCAAAAAATATACATGTATTTTCTTTTTATTTATACGTTGTTTTGCCTGAAATAAATTCCAGCCTTTCAACATTACATTACAAAATAAGCATACAAATACTTTAAAAATGTATACATCTTCTGTTACTTCCTTTTACATGAATTTAAAACTATGAAAACCTAGGCATAAAACAGAACTAAATAATACTAATTCACATAACCCTGAACCTACATTATCCATTGATTTACATAATATACAATTCATTCATTAATTAAAAGAAAAAATAAGAAAGGGAGAAGGAAATAACAAACAATTAAGTTACAGTTTCACCCACATGATTTTGATAATGGCCACTAATGTGTGCCTTCCTTTAAATTTAATGTCCGAGGATAATTAATGATTGCATATCTAACACATTTTCGATTTGTGTGAAAGAAAGCATGCCACAGCTGATAATGGGTTATATTGACATATTCCACAAAGTGATATTTAAAGTGAATACATCTCTGTGTTAACAATTTCTCGCAATCTATCATCACGTGTCTTAAAGTTTCAGTCTCTTCACACTATTTCTGCCTGGGATATAGATTTTTGCTTACATAATATTGCATTTTCACAAAAATATATGAAAACAGCAGAATGGCAAAGAATGGCATGAGAAAATGTAGTAGGTGTAGGAATTGTGTATGTGCAAAGCAAACAGGAGAAAGTCATTGGTAGGGCACCATAAGGGAAAGCATCAACAACAGAATTACTGTTTGCTTTCACCAATCATACCACACTGCTACTATACATGGGAACAAAGAAGTAACAGGTAGAGTAATGACTGGCAAGAGCTTAGAGCAACATGTCGGTACAATGTAGTAAGGAAGCAGAGCAGTCTCTAATGATTACACAGGTGTTGCAGTATGCAATAGTACATATGTATAAAGTCTCTTTTTGTAACATGGCAATGCCAAGCACCTTCAAGTTACAGGAAAGAAATGTCCCTCATAACAGAATGACTTTCTACAGTAACCCCATTGGTATGCACTGTAGTGTTAGGTGTACATTATGTACTATATATTCTTGCATGTACAGCAAACACATTCTGTTTTCAGTAAGAAAACATGTTCGGAAGGAAAGCAAGTCAATAGAAGCCGCAATCCATTCACAACACCATTTGCGCATAGCAAAGGAAAGAAACTGTGCAAATAGCAAAAAGGAGAGACTGAAAGGCAAAGTGAAAAAAATGGGGATCATGTGTGCCCCCTTACAAGCTGTGTACAAACAAATGTTTTGAACAAAATGAAATGGCTGTGGCACACCTGCACGTATACTCCTTCCCCATGTCGCAGGCTGCCATCCCCTGAAAAATTGTGTCATGGGAGACGTGCCGGTGACACAGCAATCTCTTCCCTCCCTAACAACCAAGTTCTGCAAATCCACATTTCCCCAAAGTAATAATGGAATTGTGCTACCTCTTCCCTTCCCTATTGGGTAATAGGAATGTGCAAAAGTGAACATTAGTAATGATAGTGTTGCTAAGTGTTTGGGTGGTATGCTTTTTTTCCTGAAATGGTATTCAGACTCAGCGGCACACAGTCCTCCTTGCAATGCTTGCAATTAAGCAAAAGAGAAGTATCCTACGGAATACCCACAATCACAACGTACGCATCCGTACGACAGCAGCAGTGGACCCCTTGCTCACTATTCTTAGAGAGGCACAGATCCACCCTACTGATGAGGTCCAACCAGACCGAAACACGTGTCTGGGGTTTCTGTTGGTACTCTTGTTCAGAGGAGAATTGACTAGCATTTCGGTGCTGGACGGCCCCAGGGGAGGACAAAGACTGATATGTTTGGGATATTTCTTCTCTGTGAAAGATAGTGAGCTAAAGACTCTGGGTAAGTCTCTCGTAACCAGGACTAATGTCTGCAGAGGGACTCCCAGGACCCCCTTGTTAATTTGCATATTTAAGTAACTGGGTCTCACCCTAAGTTACTAGGGGAATCCAGACGTGGACCCCTTGCTCACTATTCTTAGAGAGACACAGATCCACCCTACTGATGAGGTCCAACCAGACCGAAACACGTGTCTGGGGTTTCTGTTGGTACTCTTGTTCATAGGAGAATTGCTTAGCATTTCAGTGCTGGACTGCCCCAGGGCAGGACAAAGACTGATATGTTTGGGATATTTCTTCTCTGTGAAAGATAGTGAGCTAAAGACTCTGGGTAAGTCTCTCGTAAACAGGACTAATGTCTGGCAGAGGGACTCCCAGGACCCCCCTTGTTAATTTGCATGTTGTCTACCACCTAGCAATGCCTGTGGGAATGGACGTTTGTGCGTACAGTTCCATTTCCTTAGCGCCATCCTGAATATCCCCGGATCTGCCTTTCGAGCTGCGTGTCGACAGCAGTTCCAATTTGACCAGCCATCCACACCGACAGTGCACATGGGCCCTCATTTCGGGGACAAGAGGCAGACTCTCCGACAGCGGCAAAGCATAGGGTTCAGCAATGTACAAAGCATTTATTGGAAATGGCAGGCTTACAAACACATTGCTATGTCCCATTGCACATGCATGCATGTTTGCAGACAATGTACGGCTGCTTTCTAGGTGAAAAATGTCCACAACAATCTGCCCAAAAGGCACACCATAGAAGTGCTGTGTAATGAATTTGTGCCTTTTCTGAGCAGCGGAGTATGGCACATAGGTCTGCCCTGCAAGTAATGGTGCACCACATCTGCTCACCTACAATGCGTATGTAACTAGTACCTGACATGTCACTGTGCCTAGGTATGCACACTAGTGGCGAAAATTATGAACAGGCCTTTGTGGCACCCACACCCGCAGCAGCGATAGTCCCCATTGTCGCAATTGCATTGGTAACTTCCAGAAAAAGGGAGTATACGCACGTGCGTGTTCCCAAGGATGGCGACGGCTTTGTCCAAATGAAGCACAAACATTCCGTCTTCCATTTCCAGTTTGTTTTTTGCAGCACACCTTCATTGCGTACTGTTGAAAAGTTCCACACGCTTCCAACAATGACATTAAATAGCGCTCCATGTAACAGTATCAGTTATGTACATCAGTCCTCTGCATACACAGCCTGCACAGAAATGTTATTGCGCCATCCCTGTAGCTCCATAGGCTCCATAGGCTTTCATGCTGCGTGTGATCTTGAGGGCATAACTGAGGGCATAACTTGCAACCAGGGTAGGGGAAGTTTGTTATAAGGGGCAGCTCTTAAAAGAGCTTTGTTATTTTTTGTATTTTAGATGCTTCTAGAGGAACAACATCTTTTCATTTTTTTTTCTGCTTTCTTGTGCGGACCTTGTTACAGTAAACTCTTCACCACATCTTGTAGATGGGCAAACAAAACAGCATTACCAATGGGCGACAAAGAAATGCCATCTGGTTGGAAAAATTCTGCATTTCCATAACTAATGAGGTAATTGTTGCAGAAGAACATCCCTTCAGCGACAAAAAAGTATACATACTTCTGTTGATGAGACACCTTCCTGCGTCTGGCTCGGAACAACATCCATGAGTAGTGGGCCACACTCTTTGTGGTGTTATCAATGAGAACAGCACCTTGGCAGGGGGGAAAGCAACTTCACTAGCTTTAGCAACGTCTTTAGTCAACGGAACAAGCCTAAACAAGACATGTAACCCGTGTGCAAGCCGCCACAGTGGATGACGATAACCTTGCCTCTACCGATAATTGCCAGGTCTTTGCAAAGTGCATCCATGTCGGCAAAACTGCGCTCATAGACACTGTTCCACAATGCTACCACTCCTTCCAATCCGAAATTGCCATCAAAGTTTCTTTCCAGGGCATACTTGTGCAGATCTAGTAGAAAGGCATCACCTACAGACAACACAATGGGTTTCGCCATGTCAGGCAGCCTCACTACGCAGAGAATAATGTACAGTAGTTTCAAAGCCCCGTCCTCTGAACCAAACCCACAGTACCTGGTTGGATAATCCCGAGAGTCCCATGTTCATAGGACAACCACGTAAAAAGTGCAGATTGTGGCACGCGCGGTTCCCAAAGTACAGTGAGGGCTGCACCCCAGGAAAGCAGTACCTTTGTCCAGCACCACCTCATTGGGTACAGATAAATAGGCACACATGATTCCACCAATGCCATCCAAGATGTTACCATCTAACACTGTCTGTGCTGCACAACACTTCATAGGTACTGTTAGAAAATGTTGGTAATAGATTGCAAAATTTGTGCATCCACATTCATCCACTTGCACACCCACTACCACATATTTAAGGTACGAGAAATGTTTCTGCAGTATGCGTATTGCTATGCTATAAGTGCCTCTGTGCACGGTATCTGCCACTAAGTGGCCCTTACGGTCTATAAAAGCATACTGTTTTATTTCCCACCCACTACCATGAAGTAGCACATTGGTGATATGTGCTTGCAACGTTCACATTGACCCATATCATACAGTGTAATATTGCCACAGGAACTCCCTGCTTTGCTTCCGACAATGCTACAAAATGTTTTCCCCACTAACCCACCTCCTGTCCAAAAATGGCATCAATAGCAGAATTCAATGTATCGTACCCAGGGAAAGCCACTTTCCCAAAAATCATTTCTAGGTAGGATGCACTATTTCAGCAGGCTTTATTTAAATCTTCCCTTTTCGATTCTCCTCCCTCTGCAACACATCCAGAAGAGGAGTGTGCGACTTGGGATGGTATCTTTTCTGCACTGAGATGTTGACAATACCTCCCAGTGGCTGCGAGGAATGAAGTGAGAAGACTCTGCATTATGCAAAAGACCTTCTGGGCCCTGGGACCACAATACCTTCAAATGTAACTCCCTACATATCTGCGTGCGCAAGCTCTTCCCTCATCCATCTCCAACTCCCTCAGGGTCACGCTCTTCTGCAAAAAAACAGTTGTTGGAAGATGTTCTTTTTCACCTGGGGCCTCCCTCTGCAACATGCTCCCTGCCTTCTTGACACTTGAGGGGAACCATCGCCGGTTTCCGGAAGCACCTCAAAGTCTTTCTCTTTGCGTCTACTGTTTCTGCTGATCTCCCCGGCTAACTTCATGTTGTGCACTTAATCTGCACTACTTGCCTGACGACTCTCTGATGTTGGACCCATGTCACCTGCCCCTGCCAGGCAAAGCCTTACACTGGCTTTCTAGCAAACCCCGCAGTTGAGGACTGTTTCCTGTATGCCTAACAGTGCATCCACTACCTCATGTGTGCACTTATCGGTACTCTTGGTACAATTGGCCCATATTTTAACTTATTGTCATTTGTTCTTCTTCACATGTACTGTACCTTCCCCTTCCTCCACCCATCCACTTGGGCGATCTAAGTCACACCTGGCCTAGTATGTTCATTGTCTCTGTCTCCCCTCTGTTTGCCTTCTGTTGCCTCGTTGTGCTTTGCTAGATGTATATGTATGTGCATTACGAATGCCATATCATACAATCGCACATCATATGATCTCATACACACAATGCATACACAGCAGTAGGATGCCTGCCACTTACCATATACAATGCAAAGTTGGTTTTTGTTTTACGCACTTCCCCACTTACTGCACACTTTTCACAAAATATTGGGCACAACGCAGCACTACTTGCATTTTACTAACTCCAAAGAAATACATACAGTTGATGCATACACCCAGGCTGCCTGTCCCTTACATTGCTCATAGTCTTCTGCACTTCTTTGTGCAAAGAAACCGTATCGTACACTGTTTGAGTACACACCTGACCCAAAGACCCCATAAACCATGTCTTTCACTCCACAGTTTCCTTTACATGGCTAAAATCCAGAAAATGGCTGGATGTAGCATGTGGAAGCGTAAAGGACAGCGTAAACCACTGGCTTTTCATGGTAGGGAGGGAGGGGGGTGGCTAGGTTGTCTGGTGGGGGGCCAATGTAAAACAGGGTAAGGAGATGGGTCTGTAGTACTGTCTCAGAAAAGAAAAGGTTTTTCTGGGGGGAGTTTTGTCAATTTTTTGTTATGTACATGCTTGCTTACACATATTTTTGTTTTTTATGTCTTTCGATGCGTTTCTGTTCCTTCTCCTCATCACACTTGTACATACTGAACATCAATGCTTCTCTTACAGTTCTACTGAATTGTATGCAATGCTGCGTGCAGAGTGGCAAACAAAACAGCATTGCCAGTGGAGGGCAAAAAAATTCAATTTCCTTAGACCTACTGCAAATCTTGCTCCTTAATGCTGTCATAGTCAGTGCTGAACATCCCAGCACTGCACATACAAGCACACATGCTTCTGTTTATAAAACACCTCCCGACCTCTAGTTGTGGGCAAATTACAGCCTAATGTGCAACACCTGCAAATGCCTATGCCATGTGATTGCGAACGCATAGCACCTCACTTTGGTTGTTCCACAAAGTGTAAAATGCTCTCCGCACCCATTACTCAAAGGTCACCATCCTCTGACAGAAACAGAGGCAAATCTACATGGCTTCAGTATGGTATGCGGGCTGTCGTCAAGGGATAGGCTCCTGAGTGCATAACCAATGGCCTAAGGCCCTTGGCCATGTACTCAATACTGTAGGCCTTACCTACACCCAGCACAACATAATGACCTCATGAAACATAACATTTCCCACATACCACAATCCAGAAACGTAACATAAAATGGGTGGTGCAAAGGGCAACTCAAATCAACCACAAGTAGCACCATGTGGCTCCCTAATGTCCAAGATGGTGGCATAATGTGTACCATATGGTACTGGATGCATATCAGCTCACTTGTGCTGTTCAACCACTTCTACAGGGTCCTGCAGAACCATTTTTTCAACGGCACCACCATCGGAGACCTGCATACTTAAAAGTGCATGTCTGCATTATGGTGGTGTGCTATTGAGCAGGCCTAGCCTCTTCGGGGACTGGCCTGCGGCCTACAGGCTTTTTGCCATACATCCAACAGTATAGCCCTTGGCCACTAGTAGCTCAACATAACAAACTTATGCAGGTGAAGAAGTGGCCAGGTACATGCAGGTCACCCATAGCCACTTCTAAGCATCCACTACTTCACACACTGGAGGTGTCGTCAGTCCATCAGGTCCAGGCATATTCTACACAGTGTAAGAATTGCAACCAATCCCCACAACCATACACGCAATATTTTATGCAATAATCACAAACCACACATCAAAGGCAACATTGTAAAACCTACTGCACCCCACAGCACTTTATTGCCAGTGCAAGGTGGGCACCCATTCATGGAAGGGCCTACAGGCTTAGCACACGCAACACTCCGTACTGCAGTGTGAGTTGCAAGTTTCATGTCTTCTCCATTGTTCTCCGCTCCTGCCATTCTTCTACCATCACTGACCTCTGGACCTCACCATACACTGCTCACCCTAGTGCAACCTATGTTTTACTTATCATGTCATGTGTAATGCAGGCCCCATCTGCAAATGCGCCTGCCAACTTTCTCCCAGGCCACATATGTACATACATTGCTCAATTAGATTGTGTTTCCTGTGCATACCAGTATGTGAGTGGCTGTGTACATTGTGCATATTGCAACTTTCTGATGCTAATTACTTCCTTTCATGGCACAATGTGGTAAAACACTTCCTCAAGCAAAGGTCTCATAAGGGCCTACCCATCGCAAACGCAGATGGTGACATGCGGCTCCCTATTGTGCACGAGGGGCAATTATGTACATCATATGGTAATGTACGCATAGTAGCTCACTTCTGCTGTTCCACCAAGTGCACACTATCCTCCGCAATCATTGTGTGCTACTCATCAACTGCAAATGCATGCCCAGTGACAACTGCATTGCTGCATTATATTGTGGAAGCTGTGATAAAGGCATATGCTGTTGGGTGCATGGTCTTTCGCCATGCACCCAACAGTCGAGGCCTACGCCACACTCCCCACAACATAACAGAGCCATGCAGGCAACCAGGTACGTATGTGCCAGAAATCACAAAGGCAGCATACAAGCCAGCATTTCCACCCAACTGCCACACCATAAAGCAGGGACGCAAGGACACATGTTCCACTTACCGTAATGCAGAAACATAGCACTGTGTTTGGGACCGCTACCCACTTCCAATCAGAAAGCATTATAAGCATGCCAACCAAACAAGACAATCTTCTTAACATTCAGCCTGATCCCACCACTCAAGTATGTTCATAGAACAAATGTTGCATACTGCACAGCAACACTTACTAATCTGCACAATGGACACTACGCAAGCACATACAAGAAACATTTGCACCAGGACCTCTTCCATATGTACACTATTCCGTTACTACACCCAGTGGACACACTGCACAGCTGGTCACTGCACCATCTCCACCCATACACCGACAACTGTTGGTTATTGTACCAATCACCACACGCAACCAACATTGTGTGCACTGCAGCCAAATCGCACACAATAAGCACCAAAGCGGCAGCTACTTTCAACCAATGGACATACCTTTTTAACCTGTGGACATCATTTTCTGTGCTAGGGCTGCAGCCATGCGTGCAAGGGGCTATGGACTTACCTCACACAACACAGCATAGTGCATGCTATGTTGACATTCTCATGTGTCGTGCAATGCACTCCCCTTCTGAAAATGTGCCTGCCACCACTCATGAAAGAAAGACATTGTCGCTGTAGCTCTCATGCCATAACTAAGGCTGCCAACAATGAGCACTCAACATAGTTGCCTGTTGAGGTGTCCGCGCATTGGCGGAGCATGCACAGAGAGCGCTATCACACCACCATCTTCTTGTACAATGATATATATCACATGAAGCTCTTCTCACTACGGTGAACAGGGAAATAGGATGGCGGAGCAGAGCCAGATATGACTAATTTTCGTACTCACACTGCTACGTTCAAAAGGGCTAGTCATGCATACAGTAGCAGAGATCCTTGCCACACACACCGCAACACTGTCCTCCGATACACCATGGGGGAATTTCCCAGAAGCTTTCATGCAAAGTGTGCTTCCCTCCAGCCAACCACCTGCCGCGTCCACTGTTCGCCGACAGCACTGCGTACCGCAGGCCGATGAGACTTCGGTCCACAGAGCAAACAGGGAAATGGGTCAGTGTAGCGGACCCAGATATCACTCATTTTTTGGGACGTACATTTTAGTATTTTGCAACAAAATTACTGGTCTGATTTCCACCAAACACACAAAATCATGCTTTCTGGCCCAAGCCACCACTCCTGCCACAAATTTGGTGAAAATCCATCCAGACATTCTTCAGCTGTAGCCATGCGCAAAGTTTTTCCCCATTCAGTCTATGGAGAAAAAAATACATGTTGCGGCCCCCCCATAACTTCCCCACCCATCCGCACGAAACCTCACTCAACTTGCCGAAAAATTCAAAGCCGGCCATATACTTTATAAATATATATGTTTTTTGTGAAACATTTCAAAACATTTTTTTAAAAACATATAAGCATACCTGTAAAATGTTTTGTTAGATGCTGATCTTGTTGAATCTGGAAATGGAAATCTTGGGCAGTTGCACAGTATTTTCTGATGCAGATGTCTTTCATTAACATGAGATATATACTCCGAGAGTTCAAGTGTACCTCTGAAATGTTGAAGTGAGATGAGATGGTTAGGTGTAGAGGTTTTTGATGTGATTGGTGGATGGATGTGTGACTCTTTGAAAACAGCCAATGCAGGAGTGTTGAGAACTTGGAAGTGGAAAGGGGAGAAGGGCTGCCCTCTGTAAGTGGGATGGCATATGCCACATCCGGGTCTTTTGAGAATGCCTGGCATGGAAAGGGGACTGCTGGGTGTGTTGTACAGGAAGAGAGGGTAGTAGGAGTTTTTTTGCAGGAGTTGTGAGAGCAATGATAATGGCTATTGCTATCTGTTTGAGAAGGCAGGCTGTGTGGATTCTGGGGGACTATTCAATTCAGCCAATGAAGGTATATGCGGATAATCATGGCATCCTTGGAAATTATTGGATTGGCAGAAGTAGAAGTTTCCTGGCATGCATTTTGTGTCTCAAACTGAACAAGCTTGCTTTCGTTCTGTGAGAGTATGGCTTACTTTAAATGTCCAGATATTGTGATTGTCCATTGTGGAGGGACAGTTTGGGGTTTATGACGCCAATGTCTATGGAAGTTGTGCTGAAGGATTTTGTTATAAAGCATAATGCAACTGTATCCTGCTGCTCAGTTAATTTTTTCAGAGATAAATCCACATGGAAATGTCCAACAAATGCTGGTCCATTACCTTTGCAAAATGGAGTCTATGGTTTACAAAATTGAGTCTGTGCAGCTCCCAGCGTTGATGGGCAAGGTGCTCACGTGAACCTTGTGGCGTCCAGGGGTAGTACCCAACGAAAGGGTTTGTGGTTCCTTAAGGTGCTCCCACACGGGTGCCTTGGGACTGGGGCCCTGGACCCAAAGCAGCCATGCCTAGGCCTCCCCAGGAAGCATAGGATAAGGTTGGGGGGGGCTTCACACCCCCTCCTTCCACTCAATATCAATATCAACAATTCAAGACTTACTACACACTTGTACCAGTACAAACAATACATATGCAGACCTAGAATGCATACAAATAAGAGGCACATACAGGGAAAATAAAGTAAGGAAGAAGAAATAGCACCACCAGAAAATATTAATAACATCAAAATGTATTATTGTAGGCCTCAAACACACAATGTATGTGCACCATGAGCTGAGACCAAACCCTGGGGAAAGTGCTTTCAGAACATACAACAAAGGATAAGTCTACAAATATAGTACATTTACAATTTTTAGTTCCTGACTGTTACTGAAGAAAATCATGTGGCCTAGATATGTGAGGAAAGGAATATAGGGGGCGTCAGACATGTGATGTCATCAGTGGTGTCATCAATGACATTTGTGATGTCATCTTTGATGTCCTGGGTGTTAGGCTTAGTAGTGCATGGTGGTGGCGCGAGTTATGGTTGCTTAGCTTACCATAACTGGCGAATTTCAAGGGTTTTTCGGTTTTACTTGGAACCATAACGTCCCTTTACTAAAGTTTTTTCACTAAATTTCATAGGTTTTTAGTAGCGCAACTTAACCATAACGTCCCTTTAACAAAGTTTTTTCATTGATTTTCATGGGTTTTTATTAGTGCAACTTAACCATAACGTCCCTTTAACAACATTTTTTCATTGAATTTCATAGTTTTTTATTAGTGCAACATAACCATAACGTACTTTCAATGGATGAAGACCACTAGCATCCTAGGTTCTCAAAGTGGGAACCCGGGGTGGTAAAAAAAAGATGTTTCTTCCCAACCGGAACGCCTGCGGCGTCCCGGTGTAGGAAGGAATATCTCTTACCAAGATGGACACCATGGAAAGGGAAGGCGGGGTGTATAAAGAGAACACAACAGGGCATGGGTAGGGGGGACCAGGAGGGAGACACAGGGCATGAGCGGGGGGTAGGGGGTAACAGGAGGGAGACATGGGGCATGAGCGGGGGTGGGGGTCAACAGCAGGGAGACATGGAGCATGAGCAGGGGGTGGGGCAACAGCAGGGAGACACGGGGCATGATCGGGGGGTGGAGGGCAACAGGAGGGAGACACGGGGCATGAGCGGGGTGTGGGGGTAACTAGAGGGAGACACGGGGCATGAGCAGGGGGTGGGGGGCAACAAGAGGGAGACACAGGGCATGAGTGGGGGTGGGGGTAACAGGAGAGAGACACGGGGCATTAGAGGGGGTGGGGGGCAACAGGAGAGAGACACGGGGCATGAGCGGGGGGTGGGGGGAACAGGAGGGAGACACGGGGCATGAACGGGGGGTGGAGGGGAACAGGGGAGACATGGGGCATGACCGGGGGTGGGGGGAACAGGGGAGACACGGGGCATGAGCGGGGGGTGGGGGGGAACAGGAGGGAGACACAGGGCATGAGCGGGGGGTGGGGGGAAACACAAGGGAGACACGGGGCATGAGCAGGGGGTGGGGGCAACAAGAGGGAGACACGGGGCATGAGCGGGGGTGGGGGGTAACAGGAGAGAGACACGGGCATGAACGGTGGGTGCGGGCAACAGGAGGGAGACACAGGGCATGAACGGGGGGTGGGGGGAACAGGGGAGGTGGGGGTAACAGGAGGGAGACACGGGGCATGAACGGGGGGTGGGGGGAACAGGGGAGACACAGGGCATGAGCGGGGGGTGGGGGGAAACAGGAGAGAGACACGAGGCATGAGCAGGGGTTGGGGGGCAACAGCAGAGAGACAAGGGGCATGACAGGGGGTGGGGGGCAACAAGAGAGAGACACGGGGCATGAGAAGGGGGTAGGGGTAACAGAAGAGAGAAACACAGGGAATGAGCAGGGGGTGGGGGGCAACAGCAGGGAGACATGGGGCATGACCACGGGGGTGGGGGGCAACAGGAGAGAAACACAGGGCATGAGAGGGGGGTGGGGGGTAACAAGAGAGAGACACGGGGCATGAGAGGGGGATGGGGGTAACAGGAGAGAGACACAGGGCATGAGCGGGGGGTGGGGGACAACAGCAGGGAGACATGGGGCATGAGCAGAGGGTGGGGGGCAACAGCAGGGAGACATGGGGCATGAGCGGGGGTGGGGGGAACAGCAGGGAGACACGGGGCATGAGCGGGGGGTGAGGGGAAACAGCAGGGAGACACGAGGCATGACTGGGGGTGTGGGGGGCAACAGCAGGGAGACACAGGGCATGACCGGGGTGGGGGGCAACAGGAGAGAGACACGGGGCATGAGCCGGGGGGTGGGGGCAACAGCAGGGAGACACGGGGCATGAGCGGGGGGTGGGGGGAAACAGCAGGGAGACACGGGGGTATGAGCGGGGGGTGGGGGGAACACGAGGGAGACACGGGTCATGAGCAGGGGTTGGGGGTAACAGGAGAGAGACACGGGGCATGAGCGGGGGTGGAGGGCAACAGCGGGGAGACACGGGTCATGAGCAGGGGGTGGGGGGCAACAGCAGGGAGACACGGGACATGAGCAGGGGGTGGGTGGTAACAGGAGAGAGACACGGGGCATGAGCAGGGGGTGGAGGGTAACAGGAGAGAGACACGGGGCATGAGCGGGGGTGGGTGGCAACAGCAGGGAGACACGGGGCATCAGCGGACGGTGGGGGGCAACAGCAGGGAGACACGGGGCATGAGCGGGGGGTGGGGGGAACACGAGAGAGACATGGGGCATGAGCAGGGGGTGGGGGGCAACAGCAGGGAGACAGGGGGCATGACCGGGGGTGGGGGGCAATAGGAGAGAGACACGGGGCATGAGCGGGGGGTGGGGGCAACAGCAGGGAGGCACGGGGTATGAGCGGGGGCTGGGGGGAACACGAGAGAGACATGGGGCATGAGCGGGGGGTGGGGGGCAGCAGAGAGAGACACGGGACATGAGCAGGGGGTGGGGGGCAACAGCAGGGAGACACGAGGCATGACTGGGGGAGTGGGGGGCAACAGCAGGGAGACACGGGGCATGACCGGGGGTGGGGGCAACAGGAGAGAGACACGGGGCATGAGCAGGGGTGGGGGCAACAGCAAGGAAACACGGGGCATGAGCGGGGGGTGGGGGGCAACAGCAGGAAGACACGGGGGTGTGAGCAGGGGGTGGGGGGAACACGAGAGAGACATGGGGCATGAGCAGGGGGTGGGGGGCAACAGCAGTGAGACACGGGTATGACCGGGGTGGGGGGAAACAGCAGGGAGACACGGGGCATGAGCGGGGGGTGGGGGGGAACACGAGGGAGACATGGGGCATGAGCAGGGGGTGGGGGGCAACAGCAGTGAGACACGGGTATGACCGGGGTGGGGGGAAACAGCAGGGAGACACGGGGCATGAGCGGGGGGTGGGGGGGAACACGAGGGAGACACGGGGCATGAGACGGGTGTGGGGTGTAACAGGAGAGAGACACGGGGCATGACCGGGGGGTGAGGGGCAACAGAAGGGAGACACGGGGCATGACCGGGGGGTGGGGGGCAACAGGAGGGAGACACGGGGAATGAGAGGGGGTGGGGGTAACAGGAGAGAGATTCGGGGCTTGAGCGGGGAGTCAGGGGGTGGGGGAAACAGCAGGGAGACACGGGGGTATGAGCGGGGTGTGGGGGGGGACGCGAGGGAGACACGGGGCATGAGCGGGGGGTGGGGGGGTAACAGGAGAGAGACACAGGGCATGAGCAGGGGGTGGGGGGAAAAGCAGGGAGACACGGGGGTATGAGCGGGGTGTGGGGGGGGACGCGAGGGAGACACGGGGCATGAGCGGGGGGTGGGGGGGTAACAGGAGAGAGACACGGGGCATGAGCGGGGGTGGGGGGCAACATCAGGGAGACACGGGTCATGAGCAGGGGGTGGGGGGCAACAGCAGGGAGACACGGGACATGAGCAGGGGGTGGGTGGTAACAGGAGGGAGACACGGGGCATGAGCTGAGGGTGGGGGGCAACAGGAGGGAGACACGGGGCATGAGCGGGGGGTGGGGGGCAACAGCAGGGAGACACAGGGGTATGAGCGGGGGTGGGGGAACACGAGGGAGACACGGGCATGAGCGGGGGGTGGGGGGTAACAGGAGAGAGACACGGGGCATGAGCGGGGGTGGGGGCCAACAGCAGGGAGACACGGGTCATGAGCAGGGGGTGGGGGGCAACAGCAGGGAGACACGGGACATGAGCAGGGGGTGGGTGGTAACAGGAGAGAGACATGGGGTATGAGCAGGGGGTGGGGGGCAACAGGAGGGAGACACGGGGCATGAGTGGGGGGTGGGGGGCAACAGCAAGGAGACACGGGGCATGAGCGGGGGGTGGGGGGAACATGAAGGAGACACGGGGCATGAGCGGAGGGTGGGGCGAACACGAGGGAGACATGGGGCATGAGCAGGGGGTGGGGGGCAACAGCAGTGAGACACGGGTATGACCTAGGTGGGGGGAAACAGCAGGGAGACACGGGGCATGAGCGGGAGGTGGGGGGGAACACGAGGGAGACCGGGGCGTGAGACGGGTGTGGTGGGTAACAGGAGAGAGACACGGAGCATGACCGGGGGGTGAGGGGCAACAGAAGGGAGACACGGGGCATGACCGGGGGTGGGGGGGCAACAGGAGGGAGACACAGGGAATGAGAGGGGGTGGGGGGTAACAGGAGAGAAATTCAGGGCTTGAGCGGGGACTCAGGGGGTGGGGGGCAACAGCAGGGAGACACGGGGCATGAGAGGGGGAGGGGGGTAACAAGAGAGAGACACGGGGCATGAGCGGGGGTGGAGGGCAACAGCGGGGAGACACGGGTCATGAGCAGGGGGTGGGGGGCAACAGCAGGGAGACACGGGACATAAGCAGGGGGTGGGTGGTAACAGGAGAGAGACATGGGGCATGAGCAGGGGGTGGAGGGTAACAGGAGAGAGACACGGGGCATGAGCGGGGGTGGGTGGCAACAGCAGGGAGACACGGGGCATCAGCGGACGGTGGGGGGCACCAGCAGGGAGACACGGGGCATGAGCGGGGGGTGGGGGGAACACGAGAGAGACATGGGGCATGAGCAGGGGGTGGGGGGCAACAGCAGGGAGACACGGGGCATGACCGGGGGTGGGGGGCAATAGGAGAGAGACACGGGGCATGAGCGGGGGGTGGGGGCAACAGCAGGGAGGCACGGGGTATGAGCGGGGGCTGGGGGGAACACGAGGGAGACACGGGGCATGAGCGGGGGGAACACGAGAGAGAGACGAGGCATGAGCGGTGGGTGGGGGCAACAGCAGGGAGACATGGGGCATGAGCGTGGGGTGGGGGGCAGCAGAGAGAGACACGGGGCATGAGCAGGGGGTGGGGGGCAACAGCAGGGAGACACGAGGCATGACTGGGGGAGTGGGGGGCAACAGCAGGGAGACACGGGGCATGACCGGGGGTGGGGGCAACAGGAGAGAGACACGGGGCATGAGCAGGGGTGGGGGCAACAGCAGGGAAACACGGGGCATGAGCGGGGGGTGGGGGGCAACAGCAGGAAGACACAGGGGTGTGAGCAGGGGGTGGGGGGAACACGAGAGAGACATGGGGCATGAGCAGGGGGTGGGGGGCAACAGGAGGGAGACATGGGGCATGAGCGGTAGGGTGGTGCTAACACGAGGGAGACATGGGGCATGAGCAGGGGGTGGGGGGCAACAGCAGTGAGACACGGGTATGACCGGGGTGGGGGGAAACAGCAGGGAGACACGGGGCATGAGCGGGGGGTGGGGGGAACACGAGGGAGACATGGGGCATGAGCAGGGGGTGGGGGGCAACAGCAGTGAGACACGGGTATGACCGGGGTGGGGGGAAACAGCAGGGAGACACGGGGCATGAGCGGGGGGTGGGGGGGAACACGAGGGAGACACGGGGCATGAGACGGGTGTGGGGTGTAACAGGAGAGAGACACGGGGCATGACCGGGGGGTGAGGGGCAACAGAAGGGAGACACGGGGCATGACCGGGGGGTGGGGGGCAACAGGAGGGAGACACGGGGAATGAGAGGGGGTGGGGGTAACAGGAGAGAGATTCGGGGCTTGAGCGGGGAGTCAGGGGGTGGGGGCAACAGCAGGGAGACACGGGGCATGAGAGGGGGAGGGGGGTAACAAGAGAGAGACACAGGGCATGAGCAGGGGGTGGGGGGAAAAGCAGGGAGACACGGGGGTATGAGCGGGGTGTGGGGGGGAAAGCGAGGGAGACACGGGGCATGAGCGGGGGGTGGGGGGGTAACAGGAGAGAGACACGGGGCATGAGCGGGGGTGGGGGGCAACAGCAGGGAGACACGGGACATGAGCAGGGGGTGGGTGGTAACAGGAGGGAGACACGGGGCATGAGCAGGGGGTGGGGGGCAACAGGAGGGAGACACGGGGCATGAGCGGGGGGTGGGGGGCAACAGCAGGGAGACACAGGGGTATGAGCGGGGGTGGGGGAACACGAGGGAGACACGGGCATGAGCGGGGGGTGGGGGGTAACAGGAGAGAGACACGGGGCATGAGCGGGGGTGGGGGCCAACAGCAGGGAGACACGGGTCATGAGCAGGGGGTGGGGGGCAACAGCAGGGAGACACGGGACATGAGCAGGGGGTGGGTGGTAACAGGAGAGAGACATGGGGTATGAGCAGGGGGTGGGGGGCAACAGGAGGGAGACACGGGGCATGAGCGGGGGGTGGGGGCAACAGCAAGGAGACACGGGGCATGAGCGGGGGGTGGGGGGAACATGAAGGAGACACGGGGCATGAGCGGAGGGTGGGGCGAACACGAGGGAGACATGGGGCATGAGCAGGGGGTGGGGGGCAACAGCAGTGAGACACGGGTATGACCTGGGTGGGGGGAAACAGCAGGGAGACACGGGGCATGAGCGGGAGGTGGGGGGGAACACGAGGGAGACACGGGGCGTGAGACGGGTGTGGGGGTAACAGGAGAGAGACACGGGGCATGACCGGGGGGTGAGGGGCAACAGAAGGGAGACACGGGGCATGACCGGGGGTGGGGGGGCAACAGGAGGGAGACACGGGGAATGAGAGGGGGTGGGGGGTAACAGGAGAGAAATTCAGGGCTTGAGCGGGGACTCAGGGGGTGGGGGGGCAACAGCAGGGAGACACGGGGCATGAGAGGGGGAGGGGGGTAACAAGAGAGAGACACGGGGCATGAGCAGGGGGTGGGGGGAACAGCAGGGAGACACGGGGGTATGAGCGGGGGGTGGGGGGGAACACGAGGGAGACACGGGGCATGAGCGGGGGTGGGGGGTAACAGCAGAGAGACACGGGGCATGAGCGGGGGTGGGGGCAACAGCAGGGAGACACGGTTCATGAGCAGGGGGTGGGGGGCAACAGCAGGGAGACATGGGACATGAGCAGGGGGTGGGTGGTAACAGGAGAGAGACACGGGGCATGAGCAGGGGGTGGGGCGCAACAGGAGAGAGACACGGGGCATGAGCGGGGGGTGGGGGGCAACAGCATGGAGACACGGGGCATGAGCAGGGGGTGGGGGGAACACGAGGGAGACACGGGGCATGAGCAGGGGGTGGAGGGTAACAGGAGAGAGACACGGGGCATGACCGGGGGTGGGGGCAACAGGAGAGAGACACGGGGCATGAGCAGGGGGTGGGGGGGAACACGAGGGAGACACAGGGCATGAGACAGGTATGGGGGGTAACAGGAGAGAGACACGGGGCATGACCGGGGGGTGAGGGGCAACAGAAGGGAGACACGGGGCATGAGCAGGGGGTGGGGGGCAAAAGCAGGGAGACACGGGACATGAGCAGGTGGTGGGTGGTAACAGGAGAGAGACACAGGGCATGAGCAGGGGGTGGGGGGCAACAGCAGGGAGACACGGGTCATGAGCAGGGGGTGGGGGCAACAGCAGGGAGACACGGGACATGAGCAGGGGGTGGGTGGTAACAGGAGAGAGACACGGGGCATGAGCAGGGGGTGGGGGGCAACAGGAGGCAGACACGGGGCATGAGCGGGGGGTGGGGGCAACAGCAGGGAGACACGGGGCATGAGCGGGGGGAACACAAGGGAGACACGGGGCATGAGCAGGGGGTGGAGGGTAACAGGAGAGAGACACGGGGCATGAGCGGGGGTTGGGGTGAACACGAGGGAGACATGGGGCAAGAGCAGGGGTGGGGGGCAACAGCAGTGAGACACGGGTATGACCGGGGTGGGGGGAAACAGCAGGGAGACACGGGGCATGAGCAGGGGGTGGAGGGGAACACGAGGGAGACACGGGGCATGAGACGGGTGTGGGGGGTAACAGGAGAGAGACACGGGGCATTTACGGGGGGTGAGGGGCAACAGCAGGGAGACACAGGGGTATGAGCGGGGGGTGGGGGGAAAACGAGGGAGACACGGGGCATGAGCGGGGGTGGGGGGTAACAGGTGAGAGACACGGGGCATGAGCGGGGGTGGAGGGCAACAGCAGGGAGACACAGGTCATGAGCAGGGGGTGGGGGGCAACAGCAGGGAGACACGGGACATGAGCAGGGGGTGGGTGGTAACAGGAGAGAGACACGAGGCATGAGCAGGGGGTGGAGGGTAACAGGAGAGAGACACGGGGCATGAGCGGGGGTGGGTGGCAACAGCAGGGAGACACGGGGCATCAGCGGAGTGTGGGGGGGCAACAGCAGGGAGACACGGGGCATGAGCGGAGGGTGGGGGGAACACGAGGGAGACATGGGGCATGAGCGGGGGGTGGGGGGCAACAGCAGGGAGACACAGGGTATGACCGGGGGTGGGGGGCAACAGGAGAGAGACACGGGGCATGAGCGGGGCGTGGGGGCAACAGCAGGGAGACACGGGGGTATGAGCAGGGGCTGGGGGGAACACGAGGGAGACACGGGGCATGAGCGGGGGATGGGGGGAACACGAAAGAGACATGAGGCAGGAGCGGGGGGTGGGGGCAACAGCAGGGAGACATGGGGCATGAGCAGGGGGTGGGGGGCAACACGAGAGAGACATGGGGCATGAGCGGGGGTGGGGGGAACAGCAGGGAGACACGGGGAATGAGAGGGGGTGGGGGTAACAGGAGAGAGGCACGGGGCTTGAGCGGGGAGTCAGGGGGTGGGAGGCAACAGCAGGGAGACACGGGGCATGAGAGGGGGAGGGGGGCAACAAGAGAGAGACACGTGGCATGAGCAGCGGGTGGGGGGAACAGGGGAGACACGGGGCATGAGCGGGGGTGGGGGAAACAAGAGAGAGACACGGGCATGAGCAGGGGTGGGGGGTACAGGAGGGAGACACGGGTAATGAGCGGGGGGTGGGGGGATACAGGAGGGAGACACGGGTAATGAGCAGGGGTCGGGGGAACTGGATATCCGCTCCTCGGTCCTCCGCAGGCCACCGTGTACTGATGGCGTGTCTTCTGCAAGTCTGCAGCAGCCTGGGACGTTCAGGAAGTGTAATCCACATGAGTCTCATACAGCCCCATTGGAGGCCCCGCTGTACTCTGATCTTATTGCATCGGAATTTTTGCTTGTTACGTTGTGATAATCACTTTTGAAGTCTGCAGTCACCGCAGAGATTGCCACAGATGCCAATATACGAACAATAAACTAAGATGTCAGGCGTCTGAAAATAAGACACATTGCACGCTTTACTGCAGCCAATGGGAGAGCACGTCAGATGTCTGCGGACATCACGCAAGTCGCTTGCCCAATCCCCGTCCTGTCCGCGGAGCGAACAGGGAAGTGTGTCCGCTCGGACACAGATATCAGTAATTTTTTTCACTAACATTTTTTTCTTTTTTTTTAAAACTACTGGACAGATTTACACCAAATAAAAAAAGCACGTTTTCAGGACCAAGCCGCCGCGCCTGCCGTCCAGCGGTTTGGGCTGTAGGCGTGAGCAAAGTTTTTTCCCATTATGTCTATGGGAAAAAAGAAGTTTTGGGCTCCCCCCCTCTAACTTTCATCCCCCCCCCCTGGACCAAACCTCACCAAACTTTGCAAAAAAATGTGGTTTGCAAAGGTCATAAGCCATAGGCCATGCACCGAAGACTCTAGGCCCTGGCCAAAACCACTGCAGCATAACACACCCATAGAGTCAAACATCCATCAAATATCCACAATTCTACAGTTTGTGTACTATTTGATTTGTATAGTTTGTATGTGAAGGTTTGGCTACAGCATGTAATTAAGATTGTAGAGTTTGGTAACAAGCACTGCAGTATAACATATCCATGGAAGTAAACATTTTGGATTATGATGTATGGTTACATGTTTGCCTCAATGGTTGTGTTATGGAGCAGTATTTGTGAGTTGTATTATAATATACTTACTGTTTGATTTTTTGTGATTGGCTATATTTTTTTCATGACTTGGGTAACTGGAGCAGATATTCTTTTTCAATTTCTGTGATAAAAGAAACAATCATGTTAGTGTAGGTAGTTTATAAATAGTTATTGCATTGCATAATAGACATTTCTGCATTATTTCGACCCTCATATTTAATAGTTTACAAACTAGTGTACTATGCAATTTGCTCAGTTTCTGTGTTTGTTTCTTAAGTCATTGGGTCTGTGGGAACAAAATCCATGTTGGATTAAAAAAAAAAGTTTTTTTTCAGTGTTTATTTGTTGTTTCTGGCTAATGTTCTATCTGTTGGCTTGTTGCAGATTGTTAGATATCTTCTTCTTATATTTTAGTGGTATTGATTTATCTGTTTGGTTGTTGCAGAATCTTGGGGCAGTTAGATATCAGTTGGCGTATTCTAACTGGTTTAAATTTTTAATTTATATTTTCAAGTTACTCATCTATCTGTTGGGTTGTTGCAGATTTTTGGGGCAGTTAGATACCTGTTGGTGTATTCTAACTGTTTATTTCTTCTTATATTTTAGTGGTATTGATTGTTAGGGAGACTTCTCTTATAAGGCTAATTTCCCAAACCTAGTGAGTCCCCCAGCAGCTTTGCTGGATTTTGGGGTTTGTTTTTTTTTCTCCTGCTAAGAGTGAGACTCTTTTACTCCCACACTTAGGCATGATTTGAGGTATGTCTCTGACTTGTTATGTGCTTATGGGCTATGGGGTTTTCTTTTTACTCCATAGGGTATCATCTATTTTTTGTGTATATGTTACACAGCACCCTCAGTGTAGTAACACAGGGGTGTCATAGTGACCCCCAAACATAGACTCCATACCCTGGGACTGTCCTAAATTGTGACAGATTCAGTACAAACTATCATATTGTGGAGGTACTGGAAGGGGTTAATTATATTGCCCCTGGGTCTGTTTCCAAGGGGGCACTGTCCAGTTTCTGGCTGGTGGCAGTGGTTACCACACAAAATATTCCACCAGAATATTTCCTATGGGATTTTCCCATTGATTTTAAACGCACCACTTGTTGGTGCAATGTTAAAGATACCGCCGGTTTATTTGTTTAATATTAAATCCACAGTTGGGGCTTTTTGCCAGACCGCTTTTCTAAAATGGCGTTCGTGTCCGTCTCTTTATCTCTGACCAAGGTCGAGCACTTTGTTCCACTTTTTGGAGAAGCCCTCCAAATGGTGCCACTCTGTCTGGGTTCCACAGGATGTGTGGGGAGGGGAATTGGCACCCTGGACTGCGTTGCCTTAGCAACTCAAGTCGCACTCTATTCTGATTGACCCAGTGGTGAGCCGTGGGCTCACCACTTAGCATGTTTGAGTGACAGCTAGGCTGTTGAATGGGGGTTTTTCTGCATAAAAGCAGGGCTTTTGGGACTGGAACTTCAGAAGTCGCCACAGGACCTAAGAATCCGAAGAGGGAAGAAGCTGAGCCATCTGCAACGACGACACCACCGGTGGAGCCCTGCTGCAACGACCTCACCACTTTCCCGACGACAAGAGGAGATCTTCTGCTGTAAGAGTCTTCTCCCTCTGAAGCTGGTGGGATCAACCAGTTCGCCTCCTCGCCTTCCAAAGACGTCTCTTGGTCGACTCGCCCGTGCCAAGCACCCCGGCATCCGGATAGCCAAGCTTCACCACTTTGACTGCGAATAAAAGGAACGCACCTTTTACCGATGAACTCCGCGGCTGGTCTCTTCCCTGGGCAGTGCAACAACTACAAGTTTCCTCCTTGATGAGATCTTCTCTTCCCCTGGTCGGAACCACGACTTGCCACCACTGCCAGAACAACTGCCGTCGCTGCAAATTCCTCGCTCTTTAAGGTACTGTGTTCCACCTGGCCTCCCTTTCTTCGAATTGCTAAAGGTGACCCTTAAATCCTTGGCTTTCCAACTGGGTTGGCTCCAGACCTTCTAACTTTACTTCTTGAATCACCCCAACCTCTTTTGAACACACTGCAAAGACTTTTAGTGCATTTTAAACCGTGTGATCCTGGGCACATTTCGCTCTGCTCCATTTTAAGTGGGCCTGGCCTATGAACTTTGGCTCTACAGTGTATACTGCCTTCACTGACTTGCTTTGGACTTAGAAAAGTGTTGGGAACTGTTTTATGCTCTGCCTTTTTATCTCCCTTTAACCTAATTATTGGAGTGCCATCTAAGTTACACGCTCACCTCTGTTTTGACAAAAAGTGGTGTTTTAACTTAGACTTGTCTAGTAATTGCTAGGGGAGGTGTAAATACTTTTCTGATTGTGTTTTGAACTTGCTTTGACTTATAGTGCTAGTGTATTTACTAAAAGTGTGTGTTAAATAAATAATTATATACTTTTGATACAAAGCTCTGGTCAGTGTTTGCTTGTTCCCCTGTGTTTTTAGCCTTATTGTGTATACTCTATATACTGCCTTACTCTTCTTGAGAGAGGTCTGACTGCTCAGCCACAGCTACCAGGTAAATCTGGGTGGTGCAGACTGCTACCAATTGGGTTTACTGCTTAATCCTGTAGTCTTAATCTTTTTGCAGTGGTCCCCAAGGGACACAAGGCACAAGATTCTGCCTAACATTGATTTATCTGTTTGGTTGTTGCAAAATCTTGGGGTAGTTAGATACCTGTTGGCATATTCTAACTGTTTATTTCTTCTTATAATTTAGTGGTATTGATTTATCTGTTTGGTTGTTGCAGAATCTTGGGCCAGTTAGATACCTGTTGGCGTATTCTAACTGTTTATAGTTTTCTAATTGAAGTTTCATTAATGTTTATGCACAGATTAGTTATTACATTTTGGTTTTAAGAATATTAAATAAGCGTTTATAAGATTTGCTGATAATCTCTGCTTTAGAGTAATGGTACTATCATTACCTTTGAACCATCCACAATTCTTTTTTATATATGCAGCGTAGTGACCTGAATTGGTTGTGGCTCCTGTGTGGTAGATTATACCTATTGTTGTGAAGGTTTTCTTACCATGTGATACTTGAACATGTGTGAATCCGGTCAGCTTGCAGTTGTTTTTGGTACCATCTGCATTGTAACGTAGAAGCATTAGTATTACGAATTTACTATGGGTTTGTATTTGTAAGGTGGAGCGATTATCTGAATTGCAGGTAGTGCATAATCTGCCATGGTTTGCATTTTGTACAGGCTGCTGAAATGGAACGGATACACAGTTAGGTATGGATACATACACAAAGCATCCATTAGGTATGTGTTCCTGTGCCACATTGTTGCAGAGAGTGCATGTATGTTTCTACATGTATGAAATCTGCAAGATTTAATTTATAGGTATGTTTTTGTTTTCCAGTACCTGTAGTAAGTTCATTAGAAATTCGTGTGGTTCTTCTTGTGAATTTATAGTGAATTTCACCATTGCAGCACAGAAGTCCAATTCTTGTCTTATTCCATGAACACTGTCAGTCCGATTCATGGAATTAATGTGCGCCGAAAATCACCACGCAAGCGTGCGAAAGCAGTGCAAGTGCAAAAATCGCAGCACAAGAATGCGATAGCCGCGCACATCGATTCATGGAAGTCCGTGAATGTGTAAATCCAGGGATGTGCACTAAAATCAAGCATGGCGCACATGGGTGCACATGTCATCAAACGACGTGCGCTATGCGCACACAACAAAAGTGGGTGGATCACGGGACGTAATACGCGGAATGGGGAACAACGCATGAAAATGTGGGCGTTACGGGGGAAGTACAGGAGGTAAATGCGCAGAACGCCCACTCGCGCGCCTACAACATGTATTCATGGAATCGAACAGGTGAAACGCGTGCGCCAAAAAAGATGCGCTAATCCAGAAAAATGTACGCCAGCAGGAAGCAGGCATACGTTCCCACCACACATAATACTCAACCTGGTGAGTGAGTGGGAGGATGACCTCACATCACCCACCCGGTGCTCCCAAGCACTGAGCCTCTTGGAAAAGGTGCTCAATGTACTGCACTTCTTGGCCACTGGTTCATTTCAGCAGAATAGTGCCATAGTGGGGGGGGGGTGTCACAGGCCACGCAGTCACGCTGCCTGCACCAGGTGTTGGCCATCATGACTGCACGCTCTTCAGTCTGCAGGCACATATTCATGCCCAGAACACCTGCAGAAAGGCAGGCTGCCGTCCAGGACTTTTACGGGGTGGCACACTTCCCCAAAGTGCTAGGTGCCATTGATTGCACACATGTGGCCCTACGTCCTCCCAGGGCAACTGAGCACATCTATAGAAACCGCAAGCACTGGCATTCCATAAACGTGCAGGTAGTATGTGATGCCAAGGGAATCATCACCTCAGTATATACCAACTATCCAGGGTCCACCCATGACAGTTTCCTTTCTAGAATGTCACCCCTAAACCGGGACCTAGAAGCTGGGCGGCATGGCGATACATGGCTGCTTGGTGAGTATAAATGCCTCTGCACATGCATGCATTTCAGATACTGAGTAATGTCACAACCCCACTAATGATACCCATCATCACCTCCCCAGGGGACAGTGCCTACCCTCTGAGCACTCACATGATGACGCCAATTCGGAACCCCACCACACCACCTGAGGTAAGATACAACACAGCCCATATTGCAACCCGGGGCATAGTGGAGCGCACATTCGGAGTGCTCAAGTCACGCTTTCGCTCCCTTGACCGCTCTGGTGGGCAGCTGCTATATGCGCCCCCAGTAGTGTGCAGGATCATAGTGGCAGCATGTGTCCTGCACAATGTTGCAACCTGCTGGGGCCTGCCGGTGGACATGGTGGTGCCCCCACATCCCCAACCACATGCACGGCCGCTGCGCATGAGAGGGGAAAGGGCACGTGGTGAGGCAGCCCATACCCAGCTTGTGGAAAATGACTTCACCTAAAATCACACCCCTGTGGAGTGCACACAGCCTTGGCACATACCAGCTGACAATCAATGATGATGACATAAGGGACAGTCAACTGTCACAACCATACCAGCCTGAGATTGGTCACCTGGAAGTGTTACCTTGTGTGCATCCCTACCTACTGAAAGACAACCAATGCTGTGTCACAAAAAGACACACAATTATGCTGCATGAATGACTACCCCCTTGTAAAATACAACATGAAAATAGTGCCATGTCACAAAAACACTCCCCATCTCAGCTACCCAACACACCATGGCATGTCATGCAATGTGAAAGCAACCAAATGAATGCACAACACATGACACAAGTATCACAAAGTGTACTGTCCCAAATGGAAACAGGCCACAGACAATATGCTCCCAGTAATCAATAAGAAACAGCACACATGAACAAATACTTACGAGCAACACAATACAGCAACACAGGATGAAACAGTGGCAAAATATGACAGTACAAAATCACAGTAGTGCAAGTCTTACAAACTGAATAAGCCAGCACATCGACCACTTCCAACTGCAGAGTGTTGCTGTCAGGCAATTGTGTCAGTGTACTGCATACAACATGAACTGCATCTGCAAAGGGGATGGCCTTGTGAAGACATGAAGAAGGTACCTGTGAATAAGGAGGAAGACATGGATGCACAAGCACATATCAATACACCATGCAGTGTTCAATACAACAACATGCCCCACTAGGGATGTCCACACAGTTTTGACTACAGACTGCCCACCAAGCTCATGGGAGCCCAATGCCACTGTGTAAGTCACTGTCACTTGGTCACACCCTTTGCAAGCCCATGGAAAGGGGAAGCAGGAGGGGTGTGTGTGTCATGAACCCAAGCATCTAACCCAAAGACAGGACAAGCCTGCATGTGCTCAGCTGGAATACACAGTGGATTCCCACGGGAGCCACACAAGGCAACACACTGTAAAAAGAATAATACAAAAATCAAAAATGGCCATGTGTAGACCGAGGAGGGGGGGCACCCAGGAGGTTCAAGGACAGGGTGCACACCAACACCCACTTGCGTGGCTGTTGCGAAAAAGAAAATACCTCCATGGGCTCATGGCCTGCAAGGCTACGCCAATGTGGGAGAACTGCTGTCACACTCTTCACCCTCTGCTGCTACATCAGGAGGTGGTGGTGCTAAGGTAGACAGCCCACGCAAAGCCCTGGTATGATCCTCCATGGCAGAAAGCATGCGGGTGTCGAAGGTCTGGTTCTGGAGGATGATAGTACGGAGATCCCCATGCAGCACCTCACGGGTTGCCTGCATTTCTTCACGCATGGCCTCATGTGATGTCCGAATCTCCTCATGAGTTGCCTGCAGCTCAGCTGAGAGTGAACGTGTGAGCTGCTCCAGCTGCTGTTCTGACCTAAAATGTCAGGAAGCCTCAAGTTCACCCAGAGTCTCCCTGAGGAAATGGAGTTTTAACCTCAGGGCTTCCCTGTGGTCCTGTGACTCTACAGATATGGCTTCGCGCAAAGTCTCCAGTGCCGCCCGTTGGTCCCTGTTGGACCCCAACACGTCTTCCCTGTGTGGTTGGCAAAAAGAGTCTGTTGCCTGCTTTTGATGCTCCATCTGCCTTTCAGGGGGGAGAATGGAAGTGGCCACCCTCTCCATTGCCTGAGCCATCATTTCAACTGATGCTCCCTGTTGTGCTGCTATACTGTAAATGGAGTTTTCCCATACAGTTTTGCCTGGTGGCGTACGGCCACCACGTTGGCAGGTACCACACCTGTTTGGGGCAAGGCGATCTGCACCTTGCTGTGCTGACACTGCCTGAGGCTGCAGGACTCCATTCCCCCCTCTGATCTGCTGGCCCAGGAACAGGATCAGATGTAGTGGAGTGTGACCTGCATCTGTAACCGCCAAAGGCGGAGTTACCAACACTGACATCCCGATAGAGGGGCCTACCCCCGGTGCAGGTGGGTTGGACAGAACAGCATCCCTTCCAGAAACACTCACCTGCGACAGCACATAGGTCCCACTGTCCGATGATTCAGCACCTGAATTATAGTGGTATGGGGAGGTGCACCCAGAGACACCTGTGGACAGTATGGTCTGCAGAAGGATAGGGTTTTCACCCACCACCACACCACGTCTTCCACTGGTGCCCGGTCGTGGCTGAGATTCCTCCTGGGTCTGCACCATCTCCTCCACCTCAAAAGCATCAAGTGCGTCATCACCTGCAAAAACATGAAAGATAACAAATGTAAACAGGCATGAGCACCATAGCACACACATAGGCCTGACAAGGCAGAGATCCAGTACATGAACAACACATGTCCCATACAACTATACCCCTGGCATGCATGCACTGTCAATGAGTTGGAAGGGGAGGCAAAAAGCAGACACTGAGGACTCCAAGATGGAAAATCAACACATGTGCTAGCACTGGCATCACAGATTAGCCTGTGAGTGGCATGGGCAATCCACATACATGACACATGCCAGCACACAGATGGCACGTAGCATAGCCATGGTACATTTGACAAGTACAGCCATATGTCAGTGAATGAGTACTGTCACCCATCCATGTGAGATGGACATGATGAGATGAAAAATGCAAAATAGTGTGACGAAATATGCATGTGCCACACAGTGCAACACATCCAGTGTGCAATAATACAGTGATGGCAGGCAGATGGATACATCAATGGTTGGCCACTTCAACATGACAGGAAACAACAATCATGTTCCACATTCAAACAGGCCCCAAAAATTAATGT
Source organism: Ambystoma mexicanum (assembly GCF_040938575.1). Lineage (NCBI taxonomy): Eukaryota > Metazoa > Chordata > Amphibia > Caudata > Ambystomatidae > Ambystoma > Ambystoma mexicanum. The sequence continues at coordinate 945,058,819 of NC_090936.1, forward strand.
GAGCAGGCCCTTACTCAATCAGGCTGAATGGTCAAATCATTCTCATAACAAGGTAATAAATGTGGGCCAATGTTGGTTGTAATCTATGACAGAAGCATGTCACATATGTGGCATTAGGGTAGAAAAATGTGTTGCCAAAATGGGAGCATTGAAACAAGCAGGCTGAATGAACACTGAAAAATCAGAACAATGTTGTTGCAAGATGACAGTTCAAGGGCAACTGTAGTAATGTGGCACTAATTGACTACTGTGATCAGAAGGGATACTGTCATACCCAAACCCAAGGACGGTGAATGGTTTGGCAGAAGCACATGGGTGACCCATACCACTCAGGAGTACAAACCCTCACCTGGCACTCAATCATTACACATCACCCAAGAAACACACATGGATTACACACACTTGCATGGGCACTCACCGGACAATGCCTCATAATCTGGTAGGTCTACCACGCCTTGGATCTGTTCCTCTGTGACGAAGGTTCCAGCAACAGACTCATGTTCAGTGAGTTGGTCGTCCTCTGGTGGAGACCCACCGCCAGTCACCAGAGTAGAGGAACGATTGGAAGCGAGCTTGTTCTTTGCTCTGCGTTTAAGGTCATTCCACCGCTTGTAGCAATCATCAGCTGTGCGCCTCACAAATCCAAGGGCACTAATGTGGTCCGCGATGGTCTGGCAGTGGGCCCTACGTTGAGCAGTCGTAGTCTTACAGCCTGCAGTCACCAATATTTCGCGGCTATGTGCCGACACATAGGCCACAGGTGCATCAAGTTCGGCGTCATTGAAGTTAGGCTTCCTTGACGTGCCGGAGTGTGTAGCCGTGTCGGGGGTATCAGCCTGTAGTGCAAGAGCACCCTTCTTCTTCTTCTTGTAAGGTGGTGCGGATCCTTAGTGGCTTGCGCCGCTCTGGTCAGTAGGGGCAGAAGCACAGGTGGACTGGGTACTAGAACCCTGTAAAGGCACAATGACCATAGGTCTTGGTGCAGGCATTGGCTGCAGGGCAATGTCGGCAGGGCCAGCGTCGGTGTGATGGACCTGGACCGACACTGTCCCGGCTGGGAGACTCGGAGCTGGGGTGGATTGAGCTGCAGCTGCCCCTGCAGCCTCCCCACCCTGCCTACTTGGAGCAGCAGATGACATTGCTGCCCCAGATCCACGTGGCCTGGTGATAACAACTTTCACCGCCACACGTGATTAGACTTGCTGACCTGGAAGTCAGATTGGGAGTCATCCTGTGCCGGTTCAGGTGACAAAATGGGCTGGTCCAACAAGGGCTGAGCTGGGATGGTGTCAGCTACGTTTCCCACAACCATTGGGGGGGCATAGGTGGCCCCGATTGGTCTTCCACCCACGTGGCTCTAGGGGCACCCTGCAAATACTGGCCACGTCCCCTACCGTGCCCACCACGCCCACCTTTTGGAGGTCGGCCACCTTTGCCTCCCTTACTGCTTGGTCACCTCCCAACCATGGCACTGATGTTGTTGTGCATATGGGAGTTGCAGTTAACAATTATCCTGGGCAATTGGGGTGAAAGTGGTAGGGTACTAGATGGATTTGTACCCTAGTGCTCTAGCAAGGCTGTATGTGACTCCTGGGGGAAGATGACGGGTCACGCAACGCACAGGCACCCCAAAAACAAAAGTATACGTGCACGCAACCCCTGGTAGACCACGTGCGTGGAAAAATGAACCCGCACTACGCTCTGGCACACAGAAACACAAAAATAAGCGCACATGTGTTACACGCAGCCTACAATGACCTCTGAAGGGGTACGCAACACACAGGGGCAACCACAGTTGGAAAATACGTGCACGACTCACTGTCGGCCTTGAAAAAGAACGTGAAAAAGACGCACGTATGCGCGTTGGCAACACCCCCGCCAAAAGAAGAAAAGAACTCAGTCTGAGGAAACAGGGAGTACGAACTGGAAATGTTCTGAAGTAATCGCGTGTGAACCGACAAGAAGTACAAGAATCACCCACTCGCTCTCCGCAAAAAGCATGTACAAGAAAATAGCATGATACTCGTACCTTTTAAGCCAGCCCACACGTGCAACGTCACTTACACGCTTATGCGCTAAGGCCCTTTCCTCCAATAGCACAGTGACGTGCAGTTTTCTCATGTGCTGATTCACAATGCACCCGTGTTGTGGGGAACGCCCGCGCACGTAACGTCACTTACGTGCTTACGCGCTGAGGGCCTTTCCTCGGATTTCACACTGATGTGCACTTTTTTCATGTGCCAAATCACTCTGTTTCAAGCTGGCCACGCGAAAACACACGGAAGACCACGCTCCTGCCCAAAAGGCCCTTTTCCTGCCCCCAAGAGCCCTGAGCACGCTCCCACCAGCCATCTGCTACTGCCTGCCTGCTGCCCACATGCCCTGCTATTTGGTGCCTGCACGTCCACCATCTGCAGGGGTCCAGTTGCTGTGTCCACCCCTGCTGGAACAGAAGACTCCCGACTGGGATACCATCGCTCCACAGCCCAGCCCCAGGACCCAGTTGCCCACCCACGCCTGCCTCGGGGGTCGCCATGTCGGGGCAAACACCATCTGAGACCACTGGTGACTCCCAGCCAGAGAAGCAGAGGGCCACCAGCTTCAGTGAGAAGGAAGTTGGTGTCCTGGTGGAGCATGTCCTGAGGCATTATGATGCCCTCTTCGGAACATCATGTGCCATCAAGGAAGGACGGGAGAGGATCTGGGAGGACGCAGTGGTTGCCATCAACACAGAGGGGGTGGCAACCCACGACATCAAGCACGTCCGGAAGTGCTGGGAGGACTTCAGGACCCTCTACAAGGCCCGGCACAGAGGGGTGCCACGTCAGCATGAGCAACATCCAGATGAGGGTCCTGGAATGCGTAGGCCCAGCACCCCACGCCCAGATCCTTCGGAGGCAGACCCATCTGGAGTTGAGCGGTAAGTGGCCAAGCATTGCTGTGTGAGACAGGGCATGTTGCAGTGTGCTGGTAGTCTGATACTTGCCTGTATATATGACATAGGCCATGTATGGATGTGTGTGTGCAGGGACATCATGGTCATGCATGTGAGACCATTAATGTGTGAACCACATGGATGGTGCATGTGTTCCAATGCAACATGGGGAGCTGTATGCGGAATGCACACATGAATGCATGCCAGTCTCTGTTCTTGGACATGGAGAGTGGGTGAGGGATGGGTGCTGCTCTCATGTGCATGTATGGTGCACATGTGTGTGTATCTGAGAAGTGTGTGTGTGACTTTGAAACGGCATGGATGCATGACACATGTCAGTGATGATGTTTGTTTGTTTGTTTAGTTTATTTGTAGAGCGCTCCGGACCCGTGGGTAGAAGGGCGCTTAAGGAATCGGTTACAGGCATAAGATAAGAATTTACAGTTACAGAGTACATCAAATTACAAGAAGCATTTACAGTTACAGAGTATCTCAAATTACAAGAAGAGTTTTACATAGTACAGTAATTTACATATAATACAGGTATGGTTACGGCTGTTGGGGCTTAGAGAAGAGGGTAAAATGTTACTCTTTGTTCAGTAACCAGCCGATAACGAGTTTCCTAAAGATCGGGAAGGACTCTGTGGTTTTAATTTTGAGTGGTAGGGTGTTCCAGAGTTGGGAGGCTAGCACAGTGAAGCTGGCGCCTCCTGCTCTTTTTAAGGCAAATCTGGGCACTAACAGGCATAGGGAGTTGGAAGATCTGGTGGTTCTGGATGTAGATTTTAAAGTGAATTTGTTAGAGAGGTACGGAGGGGCTAGGTTGTTTAAGGCCTTGTAGGTGAGACAGATAGTTTTGAGGTCAATTTTTTGCTGTATGGAGAGCCATTTACACGTTTTCCTGGTAGTGGAGATGTGCTCACGCCTAGGGATTTTGAGTGCTGCGCGCAGAGCATTGTTCTGGAGAACCTGGAGTTGGCATCGAGGTGAAAGCCTAAGGTTTTCACACTTTTAGCGATAGGGATGGTGTGGCCGTCTATGATAATATTCTTGTAGCTGGGACTGAGTTTAGACAGGTTATGAGGAGAGCTGACCAGCAGAAGCTCCGTCTTCTCATCATTCAGGCAGAGGCCGTGGGTGGCCATCCATGCCTGAATGATGGAGAAGATTTCGTTGATCTGGGTGACGTCCGTGTTGTAGTTGCCTGTGATGGTGAGGAGAATCTGGGTGTCATCTACATAGTTGGTGTAGGTGACACCCAGACGGTCCAGTTTGTCGAATAGGGGCTTCGTAAATATATTGTACAAGGTGTAGATTCACTCATGCAGTGCGGTCACCATTGTATCCACTGTGTCTATCCACTGTGTCTGTGGTGTACAAGCCATGATGCATGACCCTCCGGTGATGTGTGTGCATGGGATCAGTGTGAGCCATGATGCATGTGAGTTTGAAGGCAACATTTTGGTTCAAAAAGGCCCTTGTACATGGATGCTGATGTTGATTGCAGGCGCCGTGCCTGTTTCTGCATGTGTGTTGTGTGCATTCAACCATGTATTGTGGAGGGACAGGATGGAAGTGACATTTGACAGGGCCACTCATGTGTTATTGCTTCCTGTCTAGGGGAATATTGTACTGTACCCTGATGCTTGTGTTCTATGTCTCCCTCTACGCAGCGTCAAGTGAAGAAGAGGGCGGAGACGGTGCTGTAGAGCCAATCGGCGGGGATGCCTCCACCGGGTGGCGACGCAAGGCCCAGCCACCCTCCCAGGAATTGCCATCATCCGGGAGCGAGGGGACTGGTCTGCCACTATGGCTGCAGCGGAAGGGCCGGGTGAGCCCCCACAGGGGCTTGCAATGGCGGAAGACGGTGAGGAGACATCCACAGAGGAGGAGGAGCCCGCTTCTGAGCCGCACATGGGGCCTGGTGGGGGTAGAACCACTGATGCAAGTTGTGTAGTCCAGGGTCAGGGTCAGGAGGAAGCACAGGTCACCGCGGAGGGGCCTGTGCATGTCGCTGTCCTTGACCCTATGACTGCACCACCATGCACCAGCAGGGATGCCCCGTCCCAGGCCCGTCCGCAGGTAGGGGGAGTGCCACGTCATCTGCTTCTCCACTACCTGCAGACGAGGGGTCCCATGAACGTATGGGCTCCATCCTGATTGGTGTCGCGTTGCGCACACGTGACATTCGTGATGATGTGTGTGGAGTACGTACGCCATCGCGAAGAGCAGCGTCGCGATGTGGCACTGTTGGGAGGGGCCCTGGTCGGTGGGTTCCTACATGTGTCGCGCACTCTGGCGGACCTCTCCTCCTCTGTGGTGACTATGTGCCAGTCGTTCTCCCTGCCGTCTTCCGGCCGAGATTCCACCAGGGCCCCCTGTGGACCTGGCCTGACCAACACAGCCAGCTTGGTGGAGATCCCATCCCTGCCACAGTTGGGAGTCGGCGGTCCAGCAGGGGTGGGCACCACAACAACTGAAGACTAGCTGATGGAGGATGTGCAGGCATCATCGGACAGGGCACATGGACAGCAGCAGCAGCAGCAGGCTCTAGGTGGGAGCAATGATGGCTCGGGGCCATCGACATCAGAGGGGCAGGCATCGGCCAGAGGGCAGGAGGACCCCGGAATGAGTGTGTCTTCCGTGTGGCTGAAGTTGGGCCGGTGTATAGATGCAGAGCGGTGGCGGGCAGAAGAGGCACGGCTCACAATGGTCAGGGCAGAGAACTCCATGCAGAGGGCACTGAGGCGGGCCGAGTGCCTTGAGGCTATTCGCAGGGAGTTGGAGTCCAACATGGCATCATCCCTGCGAACCCTCAGGGCCATTGAAGAGGACCGCCTCCAGGACATTGAGCAGGAGTTCGATGATGCCCTGGCCCGGGAAATGGGAAAATGGGGTGCTGGGGGACATGAGTCAGGGCCTGAGTCTCACTGCTGGGTGGGTGGGGGTGCTGGGGACATGAGTTAGGCCTGAGTCTCAATGCAGAGGGGTGCTGGGGGACATGAGTCGGGGCCTGCTGGCAGGTGCCCCTCACTGCTGGGGAGTGGGGGTGCTGGGGGACATGAGTCGGGGCCTGCTGGCAGATGTCCCTCATTTTTGGGGGGTAGGGGTGCTGGGGGACATGAGTCATGGCCTGAGGCTCACTGCTGGGTAGGTGGGGGTGCTGGGGGACATGGGTCAGGGCCTGAGGCTCACTGTTGGGGGGTGGGGGTGCTGGGGGACATGAATCGGGGCCTGCTGGCAGGTACCCCTCACTGCTGGATGGGTGGGGGTGCTAGGGGACATTAGTCAGGGCCTGAGGCTCACTGCTGGGGGGTGGGGGTGCTGGGGACATGAGCTGGTGATCACTAGTGCAAGGTGACATGTGGGCTGGCTGGGGGGCATGCCCATGGTGGATGGGCTGCATGCGGGACATGACCAGGGGTTCTGGGTAGTCCCTTGTGGTATGGGCTGCCTGCAGGGGCCATGAAGGGGGTAGACAGCACACCTGGGAGGACCCACACTGCCATTTCACATATGGGACTCCCCATGCACCCCACTGGATACACGTACCCCGCGCTTACAGCGAAATTGAGTGTGAACTTTCCCGCGCACCCCCAAAATACACGTACACCGCTCACACAGGGGCAATCTCATGTGAAACTCCCCGCGAACCCCAGTAATACACGTACCCCGCTCGCACAGGGCCAGTCGCATGTGAAACTTCCCGTGCACCCCCGAAATACACATACCCAACTCGCACAGGGCCAATCGCGTTTGAAACTTCCCGCGCACCCCCGAAATACACGTACCCCGCTCGCACAGGGCCAATCGCATGTGAAACTTCCCGCGCACCCCCGAAATACACGTACCCCGCTCATACAGGGCCAATCGCATGTGAAACTCCCCGCGAACCCCCTGAATATGGCGCACGGGGAGGGATTGAGGGTGTAACTGACGCTGCTGCAGGGTCGCTGCGCCTCTCTGCGCCACGGCTGGTAATGGATATTAAAATCCATGAATATGCTGTGCGCGGAAATAGATTTTGGCACACGTGGCTGGTGCAGACTGTCACACGCGCACACTGTGCACCAGCCGCGTGCGCCACTTGTGCGCTGAATTCTATGAAATACCCACTGTATGTGTTGTCAGGATTGTTGCTTGCATTTCTATGAAGGACTAACATTTGCAAACACAATTGGTCTGTATTGTGTAAGTAAATGGTGTCAACAATTGGTGGCAATTGGAATAGAATATTTATTGCCACATTTGCGTAGCAATTTACACCAGTCATATTTGAAAATTTGAATGGACCAGATAGTTCTGTGTCCAAGTCATTTCTTCGGAGTGTGTGTTGCTTCTTTGAAGAAGTACCTGAGTTGCTTTGAGTAGTAGATTTTTGTTTGGCTTCTTTTACTCTCTTTGGAGGATTTGCAGTGAGATCCTGTTGCATTTCTGTTTGAAGTAGTTTTCTTTTACAACATTTTGCTTTTTGTGGAACAGGATAGGTTTTTAGATGCGGGTGTATAGTGAACATAGTCTATTGTATTCTAAAATGCATGGAATATCAGCGTTTATTTTACTTGCATCAAAGTTGATTAGAAATAGACCGTCAAGTGTACGTAAGCGTGATAGTTAGAGAAAATTGCTCTCTGCGTACATACATGTCTTTGAAAAGATGGAATCGAGCTGTTGAGCATCCTATTCTTTTTACTTCTGATAGTTTGTCAAAGAGAATATTGACAAACTGGATGTTGTTGTCATGTGGGTATGTTTGAAAGCCAACAACTGTACCAAGTGCTCCATTAACTAGTCCTTGCTCCACGTCAAGGTTACGGTTACGTTTAAGCATTACAGTTTAAAGATAATTTTGATATTTCTCCAAAACATTTGTGTTGGAGAGTTTTCTAAGGTATTTAGTCTTGTTGTGGCTTGTTAACACATGGGTAGTATCATACAATGTACGTCCAGTTGGTCTGTGGAGCAAATTTCAATTATTGGTTGCATTTCTTTTTTCAACATTGTGTCATTGAATTTTGAACAGCTTGCTAGAGTTGGCATCAAGGACATACAATTGACATTTTTGTCTGCTAATTTTTCCATGACATCAGTAGCACATGAGTTATGGCCATACAGTGCATGGATGTGCCGGGTTTTTAATACTGATTGTGCTTCTTGAGGTAGTACACCAACTATAATACTTTTTAAAATGTTGGCATATGTGAGGTCTGCAGACTGGTGCATGTTTTCTATTCATTCTCTGTATTTGAAATGTTGCCAAAGGTTGACATTTCTTATGCTGCCAAGAGTTTTATGGCAGAGTTTGTGTCCTAAGGTTTTAAAAATAGGTTCACCTTTCACTGGTGTCAATTGAAGAAGATCTACGAAAACAATAATGTGTTTTCCTCCAAAGAGCTCTTCGTAGTTTGTTTTTAGTACTCTTTGTAATCTGAGGTGAATCAAAGCCAACATTAGGTTGGAGAACATGCTCACTTCATCTATTAGTAGCATTTTCATTTGTTTTAACACTCTGCTTAGTTCCATTGCAGCTTCTGTGGAAAGATTGTAATATTCTAATGTGTATTGGTGTTCTACTTGAAGGAGTAGTAATCGGTGGAAAGTGACCCGCCCATGTTGTAGGCAGTTAAACCTGTGGGGGCAGTTACAACAGCTGACAGTTTGTTGTTTGTCAATTGGTGAAGGAACTTGCTAATGATTTTGATTAAGAATGTTTTGCCTGAAGCAGCTTGACCAGTGACGTATATTAGTGTAGGTTTGTAATTTTGGCAGGTACATTCTTTATTTTCATGTTGTACACCATGTGCAATTTCTTCTGTTACTTCTTGAAAACTGCTACACTGCTCATTGTTTAGTTTTGATTGCAGTACAGTTAAGTCTTCTGTATCTTCTTCATAATGACACATGGTGTTTTCTACTTCTGTCATAGCTAACTCTGCCTCATTTGCTGTTAGTTGCTGTCCCAGTGGTTCTTGGCTTCCTGTTACAGAAGGTTGACTACTGTCGGGAGTGTCCTTATCTAGTTGGGCCTGGAGTTCTTCTTCCTGTTGCTGTTCATTGTGCAACATTGTTTTGTACTGTGTAAAGTTTACATCTGTTATAGTGCTTTAATTTGCTTTGAAAGCCTCTTCATAGGAGTCATAGATATCTAGTAACTCTTCTTCTTTTCTCCATGGTTTAAAAAGTTGTAGTAGGGATATGTAATATAGTTCTTTATGTTGAAGAGTTTTTAATGACAATTTGATATGATTAATTAAGCTTTGTTTGGTAAGTTTCACTAAGCTGCTGTCACAATTTGTCACTCTGTATCTACCTTTGTTTTCATATGGTTTTATATTATGTTTGTATGTGAAGTTTTGGGCTATGTGGTATAGAAACATGGTTTCTAAAGTGGTACTCCTGTTTGGGTAGTATGTGTCTAGTAAATTGTTTTTCAAAATGTCTTGGTTGTTGGGATCACTTTTGGCTATTGTTTCTATGTCATCGTATGATTTGAGAACTCTTTTCCTAGATTTAGCAGGACCAAGATTTAGCCATACTATATTTTCAGATTATCCATATAAAGCAGTACCAGTTGAACGGACTGTAGCTTTATAGGAGCCACATTCTCTATGAGAGAGCATTTTTATGCCTAAGCTGTACAATTTCCGAGCCAGAGGTCTGGGAGCTCTGTTTTTTCTGCTTTGGTTAAGTAGGCTGTAACATATCATGCAACTGCAGTGGAATTGTCTGTAATGTTCTGCACATCTATGTTTGCATTCCATAAAAGGGCAATGATTGCATTGTAATCATTGATATATTTTGCTTCTTCTGTTATTTTTATGTAATATGTGTTCTTAGGTGATTTACCTTTAACACTGTGTCTAACTGAAGACATGACGTTGTTTACTTGACCAGTTGCTGTAACTGGTCTAGGGAAACCAAAGCAGTATTTGGTGTTGTAGTTCCCTTTGTTTGTATATTTGCGACAACTATATTTCCAACATTTATGCCTTTAAAATTGTAAAATTTGTGCATGAAGATCACTATTTGTTGCATCTGCAGGAATTTCACAAGTGACATATTTTTCGATCAACTGTAAAACATCGGCATCACTGTCTTGACGAAATTTAGGAGCATCTTTAATCCATAAAAGCATGTGGATATGTGGTGCTCCTCTGGCTTGGTATTTTTTTCTCCAAAAGAAGTGTTGCATTTCTCCGAGAGGAGGAACAGTTTTATTACAAAAGTGTAGCAGGGCAATGAAGCGATGATGGAAATATCTTGAAACATTAACAGGATCTAGAGAGCAAAGTTCTCCAGGTGTTAGTATATCTATGTTTCTTTTGGTTTTGGTTGATATGCGTAGGAAATCATGTAAATCTTCACATGCATATTCTGCACAACTTAATGTAACAAACCAAGTGGGTGGGCCAAGGTTTGTTATCATACAACATACATCTCTGTGACATCGGAAGCAGTACTCTTTAGTACCACGCACGATTGCTAACAGATTTGTAAAGCTTGATTGTAAAACCTCATCTTTTTCTTGCACTTTTTGTCCTAATTGCGTAGCTGACATATTTTGAAAATGGGTACCTGATTTCAATGTGTGTGCAACTCTGTAGCATAGAGTTGCTAGTTCACTTTCAAAGAGTAGGTGGAATATGTATTCCACATTTTGTCTAAATCTGGGATCTTCAGAATACATTTGTAACAAGCGGTATTCTGATGCTGTTATCTTAGTGGGTCTATCATTGTACCTTCCTCCTTTCCCAGTAGGAAAGAGTAGAGGAAAAGCAGGGACTTCTATACTTTTTTCCCATATGCTGATTGGTGATCCTTTGGTTTGTCGCATTTGGTATGTTTCTAGTGCATCATCTATGGTGTCGTTAGAGAGTAATGGATGAATTTTATAATGGTCTAAAATAATGGATACTGTAGCAGGATCTAGAAAAAAGTTAGTAATTTTGTGTGTTTATAGCACTGATGTTAATTTAGACGTTGATTTTCATGTTTTTGTGGTAGTATTGTTGTTTGATAACTGAACATAATGTGTGCATGCAGTTTCCTTTGACTATGTGCAGCCTTTATATTTTACTTACAATATGTTAGTTCAACATGCTTTGCAAATGAGTAGAATACTAAGTGTATGAAACTCACTTGGTTTCTTAAGGCTGTGTTATTGGAAGTTAGGAGATAGAAGAAATAATGATGTACTTATTTTGCAATTTTTATAAGGTAAATGGCAGAAACTGTATAGAAAAGCATAGAATGTATGCATTTATGAAGGTGTGGGTAATAAAGTAATTTTATAATACACTATTAAGGGGCCGATTCATGGAACAAATGTTTGCTGAAAATCGAAGCGCAAGCTGGCGCAAGCGTGAAAAAGCAAGCGCATGCGCACGCGTGCGATTCAAGGAAGGGCCTGGGCGTGTTTTCCCCAGGATGCGTGCCAAATCCGTGCGTGGTGCACAAGGGCGCACACGTCATTGCAACATCCCGAAGGCTGTGTGCGGCGCACACAGGGAAAGCGAACAACGTCGGCACACACACCAAAAAGGGGGCGGGACACGGGGCGTAACACGCGGAATGGGGAACAACGCGTGAAAAAAAGGCATCACTGGGGAAGTACTACAGGGAAATACATGGAACGCCTGCACACACGTGAACAACACGTATTCATGGAATTTAATACGGGAAACCTGCGCACGCCAAAAGACGCACATAGGCATCAACATGTCCGCCAAACGAAGGCAGGCGGAAGCGTCCCCGTGCACAGTCTAAAAGTGCGGGCAAACAATAAATACGTATATCCAGCTACAATGAATGCCCCATTTGTCGCAGCACTGATCGCGGGACACCGCAGGAGGAGGAGAATAGCCAGGCCCGCATTTGTTTTCCCCGGACTAGTCTTTTTGAGATGCCTGACGACCAGGTCTATGGCAGGTATAGGTTTCCACCCCTATCATAATAGACCTGGTCAGGGAGTGGGAAGATGACCTTACATCACCCACCCTGTGCTCCCAAGAATTGAGCCCCTTGGAGAAGGTGCTCAATGTCCTGCATTTTTTGGCCACTGGGTCATTTCAGCGCGCAACTGCCATAGTAGGGGGGGTCTCACAGGCCACGCAGTCACGCTGCCTACACGAGGTGTTGGCAATCATCACTGCGCGCCCCTCAGTCCGTAGGCACATATACATGCCCAGAACACCCGCAGAAAGGCAGGCTGTGGTCCAAGATTTTTACAGGGTGGCACACTTCCCCAAAGTGCTCAGTGCAATAGATTGTACCCATGTGGCCCTACGTCCACCTAGGGCCACTGAGCACATCTATCGAAACCGCAAGCACTGGCATTCCATCAACGTGCAGGTCGTATTCGATGCAAAGGGAATCATCACCTCTGTCTATGCAAACTACCCTGGCTCTAACCATGACAGTTTCATATACAGAATGTCCGCCCTGAGCCGGGCCCTTGAAGCTGGGCAGCATGGTGACACATGGCTCCTAGGTGAGTACAAATGCCTGTGCACATGCATGCATGTCACACACAGCCAAATACACAAACCCCAATAATCACAACCATTATCACTTCCCCAGGGGACAATGCATACCCTCTGAGCAACCACATGATGACGCCAATCTGGAACCCCACCACACCACCCCAGGTAAGATACAACGCTGCCCATATTGCAACCAGGGGCATAGTGGAGCGCACATTTGGAATGCTCAAGTCACTCTTCCGCTCCCTTGACCGCTCTGGCGGCCAGCTACTATATGCACCCCAGTAGTGTGCAGGATCATTGTGGCAGCATGTGTCCTGCACAATGTTGCAACACGGCGGGATGTACCGGTGGACATGGTGGTGCCCCCACATCCCCAACCACAGGCATAGGCACTGCCCATGGGAGGGGAAAGGGCACGTGGCGAGGCAGCCCGGACCCAGCTTGTGGCCACATTTTTCACCTAAACTCCCACCCCTGCGGACTGCACACAGGCCTGGCACATACCAGGTGACAATTGATGATGACAAAGAGACAGTCAACTGTCACAACCTTACCACCCTAAGAATGTTGCCACAGAAGTGCTACATTGTGTGCATCCCTAGCTACTTAAACATAATCAATCCTGTGTGACCAAAAGGAACACATGCGAGGTGCGTATCACACACCCCCGAAAAACAGGCCATCACAATCCCTGTTATGTCACCCAAACCCTCCCAACCCACATCACCCTTGTCTGCCACACCATGACATGGCATGCAATAGCAAAAGGCCAACACATGACCAATAAGATACGAAGTGACATGTCATAAATGAAAAATGGCAGGAGACAATGATGCCTGACATGGAATCAGATGAAATGACTGACCAACGACCTCCCACACATACAAAGTCAGACACAAATGCTTTCCACCAGTCTTAGCATGAACACAACACTGAATGCCTGTTCACATGCACATTGGGCATGTCAAAATCCCTACTCCCGAACCCGTGTGCTGTGTGTGTCTCCTGCAAAACACTGCTCAGCACACAGCACAATGAGCAGCCATTGTGTTGCAGATACACCTTGAGCTTCACATGAAAATGACAAATCAAATCAATAACCAAATGATGCATGTACAGGATTCCGAAATGGTAATAGATCATGTGCTGCAGGGACACTGCGGGCCCGAGAATGCAATCTGTGTGCACCTGTGGCCATGGAAGGGTGGTTGTACGTGTGGTGGATCATTGTGCAACTGTGTGTGTCATTAGGGACATGCACTCAATATATGCATGTGAAATAAAGTGACCCTCAGTGTCCTGGACACATCACATGTGAACATTGCACATGTGAACACCCCAGCATGTCAAACCACACCAATCTCCTGACACCTGAAAAGTAAAGACAACACAGGAACAGGCATTGACCAGCACAACACATCATGTACATAGTACCCCACAATTACAATGTCAGAGTGCCCAAAACACTGTAGCCCAAGCCAAATGTCCAACCACAAAAGGCCCTCCCTCATTTACACATCACTGTGACCTTATGAACAACTGTGTCTGGGGTATGTAGCCTTCTTCCTTCAAGTCTTCCTGGCTACCGGATCACCCTACCCCTTGGTCTCCATGTTCCAGCTTGCATGTAAATAGGGTCCAGCCCCCTCAGAGGCCACCTTGACTGGTAAAAATACCAAATCACAGAGAACTCCAAGGAGCCAAACCCACACACCAGGGAAAAAGCCTGTAGGCACCAAAAAACCCAGGAAGAGTCTCCAGTAGATGACTCGAAGTAGCAGGAAATGTCAAAGCACATGTTCAAGCACAATGATAGAACAACCAAGGTAGCACAGTTGAACAATGGTCCTACAGGATGCGTACCATTTACGGTACATAACATACAATGAGGATGCAACAACTGATGGGTAGTGTCACAACTCCGGTGTCCAGGCGCAGGAGTGGCACGAACCAACCACCCCCTCCGTGGTCTGTGCGCCTGCAAGGTCAAACTTACACAGGCCTCTGAGACCCCGGTGGGGAAGGAAGGTCAGGGATATGTTGTTTAGACAGGCATTGGTATGCAGGATAACCGGAAAGAGGGGCAGGAGAGGGGAGTCGGTTTGGCAAGGGAAAGTAGTCAAAATACAAAAAAAATATATTCAGAATAACACATACTCAATCTGAGAAAACATGTTCATCATGCACATTGTACCAAATGAGTCAAATGCAAGCCAAAGAGAGACTTATCTCTGGGGTGAGTGCTGGCCTCCTGCCTGCGCATTCTCAGGCCTGGTAACAGGAGCAGTTCAATGCTGCAAAGAGAGCGTGAGATACTAATCTGAATGTGTGTTAACAACACACACACACAACACCATCCATGCCCCAAAGTAAGTGACTCCTCCACAAACAAACACTCCTGTCTGCTGCTTTGTACCCATACGTTAGCTTGGCCCCCTCATGGTTCATACACTGTCAATGCAGTAAGGCAGGCGCATGTGGGAGTGTGGGAAATGGAAGACCAATGCGTCAAGAATCACACATGGTACAATGGTCCCTGGGTGAGCTGCTACACGCGTATAGCGAGGTGCATCTTCAGTACAAGTTGTGTTCTGGCATCCAAAGATTGCAATAGGTAGTGCAGGTGGCAATTTGGACATGCAAATGATATGCACTGCACACGAGTCTGTGCCTTGCAGGGTGTCCCTGTGCGCTGTATCAGTTTCTGGCTAGGAACGCTACTGCCCTAATAACTCTGCTTCAATGGAGCAGGCGGTACTCGAGGATATGTTCGAAGGCCCCTGCATGTGCCCCTGACAACTTGTAAAGCCACTTTGCATTTGGCCCTAAACGAATGTCAGCTGTACTGTGCACTTCTCCAACAATGCCTGGCAAAGCTCCCCAGCACTGGTGCTACTTAGCATACGTGTGCAAGTGGCCTGGTGGAAGGTTGGCTGCGGTGTGGGCTCTTGTACTGCTCACCTTGCCTGGAGCTCCTGGAAACACGTCTGCTTCTGTCTGACGTCTGAGCACAAGCCTGATCTGTTATCTCTTGGCACCGTGCACCTGGCCATCCTCTGTCTTTTGGGCCCAGGTACCTGCTCATCCTGTCACCCTCCCGCACTGCCTCCGGGCCACCCCTTGCACTGGGGTCTGTATCTGTACCCATACAGCCCCCCCCTTTTTCTTCCTGCACTTATCGAACCTACCCTGTCTGCTGCCTTAAACCTAGCACTTGCAAATTGCTGGCTGCATTACCACTGTTTGGTGCCTTTATTATTTATTTATTGTTATTTATCTTTTTCTCCTCTGCTTCGCACTTTCCACCTCTCCCCCTTCCATGCACTTTTCCCCTCCCCCCTCTCCCATGCACTTGCGCGTTCTCAATGTCACTGGGCCTAGTAATATCGCTGTTTTGTTCTCCCCTGTTCCCCTCCCTTGCTTTGTCGCGCTCTGAAACACTTGTGTACGAGCGCGATAGAAATAAAATATCAATCAATCAATCAAAGCCCTGTGCTTCTGCTTGCACACACATGCACACGTCTGCACCACCGAACGTGGCCAGACATCAGGATTACTCGTCCCTGTGTCTACTGGCAAAGGTAGTGTGGAGGCTCATTTTCCTGCAGAAAGGGCCTAAAAGATATTAATAAGGCTCGAAAGTTTCCTGTGTGTGTGTCTTCATGCTGGTTGTCACTGGGCCAGGTTACAGACCTACATCCAAACTCCTCCCACCATCAGTGTGACTTTGACAGGCCAAGGGTGTAGGCTACTGTCTACAGCATGAAGGGGATCAAGCACATATACAGGCAAGAAAATAACATACATCACAATCCACATCAATTAATGGAGACATCAATCACGTACTCACCCAAATTGATTACAGACATGGGGTGGATAAAATGCTACAAATCCCCACTAGGGGTGTTGACACAAATAGTACAGCAGCAGACAGGCCACAGTCATGAAGAAAGTCCAAAGCCCTTGTGTAAATGTTTGTTACACCGAACCATCCTAGCAAGCCCATGGATAAGGGAAGCAGGAGTGACCTATGTGAGTCAGGACCCCAAGCTGCAGACAGATACACGAGACAAGCTTGAAGGGCCCAGCTGGAACAGACAGTGGATGCTTTCAAAAGCCACAAAGCACCACACCGTCACATGAATGCACAATAGACAAGCAATATTAAACTATATCAACTATTTAAACTAACAATGAACAACCTACATAACCTAATTAAAATAACTATCAAATTGTCAATATTAACTAACTAAACTAAAATCAAAAATCAAAAATGGCCACATATGACCAGGGGGGGAGGCACACAGGAGGGGGAGGTACAGGGTGCACCTCAACACCCACATGCGATGATGTTGAGACAAAAAAAAAACCTCCATGGGCTCAACGCCTGCACAGCCCGACCTGTTTGGGAGATATCTAGTCGTCCGAGTCAGCCTCTTCCTCAAAAGGTTGACGTGGCACAGGAGCCCGGACATGCCGAGGCGCAGCTTGCCCCTCTTCGGCAGCATGTCTGCTGGACGGGTGAGCCTGGTTCTGTGTGGCGATTACACGTAGGTCAGCATGCAGAACCTCCCGTGATACACGTGCTTCCTCATGCAAGGTAACACGTGTAACACAGAGTTCTTCCTGCATGGCCTGGCTGGACAACTGATGCACCTCCCGCCAAGCATGTAGCTCAGCCGAGATGGTACGCTCAAGCTGCTCAAACCTCTCAGTCTGACCGCACCCTCTGGGACATCAAGAGGACACCCAGTGTGGATCTGAGGGACTCATACTCAGCCCTCAGGGCCTCCATGTGTTCCTCTGCGTGAGCAACAATTGCTTGACGCAAAGACAACATTTCGGCCTGGTGTGCCCTGTCTGAGGCCACCATGCCCAGCCTGAGTGAGCGGGCCGTGGACTGTGCCGCCCACTGCTGGAGAAGCACCTGCTTAGCAGTGGGGAGCACGTATTGGGCCTCACGCTCCATGCTCACAGCAATGTTTTCCATTGCTGCCCCCTGGCGTTCTGAATTAGCAGTCATGTCTTGCTCCCACTCAGTATACCTTGGTGGTGCGTGGCCACCGCGTTGCTGGGCTTGACACCTGCGGGTCCCAAGGACCAGCCGTCCTTGTCGGGTCGGCACCGCCCGCGGCTGCAGGACTACATTCCCCCATTGATGTGATGTCCCAGGCACATCAGTGACTGGTGTGGAGGGTGAACCTGTGTACCAATCCACCACAGGCAGAGGTCCCACCACCATCTGGCCCCTCAGTGCAGGTGTCGCGGACAGAGGAGCATCCACATCAGAATCACTCACCCCTGACAAATGGTCCTGATGCACAGCCAACTTGACATGGACGTCAGAGTGGTCATCTGGGCTGGACTAATTGCCAGCCATTGACAAGACGGTCTGTAACACATGTGGGTTCTTGTGGCCTACCACCCCATGACCCCCACTTGTGCCGGGTTGCTGTTGTGATAACAACCCTGTGCCTGGCATGACACCATCCTCTGGCTCCATTGCATCATCATCTGAAAAGTAGAGAAAAATAACATCAGTACACATGTCAGAAGCACATAACACACACACACATAGACATCGCACAGACAGCCAACACATCAAGCAAACCTGTCAGACACAACCGAGAACCTGCCATGCATGGAAGGTCACTTTGACATGGCATCAATGAGTTGGCATGTAGAACAGTGTAACACAGCTCAGAAGTGGGTTGATGCAGTGCAGTACATGTGTACGTTACCCACTATCTACATGAACAAGTGCATCAATATATGTGAAGGCAGTGCAAGGGCAAGTTCAGGCATCATGTGCAATGTGCATGCAATGGGTTGCATGGCTAAAAGCAAACCACCCCTCCCCCTAAGTGGAAATGCAGGGATGGCTTGCATGGTATCAAAAGGATGACCAGATACCTGTGTATTGGCAGACAGTGTTTACTAGCATCAATTGCATCATCTGAGTCAACTGACAACACAGCAGATGATGATGGGACAGTAAGCAGGACACATGATGAACCCTTAGTAGTACACCCATGTGTGCAGAAGACACTACACCAGTTGGACAGAGTCAGCGGGCCTGAAACAGGGTGAGGCCTGTTCTCCACACAGACTGTCACACACTAAACATGTGTGGGATGCAGGACTGAGCCAGAGTGGGTATGGGAAGGCTGATGAAATGCCATGAAATGTAGGTCACCCTGGACACATACTACAATGATCATCCAGTCAAGGACACATAGGGGCATGCATGGAATGCGCATAGAGCATGAATGGGCACTCATGTCCCGGCGGAGCATCTCCCATCTGCACAGTCCAAGTGAGAAAGCCTGCATGAAGGACAGAGGATGTACCCCACTGCATGTGTCTGGGTGGTTAGCTGGTGGAAGTTTGCAGGTACACAGGAGGCTTGAACAGGGCATTGCATCACGGCAAAATGATGCACACCAGTGCAATGGTGAAATTAGGGTGCAGGGGGGGTAGAGGGGAAAGGGAGAATGCCTACGTGGAGTACCCGCATGCAGGCAGAGGACACATGTACATCGGTCATGCAATTACATAGTCCCAGTGCTGAGAGGAAGGACACCCCAGGCTACATGCAGAAGGGCCAGTGAGCTGGAACATGGACCGAGGGGCATCCGGGTGACTAGCATGTGAGTAGGGTGCAAATGTGGTGATGAGGATAGTCCCCGTCTGCTCTACATGTCCACCATCCTGCACAGCAGGCATGCATCAGTGAAGCATTGCATAACTTGCACATGAGAACCATGTACACATGACATGTAGTGCCTGTCATGCACAAAACATCACACAAGTAAAACACACATGGCCTTGACAAACATGCAACAACACTCACTGGACTGGGCATCAAAGTCCTGCATCTCTCCCACTCCTTCAACCTATTCTGGTGGTATGAACTCCGCAACGAGTGACTCATGCGGAGTGAGGTCTTCCTCCTCAGGTGCTGGCCCACCACCAGTCACCAGAGTTATGTTGTAATTTGAGGCACGCTTTGCCTTACCGCTGCGTTTGTGGTCATTCCAACGCTTTTTGCACTCTTGCGCCCTGCGCACCCTGCGCACCTCATGGCCGAATGCACTCACATGTTCCGCAACTTGCTTCCAGTGGGTATCACAATGGGCAGCCGTGGTTTGACAATTCGGCCCCATTAGCATGTCACGGTTGTGGTCCCGCACGTAGCCCACGAGGAATCCAGTTCTTGCTTATAGAAAGGATTCTTCCTCAATGTGCCAGCTGGGGTCCCAGCCTGTACTGCAGGTGCAACCTTCCTCCTCTTCGACGCTGGTCCGGACCCTGGCTGGCAAATGCCACCTTGATCAGTATGGGCAGTGGCGCTGGTGGTATGAGCCGAGGGAGTGGCAGGTGGAACATGGAGTGAGGCCCTGACTTGCATCAGTGGCTGCTGGGTGCCGTGGAATGGACCCTGTGCAGCAACATCCGCTGTACCAGGGTCATTGACTGGGACTGTCCTGGTTGGTAGACTCACAAACGGGGTGTTGTCGGCTGCATCTGCCCCTACACTTGCCAACACCCGGCTGGTCGGGGCAGCAGATGACATTGCTGCCCCAGGGACACGTGCCTTGGTCAGGGCAGCTCTGCGTGCACCTACGGTGTGCCTCCTGACCACCTGGGATTCTGCCATGGACTCTTCAAGTGCCAATGCAGCCTGCGCTGGCAGACCCTGAGCCTGGGTGGTGGTGTCCACAGCTGGACCTGCAGCTACCACTACCCTTGGGCCCATGGCAGTCAATGAAACGGACTGCCGGGTCACATGGGCGCCAGTGTCAGAAGCAAGAACTGCATCTCCTGGAGCCGCAGGGGGTGGTGGCATGACTGCACCAACATGTGGCATAACATCGTACCGAGCTGGCGCATCCCTGCCTCTTCCCCCTCTGCAGCCACCCTGGTCACCCAGGCCACATCCCTGACCACGCCCACCACATGGAGTACGCCCAGCTGAGGCGCCCCTCATCTTATGTGGCCTCCCAACCATGGCACAGATGGAGTAGTGCCGGCACAGATGGAGTAGTGCCAATGGGAGGTGTACACGACAATTGTCTTGGGCAATTGGGGTGAAGGGGGTGGGATACAAGATGTTAACAGCACCCCTGCACCTGCAAGGCTGTATGTGACCCCGGGGATGAAGTGACAGGTCACGCAATGCTCAGGCACCCCAAAACTGCAGTAAAACTGTGCACGCAACCCCTGGTAGCCCACGTATGTGGTATTAACCTCCCGCAGTATGTGGTGGAACCCAGGGACACGAAAAACATGTATGCGCTGGGGTTCACGCAGGCTACTATGACCTCAAAAACGGGTACGCGATACACAGGGGCACCAGCAGTGGGAAGAATAGTGTGCGCGACTCACCGTCAGACTAGCGTTATAATGAAAAACACACGTAGCCAATACCCCCGCCAAAAGAAGAGATACGTCCTTGATCCACTGTGAAGTTGTGATGGCGCGTGAAACAACACGAAGTAGCAACACACATGTCGGTCTCCACGAAAGGCACGTACAGCGAACTGCTGGCCCTGCTCACCTTTAACCCGTGCTGAGGGAAACGCCCACACACATCACGTCACTTATGCGCTTAGGCCCTTTCCTCAGATTACACACATTAACACGTGGACATCCAGGTATTTCACGTGCTGAATCAATATGCACCCGTCATGAGGGAAACGCCCATGCGCGTAATGTCACAGATGCACTTATGCGCTAAGGGCCTTTCCTCGAATTACACAGTGACGCGCAGTTTTTTCACGTGCCAAATCACTCTGTATCAAGCTGGCTATGCGACAACACACGGAAGACCATGCTCCTGCCCAGAAGGACATTTTCCTGCCCGCCAGAGCCCCGAGCACGCTCCCACCTGCCATCTGCTGATGCCTGCCTGCCTGCTGCCCACCTACCCTGCTATTTGGTGCCTGCACATCAGCCATTTGCAGGGATCCAGTTGCTGTGTCCACCCCTGCTGGAACAGAAGATTCCCAACTGGTATACCATCGCTACACAGCCCAGCCCGAGGACCCAGTTGCCCACCCCCCAGCCAGAGAGGCAGAGGGCTACCAGCTTCAGCGATAAGGAAGTTGGTATCCTCGTGGAGCAAGTTCTGGGGCATTATGATGCCCTCTTTACCCCATCGCCGACAAGGAAGGACGGGAGAGGATCTGGGAGGATGTAGTGGTTGCCATCAATGTGGAGGGGGTGGCAACCCGCAACATCAAACACATCCGGAAGCGCTGGGAGGACTTCAGGTCTAGGACCATCAACAAGGCCCGGCACCTCTTGAAGGCAGAGGATGCAGAGGGGTGCCGGGTCAGCCTGACCAACATCCAGATGAGGGTCCTGGAACGCATAAACCCAGCGATCCACTTCCAGATCCTTCAGATCTGGAGTTGAGCGGTAAGTGGCCATGCACTGCTGTGTGAAACAGGGCATGTTGCAGTGTGCTGGTAGTCAGCTACTTGCCTGTATGTGTGACATAGGCCATGTATGGATATGTGTGTGCAGGGGCATCATGGTGCGCATGTGAGATCAGTCATGCGTGAACCACATGGATGGTGCATGTGTTCCAATGCAACATCGGGAGCAGCATGAGGAATGCACACATGAATGCATGCCTGTCTCTGTTCTTGGGCAATTCCTACGGCTCACTGTGGATGGGGTGTGGGAGATGGGTGCTGCTGTCATGGACATGTATGGTGTACATGTCTGTGTGTCTGAGTAACGTGTGTGTGACTTTTAAACACCATGGATGCATGACACATGTCTGTGACAATGTGTTGATTCACTGATGCAGTCTAGTCATCCTTGTATCCACTGTTTCTGTGGTGTATGAGGCCAGATGCATGCCCCTCTGGTGATGTGTGTGCATGGGATCAGTATGACCCATGATGCATGTGAGTTTGAAGACAACATTTATGTCAATAGAGGCTCTTGTACATGGATGCTAATGTTGATTGCATGTGACCTGCCTGTTTCTGCATGTGTGTTACCTGCATTGACCCATGTGTTGTGGAGGGACAGGAGGGAAGTGACGTTTGACAGTGCCACTCATGTGCTATTGCTTCTTGTCTAGGGGACTATTGTACAGTACCCTGATGCGATGCTTGTGTTCTATGTCTCCCTCTACACAGCGTTGAGTGAAGAAGAGGCCCGAGACAGCACTGTGGAGTAAAGCGGCGGGGAGGCCTCCACCGGCCGGCGATGCAAGGCCCAGCCACCCTCCCAGGAATTACCATCATCCAGGAGCGAGGGGACTGGTGCTGCGTCTGCCACTATGGCTGCAGCGGAAGGGCTGGGTGAGCCCCCACAGGGGCTTGCGATGGCGGAAGACGGTGCAAAGCCATCCAGGTTGGTGGTCTACACAGAGGAGGAGGAGGCCGCTACTGAGCCGCACATGGGGCCTGGTGGGGGTGGTACCACTGGTGCAAGTGGTGCAGTCCAGGGCCAGGGGCAGGAGGCAGTACAGGTCGCCGCAGAGGGGCCTGTGCATGTCACTGTCCCTGACCCTGCAGACGAGGAGACCCATGACCGTATGGGGTCCGTCCTGATTGGTGTCGCGTTGTGCACGCGTGTCATTCTTGATGACATGCGTACTTCCTGGGGGGACCACACATGCCATCACGAAGAGCTGCGTGCCAAAGTGGCACAGTTGGGAGGGCCCTGGTTGGAGGGTTCCTACATGTGTCGAGCACTCTGGCGGCCCTCTCCTCTGTGGAGACTATGCGCCAGTCGTTCTCCCTGCCGTCTTCCGGCCCAGATTCCACCAGGGCCCCCTGTGGACCTGCCCCAACCAACACAGCCAGCTTGGTGGAGATCACATCCCTGCCACAGTCGGAGGTCCAGCAGGGGTGGACAACCCACCAACTGGAGACCAGCAGATGGAGGATGTGCCGGCATCATCAGGCAGGGCACATGGACAGCAGCAGCAGCTCAAGGTGGGAGCGATGATGGCTTGGGGCCATCAACATCAGTGGGGCAGGCATCAGCCGGGGGGCAGGAGGACCCTGGAATGGGACTGTCTTCCGTGTGGCAGCGGTTGGGCCAGCGGATAGATGCGTAGCGGCGGCAGGCGGAAGAGGTATGGCTCACCATGGTCAGGGCGGAGTTCTCCATGTGCAGGGCATTGGGGTGGGCTGAGTGCCTCGGGGCAACTCGCAGGGAGTTGGAAGAGGCCATGACTGCATCCCTGCGAGACCTCGAGGCCAGGGGAGAGGCCGCCTCCGAGACATCGACTTGCCTGCCGCCATTGTATCTAGTTGTTCATTAGGTAGGGTTTTTTGTAGGTTTCCTTTCAATGGTTGGGCTCATGGACCCTGGATTTGTACTTTGTATATAGTTCTACACTGGATTTCACTTCTTTTTTTTTTGTTCCATGGATCAATAGTTTTGTCTTGTTTTTTCACTTTGGATTTGTTTTGACGGACAGACACTTTGGACCCATGTACTTTTGGATTAATTTTGATTCTGCTTTCACACATTTGTATTTTATATTTTGGACATGCAGCTTTTTCTTCATTATTTTCATTATTGTGTGTTTCATTTCATTCCCTTGCTTTGTGTTTAATACATTTTTATTTCATACTTAACGTGTGGTATTCTCTCTTTGGTTTCATGCATGTCACGATGTGTGTTTTCTCTATCACATGCACCCATTGTGTGTGTGTGACAGAAATGCGTTGATGTGCATACTTGCCATTTGGGATGTATCATGTGATGGGGATTTCAATGTGGGGTGGATGTAATACCTGGTTGTGTGTTTGGACTGGGGTGGCGTGGGGTGTGAACAGGGTGGCCATGAGGCCCATGATTGTGGATCGTCATGACGTGTTGGGGGGGCATGAGTCGGGGCCTGCTGGCAGGTGCCTGTCACTGCTGGGTGGGTGAGTGGGTTGGGGACATGAGCCAGGGCCTGCTGGCAGGTGCCTGTCACTGCTGGGTGGGTGAGTGGGTGGGGGGACATGAGTCGGGGCCTGCTGGCAGGTACCTGTCACTGCTGGGTGGGTGAGTGGGTGGGGGGGCATGAGTCGGGACCTGCTGGCAGGTGCCTGTCACTTCAGGGTGGGTGAGTGGGGGTGCAGGGACATGAGTCGGGGCCTGCTGACAGGTGCATGTCACTGCTGGGTGGGTGGGGATGCAGGGGGACATGTGTCGGTGCTCACTTGTGCATGGTGACATGTGGGCTGGCTCGGGGGCATGGCCAGGGTAGATGGGCTGCCTGCGAGGCATGGCCAGGGGTGCAGGGTAGTCCCCTGTGTTGTGGGCTACCTGTAGGGCCTGGGGAGGGGGGTGAGTGCACACCTGGGAGGACACACACTGCCATTTCGTGTCGGGGCACCCCAGGAATACACATACCACTCCCGCGGCAGCGAAAACGTGTGTAAAACTCCCTGTGCACCCCCTAAATACACTTACCACGCTCGCACAAGGCCTATCGTGTGTAAAGTGTCCCACGCACCCCCAGAATACATGTACCCCTCCCGCGGCAGCAAAAACATGTGCACCCCTCTGAATACACGTAACCCGCTCGGCCAAGGCCTATCACGTGTGATACTTCATGCGCACCCCTGAAATACATATACCCTGCTCGTACAAGGCCTATCGCATGTGAAACGTCCCGTGCACCCCTCAGAATACATGTACCCCGCTCGCACAAGGCCTATCACATGTGATACTTCACGCGCACCCCTCTGAATACACGTACCCCACTCCGCCAAGGCCTATCGCGTGTGATACTTCATGCGTACCCCTCTGAATACACGTTCCCCGCTCGGCCAAAGCATATCGGGTATAAAACATCCCACCTACCCCCAGAATACACATACCCCTCCCGTGGCAGTGAAAACACTTGTAAAACTCCCTGCGCACCCCTCAGAATACATGTACCCTGCTGGGCCAAGGCCTATCGCATGTAAAACGTCCCGCGCACCCCCAGAATAAACGTACCCCTCCCGCGGCAGCAAAAACATGTGTAAAACTCCCTGCGCACCCCTCTGAATACACATACCCCGCTCAGCCAAGGACTATTGCGTGTAAAACTCCCTGTGCACCCCTCAGAATACACGTACCCCGCTCAGCCAAGGCCTATCGCATTTGAAACATCTGGCGCACCCCTCAGAATACACGTACCCCGCTCGGCCAAGGCCTATCCCGTGTAAAATATCCCGCATACCCTCAGAATACATGTACCCGTCCCACAGCAGCAAAAAAGCATGTAAAACTTCTCGTGCACCCCTCAGAATACACGTACCCCGCTCAGCCAAGGCCTATCGCGTGTAAAACATCCCGCGCACCCCTCAGAATACACGTACACCGCTCGCACAAGGCCTATCGCATGTAAAAGGTCCCGCGCACCGCAAGAATACACGTACCCCGCTCACACAAGGCCTATTGCTTGTGATGTCATCTTTGATGCCCTGGGTGTTAGTCTTAGCAATGCACGGTGGTGGCGCGAGTTTTGGTTGCTTAGCTTACCATAACCAGGAAATTTCTGGGGTTTTTCAGTTTTACTTGGAACCATAATGTCCCTTTAACAAAGTTTTTTACTGAATTTCATAGGTTTTTAGTAGCGCAACTTAACCATATCGTCCCTTTAATAAAGTTTTTTTACTGAATATATATATATATATATATATATATATATATATATATATATATATATATATATATATATATTACATGGACGCAGTTAAGTTGGTGTTTCCATAGGAAGAGCATTTTTGGGTGGCTTATAACTTCGCTCTCTCTGGACGAATCCTCACCAAACTTTGCAAAAAAAGTATATGGCCCACTCTGAATTTTTTTGCAAAGTTTGGAGAGGTTTGGTCCAGGGGGAGCAAAGTTATAGGGGGGGGTCCCAAAACTTTAGTTTTTTCCCATAGACATAATGGGAAAAAACGTTGCACACGTCTACAGCCCAAACCGCTGGACGGATTTAAACCAAATTTGCGGCAGGAGCGGGGACTTGGTCCCGAAAGCATGCTTTTGCAAATTTGGTGTAAATCCGTCAAGTAGTTTTTTTAAAAATCAGTGCCCCTACTTTGTTGGCAGATTTGGAACACTTGGTTCAAGCAGTAATGAACATCCATCCAAATGCCAAAGTAATTTTTTCTGGATTAGTACCTAGGGCAATATGGGACAATAGTTCAGGTTTTTTTCCTCAGAAAAACAATGCTAGGTGTGTAATCAACTGAGGCATGTGTGCCTTCATGCTTAGAGCTGGTATGTTCTTCTGTAACAATGAGAATATTGATTCCAGTAATGCTGTTTATTTTAAAGAAGATGGCATTTCCTTATCGTTTATGGGAAATGCCATTCTGTTTTGGAATGTAAGGGTTGCTTTGGAGAAGGTTATGTGAAGATTTAAGAAGTAAAGTAAGAAAAAAAAATACAAAATAACAGGTGTCTGTCAAGCATCTTAAAAAAAACAAAAAAAGCGTCTCTTTTCAGAGCCAACCTCAAAGGGGAAATGGGGCATACTATTTAAATTTACATTAACCACGCTCAGATTTTCGATATGTCCGCGGACATGGCGGTAGTCCGCGGACATCGAAATCACTAGCTAGGGGTTCAGTATGTTCTATGTTACATGTATATAAAGTCAGGGATATTATGGTTAAGTTGTGCTACTAAAAACATATGAAATTCAGTAATAAAACTTGGTTAAAGGGACATTATGGTTAAGTTGCGCTACTAAAAACCTATGAAATTCAGTGAAAAAACTTTGTTAAAAGGGACGTTATTGTTAAGTTGCGCTACTAAAAACCTATCAAATTCAGTAAAAAAACTTTGTTAAAGGGACATTATGGTTCAAAGTAAAACCGAAAAACCCCTGAAATTCGGCAGTTATGGTAAGATAAGCAATCATAACTCGCGCCACCGTGCACTGCTAACACTAACACCCAGGACATCAAAGATGACATCACAAATGTCATTGATGACATCACTGATGACATCACATGACTGTCTCTCTCTTTTTTTCCTTTATTGACATATCTAAGCCACATAGTTTTCTTCAGTAACAGTCAGGAAGTAAAAAATTGAAAAGGTACTATATTTGTAGGGTCAAGTCATATCATATGAAACATGTATATAGCGGAAGACACAGGCTTGAAAGAGAGCAATCTTTTCTGTGCATGAAGATAATCATTAGAGTTATCAGCATTTTCTCATAGTTTTATTTTTATTACTATACCTTCCCTGTATATGCTCATATTTGTATACATTGTATTCACACTCCTTTCCTTAGGGTTCACTGACATCATTTCATACACATACATACAGTAAGTAGCAGCTTTGAAACAGAGCAATCATTTCCCTGCATACAGATAATCAGTTAGGTTATGAACTCTATCTGCTACTACTTCTGCTTTTTTGCTTACTTCTCTGTCCCTGTATATACTCATATTTGTATGTGTTGTTGTCTCTTTGTGTTTTGTCTGTATTAAGTGTAATTATGTATTAAATGGGTTTTATTAGCTACTTATTACATGTTTCACAGTTCGCAAAACTCTAATAAGAAAGCAGTTATCATTTCATTATTCTACATGGAAAGATTATGAATATTGCACCTTCATCATGTATACTGCACATACTGCCTAAGTTTCTGCATGAGTTGCTTAGTATACTGGATAGAACTTCATAATAGAATGCTATTTATATCAATGCATTGCTTAATGCACTAATTAGCGCATGATATTTATTCAAATAATCCTTGACACTTTTTGGTCAACATTATAAGAATACCTCCTACAGAGTTTTCATGAAAAGTAAATGCACATGTGATGTCATCAGTGATGTCATCAATGACATTTGTGATGTCATCTTTGATGTCCTGGGTGTTAGTGTTAGCAGTGCACAGTGGCGCGAGTTATGATTGCTTATCTTACCATAACTGCCGAATTTCAGGGGTTTTTCGGTTTTACTTTGAACCATAACGTCCCTTTAACAAAGTTTTTTTACTGAATATATATATACATATTACATGGCCACAGTAGTGGCCATGTAGTTATGGTTAAGTTGCTGTTTCCATAGGAAGAGCACTTTTTGGGTGACTTATAACTTCGCTCCCCCTAGACTGAATGGGAAAAAAACTTTGCTTGCGCCTACATCGCAAACCGCTGGACGGATTTTCACCAAATTTAGACCAGGAGCAGCGGGTTGGTCCCGAAAGCATGCTTTTGCAGATTTGGTGAAAATCCGTCGAGTAGTTTTTTTTAAAAATGACCAAAAAGTGGGTCATAAAAAATTAGTGATATCTGTGTTCGGTCTGCACACACTTCCCTGTTTGCTCGGCGGACAGTGTCCTGATTGACCAAGCGGCTTACGTCCTGTCTGCGGACATGTGACGTGTTCGCTGATTGGACAGTGTGGAGCGCGAAGCACGTCAGATTTTCGGTAGCGCCCGCCATCTTGGATTCACGGACGTCCGCAGACAGCGTGGTGAAACTTGATTTAAAATTTGTATTTAGTAGAGTGTGTTGGTGTTAGGAGTGTTTGGGGATCGTGGGAGAGTATGAGATAGGTTGAAAGTTGTGTTTTTTCATGTGGTAGACGTTCTTGTTGTGTTCGATTTGTCTGCGGACATCTCGGGTGTTCTGAAATGTTCTCAATAAACTGAATGGGGGGTGTTATGAGGACTCAATGTGTGTCCGTTTTGTTCGGAAGCAAGCTGAAACTGTTCTAAGAACACTTGCGGTGTCCTCAAATGTTCGCAAATAAACAAAATGGGGGTGTTCTGAGGACGCTGTCCGTATTGTTCTCTGGCAAGTTAAATGTGTTCTAAGAGCACTCGCGGTGTCCTGAAATGTTCGTAGGGGGTGTTCTGAGGACGCTGTCCGTATTGTTCGATGGCAAGTTGAATGTGTTCTAAGAACACGCATGGTGTCCTGAAATGTTCGTAGGGGGTGTCCTGAAGACGCTGTCCGTATTGTTGTCTGGCAAGTTGAATGTGTTCTAAGAACACTGCGGTGTCCTGAAATGTTTGCAAATATACAAAATGGGGGTGTTCTGAGGACGCTGTCCGTATTGTTCTCTGGCAAGTTAAATGTGTTCTAAGGACACTCGCGGTGTCCTGAAATGTTCCTAAATAAACAAAATGGGGGTGTTCTGAGGATGCTGTCCGTATTGTTCGTTGTCAAGTTGAAAGTGTTCTAAGAACTGTTGCGGTCTCCTGAAATGTTCGTAAGGGGTGTTCTGAGGACGCTGTCCATATTGTTCGATGGCAAGTTGAATGTGTTCTAAGAACACTCGTGGCAACCTGAAATGTTTGTAGGGGATGTCCTGAAGAAGCTGTCCGTATTGTTCTCTGGCAAGTTGAATGTGTTCTAAGAACACTCGCGGTGTCCTGAAATGTTCGTAAATAAACAAAATGGGGGTGTCCTGAGGACGCTGACCGTATTGTTCGTTGTCAAGTTGAAAGTGTTCTAAGAATTCTTGCGGTGTCCTGAAATGTTCGTAAATAAACAAAATGGGGGTGTTCTGAGGACGCTGTCCGTATTGTTCATTGTCAAGTTGAAAGTGTTCTAAGAACTCTTGAGGTGTTCTGAAAAGTTCGTAAATAAATAAAATGGGGGTGTTCTAAGGACGCTGTCCGTATTGTTCTCTGGCATGTTGAATGTGTTCTAAGAACACTCGCGGTGTCCTGAAATGTCCGTATGGACTGTTCTGGACACTGTCCGTATTGTTTGTTGTCAAGTTGAAAGTGTTCTAAGAACTCTCGCGTTGTCCTGAAATGTTCATAGGGGGTGTCCTGAAGACGCTGTCCATATTGTTCGCTGGCATGTTGAAAGTGTTCTAAGAACACTCATAATGTCCGCGGACATTAAAAGTTTCCATAGGCCGTCATTGAAATGTTTGACTTTATGGGTGTGACATGCTGCGGTGGTTGTGGCCAGGGCATAGAGTCTTGGGTGCATGGCCATTTGGCCACAACCACCGCAGCATATCACACTCATAGTTGCTTATAACTTTGGTTCAAAAACAAATTTATAAGGAAAAAAGTTATAAGACACTATAGATGTCATATGCTGTGATGGTTGTACTTATTATGATATACTTACTGTACATGCATTTCTTGTTCATTTCTGTGATAAAAGAAAATAACATTTTAGTATTAGTATTTTGTAATGACTTTTTACATTGTATAATCAACATTTTTTTTGGACCCTCATATTAAGTAGATTAGAAACCAGAGTACTGTGCAATTTTCTCAGTTTCTGTGTTTGTTGCTAAAATCATTAGGTCTGTGGGAGAAAAAAAATCCATGTCGGATTAAAAAAAAAAACCTTTTTTTGTTATGCTACAGTTTATTTGTTTGTTTGTTTTCAGTGTTCACTTGTTGTTTCTAGATAATGCTTTATACATTGGCTTGTTGCATTTTTTGGAGCAGTAACATATTATTTATTTGTTTGGATATTATAAAATTTGGAGCAGTTAAATACCAGTAGGCGTATTCTAACTGTCTATTTTTTTATATATTTTAGTTTTATTGATTTATCTG
Organism: Ambystoma mexicanum; assembly: GCF_040938575.1. NCBI lineage: Eukaryota > Metazoa > Chordata > Amphibia > Caudata > Ambystomatidae > Ambystoma > Ambystoma mexicanum. The sequence goes on from NC_090936.1 coordinate 945,089,762, forward strand.
TTTGGATATTGTTAAATTTTGGGACAGTTAGATACCAATTGGCGTATTATAACTGTCTATTTTTTGCTCTAATTTAGTGGTATTCGTTTATCTGATTAGTTGTTGTAGAATCTTTTGGCAGTTGGATAGCTTTTGTAATATTCTAACAGTTTACATTTTTTTACTACTAGTTTACTTAGGGTTTAAGTACAGTTTAGGTAAATTTTGGTTTTAAGAACTTTAAAAAAGCATTTGTAAGATGTGCTGGTAATCTCTGCTTTAGGGTAACGGTACTATTATTACATTCAAACCATCCACATTTCTTTTTTATATATGCAGTGTAGTGCCCTGAGTTGGTTGTGGCTCCTGCGTGGTAGATTATACCTAAATGTTGTGAAGGTTTTCCTACCAAGTGATATTTGACCATGTGTGAATCCAGTCAGCTTGCAATTCTTTTTGGTACCATCTGCATTGTAACGTAGAAGCATTAGTATTACGTATTTACTATGTGTTTGTATTACTAACGTGTAGCGATTATCTGAATTGTAGGTCGAACATAATCTACCATGGTTTGTATTTTGTACAAGTTGCTGAAATGGAACGGATTCACAATTAGGTATTGATATATACACAAAGCGCTCATTGGGGATTTGTTCTTGTGTCACATTGTTGCAGAGAGTGCATGTATGTTTCCACATGTATGAAATCTGGAAGATTTCATTTATAGGTATGTTTATGTTTTCCAGTACTAATAGTAAGTACATTAGAAATTCTTGTGGATCTTCCTGTGAGTTTATAGTGAATTTCACCATTCCAGCACAGTAGTCCAATTGTTGTGTTATTCCATAAACACTATACGTGTTGTCAGGATTGTTTGCAGCATTTCTGTGAAGTACTAACATTTGCAAACATAATGGGTCTGTACTGTGTAAGTAAATGTTCTCAACAATTGGTGGTAATTGAAATAGAATATTCATTGCTACATTTGCGTAACAACTTACACCAACTATATTTGAGAGTTTAAATGGACCAGGTAGTTCTGTATCTGACTGCTTTTTTTGGAGTTTGTCTTCCTTCTTTGAAGAAGTACATGGTTTACTTTCCCTAATTGATTCTTTTTTGCTTGTGGTACTTGATGCAGTATTAGTTTCTTTTACTCTCTTTGGAGGATTTGCAGTGACATCCTGTTGCATTTCTGTTTGATTTATTTTTCTTTTATAACGTTTTACTTTTTGTGGAACAGAATATGTGTTTAGATGGGGAGTGTATAGTGAGCAAAGTCTATTGTATTCTAAAATGCAAGGAATATCAGCGCTTACTTTACTTGCATCAAAGTTGATTAGAAATAGACAGTAAAGTGTACGGAAGCGTGATAGTGCTACGTAGCTCATGCCTTCTTTAAAGACGGTGTTACCAATATCTATCATTGCTTTATCTAGGGTACGACCTTGTGATTTATGAATTGTGACTGCGTATGCAAGATTTAGAGAAAATTGTTCACTGCGTACATACATGTCTGTGAAGAGAAGGAATCGAGCTGTCAACGAGAATATTGAAAAACTGAATTGTGTTGTCACGTGGGTATGTTTGAAAGCCAACAACTGTACCCAGTGCTCCATTAACTAGTCATTGGTCCACGTCAAGGTTACGTTTAAGCATTACTCTGCAATTTAAGGATAATTTTAATATCTTTTCTAAGCCTGCTGTGTTTGAGATTGATTTTTCTAAACTATTTAGTCGTGTTGTGGCTTGGTCACACATGGATAGTGTCATACCATGCACATCTAGTTTGTCTGTGGCGCTAATTTCCATTATTGGTTGCATTTCTTTACTTAACATTATGTTATTGAATTTGAAACAGCTTGCAAGAGTTGGCATTAAGGCCATACAATTGACATTTTTGTGGGCTAATTGTTCCATAACATCTGTAGCACATGCATTATCGCCATAAAGTGCATTAATGTGCCGGGTTTTCAATATTGCTTCTGCTTCTTTAGAAAGTATACCAACTCTGATACTTATTAAGATGTTGGCATAAGTGCGATCTGCAGATTGCTGCATGTTTTCTGTTAATTCTCTGTATTGAAAATGTTGCCAAAGGTTGACATTTCCAATGCTTCCAACAGTTTTACGGCAGAGTTTGTGTCCTAATGTTTTAAAAATAGGCTCACCTTTTACTGGTGTCAATTGAAGAAGATCTCCGAAAACAATAATGTGTTTTCCTGCAAAGAGCTCTTCATAGTTTGTTTTGAGTACTTCTTGTAATCTGAGGTGAATCAAATCCAACATTAGGTTGGAGACCATGCTCACTTCATCTATTAGTAGCATTTTCATTTGTTTCAATACTCTGCGTAGTTCCATTGCAGCTTCTGCAGAAAGTTTGTAATAGTCTAATTTGTTCTGGTGTTCTACTGGCAATAGTAGTAATCAGTGTAACGTGACACCACCTATATTGTAGGCAGCTAAACCTTTGGGGGCAGTGACAACAGCTTACAGTTTGTTGTTTGTCAATTGTTGAAGGAACTTACTGATGATTTTGATTAGGAATGTTTTGCCAGAACTAGCTTCACCACTGACGTACAGTAGTATAGGTTTATAATTATGGCAGGAACATTCTTCATTTTCATGTTGTACACCATGTGCAATTTGTTTTGTTACTTCTTGAAAAATGCTACGTTGCTCGTTGTTTAGTTTTGATTGTAGTACAGTTAAGTCTTCTTTATCTTCATACTGACACATGGTTTTTTCTACTTCTATCATAGCTAATTCTGCCTCATTTATTATTAGTGGTTCTCCCAGTGGTTCTTGGCTTCCTGTTACAGAAGGTTGACTACTGCCAGGAGTTTCTTTATCTAGTTGGGCCTGGAGTTCTTCTTCATGTTGCTGTTCATTGTGCAACATTGTTTTGAACTGCGTAAAGTTTACATCAGTTATAGTGCTTTCATTTGCTTTGAAAGCATCTTCATATGAGTCATAGTTATCTAGTATTTCTTCTTCTTTTCTCCAAGGTTTAAAGAGTTGTAGCAGGGACATGTAATATACTTCTTTATGTTGAGGAGTCTCTAATGACAATTTTATATGATTAATTAAATTTGGTTTAGTGACTTTAACTAAGCTGCCTTCACAGTTTGTCACTCTGTATTTACCTTTTTTTTTTCATCAGGTTTTATATTATCTTTGTATGTGTAGTTTTGGGCTATGTGGTATAGACACATGGGGGGTCATTACGACCCAGGCGCTGGATGGCGGATTTACCGCCCCATTCCAAGGTGAGTGGGGCGGTAAATCCCCATTTCCCATTTTCCCTTCCCCATTCCCATTTTTGCCCGATAGGGCATAATGGGAGTGGGGAAGGCGCTAATAACGCCACCGTAAATTACGGTGGCGTAATTAGCATCCTGGCAGGTTAGCGCCATGGATTTTAACAGCTGCTAAGAGCAGCCGTTAAAATCAGAATAGGCGTTAAGGGTTAACGACGGTGTTAACCCTTAACGCCTGGGTCGTAATGAGGCCCATGGTTTGCAAAGTATTACTTCTGTTTGGGTAGTATGTGTCCAATAAATTGTTTTTTAAAATGTCTTGGCTGTTGGGATCACGTTTAGCTATTGTTTCTATATATTCGTAGGATTTTAGAACTCTTTTTCTAGAATTAGCTGCACCAAGACTTAGCCATACTATATTTTTAGATTTACCATACAATGCAGTACCAGTTAAACGATCAGCTGCTTCATATGATCCACATTCTCTATGGGAGAGCATTTTTATGCCCAAGCTGAATAATTTCTGAGACTGTGTTTTGTCTGATGACAGGTCATTCCAGAGGTCTTGGAGCTCTGTTTTTTCTGCTTTTGTTAATTATGCTGTAACATATCGTGCAACTGCAATGGAATTGTCTGCACTGTCCTGCACATCTATGTTTGCATTCCATAAGTGGGCAATGATTGCATTGTAATCATTGATATATTTTTCTTCTTCTGTTCTTTTTATGTAATATGTATTTTTAGGTGATTTACCTTTAACACTATGTCTAACTGAAGACATGAAGTTGTTCACTTGACCTGTTTTTGTAACCGGTCTAGGGAAACCAAAGCGGCATTTGGTGTAATATTTACCTTTGTTTTTGTATTTGCGATGACAATATTTGCCACATTTGTGTCTTTGAAATTGTAAAATGTGTGCATGAAGATCACTATTTGTTGCTTCTGATGGATTTTCACAAGTGACATATTTTTCAATAAACTGTAAAACAGTGGCATCACTGTCTTGACCAAATTTAGGATCATTTTTAATCCATAAAACCATGTGGATATGTGTTACTCCTCTGGCTTGGTATTCTTTTCTCCAAAAGAAGTGTTGCACTTCTCCGAGGGGAGGAGCAGTTTTATTACAAATAAAGTGTAGCATAGCAATGAAGCGATGGTGAAAATATCTTGAAACATTAACAAGATCTAGAGAACAAAGTTCTCCAGGTTTTAGTATATCTATGTTTGTTTTGTTTTTGTTTGATATGCGTAGGAAATCATGTAAATCTTCCCATGCATATTCTGCACAACTTAATGTAACAAACCAAGTGGGTGGGCCAAGGTTTCTTATCATACAACGTACATCTCCATGACGTTGAAAGCAGTACTCTTTAGTACCACGCATATTTGCTAATAGATTTGTAATATTTGATTGTAAAACCAAATCTTTTTGTTGCACTTTTTGTAATAATTGTGTAGCTGACATATTTTGAAAGTGGGATCCTGATTTTAATGTGTGTGCAACTCCGTAACATAAAGTTGCTAGTTCACTTTCAAAGAGTAGGTGGAATATGTATTCCACATTTTGTCTAAATCTGGGATCTTCAGAATACATCCATAATGAGCAGTATTCTGATGCTGTTATTTGAATAGGAATATCATCGTACCTTCCTCCTTTGCCAGTAGGAAAGAGTAGAGGAAGAGCATGTACTTCTATACTTTTATCCCGTATGTTGATTGGTGATCCTTTTGTTTGACGCATTTGGTACGTTTCTAGTGCATCTTCTACGTGTCATTAGAGTGCAATGGGTGAATTGTATAATGATCTAAAGTATTGGGTATTGTAGCAGGATCTAGGAGCTCAAATTGACCAGCTTCTTGTGTCTCTTGAATTATTTCAGTGGTATCCTTCAAGTTTTCATCAATATTAATTTCTTTGTAGTATTCATTATTGTCTTTTAGATATTGCAAGGCTTGTCTAACTTTATGTAAATCTACCAATTGTTGCCAAATGTTTTTGTCTTTTGTAGGTACACCATTTACTAAGATAATTAAAGATTGCTCCATTGGACGTTGCACTCCTAGAGTGTGCACATTTTCTTTTAGATATAATGTTAAATACACTACTTTTCCCTGAATACCTTTCTCTAATTCAGAGGGAGGTAATTTTGCTGTTTTTGGTTGAAGGCGTATTATTGCTTGAAATGGGTGCACTGTTTGAATTATGAGGCTCTCATATAAATTGAGTTGTTGTAGGGGTTTTGGTAGTGGAAATAATTCCAAATTATTTGTGATAGCATGTGAAGGAGTTTTGTAGTACAGTAACTGCAAAGTATTAAGGGGTCAGTTATTTCGTATTTGTTTTCTGCTATAAGGTAGAGAGCTAATTCAAACCATTTAGAATATTCATTGTCTTCTATTTTGTTTGTTAGGTCTACAGTTTTTGTGTTACTTTTATAAAAAGTTCTACGGCAACATACACACACATGGTTTGGGATTTCAGCAGATGTACTTTTAAATTTCAGTATTTCTTTTTTGTATGTGTGTAGTAGAAGGTTGCCATGCATAGAATTGTTGCTAATTTGCTTTAAAGATATTTCATTCTGTAAGTGGCTTTCACTTTCAAAATATTTTTTCTGGATATAGTCGATTTCTTCAAGTAGGTCTTTCGCTGTACCATGTAGAAGAATGTTATTTAAATTGGCTAGTGCTAAAGCAGTACTTTTAGCATAGTACAGTTTATAGACTAGATTTCTTATAGTTGAATGATGCGTTGATATCATTTTGATATAATGGAAGGTGGTTTTGCAAGTAGGTCCTGTAATGCAGGCCAATGAATGTCCTTGTAGTCGTGTTTACTTGCGCATTGGACAGGTATCCATATTTTGCAGTAGTTTAATTTTGATTTTGTCTTTGCCTTTCACATATTGATTTAGGAATTGGCGTAAAGACTTGAAAGATTTTTTGGGAATGTTACACATTGATATGCATGGCCATTTGTATACTAGACGTTCTGATTCAGTTGAATGGAGAGGTAATTCTGGGGATATTTTTGTAAGCAGTATTCCCATTATGGTATTATTAACTTTTTCATAACCTCATCCACTGCTATGTATGGCAATTGTATTTGTTTGCTTTTGTTTGTATGCTTCTTCATGTAAAGTATGGTTCTGTGCTCGTAGTGTGACTCCATTCACCTCCACAGATACTTAAGAAGTTATTTCTGTTGACATTTCGTTTATTGAGAAGTCTTTTTTGTAGTTTAGTCATTAGTTTTGTTAGTGGTTTCATTTTGTTTAACACTAAAATAAATAACTTTCTTTTGAGAAGGATTGCACTGTCTATCAACGCTTCTAAAATTAATTTCTTACGAAAGGTTTTAAGGGTTGAGCCTGATTTCTCTCCTGTTTTTATTAGATTTTGAAGGACTCTGTGACGGAACATTTTTGCTAAAATACTTTTTTTGGTATGCTTAGTTTGCACTATAGCAGGTTTTATAGGAGCAGTTTTATCTGTATTGGTAGATGATTTTTTGTTAAGTGTTTTGTGGTTCATTTTACATTTTGATAGAGGAGGCAAAGTTTCTGTAGTTGAAGCTTGTTTTGTTTCGCTAAATGACTGTATTAGCTGTTTTGTTTTAACTTTTTTTACAAATTCTGCTAGAGATGGATGCTTGTTTTGGACACTTCTATTTTCATTTGCTCTGCTTCTACTTTGCTTTCTACGGACTTGATTTTTGGCAGGCATTCTTTAGGGTCTGTTGAAAAAAAACAAAGAAGGTATGGGTTGGGGTGTTCTTGTGTGCTGTGTGCATGAGTGTCTGAGTAAGATAAAGATGTATGTAATGGTGCGTGATTGTATTGGGCAACTACAACTAGTTGGGATGGGTATTCTTGAATTTATGTGCTACAAAACTAGGGTTCAGATGACAGTGGAAAGTGAGCTGGTGGTGTGGAGAAGTAGAAATAGTAAATCTAATGGTATACAATTAAAACAGTTGTTTGTTCTATAATATCAAAATTCTAGGGGCTGAGTTGGGTCATTTGTGTGTTGAAAAATATGAAATTGTGCGCCATTCTGCATGTAAATCTCTGTTTAAGAAATGGGGATTTGTAGACAGAATGGTGCACAATCTCTATTTTTAGGCACAGAAATAGCATGAATTAACCTTACAGTGTGTTTGAATAATAGTACAACTTATATGGTGGTATTCAACTTACTTTTTTTTTTAAATGAGCAGGTTTCTTCTTAGTTGTTCTTTGTACTTCAAATTCGGCTGCTTCTTTTCAGGAGAATGGTCTTCACTGCAATTGTAAAGGAAACAGTAATTTTGTTTGTATATAGCACTGTTTTTAATTTAGATATTGATTTTTTAATTGACATTGACCCTCAGCGCTTTCCTCAAAATCATGAAAACGATCTTATTCGCATAAGATGTGTCGCACCAGCTGAATACATATCATATGTTCTTAATGCATAAACGTATTGTAATGACTAAATGTACCAACCAAAATATCATTTGTATGCCTTGTGGAATTCATAATGTAACACTGAATACCACTATTTCTGTAACTAAGCTCTTGTAAGTAACAGCGCCTCAATGCCATGGGCTGCTTGCGCAGTATATAAATATAAGTAAATTAATGTTTGTTTTTGTACAAGTATTGTTGTTTTATATTTGAACATACTGTGTGCATGCAATTTTGTTTGAGTATGTTAACTCTTCATATTGTACTTTAAATATGTTAGTTCAACATGCTTTGAAAATGTGTGTGTATAAAGAAATTAAATAGCAGATAGGTTTGGAAGTGACAGTTGATTTTAGGAGATGGAAAAAATGACAGTAAATTCATTTTATAGATTATACAAGCTAAAAGTCAGTTAACCTGTTTATATGAATCTATAAGAATTGTACATGTACTATACAGAAAATATGCATACCTGTAGTTTGTGTTCATGCATATGGATATGCATGCAGCTGCAAGTAGAAATCTTGGAGACTTGTACAGTATTTCTGGTAGAAGGTGCTTTCCAATGATATGACACTTGTATTCAGAGAATAACAGGACATTTGAAGTGCTGATCTATGATGATGCAGTTAGATGTAGAGGTCTTGGATGTGATTGGTGGATGTTCATGTGACTTCTTAGCTATATCCAATGAGGGAATGGCACAGAAAGTGAAATGGAAATGGTAGAAGGACTGTCCATGTTACGATATGTCCGCGGACATGGTGGTAGTCCGCGGACATTGGGTGTTACATCCGGGGATTTTGGGTTGGGGAGCCATGCAAATGAGAATGAGCAGAGATGGGATTGGTCAGGAAAGTTTAGTGGGTGTGTTGTGCCAGGAGAGAGTTTCTCAGATACTCTTTTTGCTGAGAGAAGAACAGATAGCTATGGCTGTGTGTTTTAGAAAACAGATTGTTTGGATTTGGGAGACTCGTAGATACATTGGTTGAAGGTGCATGCAGAAAGATGTGGAGTAGCTGTAGATCTTGGATTCCTACATGTGGAAGTGCACTGGTATGGAGTACATGGAATGAAGTGGTTGGACTTGCTACCTCTCTGTGCTACTTTGGAGACAGAGCTACATCCAGACATAATTGTAATTCATTGTGGAGGGAACAGTTTAGGACATGTGTCTATAATTTCTTTGCAATTTGCAATGAAAGAAGGACTTGGGAAGGTCATGGACATGTTTCCAAATTCTCAAGTAATTCTTTCACGGATTGCGCAGAGACAAATGTGGCTTCATTCTTCTTCATTTGGTCCACAAATGGAGAAAGCAAGACGCAATGTCAATAAGTCTGTTTGTGTCTTTCTAAGAGATTTTGGCATGTCCTCTTTCACAATGAAAATATTATGTTTCCTAGTACATACATTTTTCGCAGAGGTGGAGTTCATCTTACTTATGCTGGCAATCAGATTTTTCGAGAAATGTACAAAATGCATTGCAACCTTTTTTTGGAATTACAGCATCCATTTTGTAGTAGGTGTTGAGCATTTCAAATTTTTCAAACACAAACAAACACCACCAAAAAGCTCTTTTCAGAGCCACCACTTCCTCCAAGATAAAACTGCAATGGTTATGATAGGGCAGCACCCCAAAATTTTAGATTTCCACAGACTGTCCGCGGACTTCTAAAAAATTTTAAGGGCCCTGCTTCATTTATTTTCACTTCTATTTTTTAACTAAGAAAGGCGGCTCTGAAAAGAGCCTTTTTTTATTTTTGTTGTTTTATATTTTTTTTTGTTTTTTATACAAGACACAGGAGGGGAAAGGAGGGTAAGGGGGGGACACCAACCACGGGGATAAGAAAGGGCGAGCTGTGAGAGGAAGATGTAGAGTGGGTTTTACTTGGGTAGTGTGCAGATCTTCTCGCGCTCTGAGACGATAGCCTCAAAAGCACTACGAAGTCTCTCCCCCTTGCACAGTACTGGATCGCAGTACATACACACAACTGTGACCCTCAAAAGGTAAGGGTCACCAGTATTGCGTATGGCTGTGAGGCAGATTGAGGAATACGCTGTCCCACAGGAGTGTTCCTTGTGGTGACAGGATTGGAAAGGGAGGATGAAGTAGAGGAAGTCAACCTGCTTCGCTCCTCGCAAGGTACAACCTTGCGAATGGCCCCAGTGTGGAATTACTTTAGGTATCGCTTCATGGTAGTTGTCCCAAAGCTGTATGAACCATGCCTCCCATGACTGAGAACCATTTTGCACTTGTTGCAGGTGACTTGGTTCGCACGCGCCTTAGGACCATTGCCACGAATGGTAAATAACCGCCACATCCAAGACTCACGCCAAGTGCTGGTAGTAGGGACTTCCACTACCTCATTCTCATCATCCTCTTCATCCTCCTGTGCATCCTCACTCCTGTTCCCCTTTTCAGGTCCTTGGGGAGGTGGTGGTGGTGAATGGGGTGGGGGTGGTGCTGAGGCAGATGCAGCACCAGGTGGCATGAGTGGAGCCATGGAAGACATCAGCTTGGAGATGAAAATCTGCAAATTGGCAGCAAAATCCACTGTGTTCTGTAGGATAGCCAGAAACACAATGAGCATGAGCTCTAGGTCGTGGTCTTTTATAGGGGTGCTTGTGCGTGGTTCATGGACATGCGCGCTGTCTGTGGACAGATCAAACAGAAAAAAGGGTTCAAGATGTCACAAAAACTACTTAGAAACTCAGGATTACTATGTGGGACTTTTTCTATGGTGAGATTTTATTGAAAAATATTGTAGATTACTTGAAAATGTAGTTTTAAATTGTTCCGGGACACGAACAGTGTTCGCAATCAGAACATACGCTCATCGTGGGCGCGGTCACATGATAGGTTCGCAAACATGTTCGCGAAGGGAGCGGGTGTCCGCAGGACACCAAATGCACTGAAACTGTTTTGCGCATGCGCCTTGGTGTTCTACGGACACTGTTCGGGTCCTGAAATGATTAAAAGTGCGTCACAAGTGAAACAAACAGTTACAGACAGGCGTTTGTTCTTAGAACAGTTTCAACTTGCCTGCAAACAATACGGACAGGCATAGTGTCCTCAGGACACCCCCATTTTGTTTATTTACGAACATCCCAGGACACTTGAAGTGTTCTTAGAACAGTTTAAACCTGCCTACGAACAGTACGGACAGGTATAGTGACCTCAGGAAACCCCCATTTCGTTTATTTACAAACATTTTAGGACACAGCCTGAGTTTTTAGAACAGTTTCAACTTGCCTGCGAACAATACGGACTGGCATAGCGTCCTCAGTACACCCCCATTTTGTTTATTTACGAACATCCCAGGACACTTGATGTGTTCTTAGAACAGTTTCAACCTGTCTACGAACAGTAAGGGCAGGTATAGTGTCCTCAGGACACCCCCATTTCGTTTATTTACGAACATTTCAGGACACAGCCTGTGTTCTTAGAACAGTTTCAACTTGCCTGCAAACAATACGGACAGGCATAGCGTCCTCAGGATACCCCCATTTTGTTTCTTTACGAACATTTCAGGACACCGCATGTGTTCTTAGAACAGTTTCAACTTGCTAGCGAACAGTACGGACAGATGTAGTGATCTTAGGACACCTCCATTTTAGTTTCTTCCCCGACATTCCGGACACCCGCGCTGTCCGCGGACACCTGAACTGCTTTTTAAAAAAAGACAAGAAATGAATTAGGACACAATATAATAATTTTACTTTATTTTACATGTATGTTAAATTTATGACAGAGAAGGTGAGGCAGAAACTGAAACAAAAACAGGAGAATTGGGGATTTCAATAGGATTTATATGAGGTGGAGAAGGGATGGAAGTCTCATCAAAATGTTTTGGTTCATGGAGAGGGTTTGGGGATAATTGAGTGGGATATGGTGAGGGGGGACAGGTACATGTAGGACAATGGTATGTAGTTGTTTGTTTCAAGTGATCCTCCACAAAGTTTTTTAAATTATTAAAATTTGCCAAGAGTAGGTCAATTTTTTATTCTATGTGCTGAAGAGTCTTATCCAATACTGCTTTTACTTTAGTATTTTCAATTTGTGTATGGTCTGTAGAAAAAAAAAAATATGTTAAATCTAGATAAAATAATATTTATTGATTGGTTTATATAGTAAAGTGTATACCATTAGGTCCACTATCTTCTGACATTTCCTCACGTGGGAAATGCTCCTCTAGCCACTCCAGAGTACTAGACATTTCTGTGAGAAAAAAAACATAATATCATTTTTTTGTATCTAATACAGAAAGTTTACAAATATATGAGTAAAATGCAGTATACTTACTAGCTTCTGGTAAAGTGTGTTCTGAGTGGTCTGTAGATCTGCTGTTGCTCTTAGTTGTGGAGTTTTTGTGAGGTAATCATGTTGGAAGACTATCTTTCTTCTTTTGGTATATTCCATTTTAGAACATAGTGTATTTAAATGAATGGTTAGTGTGTTATATATATGGATTACCATTCTCATTTATTACTACATATAATGTGTATGTGTGCTGTATGTGTGCTGGTTTGTGAATTTGTAAAATATTCATATGTTATGATATAACAATTAAACATACCCCCCAGACTTATTGGGTAGTGGTGCTGTTGTTCACATCTGTCTGCGGACATTAAAAGAGTTTGCGGACATCAAATTCAGTAGAGGGGGTTCAGTATGTTCTATGTTACTTGTAAATACATTCAGAGTTATTATTGTTAAGTTGCGCTACTAAAAACCTATGAAATTCAGTAAAAAAATGTTGTTAAAGGGACGTTATGGTTAAGTTGCGCTACTAAAAACCTATGAAATTCAATGAAAAAACTTATGGTTCCAAGTAAAACCGAAAAACCCCTGAAATTCGCCAGTTATGGTAAGCTAAGCAACCATAACTAGCACCACCACCGTGCACTTCTAAGACGTACACCCGCGACATCGATTTACTTGTAACCATAACGTCCCTTTAACAAAGTTTTTTCACTTAATATATATATATATATATATATGTATTTATTCACAATCACATCCAACATGGAAGCACACACTCAGACATACACACATTTTCTTTTTAATGTCTTTCTTACCTGATCTCTGTGGACTCAGAGCGCCATCATCTCTCCAGTTCCCCCTCTCCCATGCTCCATGCAGACAGGGATCAGGAAGCAGGGAGAGCTTTCAAGGTTCTATTCTGACATGCATAGGGGAGCTGGAGTCGCAGCTCCCCTTTTCATGCCCCAACCCATCTGGAGTAGACTTCAGTCAGGATAAGGGAAGAGTTGGGCACTCCTGGACATGCGACACCAGGGCCTCCCACACTGCGGGGAATGTGGGGCCTATTACACCAATGGCAGACAGGAGATAGGTTGATTTCAGTAGATGTGTGGAGCATCCCCTTCAAAGATATCCCCCTGGATGATCTCTGCCAGCCAGGTTACTAATGTTCCAAAGGTCTCCTTAAGGACACCGGGTTTGGAACGATCCAGATCTATGATAGTTTGTAGAAGCCCATTGCTACTAAGGTCTGTAATGATAGGTATTCCTAGTAACTAAATATAATGGAACTTAAACTGTCAAACTCACAAGAATTAAGGGCTGAGTCTGACTTGCTAGAATTTTGAAATTCAATTTCAGGTCACACAAAACTCACTCAGTTCTTGAGAATGGGTAAGTTCTGTAATATCGATTGGGCTCTGACTCTTTCCATCTGTAAAATACCTATTTTGTGAAAATGACCCTTTTCTCTGAAGATGCTTCGTTGCAATGCTATCACTAAAAGCACATTTTAAGTTTTTAATACATTTGTATTTAACTCTTTTTCACATTTGGAAAAGTACAAGTATATCTAGAACATGAAACATTGATTTGTAGAGCAATTGAAGAGTGTTATAGTTCTACATTTTTCCCTTAAGAAATCATGTAACATCAAAGAAATGCATTTCCTGCACAGATGTTTCCGCATATGGATATTGTAAGCCCTCCATCATCCTTCGTTTTTGTCATATCTTTTGAACTTGTCACCTTCGCACCAGCCCTTCTGAGAATGACAGGCTGGTACATTTCTTTGCTCCCTTATTCCCTTTAGAATTGTCTGTCACATGCTGCACTGCTCCTAGTACGTTGGCCTGGAGCCAAATAGAGAACTGCAAGATTAAGTTCAGAACAAATTTTATATTCTTAGCAGTGTTAGGGGGGATGGACTAGATCTCTTATAAATATATGCTTTACAATAATACTTGTGCATTGCCAAAAGAAAACAATTATCAGAAGTCTACATGCAACATCATAAACTAACACATCAAACCTTCCTTAAATAATTGGACGGACATTTTAGCATTTTCTCTGTTTTGGAGGCTATGCATTGATTACAATAAAATAAGTACATATATTGCAATATCAGAACGTCCCATGGGTTATAATGATATCTCGGAGTTTCAGTATTACCAACTGTTCATTTGTAGGACTCATGAGAATTTAGATTACAAAAGAATAAGGGCCTGATTTACATCGCCTTTTTAAATGGTGTTTCCCCATTCAAAAGTGTTTTTGTAAATCAGGCCCTAAGTCTTTCATCAACTAACTGAAGTGCAAACATAATTGTGAAAGAGTACACAGGATGGATGATGTTGGAGCGCTTTTTATAGTCCAAATGTGAGCTATGTCCCTTTCCTGGCTTAAAAAAAAAGATGTTCCTGTTCTCTTTTGAGTGGAAGTGGGTAAGACAATAGTATGTGAATAGAAGAGCATACGGGTGCCGGAGACAGTGTAATGTTCGTACATTATGTTAACTGTTGCATTTAACACTGTGCATATCCATTGCAGTGTGGAGGTTGGGTAGGAGTGCTGGTGCCAGTGGTGCGTATGTGCATAGTGGTAGTTGGTGACATGCTGGCATGCATGGTTGCATTACGGTGCAGTGAATGTATGCAAGGAGCACACCCACTGCAGCAATGCAGGTTTGACAGTGCATCAGGTACAGGGTGGTGATCATTGGAGAATAGCTGTGGAGCACATTGTAGATGTGCTACTACAGCACAAGTGAGTTGAAAAGCATGTATTGTATGTTTCATGGTTGTGGTGATAGTTGCTTCATGCTAAGGTATTTGGTGTACGGCAGGAGACGGTGCAGTGAGAAGTTGTACAGTGTGGCCACAGGGTGCAGTGTTTATATAATGTGAGTATGCAAGAGGGTATGGTTGAAGTTCAGCTTATATGTGTTTGGTTACACTGCTGTGTGCAGATTTATTGAATTAGGCTCAATGTTGTGAAGCTGTTGTGCTTAGGTTGCCAGTGACACAATACGTTGTGAATGGCAGTGGGTAGGGGTGGTGCAGGCTGTGGTATGTTTGTGAATTCTGCTAATTGTGACACGTTTTCATGAATGGGTGTTTTATGGTGTGGGGGAGTGGGTAGAAGTGCTGCTACGTACGTTATGTTTGTGCATAATGTAGCTGCCAACATGGTTGCATGCATGGATCCATAGTGTTGTGGTGGGTGTGGAAAGGGCTGCACTGTTGTGTGCATGGCAAAGGTGTGCTGGGCGCGCCTCAGGATCTTTGTGGATGCTGCAATCTTGCATTCTTTAGCAGAAGTTTCTGGTGGAGGGGCTTTGGTATCAAACGGAACGTGTACTGAGAGTGTTTGACGGTAAATATGGAGCGGTGTACAGAAATTATAGTGTTCAATGCAGAGGTTTTGTATGTGATTGCTGCATGCATGTTTGAACATTTGACAGCACCCAATGAGGGAGTGCTGCCAAAATGCCTGTGCAAAGGGAAGAAGTATCGTGTCTGCTTTACTGGCCCGTGGCCCTCACTGTAGATGGGAAAGCACACATGCCACTTCCTGCCATTATGAGCATGGTGGCCATGGAAATGGAATTGTGGGAAATAGGCAATTAGGTGTTTAGGGTGTGGTTGACAGGAAGGGATGGTACCATTCTGTCCCAATACTGTGTCATGAGGTTGGTTGAGATGGAGAGACGCACAGTGCTTATCATCGGTGATACCTTTGTGTGCCATCTGCACAGGTGTTGTGTGCAAAGAGGCGTTGCTGGTAATTTCCGGTTGGAAGGAGTGGACGCTTTCTGGGGCTGTCAGGGTGACTGCAGTTTCAGCGGGATGGTTCGCCTTTGCAGATGACTTGTTCCCGTGTGTACCGTCAACTGAAGAAGGTGATGAAAGCAGTGAAGCGCATTTACCCCACTGCCAAGGTGCTTTTCTCATGTATCCCACCGAGAAGTGTATGGGACTGTTCCAATGATAGCTGTCCCCAGCCAGAGGTTGGAAGGGGTCTCATCAACAGAAGCATGTGTGACTTCTTGAATGCTGCTGGGATGTTCTCCTGTTAGAATGAGAACATTGGTTCTCCATATATACACCTTTTCAAAGCAAACGGAGTGTCTTGGTCGACCATTGGCAATGACATTTCGTTTCACAATGTACAGGCTGCACTGAAGACCCTATTGTAAGAATGTAAGCTGATGTACAAAACACAAACATGCTAATACAAATTGCAAAAAAAAGGTGTATTCTGCAAGCACCTTTAATAAGAATTAAAAAAAGGCTCTTTTAAGAGCCACCACAGCTAACGACGCCCCCTACCCTAGCTGAAAGTGACGCCCCTTTTGCAGATGGTTTCTGGGTGTGATATGTATGCACAGATTGTGGCACACAGTGTAGTTGTCGACAGAAATGCAGAGGGTGCGGTTATGGCTGTGTGTTTCACGAGCCACACTTTGTGGGTTTTTGGGGAGTTCAAAAGTAATTGGAAAACACTGTGCAGTAGCTGCTCATTGTGAATTCTATCATGTGAATGTGCAGTGCTATGGAGTACTTACAATGAAGTGACTGAATTTGGTTTGCCTGTGTGACACTGTGGTGAGGTGCAATCATGCCGACATTACTGTTCTTCATTGTGGAGGGAAAATTGCGCAGCATGTAACACGAGTTTCAGTGCTGTTTGCGATGAAGGAGGCACTTTCCCAGGTAATGCATCTGTTTCCGATATCCTGCATAAGTTTCTATAACTTTTCCGATGTGGCTGTGTTATTTTTAATTTGGTCCTCCAATGGAGAATGCATGGTACATTGTGAAGAAATCTATTTGTGCCTTTCTACGACATGTGCCAATGGTGTACTTCACACATAGAAATGTGATGTTGTTAGGGAGAATTCTCTTATAAGGCTAATTTCCCAAACCTAGTGAGTCCCCAGCAGCTTTGCTGGATTTTTGGGGTTTGTTTTTTTTTTCTCATGCTAAGAGTGAGACTTTTTTCCTCCCATGCTTAGGCATGATTTGAGGTATGTCTTTGACTTTTTGTGTGCTTTTGGGCTATAGGGTTTTCTTTTACTCCATAGGGTATCATCTGTTTTGTGTATGTGTTACACAGCACCATCAGTGCAGTAACACAGGGGTGTCATAGTGACTCCCAAACATAGACTCCATACCCTGGGACTGACTACTGTCTCCTAGGGCATGTAAAGTCACCATTGACTTTACCTGTCCAAAATTGTGAACAGAACCAGGACAAACCATCATATTGTGGAAGTACTGGAAGGGGTTAATTCGATTGCCCCTGGGTCTGTTTCCAAGGGGGGCACTGTCCAGTCCCCCCTTGTCGAGTTTCTGGCTGGTGGCAGTGGTTACCACACAAAATATTCCACTGGAATATTTCCAATGGGATGTTACCATTGATTTTAAATGCACCACTTTTTGGTGCAACGTTAAAGATACCGCCGGTTTATTTATTTACTATTAAATCAATGGTTGGGTCTTTTTGCCAGAACTCTTTTCTAAAATGGCGTTCGTGTCTGTCTCTGTAACTCTAATCATGGTCGAGTCCTTTGTTCCACTTTTTGGCGGGCTTCTCCACAGCCAAACTTCACCACTTTGACCGCAAATAACAGGAACACACCTTTTAACCGACAAACTCTGTGGCTGGTTTCATCCCTGTGCAGTGCATCGACTCAAAGTTTCCTCCTTGACGATATCCGCTCTTCCCCTGGTCGAAACCATGAACTGCAACCACTGCCAGGAACAACTGCCACCGCTGGAGCTTCCTCTCTCTTTAAGGTACTATGTTCTGCCTGGCCTCCCTTTCCACGGATTGCTAAAGGTGACCCTTAAATCCTTGGCTTTCCACCTGGGTTGACCCCAAACCTTCTAACTCTACTTCTTGAATCACCCCAACCTCTTTTGAACATTCTGCAAATACTTTTAGTGCATTTTAAACTGTGTGATCTTGGGCACATTTTGCTTTGCTCCATTTAAAGTGGGCCTGGCCTATGAACTTTGGCTCTTCAGTGTATACTGCCTTTACTCACTTGCTTTGAACCTAGAAAAGTGTTGGGAACTGTTTTATTTTTATGCCCTGCCTTTTTCTCTCCCTTTAACTTAACTATTTGAGTGCCATCTAGGTTACGCGCTCACATCTGTTTTAACATATAGTGGTGTTTTAACTCTGACTTGTCTAATAGTTATCAAGGGAGGTGTCTATACTTTACCTGACTGTGTTTTAACTTGCTTTTGATTTAGAGTGCTAGTGTATTTCCTAAAGTGTGATTTAAATAAATAATTATATACTTTTTGATACAAAGCTCTGGTCAGTGTTTGTTTGCTCTACTGTGTTTTTGGCCCTATTGTGTATACTCTACATACTGCCCTACTCTTCTTGAGAGAAGGCTGACTGCTCAGCCACAGCTAACGGATAAATCTGGGTGGTGCAGACTGCTACCAATTGGGTTTACTGCTTACTCCTGTAGTCTTAATCTTCTTGCAGTGGTCCCTAAGGGAACTGCACAGGATTCTGCCTAACACTGGTGTACAGCAGTGGGATTTGTATTGAGTATACATTTTAGAGTGCTTCTGATACTTTAGTGCAACTAACCACAAAGCTTAGCACTGTAAAAGCTATTTTCTAACAAGTCAACTATGGAAAGTTATAGCCAGGAATCCTTGTCTGCCAAAACAGCTGATTGTTTAAGAATCCTTTGTAGACATAAGGAGCTTCCTGTAAAAGGCAAGAAAATGGAATTGATAGAAAGATTGTTAGCAAACCAAAGTCTGGGTAGTGGTTCAGAGGAACCTACCTCCCCAGCAAATGTAACCAACAGTAATGAAGGTGATATGAATCAAAGTCTTGATAGCATTGTTGTAGAGACAGATGAGGAAGGTGAGGCTGATGTAACTGTCCCCACTGGCCCTCTGCCTGCTCTGCCACCTCAAGCTGTGGCTACTGGACCTTTGTCAGGTCCCACACTAAGTCCTGCATTCATTGAACTAGAAAAAATTAGACTTGAATTAGAGTTCAAAAGAATTAGTGCCCAATCTGAACAAAAGCACCAAGAACTAAGGCTCAGAGAAATGGAGCTCAAGCATGAGCTAGAGATGAAGAAATTGTCTGTTGAAAATGCTTCCCTCCCCGGATCCTCTAGGAGTTCCAGTCCCAAAAGACCCCGGATGCCTAAGGAGATTGTGGGTATGTATGAACCTAAGTTGAATGTGTTAGATTGGTTGGCTATGTTTGAGTATAATCATGGGCTCCAGGACATCACCGGGAATCAGTTGCTTCCTTGGTTGTTCTCTAGGCTCCCCCCTGTTGCATCTGATGTGGTAATGGAGTTGGGGGAGGTGGATAGGATGGACTATGAATGTGTGAAGCTAGCTTTAATAGCTAGATTTGGGAAGACCCCTTCCCAGTACCTTAAGAGGTTTAGGACCCTCAAAAAGAATGATGGTACCCCTGGGCTACCTGGGTGAATGAAGGTTTGAAGAACTTAGAGGGATGGATTAAGGGTTACAGAGTGAACACTTATGAGGGAATGAGAAATCTTGTTATGTTGGAGTCAATTTATGATGCCTGCTCTCCTGAGCTCAGACAGCACTTAGCTGATTCAAAGGAAATAGACCCTAGAAAGCTAGCTAAGGCTGCTGACTTGTGGGTTGCCAACAGAGCTACTCACAAGGATTCAGGGGTCACTCAGAAAAAAGATGAGGATAAGCAGCCACCAAAAGTGAATCCAGAGAATTCTAATACCTCCCATATCAAAGAGTGCCACAAACAATATAATAACCATGTTAAGCCACCAGGGAAACCCCATCAGGCTAGTGTACCTTCTGGTCACAAACCAGAAGGAGGTCAGAACAAGCCACCATTGCAGAGAGCATTTGGAGCATGCTACCTCTGTGGGGCAACTGACCACATCAAAGGAGATCCCAGATGTAAGGTTAAACCTTCAGGGATCAGCACAGTCTCCTTAGCCTTCACTCCTGAGGAGGAAGTACAAGTGGCTAGTGCTCACTTTGAAGTCTTTGCTGAAGAACCCTTAGGTCTTCAAGAAAGTGTATCCTTAGAGCCTATGGGTCTGGTTAGCAACCAGAATAGGGAAATATATGACTCCGTACCAGCAAACTCTAAAATATATTACATGGACAGTGTTCTTATCAATGGCCAATATACTACTGTCAGGAGAGACTCTGGGGCTAGCAGAACAGTAGTGGATGAAAGCTTTTTCAAACCTGAGGATGTGGCTAAGGCACCTACAAGTCCCACTAGAAATTCTGGAGGCCCTGTCCAGATGGTTCCTATTCTACTACCCCCATTCAGTGTAATAACATGACAGTGAGGATCCCTGTCAGTGTTCAGACTGAGGTGCCTGGGAGAGTCCTGTTGGGGAATGATCCAAAAACTCTAGGAGTAGTATCCAGTATCCCCAGGCCTCCCAGTATGGAGATGCACAACCTAACCAAATTGGCCAGAGAGGCCACCTTAAGGGGCCACTCTAAGCCTGTGGGAACCTCTACAGAGAACCCCACTACAAGCCCTGGCCTCTGACCCAGGCAAATTTCAGGCTAGTATGTTATGGAAATGGGAGTCCAAACCAAGCACCATCATTGTTCCCCCAGTTTTAGAGTCTTTGACTCCCCCTGCTTCTGAGGAAGAGGTGGATAGACCAACTGGACCCCTCTCTAGGCCTAAGAGAACTGGTAATCCTCAGTGCTGGGGGAAAACCAGAAAAGAGAAGTCTAAGGCCAAAAACCTTCAGACTAGTGGGTCTTCTACTGAAAACTCCAACTCAAATCCTAGTATTAGGAGAGAAACTCCTAAAGTAGGTGAGGTAAGATCTGAGAGGAATGGGAAGCAGGTACATTGCCCAAACCCGACCCCTCCAACCAAGAGGCCTGAGATCTAACCTACTCCCAACACAGAGGTGGTGAGGAACCTTGGAGGCCCCTCTAGATCTAAGGGAATCCTTTATAAGGACCCCTTGTAAAAGCCTAACACAGGTTCAGAAGTTGTACCAACTTCTGAGGTACTGGTCAACCAGATCCCCTATAAATTTAACAAGGAAGATGTTTCTCAAAGGGTTTGTAGGTCATATAGTTTACAAAGGAAAACCTTTCATGTATCCATTGAACACAGGTCAAGGTGTCACCACCAAAATGCTGATGGTCTCTCTAGGATGTTTGTAACCGACTAGAGGTATGAGATTCATCCAGGAGTGGATTCAATCCTCCTGTTCCTTAGTCTGGGGGGGCGAGTGTTAGGGAGAATTCTCTTATAAGGCTAATTTCCCAAACCTAGTGAGTCCCCCAGCAGCTTTGCTGGATTTTTTTTTTTTCTCCTTCTAAGAGTGAGACTCTTTTCCTCCCACTCTTAGGCATGATTTGAGGTATGTCTTTGACTTTTTGTGTGCTTATGGGCTATGGGGTTTTCTTTTACTCCATAGGGTATCATCTGTTTTTGTGTATGTGTTACACAGCACCCTCAGTGCAGTAACACAGGGGTGCCATAGTGACTCCCAAACATAGACTCTATACCCTGGGACTGACTACTGTCTCCCAGGGCGTGTAAGTCACCATTGACTTTACTAGTCCAAAATTGTGAACAGAACCAGTACAAACCATCATATTGTTTAAGTACTGGAAGGGGTTAATTCGATTGCCCCTGGGTCTGCTTCCAAGGGGGCATTGTCCAGTCTGCCCTTGTTGAGTTTCAGGCTGGTGGCAGTGGTTACCACGCAAAATATTCCACCGGAATATTTCCAATGGGATTTTCCCATTGATTTTAAACGCACCACTTTTTGGTGCAATGTTAAAGATACCGCCGGTTTATTTATTTAATATTAAATCAACGGTTGGGTCTTTTTGCCAGAACTCTTTTCTAAAATGGCGTTCGTGTCTGTCTCTGTAACTCTAATCAAGGTCGAGTACTTTGTTCCACTTTTTGGCGGGCTTCTCCACAGAAGCCCTCCAAATGGTGCCACTCTGTCTGGGTTCCACAGGATGTGTGGGGAGGGGAATTGGCACCCTGGACTGTGTTGCCTTAGAAACCCAAGTCGCACTCTATTCTGATTGGCCCAGTGGTGAGCCGCCCGGCTCACCACTTAGCATGTGTGAGTGACAGCTAGGCTGTTGAATGGGTTTTTTTTCTGCATAAAAGCAGGGCCTTGGGACTGGAACTTCAGAAGTCGCCCCAGGACCTAAGAATCTGAAGAAGGAAGAAGCTGAGCCATCTGCAATGACGACACCACTGGTGGAGCACTGCTGCAACAAACTCACCACTTTCCCAACGACAAGAGAAGATCTTCTGCTGGATGAGTCTTCTTCCTTTGAGCTGGTGGGATCAACCAGTTAGCCCCTTTTGCCTTTCAAAGACGTCTCTTGGTCGAATTGCCCGTGCCAAGCACCCCGGCGGCCGGATAGCCAAGCTTCACCACTTTGACCGCGAATAACAGGAACGCACCTTTTAACCGACGAACTCCGCGGCTGGTTTCATCCCTGTGCAGTGCATCGACTCCAAGTTTCCTCCTCAATGAGATCCTCTCTTCCCCTGGACGAAACCATGAACTGCAACCACTGCCAGGAACAACTGCCACCGCTGGAGCTTCCTCTCTCTTCTCAAAGGGTTTGTAGGTCATATAGTTTACAAAGGAAAACCTTTCATGTATCCATTGAACACAGGTCAAGGTGTCACCACCAAAATGCTGATGGTCTCTCTAGGATGTTTGTAACCGACTAGAGGTATGAGATTCATCCAGGAGTAGATTCAATCCTCCTGTTCCTTAGTCTGGGGGGGCGAGTGTTAGGGAGAATTCTCTTATAAGGCTAATTTCCCAAACCTAGTGAGTCCCCCAGCAGCTTTGCTGGATTTTTTTTTTTTCTCCTTCTAAGAGTGAGACTCTTTTCCTCCCACTCTTAGGCATGATTTGAGGTATGTCTTTGACTTTTTGTGTGCTTATGGGCTATGGGGTTTTCTTTTACTCCATAGGGTATCATCTGTTTTTGTGTATGTGTTACACAGCACCCTCAGTGCAGTAACAGAGGGGTGCCATAGTGACTCCCAAACATAGACTCTATACCCTGGGACTTACTACTGTCTCCCAGGGCGTGTAAGTCACCATTGACTTTACTAGTCCAAAATTGTGAACAGAACCAGTACAAACCATCATATTGTTGAAGTACTGGAAGGGGTTAATTCGATTGCCCCTGGATCTGCTTCCAAGGGGGGAGCAGACCCAGTTCTGTCTGGCCTCCTTTTCCACGGATTGCTAAAGGTGACCCTTAAATCCTTGTCTTCCAACTGGGTTGGCCCCAAACCTTCTAACTCTACTTCTTGAATCACCCCATCCTCTTTTGAACATTCTGCAAAGACTTTTAGTGCATTTGAAACTGTGTGATCTTGGGCACATTTCGCTTTGCTCCATTTAAAGTGGGCCTGGCCTATGAACTTTGGCTCTACAGTGTATACTGCCTTTACTCACTTGCTTTGAACCTAGAAAAGTGTTCGGAACTGTTTTATTTTTATGGTCTGCCTTTTCCTCTCCCTTTAACTTAACTATTGGAGTGCCATCTAGGTTACGCGCTCGCATCTGTTTTAACAAATAGTGGTGTTTTAACTCTGACTTGTCTAATAGTTATCAAGGAAGGTGTCTATACTTTACCTGACTGTGTTTTAACTTGCTTTTGATTTAGAGTGCTAGTGTATTTCCTAAAGGGTGTTTTAAATAAATAATGATATACTTTTGGATACAAAGCTCTGGTCAGTGTTTGTTTGCTCTACTGTGTTTTTGGCCCTATTGTGTATACTCTCCATAATGCCCTACTCTTCTTGAGAGAAGTCTGACTGCTCAGCCGCAGATACCAGGTAAATCTGGGTGGTGCGGACTGCTACCAATTGGGTTTACTGCTCACTCCTGTAGTCTTAATCTTCTTGCAGTGGTCCCCAAGGGAACTGCACAGGATTCTGCCTAACAGACGTTTCACTGCATGAACACTTTCCTTCAGCAATAATGTTCATCTTACTATTCCTGCCATCCTGATTTCTGCACACCGCATCCAAATGAATTGCCTTGGTGCCCTTCTTTAAAGTTGCGGAAGAATTTTTGTAGTAAGTGTTGAGCACTGAAACTCTTCATAACACTCTGCAATAAGTCAAGAAACCGCTTTCTACAGCGACCCCCTTTCCACCCGATTCAACTACAGCAGTGCCGACGTTCATTGGCAATTCCATTGCTCATATCTGAAAGGAGCTTTCTTTATTTCCCTTTTTTCCTTTCCCATTTCTTTTGGTCTTCTAACACACACCACAGAAGGAATGGCAGGAACACCCCAGTACAGAAGGGGCTGCACCTGCATGGATACCATAGGGGACGTGCCAAGAGATGGAATTATTGGTTGGCCCTCACCTACATAGGTGCCAGTCATTGTCAGGCTCCCGGAAGGACCCTTTCCACGCACTTCCAAGTACCTTCCCTCTGTAGAGTAGCGCATTGCTGTACAGGCACAATACAATGCCCTTTGCCAACAATGGGTCTGTAGCATGGCACAGGGTCTGCAAGGATGTTTTAGTGCACCGCTGCCCTATAGGAGTGCCACTGTTGTTGGCCGCAGCAGATGTGGAAAATGCTGTATGTGAAATTACCCTGCTGCATTGTTGGAAGGGCGGCAGACTGCCCACTGGTCCCTTGTGCTTCCCTTTGAGTTGTCATCGCACGCACTACAAACAGTTCATGCTGCGCCATCAGCCGTAGGAGTAGAATTCACTGAGATGCCTATATTCTGGACTACAAGAATGTTTACAACAACGTGCAACACAGCTTCATTACGTGGATCAGGAAAACAATTAGTCAGCGTGACCCATGCGGCTACCGTTCTTTCCTAACCACCACTGACATTGTTTGCGTTCCGAGCATTCTGTTCTTTGCTTACTTTGCCTTACATACAATACTATGTGCGTGGCCAAGCCGCACCACCTTTGGAATTTTGCAGTTTCACTACAAACTGTCCAACCTGCAGTTACAGGTTCTCTACAACTGTAAGACCCGCAGGCGACATCTTGACACTACCCATCACAGTGTTTAGTGGAGAGCCGGTGTGTCTGTTTCATGGGTCATAGAAAGGCAAGCAGCACCTCAAGCAAATTAATGCCACATTTAACACCGCCGGTTACAGTGCAGGTTGCTGTTCCTTGTTTACCAGTGGGCCTGATACAGCCAGGCATGCTGCAGCAATACCTTGGTACGTTTGCAGAGCCACCCACATTGTCAGCAGGAGTACTTGAAATGGAGTCGCAGACCCTATGAATCCGTAGGTCTGGTGACAGGTGCGGTGTTACGAGCACATAGAGGATGCCCTATGTATGGGTATAGCTGTGCAATGTATACACATGCACTACCACATCTATTTAAAAGTGCATTAGAAGATGCAAACATGCAGCCACTAATGGAGTCCTACGGATACTTCCAGTGTGGTTGCACATACGCCGGCCAGGTGCAGTCGACCTGGGAAACATACATATTCCTCACCTGCAGTCATCTCGGCCAGTACTGTACAGCACAGATGCAGCATGCAAAGTTACCACAAAAAGCACACTGGCTACCCACGAACACAGAAAAAGCTATTGGACAGCTGTCCTGGGTCCGACTGATGCAAGCCCTAACGTTTCCAACATGATGGGAAAACGAGAGTAGAGGACTCTTTACACCGCGCGATTAGGATTGCAAAAAGAATGGTAAGCAGTCCATTATACCATCATTAGTATTCCCAATGGCCGTGAAACACATTGACAAAAACGCATTTAGTTTTCCTTTTTGTCCCTGTTGCTGCAGAACAACTAAGGGTGTTCTATGTAACCCTAGACTGCATGAATATAGAATCAAACATCAAGCAACTCGGACGACTTTCTCTGTATTTCTTTGTGAAGCCTCGTTCTTTGATCTAAGTGACTCTGATGCGTAATGGTAGTATTGAAATGCAAATATGCACCGCTAGGGTTATTCCTTCTTATTGACTCCTGCTCTGGGGAGTACCTTGAGTATTGCAGCTGATCGAGATACAGGCTGCAAAAAAGTGTCATTTAAAGGGGTTTCCCCTTACCTATGTCGGCTCTAGGCAGTATTTTGATTAGTGGTTTCCATCTCTGCTTTACAGTGCTGCCTGATTGTATGTGCTGACGTCTATCAGGTGTTACTGTTTTTCATGTTCTTTTTAGACCACTTAGTGACATAATTGCCAGTCTAGACAGTTTATCACCATTTGACCACTTTTTAGCAATTGGGTCAAACGCTAATGCTCATTTTTTTCTACTGGGTAGAGAATGAATAAACAGGGCATTACCTACTCCTCACCCTGATTTGTTCCCTTTTCAGATATGGAGTTCCTCCCCTGCTGTTGAGTCCTAAATACTCTTTTGGATCATTTATTGGACAAGAAGAGTCTCTTTTGGATTACCAATTCACATGTACACGTGCTTATAGCCACTGCATTTGTTATTGTGTTCTTTACCTGCTGCTATTCATAATGATCTGATTGTAACGATTATTTCATGTTATGTATCTTCACTTACATTAGTAGTTGGTATCTTTGGTTCTGGTAGACGGCAGACTACCCCTGAAGAATTTCTGTTTATTTTTTTACAAACACGTTCAGAAAGAAACATGTTGGGAAAATGATGAATGTATGAATGAGAAAGTCTGAATTTGAATTAGAATGAATGTAGTGAGTGACTAGGCTGATTTGAGTGATACTTACACAACACTACCCTGGAGTGACCTCACTCTTTATTCACTCCTGGTTTTCAAACGGTTCAATATTATTAATTTTTGGTATTTGTGGTGATTATTCTATATATATTTTTTTCTATCTGTTCTGCTGTTTTACCTCCAATTGTGAAGAGGTACATGTTACTAGCAGTTGCACTTTATACCAGTTATCTGGTTATTGCTGTTTTTAATGATGACTATGAAATAATTCACAGTTTTTTTAGAATGATGATAATTAATAAATGATATATATTTTTTTCATAAAACGCGTCTGGGATCCAATTAATAATGAGTGATTAACACCGCAGGTATTGGGACACAATTTGAAAAGGGCCCCTTGGCATTGTTTTGTTTACTGTTTTAGGTCTTTCCTAAAAATATAGAGGTTGTGCCAATAAGAGGGCTCTTAATCCTCTTACCTTCCCATAGGTGTTTGTTTGTTACACATGCACTACCACAACTATTTAAACGTGCATTAGAAGATGCAGACATGCAGCCACTAATGGAGCCCTACGGATACTTCCAGTGTGGTTGCACATACGCCGGTCAGGTGCAGTCGACCTGGGAAATATACATATTCCTCACCTGCAGTCATCTCGGCCAGTACTGTACGGCACAGATGCAGCATGCAAAGTTACCACAAAAAGAGAAACCACTGAAACACTCACCACCACTTACCATATACATCTGTAATTGCTAAAATGCACCAATACTATTAGGAAAAGGAAGGGGTAGCACAAATGGATACATACACCAGAGATTTTGGCCTTTCCACACGTTCACCATGACACCAGCCAAGGAATTAGTGACAAACCGTTGTTAACAAGACGTTATGTTTCCATTGTAGTACCAAACCGCTATCATCTCCGCTATCATCTTCACAGAAAACACTATGCTACAGCAATGTTCTGGTTACTGTGCCCTACTAAAAACCTATGAAATTCACTAACAAAAAACATTGTTAAAGGGACGTTATGGTTAAGTTGCACTACTAAAAACATTTCCCCTTTATTGAAACAACTTGCCTAAAGCAACGTTATGGTTAAAGTGCCCTACTAAAAACATATGAAATTCACTAACAAAAAATGTTGTTAAAGGGACGTTATAGTTAAGTCGCTATACCAAAAAACCTTTAAAATTCATTGGAAAAACGTTCCTACAGGGATGTTATGGTTACAGGTAAAACCCCAGAAATTCACCAGTTATGGTAAGGTACGCGCTACCACTGTGCACTGCAGGGACTAACACCCATGACCTCAAAGATGACATCACGAATGTCATTGATGACATCACTGATGCCATCACATGTGCTTTTAGTTTTAATAACAAGCCTCCACAAGGGATTGTCAATATAATGTTGCCACAAAACTATCAGAGATACATAATTCAGTACACAATCCTTTGCTATAAACACCATTGCACTACAGACATTTTTGCAGTATAGCAACCACCTCATGCAGAAATGCAGGCATTGTCTGCAGGATGCACCATAGAGGTCCAACATTCAGATTTTTGCCATGTTACATTGTATAATGATGAATGCTTTATTTTCAGAGTTTCCTGTACTGTGAAACATGTAATAAGTAGCAAATACGCCCCTGATTATCTTCATGCACAGAAATGTTTGCTCTGTTTCAGGCCTGCTGTTCTTGTAGATGCTTGTATTTGTATGTGTTGTGGTCTCTTTATGTTTTGTGTGTAGTAGTGCAATTATGCAGTAAGTGAGGCATTGTTAGGTACTTATTACATGATTCACAGTATGCAAACCTCCTTTTACTATCCAACATGGGAAGATTTTAAATATTGCACCTCTATGGTGCATACTGCATACAATGCCTACATGTGTACATGAGTTTGTTCATGTACTGGAAATAACTCAGTAAGGCAATGGTGTTTATAGCAATGCATTGCCTAATGAACTGTTTGGCACATGATAGTCCTTCCAATGATCTCTGATATTTTTCTACCAACATTATGATGACAATCCCTTGTGGAGGGTGTGCATGAAAACTAAATGCACATGTGATATCATCAGTGATGTCATCAATGGAATTTGTGATGTCATCTTTGATGTCATGGGTGGTAGTCCTTGCAGTGCACAGTGGTGGTGCGAGTTATTGTTGCTTAGCTTACCATAACTGGAGAATTTCTGGGTTTTTTCAGTTTTACCAGTAACCATAATATGGATAGATTCTTATTAGTGCAAAGTAACTATACTGTTCCTTTAAAAAAGCTTTTGCACTGAATTTGATAGTATTTTAGAAGGGAACCTTTACCATAACGTTCCTTTAACATATTTCTTTCACTGAATTTCATAGGATTTTAGTAGTGCAACTTAACCATAACGACCCTTTAAGAAAGTATTTTCACTGAATTTCATAGGTTTTTACCAGGATACCCTAAGTTTGTATAGATATACTGTTCAGCGTACTGAACTGGTTGGCTCCATGTTAATGGGCACAGTGGTCACGGACTGTGTGTTTGTTTGCGGACATTTGGTGGCATCCAAACTGCTGAGAAAGGCAGGGGTTCTTTTACATAGTGATACCATTCAGCAAAGAGTAGGAACATATACAAACAGCACCATGTATGTGAATTGCAAGGGTAGATAGAGTAGGTCTGCAAACTCTGTACTTATGAAACAAACAGAGCAATGGTATAGGGTATGCACCATAATGGAATGCACCAACAAGAGAAGTAACGTCTGCGTTCAACAATCTTACCACACTGCTGCTTTACATAGGAACTAAGAACAAACAGGCAGAGTGAGGACTGCAAACTACTGAGAGCAGAACATCACTACAACGTGGTAAGTACAGTAAAGTTTGTCCTATGATTGCACAGTTTGTGCAGAGTACAATAGTAGAAAAGCATGATTTTTTTTTTACGCCGCATTGGCAAGCACCCTAGAATGGCTGGAAGAAATTTTCCCTCATGACGAAATGAGTGACTATAATAACCCCATTGGTAGGCACCGCAGTGTGAAAAGTAAAACAATTAATATATATATATTGCTTCATGTACACCTAACAGATAATTTTTTCTTTAACAGAACATACTGGAAATTAAAGCAATGCACCACAAACTACACCTCTTCCACAACAGTATACGGCCACAATAAATGAAGGAAACTATAAATAGCAAACTGGACAGCCTGGATGCCAAAATAGAGGAATTGCTGAACAATTTTGCTGCCTTAAAAGATTTCATACAGGACATATTAATGGAGAAAATAAAATACCACTGCCCCACCTGCACGTGTACCCTTTCCCCATTTCCCAGTCCACCATCCCCGCAAAATCTGTGTGATCAAAGATTTAAAATGAGACCTTAATCCCTTCCTCCCCTCATGACCAACTTGTGCAAATCCCCAATTCTCCTGTATATGTATCCATTTCTGATACCCCTTCCCTTTCCTAATAGTTTCTATGAATGTGTGGAAATAAAGGTTGACCTGTAAATTGTTGCTGAGTGTATATGTGGCTTTCCTTTGTTTGTAAAATCCTGTTATGACTGTGGGGCACAGTACTGGTGGGGATGACCGCAATTAAGCATAATCGAGGTATCCTACGGATAACGCACCTGCCCTGCCTATCCGCAATCACAATGAAGACATCCATAGGACACCACTACGGGCCGCATGTCTGCATCTTGTGAGCCATCTGTAAATAGTTGTGGGAGCGCACGTGTCTGTGTGAAGATGCTTTCAATGCAAGTAAAAGTACCATAAAATAAATAAACTTTACACAGTACAAAACAATATTGGACAATGAACGCAAACAAACAAAAAGAAGAACTTCAAGAACAACTAAATGTAGACACTCATGAGAGCAGTGAACCTTCTGTGACAGGAAGCCAAGAACCACCTGGACAGCCACTCACAGCAAATGAAGCATAATTTGCCATGACTGAAGTAAAGACCACCATGTGTCAGTATGAGCAATCTGCAGAAGAGTTTGCTGTACTAAAATTCCAACTAAACAATGAGCAGCGTGCCATTTTTCTAGATGTAAGTAAAGAAATTGAACATGGTATACTGCATGAAACTAAAACTTGTACCTCTGAAAACTACAAACCTGTAATGCTATATGTGAGTGGTAAACCTGGTTCAGGAAAATCATTCTTAATAAAAAATATCAGTACATTCCTCCAACAATTAACAAACAACCTTTCAGCTGTTTTAACTGCCCCCACAGGTTTAGCTGCCTACAACATAGGTGGTGTCACTTTACACCAATTGCAACTCCTTCCATTAGAACACCAAAACAAATGTCAGTAATACAAACTTTCAGAAGATGCTGCTATGGAGCTATGCAGAGTTTTGAAACATGAAAATGCTCCTAATATATGAGGTAAGCATGTTTCCAACCTAATGTTAGATTTGATTCACCCCAGATTGCAAGAGGTCCTTAAAACAGACTACGAAGAACTCTTTGGAGGAAAACATGTAATTGTTTTCCGAGATCTCCTTCAATTAATACCAGTGAAAGGTGAACCTATCTTTAAAACCTTAGGACGCAAACTGTGCCGTAAAAGTCTTGGCACTATCAGGAATGTAAATCTCTGGCACCATTTCCAATCCAGAGACCGCAACTATGCCAATATTTAAAAAAAAACATGTGGATTGGTATACTATCGAAGGAAGCATAGTCTACCCTAAATGCCAGACACATTCATGAGCTGTATAGGCATAACACATGTGCTAATGATGTCATGGAACAATTAGCACACAAAAATGTCAACTGCATGTCCTTAATGCCAACTCTAGCAAGCTGTGCACTATTCAATGCAATAATGCTGAAAAAAGAAATGCAACCACTAGTGGAAATTCACTCACAGACAAACTGGACATACATGGTATGACAATACCTATGTGTCAACAAGCCATAGCACGACTAAATACCTTAGAAAATTGATCTCCAGCACAGCTGGTTTGGAGAAAATGTTAACATGATGTGTTAACTGTAGAATAATGCTAAAGCTTAACCTTGTCGTAGAGCAAGCTTTGGTTAATGGAGCACTTGGTACAGTTGTTGACTTCCAGACATACCCACGTGACAACAGCATTCAGTTTGTCAACATCCATTTTGATACACCTTCAGAAGTTAAAAGGCTAGGACACACAACAGCTCAATTCCTTCTTTTGAAAGACATGTATGTACGCAGAGAACAGTTTTCTCTGTCACTAGCTTATGCAGTAAGTATTCATAAATCGCAAGGTCTAACTTTAGATCAAGCATTCATTCATATTGGCAGCACAGTCCTTCAAGAAGGCATGAGTTATGTAGCACTGTCACACCTACATACACTTGAAGGACTATATCTAGTCAATTTTGATGCAATTGCAGTCATTGCTGACATTCCTTGCATCTTAGAGTACAATAGACTGCGTGCAGTCTACACACCCCACCTCAAAATGTACCTTGTTCCTCAAAAATGCAAAGGTTTTAAAAGAAAACTCATGCAATCAGAAGTTCTAAATGATTTCCCAAAATTACCAACAAAGAAATTAACATCAGCTCATACTGCATCAACTATCAAAAACACAGAAAAATTGACTGAAAAGGACAACACATGCCCAACTCCACACACAAAGAAAAGTACCTCTTGAAAGAAACCATGTGCACTTCCATCAAAGTACTCAGACACAGAACTACCTGGTCCATTCAAATTTTCCAATAAAACTGGTGTAAATTGTGACAGGAACCACTAGGGGGCACTGAGCAAAATGGCCGCAGGCTAGAGGTGCTCCCGAGCAAACGGGAACAGAGCCGTACAAAAGTTGCAGAATAATGCAGCAAAACCATGAAATTCAGAAAGATTAACTGAGCCCATCTCAACAGGATCCAGCAGAACTATACCACTCGAAGATTGGCACAGGCTCTCCTGAGAAACTGACCCACAACTGTTCCTTGTCATCGGCCCCAGCAGAAGCCTGCAAAAACCTGCACTCTCCTTCAACAGACACTCTGCCCGTGAAATACAGAGCACGGATCGGCCCTGCACGGTCGTGGAGAAGGGCCCGATCCTCCACACTAAACTGAGCGGACGAACCAGCACCCACAGTTAGCTGCAGCCGGGACTGGGGGCCAGACCTGACCCACATTGCGAATACCCCGAAGCTGGTGCCCAAGAAGCAAATCCAGGGGGCAGTGGGCAGGAGCAACCAGCAAGCGGAGGTCCCGCATCGGTGGTGGCCACCACGAGCCAGCCTCCCTAACATCCAGCAACCCCGCAGTGCACAGCAGAGGAGCGCCGATTGCCAGCCGCAGGGCTAAGGGCCCAGAGCGGGAAGGAGCAGTTTCAACGAGCCACACAAGTAAAGGGGCTGGGGGAATCCTGGAGCACAGGGGCTGCGCTGCCCTCAACAACGCCAAACAGCCCAGCTAGAACCATCACCTCAGGTGGTTCCTGAGCGGCCCCAGCCCGTCCTCCGCTGCAGCGCACCCTAGAAATAAGACACCAGGCTGACATAGTGGAGGGTGCGAAATCTGCCAGACGTGAGCAGAGAACCCCCACTTGTGGGCCCCAATACGAAATAAGAAATAAAGAGTGAGACCCACTGCAGACTGCGGAGGGGCAGAGAGGTACCCAAGAAGCGTCACAGCCCCCCGGACAAGGCTACCACCCAGCAAGTGGTGGGGAAACTGACAACCACACAATTAAGGGAAGAGGGCAAGACTCTACCAGGTGGACAGAGACACCTCCACAAACTGCAGCCCTTAGCAGCTACGCATCACCTCCCAGCCACATCTTACAACATAAGGGGCATGAACAAACAATGTGCAAACCGCAATGCCCGGATCCACCGAACCTCACCCATCCCCCCTTGAGCCGTCCAGTTTCCCTTAAGCCCTGTGGCCCACAGCCCAACCTCCCCAGGCACATCTCCACCCTGTCGCCACCTCAAGACCCAGGCCGTGGGCCCAAAGACCGTGGCAACAACCGGGGGGAATCCCCTCAAGTGCCAATAGGTGCCAGCAGCTCAGTGGGGGATTGGGAGACCCCCTCCTGAAACAGGCCCATACGCTCTTTGAGACCACCAGAAAGCCTAAGAAGATGGTACCCCCCTCAGCACAGAATCAAGCAGACTGAACTCTCAGACCCAACCAAAGCCGAGCGGTGGGCCAAGCAATAATATTAGTACTGGTATGCAAAAATGAACTAGCGCCCCAAAGCCAGCTGAAACCCCAGCATCTGTTACACCCATCCAGCCCCAGAGATCCAACAGGAATAAGGTGGAAATGGATGTCCAAATGCAGCTACAGACCATCCTTGCTGAGATGCGAATTATTGGACAAAGGACGCAAGAAACAAACAATACAGTTCTGGACATCAAACAGCACCTGCAGGAAGTCCAAACCCGCCTAACAGCGCAGGTTGAATGCATCACAGACAATGAACAACGGATCAGCGCACTAGAGGACAACTATACAATTACTGGGACAGACCTCGACGGGGTCCTAACAGAGGTTCAGAGACCTAGAGAGAAAATTGATGACCAAGAAAATCGCTCCCGCCAGAACAACCTCTGGTTGGTCGGGCTATCCAAAAATGCTGAAGGGGCAAACTTCGAGTCTTTCATGCATGGCTTCCTACGTAACACCCTCAAAATGGATAACCCTCAGGATCACACAATTGAGAGGATACACAGAGCACCTATACCCAAATCTCTGCCGGACCAATGACCCCGGATCATGACCATGTGCCTGCTAAATTTTCAGCATAAAGATGCAGATCCTCAAGGCTTATAGGGCAGTAAGCCCCATAAAAATTGTGACTGCTGACATTCGCATCTACAACAACTACTCTCTAGAAGTCACAAGGTGCCGCATAGAATTCGACCCGATCTTCGAAGCCATGAAAGACTCAGATCTCCGCCATTACTTAAAATTCCCAGCAACATGGTACATCCAAATTGACAGACAATGGCACAGCTTTGAGGACCCGGAAGCAGCGTGGCACCTCCTCCTGTAACAGGAAATAGTCACAACAGAATTTGACCGATCCTCAACTGCGTCCCGGCACAGAGACCCCCGGCACCCACCAAGCCCAGAAGGAACACAGACTAACAGAAAATGGCACAGGGTCAATAGACGTCTGAGAGGCTGGGGGCTGAAATGCTCAAAGCTTAATCAGGCACCGACAAACTACACAAAACCCTCACACTCTCGTTTAATGCCCCGGGGTCCATAATGGGACCGAACCAGCAAAGGAAATCTGGATCCTGTTGATAGATGCATCCATCGTAGATCCTACAACTTACTCATGCAACCATGAGGCTCACAGCACAGAAGCTGCCCCTAGCAGAGAGGGCAACCCGCCGCCTCGTCAGGGCACCATGGCGGCAAGAAAAACCTGATGTCGGGTGGGGCGCGAGGATGGGGTGGGCACAGAATGTAGTGTCACCTCCACTTCTCCGGCCTTGGCACAGTTGCCATTTGTTGGGGTGAGGCCACAAGTTAGGCCAACCCAATGTTGGAAAGTTATGGTTTGGTTAAATGTTTTTAAGGACTCATGTTGGAGTCATTTTGAGTTGCTAGCTCCCAGGGTAAAACAACAATGCCTGCCGAGCACAGACATTTCATGCAGCCACTTGCAGGGAAATGACCGAAACACAAACAGCAAGATGGCCAACACCCACACACACAAACCATGGCACTCACCATTAACCTACTGACACTAAACATCCAGGACCCGGGACATCCCATCAAGCGCAGAAGGATGCTCAACAACCTTTGAGACCTCCAAGGGGACATAATTTTCTTCCAGGAAATGCCCCTGGGGTGAACTGAATCTGCAACACTACAAAGGGGATGGTAAGCACCGCAGTCCACTCCCTGTGCCCTGCAAAAAGAGGGGTATCCATACTAGTCAACAATTCAATGCAAGGTCAAACACACAGTAGCTGACAAGGAGGGTAGATATATTCTCGCTCAAGGCCACCTACACCAGCAAGTCATCACTCTCCTGAACATATATGCGCCCACAATGGATAACGCACATTTCTTCACAAAGATGTTTGCGAACTACGTGCAATACATGGGGAATCTCACGTTTATATGGGGCAACCTAAATCTAGCTCTTGATC
Source organism: Ambystoma mexicanum (assembly GCF_040938575.1). Classification (NCBI taxonomy): domain Eukaryota; kingdom Metazoa; phylum Chordata; class Amphibia; order Caudata; family Ambystomatidae; genus Ambystoma; species Ambystoma mexicanum. The sequence continues at coordinate 945,125,580 of NC_090936.1, forward strand.
CTCACTTGGACCGCCAATCCACTGTTGCGGAAAGCCCCAACCCACTTAAAAAGCAGAGCGCCCTACAGGCACTAATACATAACCTCTGCTTGATCGGCATATGGAGAGACACACATGAACAAACAAAGGACTTCATGTTTTTTTCACACCCACATGACACATACTCCAGGCTAGACTACTGGCTGATCCATGCAACAAAACGCTACCTAGTGAAAGAATGCACAATCCTCCCGACCACCCTGTCTGACCATGCCCCTGTCAGCCTAAAGATCGCCGTCCCTGTGACACACCGCCAACCAACCCTGTGGTGGCTTAACTTGCGCATGCTCCAATACCCCGATGTAGTTGAACAGTTAGCGATGGAGTTGGAGCGATTCTGGGAAATCAACTTTACCCAAGACTAGTCTGCCCATAAGTGCTGGGATGCATTCAAGTGTACATAAGGGGTCAATGCATCTCACGTTGGGCGCACAAACAGAAAACCTGGGGGGAGGAAGCAGCCCGCTTAATGGAGGAACTAGGCAAAACTGAGTTAACGCACAAAAGAACCAGGGATAAACTCCTAAAACCCATACTGAACAGACTCTGCACCAAAATCGCCCAGCTATCGACTGAAAGGGCCCAAAATCATACACCAGCTGGTCCCAATCGTACTATATAGACAACGACAAGCCCCTTAGGTCAATGGCACTTGCCATGAAACAAAGGCAAGCAGCCAAAACAATAGTCTCCATCCAGGACAAAGAAGGGAAACAAGAACTTGCGGACGCTCAGATCAATGCCAGATTCAAAGAATTCTACTGGGAATTATACACAGCATCTGACACTCCCCCTGCCTGAGAAATTGAAGCTTTCTTGGACTACATACAGATCCCCAGAATCCCACCAGACCACAAACCTGTCCTGGGAGCCCCAATCACAGCCCCAGAGATTACTAACGCCATAGTGGCTCTCTCTGCGGGCAAAGCAACAGGACCTGACAGGATCCCCATAGACTTCTATAAAAGAAATGCCAGAAGACCTGGCACCCCGGCTAGAAGAAGTGTTTAACAAGGCAATATCTCTAGGCCACTTGCCCCAATCGATGCTCGCCGCAAACATTATAGTCTTCCACAAGGCGGGGAGGGACCCGGGATTATGCGGCTTGTATAGGCCCATCTCCCTAATAAACACTGACGCCAAGATCCTTGCAAAATGCCTGGCAAAACGCATAGAGAATAGCCTCCTGAGTAACATCCACAAAGACCAAATGGGCTTTATAAATAACAGACATTCAAATGAAAATATCAGAAGACTTATCCATCTAATAGGGGGGATAGAGACCCCGAAGATCTCATATTAGCAGTCGATGCCGAAAAGTCTTTCAACAAGGTACAATGGAAGTTCATATTCAGAGTCCTACCATGCTATGGCTTCCCCCCCAACCTCATCCAAATGATTAAACTCTTGTACAAGGCCCCACAGCCGCCGTAATAACAAACAGCGTTACCTCCCCCGCCTTTGAACTGCAATTGGGCACACACCAAGGGTGCCCGCTGTCAACTCTGTTCTATGCCCTCTCTATAGAGCAAATTGAAATCAAGCTCTGTGCTGATAAGGGATGGGTGGGCATAATGCAAGGTAGAGAGGAACACTGCGCGTCCCTTTACGCTTATGACATGCTACTCTACATTAGCAATGGCCCCACTGCCCTCCCATATATTCGAGCACTCCTATTGGAGATCGGCCCAATGAAAGGCTATAAAATTAACTTCAGCAAATCCGAGGTAGCCCCCGTCACACTACAAATACTACATATCCATTACCTGGGTATCCATATGAGCGCCTCTTAGGGCGACCTCAGGGACCTAAACCTCCCCTCAAAAAATAGCTGACATATGCCAAGACCTGAAAAAATGGGACACCCTAAACCTCTCTCTGACCGGGCAGATTCACTCTCTGAAGATGAACTCTTTCCCCAATCTCACGTACATCGCAATGATGATCCCGGTCAGCCCAACAGCCACTTCCTTAAAAGAACTGGACAAAGCAATCTCAAAATTCATCTGGAAAGGGAAGAAAGCGAGAATCCACCCTCCAGTCCTACATGCCTCTAAGTCCAACGGGGGACTTGCAGCCCCATCCCTTAAAGCATTACTACCAAGCGGCGCAAGTGTGCTGGGTCAAGTGATGGTTGGATACATCAGATGACTCCAGCTGGAGGACAATGGAGATAGAGATGAAACCCCTGAGCCCGATCGAAATAATGGCCAATGAAGCTCCAGCCCAACATACGGAAACATCCCATACTCGGGCCCACGCTCACCCAGTGGGACAGACTCAGGGCAGCCCAAGGTATCCAAACCAAACATGCACCACCATGGTAAAGTATCCGGGCTGTACTACACTACGGACATACAGGCAGAACACACCCTAAACAAGACAACAACTGGGCCAACGTCAGGATAATGGACATACAGTAGGGGGCAACACTGCAGACGTTTCAGGAGGCTTGTGCTAAGCTTGGTCTGGGGCAGGGCGATTGGCTCCCATACCACACTATCTGCATCACTATCCGGCAACACATCGCACAACCCCCCAGCCTTGTAACCATTGCTCCCTGTGAGACGGAACAACACCTCAACGCCATTCCACATCTACGCACATTTTACCAAATGGTAGTCCCGAACAACCTAGATCGGAATCACATACTCGCACGCAACTGGGCCGAAGATTTACAGTGCCAATTGAGACAACTGACATCCTTGACTACTTCACCGCCACACCCATAATCTCCACCAACCTCAGGAATAGAGAGATCCAATTTAAAATAGTGCAGCAGATGTATTATACCCCCTCTACCTTACAAAGGATGGGGATAGCCCAAAAAGATAAATGCTGGAGAGATTGCGGCGCTTTAGGCCCAATGGGACACATTCTCTAGCACTGCCCAATGATCTCCCAATACTGGAGGGATGTAAACAAGCAAATAAGCAAAATCAGAGGAGCCATGGTCAATTACATGCTCGAGGTAATGGGATAATGGGATACGGACAAATGGCACGAGGAAGGGCTATCACGCAATTTAATAAGCATACTCCTGTTTACGGCTAGGAAATTGCCCATTACCCATTGGAAGGCTAGAAACCCCCCCACCACCGCGGAGCACACTCTTGGCTAAAACATGCATGATGGAATGCGCGGCACTCGTGAGGCAACAGTCCCAAAACCCCCCTAGAGTATCAAGAGTGCTTCAATTCAGAGACAGACAGACCCATACACATAGGGGAGGGCAGGACTGAGACCCATAGAACGCAAGAGCCTCAACAAATAGCTCTCTAATAACCTAAAATCAAAAACTACATCCAAACATGTGACACAATGTCCTATGGACACGCACCTAGACACACAAGTACAAGAGCACCAGACTATCAGAACCATAGGGTAGCAACTCTCAGTTAGTGGGGGGGGGGTTGAAGTTTATGTTAAGTTTAGTTTAAGGGGATAGGGGCATATCAAGGGGTAAAGTGGGGTGAAAGTGGCAAATAAATGCAGTGTGGCTGAAAGCCTACTCGGACATCTATGGCTGCACAAACACACTGTAACATCGCAAGATTGCCAGACTGTGTACCCGACCTCTTACGTACTCTATATCATAATGTAAGAAATGCCAATAAAAACACTATTAAAGCAATTGTTGAAAACAATTATTTAGATGGCTCGGACCAGTTGTGTTTACAAATGCAAATCGTTCACAGAAATGCACCATACAATCCTGAAAACACTTACAGTGTCTCAGGAATAAGGCAGGAATTGGACTACTGTGCTGGAATGGTGAAATTCATGTTAAACAGACAAGAAGATCCACAGAAATTTCTAATGTACTTACTGCAAATACTGGATTGCAAAAATATACCCATAAATGAAATCTTTCAGATTTCCTACATCTGGAAACACAAATGCACTCTCTGCAACTATGTCATTCAGGAACAAGCCCCTAACAAGCGCTTTGTCTACATATCCATACCCAACTGTGACTCCATTCCATTTCAGCAACTGGTATGAAATGCAAACCATAGAATATTTTGTACTTCTTGAAATTCCGATAATCGTTCCAACTTACATATACAATCACATAGCGAATACATAATATTAATGCTTTTAAGATACAATGTAGATGGAACTAAAAATAACTGCAAACTTACTACCTTCACACATGGACAGGTATCATTTGGCAAGAAAACCTTTGCAACAGTAGCCATAATCGACCACATAGGCGACACAACCAGTGCAGACAACTATACTGCATACATTAGAAAGCAATGGTCAAGGTTGGAATGCAATGATACTTCCATTACTCCAAAGCAGAGATTACCTGCAAATCTTGTAAATGCCTACTTAATATTCTTGAAGCCAAAATGTACTCATTGATGTACAAATTTAGAATACCTTACTCTCCAACACCCACCAGTACCTACGTAATTGCACAAAAAAATAATTACCTTCTACACTGTGGAACTAGAACAACTTAGCATACAGTAATTATCCAACAAATACATCAATGTGTCTGTTCGACAATGTATTCCCCAATTAACCCAATGATTACACTAAGTGTACAGAAATCACACTAATATTGTTTACTACATGATACGTAAAAGAAAAAGTACTAAGTATTAGGGTTCAAAACTATCCTCAGTATCCACTGAAACAACCAACCACACAAGTGAGTCTAACAATGCCCATACAAATTCAATACATATGCAAATATCATTACGTAAACCCATAATAGTGCACCGCCACTTCAGAATTTGGAAAGATGTGAAACTATCAACAGGAATGTACAAGCTTGTAAACGTACCCTATAGAAATGGAAAACTGTAAACAGTTAGAATAAGCCAACTGGTATCTAACTGCAACCAAAATACTGCAATATTACTTGCAGCATTTAAACAGCCCAACTCAATCTTCAGCAACCACTGTGCTACACACATATCATCAAACACTTCCAAAGTATGAACAGTTACAGTATGCCAACAGGTGCGTAACTACCCTCACAATTCTGCAGTAGCACAGTGCAATGGCACATTATTTGCAAAATATCAGCAGCAACCAAATGCATAAAGAAACAGTGCTAAAAAAAGGAAGCAGGGAAACAGTTACCAACTGCTATATAACTGCAACCATACTACCAACACGTACAAAACATAAATTGTACACGATTGCAATTCCTCCTACTGCAACAGTGCACTTTAAACATTGCTATAATCAGTGCAAACGTTACTGTAAAGGACTGTGCAACGTAACAGCAAATACATTTGGAAGTTTTTTTTAATCCAGCATAGATTTTTTTTTCCACAGACCCAATGATTATGCAAAGAAACACATTGCACAGTGCATTGTTTAAAGCATAGCACTTATGAAAACAAATTTGTTTGTTTGTTTGTTTTATTCACTTTTTATGCGCGCCAGACCCAGGGGTAGCAGGGCGCAGTGGTCAAGAAAATGCGAAACTTACAGGTTACATCATAGCAAAATGTACATTGGAGATTTCATAGGGTCACACAAATCAGGCATACATTAATTACAGCAATATACCAGTTCAAGGAGGTCAAAAATACCCGTGGGAGGTGGGAAACACCGGTCAGCAAAGGTCAGTCGAGTTAAGTAGTTGGATAACTTTTTTCCTGAAACAACAGTAGGGCAGGTCTTCTCTCAAGTCTTGTGGTAGTGAGTTCCAGGTTTTAGCCGCCTTTACTGGGAAGATGTTTCCTCCAATAGTGTTAAGTCTAAAGTTCGGTATTGTCAGGTAATTGGAGTTGCCAGCTCTAGTAGGTCTAAGAGATGTGTTCCTATGGAGTTTGTCAGTCAAGTAACTAGGAGCGGAGTTATTAAGGGCTTTGTGGGTCAGGGATAGCATCTTAAGTTTTATTTTGTTCTCCGTAGACGGCCAATTGTAATGTCGTCTGGTGGAAGAGATGTGGGACCTTTTATTAATGCCTTGTGCCGCTCTCAGGGCATTATTTTGTAATGTTTGTAGTCTTTGGGTTATTTTTTTATTAGCTCCAGCGTATACAGCATTACAATAATATATTCTGGAGAGAATTAGGGCTCTAGCCAGGATTAGGCAGCTCTTGTTGGAGAGGAATGGTTTACCGGCTCTAATCAGTTTGCATGTGTATGCCGTGGAGGAGGCAAGGGATTTTAGCTGTTTATCAAAAGATAGGGTAGAATCAAGATAGAATCCCAGGGTTTTTACATCCTTGGATACTTGGATGATGTTCCTGTCTATGTTGAAGGAGGAGAATTCCTGTCCTAGTTTTTTGATATTGGCTTGGGTACCCATGATTATCAACTCTGTCTTATCATCGTTTAGACAAAGGCCGTGAGTGGCCATCCATGCCTGGATGATAAGGTATACCTTGTTCACCAATTCCGTGTCCTTAGCATGATCCCCAGAAAGCGGGAGGAGGATCTGTGTATCATCTGCATAATTACTGTAGGTGATACCAAGATGGTCCAGATCGTCAAACAGGGGCTTGGTGAAGATGTTGTATAGAGTTGGGGATATGCAAGAGCCCTGAGGGACACCACACGAGATCGGGGTGGGATCTGCCTCCGCTGAGGGAGAGAAGACTCGCATCGTTCTCTCACTCAGGAAAGACTTGATCCATCCAATAGCTTCTGCCAAGAAATGAGCGGCGGAGTCCAGGTGACTACGGAGGATTCTATGATCCACCAAATCAAAGGCCGCTGAGAGGTCCAGGAGTAGTAGGAGTACTGTTCTCCTTTTGTCTCTTAGCTCATCAATTTGGGCCTTCAAGTCTATGAGGGCAGTTTCTGTTCCGTGTAAGGGTCGGAATCCTGATTGTCTTTCTCCTAGTAAGTTGTGTAGTTCCAAGTGCCTTTGAATTTGGATGTAGGCCGCTTTACCAGAATCTTAAGAAGAAACAGTACCATAGTAATAGGGCGATAGTTAGTGGGGATGAGCGGGTCTAGTGTCTGCTTCTTTAGGAGAGGGAGAACCGAGGACTGTTTGAGGTTGGCAGGGATAGTACCTGAAGCGAAGGATGCGTTGATCAGTTTAGCAATAAAGGGGGATAATTCTCTGGCGGCGCTTTTATCAGCTGTGCTGGGCAAATGTCACATTTACAGTTTGATGGTTTAAGCGACAGGATAACTTTTTCTACTTCCAGGGTGGTCATTTTGGAGAAGTGGAAGGTGTTACTATGCATCAATGAGTTGTTGGTATGAGGCGGATCCTGAATTTTGAGTGCTTCTTTTTTTTGCTGGATTTTATTTTGGAGTGTGATAATTTTATTTGTTAGGGCTTGCTGGATATCCGTGCACCAAGGTTTGTCCTTGGTACAGGTGTCCTGAATGGCAATGGGAGACTCGAGTTCCTTTAGAATGGAGAAGAGCTCTTTCATGCTAGAATTGGATTTAGCTATGCGGTCATCATATGAATTACGTTTTGCCTGGCAGACTTCTTTTTTATACAGTGCGGAGAGAGTGGAAAGTTTGGCTTTATTGTCACCTGATGGGCAAAGCCTCCAAGTGGTTTCACTCTTTCTTTTTAGGATACGTAGATCTTTTAGCTGTGGAGTAAACCATTTGTTTAGATGAGCTTTCGGCTTACTTAGTCTGAGTTTGAGAGGGGCCACTTTATCTAGGGTAGTGAGCATGATAGTGTTGAATTCTTGCACTAGGGTGCTGGGGTTTAGGTTAGCTGATAGCGCATTAAGGGTCGGTAAAATGGCTGGGATTACTTTCTCTAGGGTAATGCATTTTTTATTTCTAGTTAAACAAGGTGGCGCTAGTGGAAGGGCCGTAGGGTTGGGTCTGGCGGTAGCTAGATTAAAGGACACCAGGGAATGGTCTGTCCAAGGGAAGGGCATTATGGATGAAATAGTGGTTGTACAGTTGCAGTCAGCTATCCAATCCAGAGTTCTTCCCTTCAGGTGCGTAGGCTTATCAACTCTTTGAGTTAGGCCGAGTGAGTGACTAGTGTTGGCTACCAATGTAGCATTAGTATCTGTAGTGTCATGGAGCCCTAAATTAAAATCCCCAAGGAGGATCGATTGAGAGCAAGGTTTAAGATTATTTGTGAGTAGGTTATGGAGGTCATCTTCGAAGGTGCCTAACGGGCCAGAGGGTCTATATAGGAGGTGAATGATAAGGGTTTGATTGTTGTTTAGTTGGAGTTTAGCAGATAGAGTCTCACAGGATTGAATTGATTGGGTGGGTACTAGTCTGAGTGAAAGGCTTGTTTTAGAGATTATCGTGATGCCGCACCTCTAGCACCTACTCGGTCGTGTCTAGCTATCGTGTAGCCATCAGGGATGGCTAGCATGAGCGCTGGTCCTGCTGCATTATGTAGCCAGGTCTCAGTGATAGGGAGAAAGTCAAGGTTGCCTTCTATTATTATGTCGGCAATGTCTAGGGAAAGGAGCAACAAGTGATCTCACGTTGAGGAGTGCTCCAACAATAGTTAAGGTCTTAGTGACCTCTATGACTTGAGGAGGTAGAGTAGTAGACATATTAGGTGTATTTGGGATATTGATTTGAGTTGGACAAGTGTAGGGATTAGGTTGTAAGGGTTGTCCAGTATGACGTGGTTTGCAAGTTTGCTTGAAGTTTGTTTTGATATTGCTAGAGGGCAAAGATCTGCGGGGGGGTTCATGCAGTTTCGAAAGTCTAGCACAGAGTCTAAGGTTCCTTCTGGGAGTGACACATGGATGAGATATCACGGTAGCTGTCACAAGGGACTCATGACTTGGGCGTATATAAAAGTCAGGAGAGTTAGTGTTAAGGTGTACCATGGGCTTCAAAGGTGGCAGGGAGTTAAATACATTGGTATCTGGCATGATGAGTAGATGTAGGATAGTCCTCAGTAAGGTTGTGTAATAGCTGGTAGATACATAATTGTATGGAGGTGACCTATCTAGAGTACCACGTTTGTGATTCGTGTGCAGGCGATCAATGACTGAAAAAGGCATTACTTAAGTATGGATAGTTCAGTGCGTGCATGTGCAGGCATTCAAAGGCATCGGAGGCATTACTCGCAAGCAGTGCGGTTGTCACGTGGTGGACGGGCAGCTACCGTGATCAAAGTGTTATAGACCAGTGGCGGTGGGTGTATAAGGCGGTGGAATTGTTTAGCGCCTAGGGGTACGACTGACCAACTTGGGAGCAGTGGGCGCACATATTATGCAGCTAGTAGGCTTACCCAATGATTTCAAGTGCTGGTGGGCACTAGTAAGTGGTCCTGCGGATGCGGGTCCTCCGTGCTGGATCTTTCGTGAATGGGCCAGGGGGACTTGCAGAGGCAGAATCGGCACGAAACAGGCAGCAAACAGGCGATGTCCTTAGGCTGTAGTCCTTGGTGCTGGTGGGCCGGTTTCGCCTGCCGGTGACCAATGGCCACAGAAAATGGAACGGCGGCCAATCAGGGGTTGCAATGCAGGGGTGTGAGCCTAGTTAGGCTTCCATAGTCGACAACGTAAATCGGGCGGCCATATTGTACTGCATCAAATACCACTTGTATTGTAATGGCGAATGCACACTTGCCTCGGTAGAAAAACCTGATTACAGGTCGAGAGGCAGTCTGCTTCTTTTTTAAAGGCAGCGTGGCGGCGACTGGCACGGATGAAGGAATATGGAGGGATTTTCAGGAAATGAAGCGCAGCGAGGGCAGCGCTCCTCCAAATTTCGGCAAGGCACAGTGGCCTTAGTGCAGGGTGCCCGCTGCTCCTGCAGGGGTCAAACCTGCTCGAGGAGCTCCGGCTCCTGGACGGTGGCAGCGGGAGTGGCAAAGTTAAAGTGAATCGCACCTGTGACTGTCTGCACCCAGTAGACAGCAGCACTAGTGCCACTCCACACTTTATGAGGGTCCACAAAGTGTTAAAATATCTGAAATGTAATTAACTGCAAAATAACAAAATACTTGCTCTAATATATTATGTTCTCTTTTTCCACAGATAATGAAGCAACAATTACTACAACATTTGACATCCCATATACAAAAACTGTGCATGCCCTCCACAACAGAAACAGTAATTATGACATTATTGGTGTCATACTTCTTTATAATCTGCAAAGTATAATGTGTCCACATATTTCTGCAATCCACATACCAATGCCACAATGTACAATGTACAGCTATATTACACTGTGCTGATTGTGCCCATGACCTACACGCTTCACTACACACCGTACAGTGTATGGGCTCCATCCATGCACTCAATATTGTAGACCCTGGCCACAACTACCACAGCACAGTACAACCATGCGTAGAAACATCTATCCACTTACCACAAACCCGACACATAACACAGCCACCTACCCCTTAGCCAACTTCAGTTCACATTGTATTACTTTACTTCCACACAATGGACAACCTCTTTGCTGAATACCCTCTTCACCTAAGCCTGTAATAAGTGGAGACATTCAATGCACTATAGTACAGTAACCTACCCAGTAATCTGCACAATCACATCCAAACAGAAAATAAATCATCCATATGTCTTACGTAACTGTCCAATGTTCTGTAAGATTTGCCTCCTCGCATGCCACTGGAACTGTTTAGGGCATCAGTTCATCTTTGTTGTTATGTACACCATTTGACTGGAAGGTAGAGAACACACAATAGAGTGGAGCACATGGTGTACAACTCGGCAATCAGATTTCAAAGTCTGCTGTACGCCTTAAAATGTAAAACTTCTGCTTCTCTTTTTTTTAAAACTTATTTTTATTAAGTTTTAGTGCGATGTATCAAAATCATTACATATAAAGGAATCAAAACACAAGTAGAGCATTATTAACTACTCCACCCACCCCCTTGACTGAGCAGGTCTCTATCCGTGCATGTCTTCTCTAGGAGGTCTTTTCACTTTCACGTAAATAAGTCCAATATCCTTATTGTATGTGGGCACCATTGTTCTTTATAGTCTGTTTGCAGATAATCCAGTACTACTCCCCACTCGTTTCTGAATTTCCCATGATCCCCTTGCATGTTGTCGGTTAATAGTTCCATAGTCAAATGTGTCCAGACCCTTTGCATCCAATCCATTACCTGTGGAGGGGATTTCTGTTTCCAGTTGCGTGCAATTTCCACCCATGCTCCTATCAAAAGGCCCATAAAGTTTCTCTTCTGCGTGTTGCATAGCGTCTTATCCCTGGGATCCCAAAGGCCCCCTAGCCATATTTCTTCTCCAAGATGTTCTGTCCCCGGGAACATATCGTGAATTTGACTTTTGACCTCTCCCCAGTATGGGTTTATCTTTGGGCATTTCCACGAAATGTGTCGCCAGTCCCCCTTTCCTCCACATTCCCTCCAGCACTCTCCTGGGGAGTTAGCGTACATCGAGTTCAATCTCTCCGGGGTATAATGCCATTACAACATGATCTTCACCCACATTTCTCTTGCTTGAATGGCTCTCGTTAGTTTTGGGATCAGTCTCCATGTGTATTCCCATTGTTCCCTGGGGAGTATGTCTAGAGTTTTCTCCCATTTCCTCATGTATTGCCATGTAGTTGGTTCCTTCTGTGTGTTTAGAAACTTGTATGTGTTAGAAACAAACTTGCGGGTACCTGTGTGAGTCATTATATAGTTCTCAAAAGGGGTCCGTTCCCTAGACCTGGCTTCCTTCATGCGTGGGGTGCTCAGCCAGTGGTGTAACTGCTCGTAATTATATAGGTCTTTTACGGTTAAGTTCAAAAGAGCTTTGCAGTTCTCGAAAGACCCTATCTGTTATTTGTGTTGCATATCTCCCACCATCTTGCATCCCGCTTCTTTCCATTTGCAGAAAGTTCCTTTTTCCGTTCCTGGGGGGAATTCTGGGTTATCAAACAAGGGCATGAACGGGTTGGGGTCTTTAGTCAAGGTTTCATTTTTCATAGCGGAATCCCAACCCCCATTATTGTCTTCAGTATTTCACTAATATGTGTATTATCATGTCGGAATCTTTTGTTGATCCAGAGCAGGTGTCTGGTAGATGTTGTTGCCACTGCCCTATCCTGTTTCTCCCAAAGTTTCTCCCCCTGTTCGGGGATCCATTCCTTCAGAACCCAGAGCTGGGCCGCTTCATAGTACTTCTTGAAGTGTGGCATAGCGCATCCCCTTCCCTTCTGTGTGCTGTCAAAACCGCATTCGAGATTCTAGGGGTTTTGTTCTGCCAGACATATTTTGAGTCCTCCCTCCTAAGAGCCTTGCAGAAAGCATGAGTGGGACTTATTGGAAGGGCCTGGAACAGGTACATTAGTTTGGGGAGTATTGTCATTTTCACTGCAGTGATTCTACCCCATCAAGAGATTGTTAGCGGGTTCCATTTTAGCAAATCGTTTTTGACCTTCTCTAGGATTTGGGGGTAGTTGTGGGCATACAGTTCCTTTATTTGCGCAGTTAGAGTAATTCCCAAGTATCTAATGCATGTGGTCGCTATTTTCAATTTTTTTGCGGCCTTCACTCTGATTTCTTCTCTATTCCTTGCGAGAACCAGCAGCTCCGATTTCTGCCTATTTATTTTTAACCCCAATACCTCTACAAATCTTTCTATGATGTCCATCAGGTATGGGAGGGATTTCTCCGGTTCTCCTAAGGCCACTAGCATGTCATCAGCATATGCCACCGATTTGTGATCCTGCCCCGCCATCTCTATACCTTTGACCTCCGCGTGTTCCTTGATTTTAGCCAGTAGCGGTTCCAAGTATATAGAATATAGAAGGGGGGAAAGCGGGCACCCTTGCTTCGTCCCTCTTTCTAGGTAAACCTTATCCGACAGCTCCCCATTTACCACAATCCTTATGGACGGAGAGTTGTAGTTGGCCCTGACCATTTCTATATAGCCCTGTCCCATTCCCATTTTCTGCAGAACCTGGAATAGATACAACCATTCCACTCTATCAAACGCTTTTTCTGCATCTAGGGCTATTAATGCTGCTGGAGTTTGTTTAATGCCTATCTTTTCGACCAAGTGGATTACCCTTCGGATGTTATCATGAGTCTGGCAATTTGTAATAAAACCTGATTGATCTTGATGGATTAGCCTAGAAAGAATTGGGGCCAGTCTTGTTGCTAAAATCTTAGTATACAATTTTGCGTCCAGATTAATTAAGGCTATGGGGCGGTAAGCGGTGGGGAGTTGTCCAACTTTCCCTTTTTTTGTGAAACGCTAGGACTTTTGCCGCATTCATTGTTTGGGTTACAGTTCCCTTTTCCCCAAATGTGTTATACAGGGATGTAAGAATTGGGGCGAGGATGTCTTTGTATGTTTTATAAAATATGGCGGTATATCCGTCTGGGCCCGGGGCTTTGTTTTTCGGGAGGGACTGAATTGCTGCGTATACTTCCTCTACATTAATGTCCATGTCTAAGGCTTGCTTATCTTGTTCTGTCAGTGTTGGGGGTTGGACCCCGGCTAAAAAGGCTTCTTGGAGTTCCGTTTTTGGGTGATCTGTGGAGTACAGTTTTTGGTCAAATCTTCCCATTATCCGACCCATCTCTGCGGTTTGGGTTTTAAGTTGGCCTGATTCATCTTTGAGGGCTTTTATTGTCTGTATCTGCTGTCTACCTCTCAGTTGTCTCGCCAGAAGTTTGTTGGCTTTATTCGCCTTGACAAAATACCAATGTTTTGTATATAATAATGCCTTTTCTGCTTTTTTCGTTCTGAGAGTTTCCAACTGCCCCTGGACATGTCTTAAAGTTCACAATAGTTTTCTGGTGGGCGTTTGAATCAGTCCTGCTTGAATCTCCCCTACTTTCCCCTCTGGTTCCTTTTCCCAAAGGCGGTGCGTTTTCTCTTTCTGTGCTTTGAGTGCTATTATATGTCCTCTCGTAGCCGCCTTCAGAGCATCCCATAGAGTGTCCCTATTAGTACCTGGGAGATCATTGTGAGATATGAATTGTAAGATATGTTCTCTTAGCGTCTGGTTCATTACCGGGTCCCTTATGATATCCTCTGGTAAGCGCCAGTTCCATAACCGGTGGTGGTGGTTTGTCCAATTTAAATCTGCCCAGAGGGGGGCATGATCCGATAGAGTGATCAGTTCAATCTCTATCTGTTTTATTTTTCACAGGAGCCCACTGAGACCCATATGTAATCTAGGAAGTGTTGTGTACGTGCAATTAGTATGTGTAGCTTTTCTGTTGAGGATTACCATTGCGCCAGGCATCTACTAGCCCTAGTTGTGTGAATTCTTGCTTTAGGTTTTTGGACGGGACTCGTTGATCTTGTTGTCTAGGTCCGGATCTATCTAAAGTTGGATTCCACGCTAAGTTAAAGTCCCCCCCAAATATAATATCCCCAGTGGCTAGCCGTTCTATTTTGTCCAGGAGTTCTCTAAAGAAGCCATCCTGCCCTAAATTGGGAGCGTATAGTGTGGCCAATGTTAAGGGCCTACCTTCTATAGTTAGTGTCACAATTAGGGATCTCCCTTGTTTGTCCCTCCAGGTAGATTCTATCCGCGCATGTAAAGAGTCTTTAATCGCTATAAGCACTCCTGCTTTTTTATCTAGTGCATTCGCCTGAATGATTTGGTTGAACCCTCTGAAGCGCAGCTTCTGCTTGTCTTTATCTCTAATATGTGTCTCTTGGAACATTAGAACATCATATGCCCCCTGCCTGATGGAGTGTTCAACTTTTTTACGCTTGACGGGGTAGTTTAAGCCCCTAACATTTTGAGTCAGGATCTTTATCCCCATCGATTTTTATAGACTAAATGGCTTCCCTCAGGTTCTTTCCTCCTTTTAGTGGTTTCAGAGTTATGCTCAGTTGTTCCCCAATCCCGCCCCCCCTTCCCCTTCCCAAAGTTCGCGCAAACCCCAACTGGCGCATATCCCTCCTCCCTCCCCCAACTGCCCTGAGGGTGAGTATCGCTCAGGCGTGCTGCCTTGTGCTTTACGCCCTCCAAGACTCTCAGGGATAACTTTGAAGGGGCTCCTAAACCCTTTCACATGACTTCAGAGACCGCCGGGACTTCTCTCCCCCTCCCGGGACCTGTTACTTGGACTCTCGAGTTCTAATGGTGCAGTAGAGCCTCCTTGTGCACTGCTTCTTCTTGCGTACTCCTGCATTCCCTGCGGGCCGCAGACCTAATTTCTTTTTGCTGGGGCGCCCCCCCCTCCTATTTATCATTTTCCATGCTCCCCGGCTCTGTCTCGCGATGGAGGCTGTGCTGCTTGCTTGCGGGGGGTCTTTGTCCTGATCCTGTAGATTTAGCAGTGTCAGACCTTCTTCTCTGGTGGTTATTCTTTTTTGCGAGCCCTCCCAAGTAAATAGTAGGCGAAATGGAAATGTCCACTTGTATCTTATTTAGCGAAAGGCAAGTTCTTTTGTTATTTGGGCCATGTCTCTTCTTTTCTGAAGCGTTGTTAATGCTATATCCTGATTCAATTGTACTTCCTCCCCATTCATCCGAATATGGTCCATAACTCTGGCCTTTCTTAGGATCTGTTCCTTTTGCGTGTATCTCGTGAGGGCCACCAACACGTCTCTCGGGCGGTCTCCCTGGGTCATCGGTCTCCTCGGGCCCACCCTGTGTATGCGAACAATCTGCACCTCTTCTTCTTCCTCCCCCTGGTCGAGGATATCTTTGAATACTTGTTGCACAGCCAATTTGAGGTCTTTATCCTCCATCGTCTCTGGCATGTTTTTAATCCTGAAATTCGACCTCTGGGACCTATTTTCTAAATCTTCGCACTGAATCTCCAAATTGTGCGTTAGGCAGCCAGATGTTCCTGTGTTTCAGCTATTTGTTGCGTCTCTTCCTCCATGTTCTGTACGATTTTCTCCAAAGTATCTGTCCTTTCTCCTAATCCTGCTACCTCAGTTCTTAGTTCCTGCAGCACCGATTTAAATTCCTTCTTCATGGCATCCAAATGCGAGTTCATTGAATCCATGAATTGCGTCTGAAACTCCCCAAACCACATTTTTAGGTCTTCCTTTGTGGCCATCTCTCCATGGGGAGTGCCTTTTTCCGTACCTCCTTTTTGATTTTTGTGCGGTTTTGTTTTGTCTGGGGTCTTTTATCTCCACCCCAGAGGTGGACCAAACTCTGATATTGCTTCTGAGGTGGGCCGGGGGGTTTGTCTGGCTTTGCTTCCCTCTAGACCTTGACATCTGGTTTTAAGCTAGGCACGCCGTTTGATGATTGCTGATATGTGTTTCGTCTTGGGCCTCTCTGGGTTATTTTTTTTCGAGCTCTTCCTGTACTAGGCACTAGGTTTGCCTCTTTCTCCGTGCCCCCTGCGGTTGCTCCGGGGTTGGAGGAGCCTGTATGGTTGTGTTGGGCCCTCATGCGTCCTTGTCCCCCCTCTGGATGGGGCCCTTCTATTAGTGGCTGTGTCCACCAGCACTGTCCCCCACCCCTTCTCTGTATGCTGGCAGTATCTCCCCGCCTGCGCTTGTACCGGGTGATTGCGCTTGAACCGGATGATTGCACTGCTGACTCTTACTCCGGTGAAGGGGTGGTGATCAGGGTAGGGCCGGTCCGGGTCTGACGAGGTCCCAGATTCTCTCGAAATCGCGGGTCCGGTCTCCGTCGATTTCTACTATGCCTATGGGTCTCGCAACCCATCCCTTGTTTGTTCAGCTGTCCTCGAGGAGGGGCATCTGGGCCTGCCGACGGGCCCTGTCCGTGTGTGCTTTGGATGGCCTGTGTCTGCTCCTCATTCCAGGGGGCCCCCCTCACCTCCCGGCTCTCCCCACTCAGCGCCTGGGGGGCTCACCTTCATTTCCAGGTAGGTCCAAGTCCACCCGTGTGCTGTGCTCGAGAGTGTTCGACCGCGGTGCGTTTAGCCTTCGCACCGCGGGGGCACTCGAGGAGTTTCTCCGGTGCATGGTCTGTCGGAGGAGCGTCCCTATCCCTGGGACTCCGCCGCGCTGGATCCGCCTCCCTCACGGGATGCCGATTGTTCGGTGCATGAAAGGGCAGAGCTCCCCTCCTCTCCGGATCTTTTCTCTGAGCCTCCGCCGTATTATGCACTCGGCAGGTATATCTCCCACACAGCGCCTTCTGTCCCCTGCGTTGGGGGAGCCGCTCTTCCTCTATCGGGAGCGCAAGCGCCGGTGGCTGGTGCGAGGGCTCTTCTCCCTTTAGTCGGTGTGAGAAGTCTGCCTTATCTTGCCACTGCTGTGGCGCGGGAGGGGAGACGGAGCACAGCTCAAACACGTCCTCCCTCCTCGGTGGCCATCTTGAAGTCCCTGCTTCTCTTTTTAATGTGTAATGGAGACAGAAATTGAAAACCATACCCCCTTACAATGTTTGAAGAAGGTGTTAAGTAATAACTTTTGTTTGATGAACGAGAGCCCCAAATATCTCTGTGCTGCAAGACACCAAACTGCGTAAAATGGCCCTGCCACCCACATATGCGAAGCCATCACACACACAGTCTGACAATGTACACTGTTGCTTCGGAAAACACTGCATTTATAAATAGTACATAGGGGCTGTAAATGCACATTTATGTATTGTGGCATCTGTGCATTCAGTGCAGCATGTGTAAGGTCTCTCCATGTACTTCATACTAACTTCTACATAACTACACTGCTGATATTCGGAAATGCACAGTGAAATCGAAACACGTTGCCACTTACATCTTTTTTTTTTAGCTGCATGGTTGCCGGATAGCGAAACCTAACATACCTCTCCTTCAACAGGACAAATGCTCATTGTAAAACAGCCTTGATAACTTACAATACAGTTGCTGTGCACATGTTCCGCAAAGGTAGTCTGCAACTGTTCAATACGCTGTGTAGAGCAATTTCCCATCCAAACTGTGTAACCATGGAATTTGCAGAATTTATGTAAGTATGTTACATTACATGTTAATTGGGATTAAAATTTAGTAGGATACAGGTCTGTATGCATAATTATGAAGTTACAATGCCATAGACGTTGTCCGTGTGCACTGCACAGGGGTTTGTAACAGCAGTAGTCATGCTGCGTTACAGTGCCATGTCTCCACCATTCAGCATAAATGACAGCTATGATTGTTGTTGGTTTTGTTGACATGCTTCTCCAGACCATGCAAACTTATACATAATGCACAACATTGAAAGTGAACACAACTCGTGCACTGAAACAGCACAATGTATGCTCAATCGTGTGCTGCTAGATTGCCTGTATTGTCCTTACAATGACAGAGGCCCATGTAGCACTCAGCCAGCACACAAACGTCGACAGGTAATAATGTAGTGTTGCATGTTTTGGCAAAACAGCTCCAGCATTGTCCTGCAATCGGAGGGGACCCCTCATGAGGATTTATTTTTTGTATGTTTGTTTGGCCACACACACAGAAAATGTGCTGTGGGTCTGACGACACTCGCTGGCACTGACATCTTTTGTGAAAAGCAAACACACAAAAGGAAGGCGTGTTGGCAATGTTTGAAAGACAATTCGCATGTGTGTAGCTGTATAAGGGGAGAGGCACCCAAAAAACAGAGAGCAAGGCAGTGGATGAACATATGACACTACTCAATGACACACAGTAGATCACCCAAAGGTCTATGACCTGGACACCTAGGGCCCGTTTATGACATCCTTCCCGTAGACACTTGTCCTGCTACCACTGATAACGGCTACTTAAATGTATTCTTATTCCTCTTAGTTCGCAGATACCTTGCACATTACTGCCTGTGTCACTGCTTCCACATCCCAGCAGATGGGTGGTAGAGCAATCATTACAAGATTACCATAAGCGTTGTGTTTTCCGCGCATTGTTATCTGGGACGACCGCTAGGGCCCTCTATGTCCATTTGCATTTCCGTTAATAAGAAGCAACATGAAAACCTTAATGATGTAAGGCATCACAAAGACAACAACTGGCACCTTTTCCAACTTAAAATGAAAGTGTGTTCTCCCACACGAACCACCAAGGACCATAAATTGATAATTGGATGGGATATGTTTTCTTTCCAAAGCATTTCTATAAGGCAACCATTTTATAGATAAGTGTGTGAAGCAGACCTTCAATTGTATGAGGGTAGCTGCGTACATTATCCATATTTAAATGTGTGATGCTAAGAACTCGTTTCATGTCACAATATCTTACTTCACTCCCTAAGCAAAGGGACTGATCAGGGGCAAACCATACCAAATGCAAATGGTGGCATGTCACTCTGTAAAAGGCAACACGTCTAATGAAGTACACAGTATGCAAATCCATGCATTTCAGGTCACCTCTGGCGCTCTACCAACTCTAAAATGTCCTCCACAACCATTCTGTAATGGTGACCACCCAGAGGAGAGATGCATATTTGAAAGTGTGTACGATGGAGCAACGTATAATTATAACAACTTACCCAAACAAGCAAAGGGTAAAGAAATCACTCCATAAACATAATTGTGGAATCCATATACCAGTATCACAGTTTTCGCATGCATGGCTGCATTACATTTGGGTGTGTGTGGCCAAGGCCTAGCCTCTGGCCATGCACCCAAGAGGCTAGGCCTTGGCCACAGCCACCGCAACATAATGCAGCCATGCATGCAAACATCTGGCCAGTTACCACAACCCACAAATGTAACACAGCCCCCGGCACCCCTACCCACTTCCGCTAACATACTATTGTACTTCTTCCAACCAAACCACAAAATCTTCAGAGCATTTTCCCTGAACCCAAGACTATATTAAGTACTGACAACCAATACATCTGTAACGCTCACCTGATTCCCGCAGAGGCGCCGGTCTTGACTGGGTGAATGCCGTGTCTTCAAAGGTGATGTGTAACACACGGTTGGTTCCTCGGGCTGGACCTCTGTGCACTGTGTGTCTGACTCGGAGAGTAAGATGTCTGCAGATAGAAAATATGGGATTAATGAACTGGGGTTATTGGGTGCCTCTCTCCTCTTCCCTTTCTCTTCTCCTGTAGGACCCCAAAGGTTAACGATCTCACCTTAGGTAGGTGAACGCCGAGCTCTCCATCTGCCTCGGGGGCAGGGTGCCGTAACCAGTTTCTTCACTGGATAAGGGTGCAGGCCTCTTGACCTCAGAGGACTGCTGTCCGTCGTTTACTGCACGAACGGTAAGTTCTGGGCACTTCAAATGTCTTAAAAGTCTTTAAGTGCATAAGGCGTAGCTGCTGTGGAGCGGTGCCGAGGAGCACGTGAGTATGGCTTTTGACTTATGTAAAGTTCTTTTGTAATGATACCTCTTGTTTTGCAGGGTTCCGGCGATGGCGGATGGCGGGCTGAATAGAGTTGAGGATCGAACCCGCGTGAGGAATAGAAGCGCTTGGAAGCACGTAAGTGAGCGCTTGTTGCCTGCTTCACGATGCGCACTAACTGTCTCTTTTACCTTGCAGGTACAAGTTCGGAGCTTTAGAGAAGCTGAAGGGTGCTGGGATACCCGCTGATTTCGGCGTGAGTAGTAAAGTTGCCCAATGTCTCTAAACGCACCTTCTTTTGCCTTTCAGATGCGGGATGCAGCATTGAAGGCCTCCGGAGCGTGCGAAGAGCCGGTAAGCTTTTGTCTTTCAGATGCCGGAAT
This sequence comes from Ambystoma mexicanum, assembly GCF_040938575.1. NCBI lineage: Eukaryota > Metazoa > Chordata > Amphibia > Caudata > Ambystomatidae > Ambystoma > Ambystoma mexicanum. Next base: position 945,146,044 of record NC_090936.1, read on the forward strand.
GCAGCGCGAAGACCTCCGGAGCGTGCGAAGAGTCGGTAAGCCTTTCTCTTTCAGATGCAGGTATGCAGCGCGAGGCGTTGGTGACAGCCGCTGGACCAGGTAAGAGATGCGCTGCCACTGAAGACCGTAGTGCTAACCTGTTCTTTCTTTGTCTTTATAGGTGCTGCTGAAGACTGGATTCCAGGATGGTAAGCCTTTGTTCCCTTAGGCACAGGATGAGAAGACACGGTGAGCGTTCTGCTGCAGAGAATGCAGAATAACGCAAAGCAAGATTCATCCATCGGGTGTGGTTTCAATAGCCTCCTGTAGTGCTTAGGTGTCTCCTTCCACGGCCTCGCCTAGGTAAGAAAAGAGTTCCTGCTTTCCAGAAGAGTTCCAGTGTTCTGAACCTAGGGAGTGGCTCCTGCTCCTCCCAACAGGAAAAGTAGTCCCAAACAGAAGAGGATCAGGGGCTCAACTGGCAGGTAAGTAAGCAGCATGGTCTGCTGCAGGTAAGTCCACCCAAGCATTATGAGCCCGGCGCTTCCAGCGCTGGGACTGGGCATATTTATGAGCCTGGTGCCACTGGCGCCAGGACAGGGTCCAAAAGGTCCCAATGGAACCGGGGTTATGGGTCTGCTTCCAAGGGAGTTGGGTAAATCCTGACCCTTTGGAAGCAGAGATCATGACAGCACCCCCCCTCAAGGCCCCTCCCAAACCGGGCTTCTCTGGGGGTTTGGGCTTGTTAGGAAATGTTCGATGAAATCTTTTGATTAGACGAGGCGCGTGGACATATTCTGCAGGTTCCCAGGACCTTTCTTGGGGGCCGTAACCTTTCCAGTCAATCAGGTAAAATAGTTTAGATTTGGAGATCTTAGAATCCAGGATACTTTTGATTTCAAACTCGAGTTCTCCATCAACTAGGATAGGTTTTGGAGATTTAGTTAGTCGGGTTTTAGGTTGCACAGGTTTTAGTAGAGAGACGTGGAAGACCGGGTGTATCTTCATGTGAGGGGGCAAGTCCAACTTGACCGCTACCGGATTTACTATGGTAGTGATTGAATAGGGACCAAGGTATCTTGGGTTGAATGTGCGTGGTCCTTTTAGAGGTAGATATTTGGTGGATAACCAGACTTGATCTCCTACTTGATATTGTGGGGCTTCCTTCCGATGTTGGTCTGCTCCTTTCTTGTATTGTTCTTTAGCCCTTTGAAGGTGAGAAACGGCTTCCTTAAAGGCTTGGGTGATTGTAGAATGCAGGTGGTCTACTGCTGGTGTTCCAAGATCTTGGAGTGGATCCAAATCCGAGGTTCGAGGGTGACTACCGTATAAAAGAAAGAACGGGGTCTTCCCGGTTCCCGAGTGGACAGAGTTATTGTAGGCATATTCGGCTATCCAAAGGATATCTTTCCAAGTTTTTTCAGTTTGTTGCAGCATGCAGCGTAAATACTGTTCCAGAGTTTGATTGGTCCTCTCGGTTTGTCCGTCGGTTTGGGGGTGGTGGCTGGTCGAAAGTCTCACATCAATTTGAGCCGACCGACAGCAACTTCGCCAAAAATGAGAAATAAATTGACTTCCTCGATCCGAAATTAGAACCGAAGAAAAACCGTGCAGTCGGACGATGTTTTCGAGAAATTCTCGGGCCAGAGTTGCTGCTGATGGTAAGCCTTTGAGTGGAATGAAGTGCGCCATCTTGGAGAATAGGTCCACGATTACTAAGATCGTATTGTATCCGGAGCATGGAGGTAGATCGGTGATGAAGTCCATAGAAAGCGTATGCCAAGGGCGAGGTGGGATGTCAATAGGGCGTAAGAGGCCGGCTGGTTTTTCCTTTTGACTCTTGTTTTGGGCGCATACTCCACAGGACATTATAAAGTCTCTGATATCTTTTTTCCAAGACGGCCACCAGAAGTAGCGCTTGATCTTTTCCGAGGTTTTGGCCATACCGGGATGTCCTTCCATTAAAGAATCGTGATAACAGGAGATTACCTTTTTCTGTAAATCTGTGCTGGGCAGGTATAACCGTCCTTGGAAATACAATAGATTGTCCTTCACCGTAAAGTCCTTTCCCTGCAGATGCCAATTCTGTATGTCTGCTGGAGTTACCAGTTGCCTGGCTTTATCCTTAACTTCTTCAATGGATTGTGTGGCGATTACACCCAGAATTCTTTGTTCGGGAATGATAGGTACAGGTTTAGGATTGATCAAGTGTTCTTCCACTCCCATCCGAGAAAGGGCGTCAGCTTTACCGTTTTTCGTACCAGGTCGGTAGGTAATTATGAAGTCAAACTCGGCAAAGAATAGTGCCCAACGGAGTTGCCTAGAGGATTGAGCTTTCGCGGTTTTCAAATATTGCAGGTTACGGTGATCTGTGATCACAGTAGCGGTGTGTCGGGCCCGCAGAAGATAATGCCGCCAAGCCTTAAAGGCGGACTTGATAGCCAGAAGTTCCTTATCAGTAATAGTGTAATTGATTTCAGGAGGCAAGAATTTGCGGGACCAAAATGCCACAGGATGCAACTGATTGGTTACTGGGTCCTTTTGTGATAAAACTGCTTCCATGGCAAGACTCGAAGCATCAGTTTCAACAATGTAGTGGAGTTCTGGGCGAGGATGTTTTAAGATCGGTGCAGAGATAAATTTAGTCTTCAAATTCTGGAAAGCTTGTTCCGCCTCGGTAGACCATTCAAAACGTTTGTTTTTCTTTAACAGGGCGGTGATGGGCTGGACTATTCGAGAGAATTCGGGGATAAACCTGCGGTAAAAGTTAGCGAAGCCTAACATGCTTTGAACACCTTTTACGGAGGATGGCGAAGGCCACTTGAGAATTGCATCGACCTTCTTTGAATCCATACGCACTCCGCTAGGTGATAATATGAATCCCAAGAATTCAACTTCAGTCACGTTGAAAACACATTTTTCCAACTTAGCGAAAGGTTTGTGTTGACGCAACCTCTCGAGGACCATTTTCACGTGTTTCCGATGTTCAGTTTCCGATGAAGAATAAACGAGGATGTCGTCAATATAGACAACGACACACACATCTATGAGCTCTCTGAGGACGTCGTTCATAAAATATTGAAAGGCGGCCGGGGCATTGCAAAGTCCGAAGGGCATGACATGATATTCAAATAGCCCATACTTGGTGCGGAAGGCCGTCTTCCATTCATCGCCCTCTTTTACTCGTACCAAGTGGTAGGCTCCTCTAAGATCCAGCTTTGTATATATGCATGCTTTTCTGACTTGGTCCAGGAGTTCAGGGATCAAAGGTAACGGATATCTATTCTTAAAGGTGATCTGGTTCAGGGCGCGATAATCTATACAAGTTCTAAGGTCCCCTTCTTTTTTTGGAACGAAGAACAAAGCTGAGGAAGCAGGGGACTTGGAAGGACGGATAAACCCATTCGCTAGGTATTGATCCAGGTATTGTCGGAGGTGAAGATTCTCAGGCTCGATGAGGGCATAAATTCTACTACAAGGAGGGGTAGATCCAGGTATCAGGTCTATCTGACAGTCATAAGACCTATGAGGAGGTAGAGAGTTAGCTTGAGCCTTCCGGAAGACATCTTGGAATTCTAGGTATTCGGGAGGTAACTGGGGAACCTCCGAAGAAATTGCTGCCAGTGCAACATCAGGTCGAGGGTAACAAATGGAGACACATTCTGGAAACTGAACCGTTCTTGCTCGCCAATCGATCTGAGGATTGTGCTTCTCTAACCAAGGAATTCCTAGAATAATCTGGAACTGAGGGGCCTTGATCACATCGAACACGATCTTCTCATAGTGTCCATCTTGACTTACTAACGTCACTTCTTGGATGGTATGCGTTACTGGTCCGGAAGCTATCTCCGTACCATCCACCGTAGTAATGACGTCCTTTACAGCCTTTGGACAAAGAGTCAGATTCATCCTCAATACCATTTCATGATCCACATAATTGCCGATGGCACCGCTGTCGACGTAAGCTTCAATCGCATGTAATCGATCCGGACGTTCAGGGCTAATGAGGACCATAGGTATCACGAAATGCGAGGTCACGGAACTGGTTTTAACGCTCGGCAAGAGGACCTCTATTCTTGTCGGGCTAGGTCGTTTCCCTGCTCAGAGTTTGTGACCCTGGTAACTGCAGCTCCTACTGCCTTCTTGGCTGGTTTCACCGGACAGTCTCGAAGAAAGTTCCCCGAGTTTCCGCAATAAAGGCATAATTGCAGCTGTTTTCTCCTTTCCCGCTCCTTTTGGGTTAGTGGTCCTTTCAGGCCCCCTATTTGCATGGGTTCCCCGGAGTCTGCTCCTTTGGTAGGAGTTGGTGGTTTGGAAAACACTCGAGCATCAAACTTGGAATGATCGTCCTTCCTGTTCTGTAGTCTGTGGTCTATTTGAACGACTAAGTCAATATAGTCCGAGCAGTCTTGCGGGGGATTCACTACTTGGGCTAACACATCCTTGAGCTCTCCACGTAGACCTCTATAAAACAGCGTAATCCTTTTGTCCTCAGGCCATTGGGTTTCCACTATCAGTCTGTTGAAAGACGCAATATAAGCCAAAAGGTCTTGATTACCTTGTCGTAATGAAAGGAGCTCATTGTCCAAGGCCTGCCCCAGTGAATGTCTTGCGAACAGTTTTTCCATGCTGAGCTAAAAAGCTTGAAAATCATGGAGAACCGGATCATCCTGATTAACTAGAGGGATCGACCAATCTGCCGCACTGCCACTGAGGTACTAAAGCACGAAAGCTACCTTAGTTTGATCTTTTGGGAAGGCTGCTGGCCGGCATAAGAAGTGCAAGCGGCACTGATTAATGAATACTGCAAACCTCTTTGGGTCACCAGAAAATCGTTCGGGCGGAGCCAGAGGCACATTCCCGGGCAGGTTGATCTGCACTGGGTTCGTAGAGGATGTTGAAGGATGATTTGTCCCTGATGCGGGCAACTGAGTTTGTCTGGCTTGTGACTGTAGCAATTGTCTAGCGAGATCATCTGTTCGCTCCTTGGAAATAATCAGTTCCCTTCTTAGAGCATTCGTTTCCTGGCGGGCTGCATGCACTTCTGCTCTTAGTTCCCCAAGTAACTGGGCTAGCTGGTCGGTATCCGAGGTTTCCATAGCGCCTGGGTGGGAGTTTTGCGGTGGGCTTTGCGTTCTGTAACGCTCACCTGATTCCCGCAGAGGCGCTGGTCTTGACTGGGTGAATGCCGTGTCTTCAAAGGTGATGTGTAACACACGGTTGGTTCCTCGGGCTGGACCTCTGTGCACTGTGTGTCTGACTCGGAGAGTAAGATGTCTGCAGATAGAAAATATGGGATTAATGAACTGGGGTTATTGGGTGCCTCTCTCCTCTTCCCTTTCTCTTCTCCTGTAGGACCCCAAAGGTTAACGATCTCACCTTAGGTAGGTGAACGCCGAGCTCTCCATCTGCCTCGGGGGCAGGGTGCCGTAACCAGTTTCTTCACTGGATAAGGGTGCAGGCCTCTTGACCTCAGAGGACTGCTGTCCGTCGTTTACTGCACGAACGGTAAGTTCTGGGCACTTCAAATGTCTTAAAAGTCTTTAAGTGTGTAAGGCGTAGCTGCTGTGGAGCGGTGCCGAGGAGCACGTGAGTATGGCTTTTGACTTATGTAAAGTTCTTTTGTAATGATACCTCTTGTTTTGCAGGGTTCCGGCGATGGCGGATGGCGGGCTGAAGAGAGTTGAGGATCAAACCCGCGTGAGGAATAGAAGCGCTTGGAAGCACGTAAGTGAGCGCTTGTTGCCTGCTTCACGATGCGCACTAACTGTCTATTTTACCTTGCAGGTACAAGTTCGGAGCTTTAGAGAAGCTGAAGGGTGCTGGGATACCCGCTGATTTCGGCGTGAGTAGTAAAGTTGCCCAATGTCTCTAAACGCACCTTCTTTTGCCTTTCAGATGCGGGATGCAGCATTGAAGGCCTCCGAAGTGTGCGAAGAGCCGGTAAGCTTTTGTCTTTCAGATGCCGGAATGCAGCGCAAAGACCTCCGGAGCGTGCGAAGAGTCGGTAAGCCTTTGTCTTTCAGATGCAGGTATGCAGCGTGAGGCGTTGGTGACAGCCGCTGGACCAGGTAAGAGATGCGCTGCCACTGAAGACCGTAGTGCTAACCTGTTCTTTCTTTGTCTTTATAGGTGCTGCTGAAGACTGGATTCCAGGATGGTAAGCCTTTGTTCCCTTAGGCACAGGATCAGAAGACACAGTGAGCGTTCTGCTGCAGAGAATGCAGAATAACGCAAAGCAAGATTCATCCATCGGGTGTGGTTTAAATAGCCTCCTGTAGTGCTTAGGTGTCTCCTTCCACGGCTTTGCCTAGGTAAGAAAAGAGTTCCTGCTTTCCAGAAGAGTTCCAGTGTTCTGAACCTAGGGAGTGGCTACTGCCCCACCCAACAGGAAAAGTAATCCCAAACAGAAGAGGATCAGGGGCTCAACTGGCAGGTAAGTAAGCAGCATGGTCTGCTGCAGGTAAGTCCACCCAAGCATTATGAGCCCGGCGCTTCCAGCGCTGGGACTGGGCATATTTATGAGCCTGGTGCCACTGGCGCCAGGACAGGGTCCAAAAGGTCCCAATTGGGACTGGCCGGCACCCGGAACCGGGGTTATGGGTCTGCTTCCAAGGGAGTTGGGTAAGTCCTAACCCTTTGGAAGCAGAGATCATGACAACATCATAATACAGTAAAGTACTCAGTCATCTGGCCAATGGCCACAACCCAAATACATAAGCCATCCACTGTAACACTATCCACTTCTATACACACAGTATTGCAACACTTCACCCAGTGGACACACTGCAGGACTATTGACTCCATCACCTTCAGGCATGGACCGAAAACTGTAGGACATACTAACATTCACCATAGCCATGCAACCAACAATGTGTACACAGCGCAAAATAACACACACAAGCCAACAGTGTGATACATACTTGCAACCAGTGGGCATACTCTTTGGTGAAAAGCCTCCGGACATGCACCCAAGGCGGCAGGTGCTTACCACTGTCAACACAGCACACTACACCCAATGGAAACATCCTGACATCATTTGCAATGCACTCCCCATCCCCAATGGAGCCTCCCTAGATTCAACACAGAAGCTTGTCACCAGAGGCGCTACCTGCGAATTGCTGCAGTACTCGCAGATACCGCTTGTACACCACCATCTCCTTCCACTTAAACAGATATATCATATGAACCACATTTTACTCCCCACCCTTTCTAACCTCTCTTACCACCAACAGATGCTGCACTATCCTCTGATACAATATGGCGGCATTACCCAAAATTGTGACGCACATCGCACTTTCTTCCAGCCGACTACTGGGTGCGTCCAATGTTCACTGACATCATGCCACACTCCAGGGCAATGAGACTTTTGACCGTAGAGCAAACAGGGAAAGAGGGCCGTGGAGTGAAGCCAGATATCACTATTTTTTGGAGACGTGCTTTTAGAAAATTCTAAAAAAAAGTACTGGATGGATTTTCACCAAATTTACAAAAGCACGCTTTCTGAACCAAGCCGCTGCTCCTGCCACAAATTTGGTGAAATTCCGTCCAGCGGTTTGGCCTGTAGGTTTGCGCAACATTTTTGTCCATTTAGTCTATGGAAAAAAAAACAATATGGGATCCCCCTGTAACTTCCCCCCTCCAGGAAACCTCACCAACTTCCCAAAAAAATTGAGAGTGGGACATATACTTTTTTGCAATGTTTTATAAGAATTCGTCCAGGGGGAGCGAAGTTATAAGCCTGTCAAAAAGTGGTCTTACTATGAGATGAGCAACTTACCATAACTACACAGGCGCTACCGTGAGCCCTGTGTAATATATATATATATATATATATATATATATATATATATATATATATATATATATATATATATATATATATTCACTGACAAAAAATGTTTTTAAAAAGAAGTTATGGTTCAGTTGCCCTAAGAAAAACCCATCAAATTCAGTGCCACAAGTACTTGAAAGGAACATTATACTTACTTTGCACTAATAACAACCTATCTATATTATGGTCACAAGTAAAACCAAAAAACCCCAGAAATTCCGCAGTTATGGTAAGCTAAGCAACCATAACTGCCGCCACCACTGTGCACTGCTAAGACTAACACCCATGACATGAAAGATGACATCATAAATGTCATTGATGACATCATTGATGATATCACATGTCTTCGTCCCTCTTTTTTTGTTCACTGTCGTATGTAGGCCAGTTGGTTTTGCTCATGGACTGTTAGGAACTAAAAATTCAAAAGGTACTATATTTTACATCTTACCCTTCTCATATGTTCTTACACTACTTTCTTTAGGGCTCAGTCACATCATATGATACATATATATAGTGGAAGAAGGAACCCCGAAGCACAGCAATCATTTCTGCGCATGAAGATAATCAGTTAAGTTATGAAAACGTTTTGCTAATACTGCTGCTTTTTTCCTTACTTTACTTTCCCTGTATATGCTCATATTTGTATGCATTGTGGTCTCTTTAGGTTTTGTGTGTAGTAGTACAATTATGTAGTAAGTGAGGCATTATTAGCTACTTACTGTATGTTGCACAGTACGCAAAACTCTGAAACAAAAGCATTTATCATTTTACTATCCAAAATGGCAAGATTTTGAAAATGTAACCTCTATGGTTCATGCTGAAGACAATGCCTACGTTTCTACATGAGTAGGTGCATGTAATTGAAAGAACTCTGTAATGCAATGGTGTTTATAGCAATGCATTGCTTAATGAACTATGTATGTCATGATAGTTCTCCCAATGAACAATGATAGTTTTCTGACAACATTATAATGATAAACCCTTGGGGAGGCCTTTTATGAAAACTGTTTATGTGATGTCATCAGTGATGTCATCAATGACATTTGTGATATCATTGATGTCACACTATCAATCTAACACTATCAGTTCTGTACAACATTCCTCTGTGTCCACACCACACCCAGAAACGTTACTGTGCAAGCCCTTAGCCTCCACAGTCCCATTTCCATTACAACCAGGTTAGGGGCTTTCGTCTTTAGTGGTGGCTCTGAAAAGAGCCGTTTTTTAGATGCTTCTACAGAAACACATTTGTGTGGTTTTTATAGGGTTTTGTGTTTTTTTCTCCTCCACACAAGCTGTCGGAAGCAGCCAGTACTCTTGAGTGTCGAGTGTCATCGAATTTTTGGTGCAGCTTGACGGCTAGTGAAGGGGCTGTGAAGGTCCGCTACTCTAATTTTTCCGAGCCTTCCGAAGTTCTCGTTGGAGCATTGGAGCGTTCCTGAGCTGAACCGCACTTCATGCCCAGGACAGGGAATAGAGGAGCGAGGAGTCGAGAGGCGAGGAGGGGGGAGCGTTCTGATTACAGTGGACGCAGCAAGTAGCTCTGATTCTACCCCGATCTTACCTGATTTTACCCTGCAGGTATATTTTCTCCAGCCTCAACAGACACGTGAGTCTTGGCGGGTTGGCGGCTTGGAGGCTTGGAGGCTGGGCTTGGGAGTAACTTGGGCAGCGACTCAGGCGACCCCGACTTGTCTGACTCGTCTGACTTGTCTGACTTATCTGCCCGAGCTTGTTCAAGCTAGCTGAGCTTATTGAGCTCGCTGAGAGCTGCCTGAGCGGGTGGCCTTGAAGCATTTTGGTGGGCTGTGGGACTTCTCTCTTCTGTTTACTGTAGCTCTGCATTTTTGCATTTTTGCATTTTTTCCCATAACCGGCAACTGTTGGGGACCCTACACCCACATCTAAGTCTTACTACACCCCGTCTTGATGAGTGTGGAAGGGAGACGGAGGGCAGAGTGCCTTTGATCCCGAGCTTATTCAAGAGGGACGGGCCAACTTTTTGAGTACTTGAAAACTGCATATTGCATATTGCAAATTTAGCTCCAGAACTAGTTTTAAACTGATGAAAAGGCTGGAGAGGAAGTGCTTCTGCGGGCCGACTTCAACGGCAGTTTACATTTTTTACTGCAATTGTACCCGAATCTTAAACCTTGCTGCTTCCCGTTTGTGACTCCAGGTCTCCAAGTCTCAATTACGCCTCGAGTACGTATGGAGGACGACTCAGACTTTGCGATTGCTATGGCTGAATCCACTTTTGAGGACAGCCACACTGTACCAGGGAATGGTGGTGGGGTATTACAGCTGATATTACAGCTAATATGGAGGATGAATGTAGCTTGACCCAAACCCTACAATCCCCCCACCGACAGCCTTCAAGTGGCCCCAGTCTGGAGCGCACTTGACCCCTACAGTGGTAATTACCAAGATAACACTGACTTATGAAAATGCCCACCAAAATAAGGGAGGGCACAAGTGGAACAAATACCAGAGGCAGTAACAGAGCTATTGAACAACATTGACCTCACTGCGACAATGGGCATGCCAATGGGCATGACCCATGGCAGACACCAATGGACCCAATTTGGCGGAGGCTAAAACATTGGCAATTCTCAACACTAGTAGGAGTAAAACTACACCTCCCCCATCTGCAGGAGTGACAGAAAATCACAAAGTAGGCGAGACTGCCAAACCACGTCAAGATACCCAGGATACCCTGGAGGAATACAGGGGAGCCACATTAACCTCCTCATATACATTTGGTATATATACCAAACACCAATTACATAACCACCCAGCTCAAAGTACTCTGGGAACTACCTGGAGACCCCAGGGAATCACGCCTATCGTGTTTCCACTATTACAGGAAAGACGATAAACAAGGATGGGACTGGGGCCATACTAAAAGCACTTTGAATACTACGGACAACGGTCTAATGCCCACAGAAAGAGGTGGAAAGGGCAAAGAAATTTCACCCCATCTGACTTCCAGGATTAAAGGTCATTTTTCAGAAACACTCCTAGGTGCAGACAACACAATGGAGGGGGAGGCCATTCTGGACAATGAACCAGACTCAAGGGTTCAGCTTGCCATTGGATGCTCCGGAGGTTTGCCGGCTCCTGCTTTGAAGCGGATGGAACCAGTGACTACGGATCCTAGTGTAAAACAATGCGCTTTAGCAGGTGTAAAAATGGGCAACACACAGCGGGCAATATTATGCTCAAAACCAACAAAGACAGCCCCTGCAAACAAACGACAAAGGACTGACTTGTATAAAGTAACACCTTATTCCCTCGCTTAGGATCTACTGATGGATTTAATAGCCTCCAAGGTAGAGCAAAGTAAGGATGAATCGAGAAGTCAAAGCACAATTGATCCTAAACTAATAGCAGCCTTTTCTCTAACCATGGCACCGTTTATGAAGCTGATTGAAACCCAAAACGATCAGATAAGAGACCAAACTAACGTGATTGCAATGTTGCACAGCAAAATGATCTTGTTTGTGCTGCTGGCAAAAAGGTTCAACCAACACAACTGGCACCTCTTGATATGTAACACCTACTGGAATCCCGCGTCTCCATTTGCAGTACATTTTCCAGAGACAGTTATGAATTACATCGATGAAGTCAGTATTACCTACAACAACACTGACGTTCTGGTATGTAGGTACTTGAATATTGAATGCTTCGACTCCAGAAACAAACTGATAATTAATCCACCAAGAGCTGCCACTTCGAAGATATTACGGCGTATTAGTTGGAGAGAAGATCTACAAAAAAGAAACATAAATCTGCTGAATGGCAATATAAGGGGTGACATCCCACCGAAAGCAACCTGGAAAAGAGGTCCCTACACAAAGATCTTAGACTACATTTTCACGTCAGGCACCCTTTTGGGCCAGATGAGTCATCTAGAAGTGATATCATGCAACAACAGTGACCACAATCCGTTGGAGATGGTGGGAAGCCATGACGAAGACACCGTTGGGCAGCTTCCCCACTGCCAACATTGAGGTTACACTGGATCTCAACTGGTAAAGAATCTCTTCCACTGACCTCAGTAAACTAACCACGTCCCGGTGTATGGCAAAAGCAGGGACACTTCTGGCAACATCATACCACCACTTCATTACCCATTAGCTTAGAAATTCTTTTAGGACAAAGTCGGAAAAGGTTTAAAAAGTGTGTTTGCAAGGAAACACGTCTTTAACAAAGACATCTATGAAAAGAAAAAGCCTATCAAAATTCTATCTGTGCAACTTAAAAAATGTGTGTTCCCTGATGTAAGAGAAAAGTTGAAAAAAGAGAAACAATCACGCAAAAATTGGTTGAAAATGCACCAGCATCAGCTCTTGCAGGCTATCGGGGAGATAATGGTAGGCCTGATGGCCAACATGAACATGGTCGAGATTTCGAAGTTGCTGAACTCCACAACGGTTCCACTAGACGCGATCCTTGAAAATTCAATACCATCGTCAACATGGGAGAAACACTTTGCGGGTTTGTTCTCCAATAAGTTGGGGGAAGGACATAAAAAGGTTACACTCTCCAACTTACCTTGGACATTTGAATTTGATAGGGAGGAGATACTTACCCTAATAAAGAAAGCAAGCGCATCAAGAGCAGCGGGCCCTCACAGCCTAACAAATGCTATTCTGAAGCAACATCCAGAGCACTCGGCCGATTTCATGCTGTCTCTGTTTCAGGAAATTAAAGCTACAAAGAAAATACCCACTTCTTGGACCAAGTCAATCGTGGTCCCGATTTATAAAAAGGGCGACAGGTCTGATCCTGCCAACTACAAACCCATCGCCCTTCTGGACATTGTAGGAAAGTTGTTTTCAGCAATACTCCTGAAACATTTGAACACATGGTCCCAACAATCACACCATCAAGATCATTGGCAATCCAGGTTTAAAAAAGGGGTGAGAACTGCCCTAAACCTCTTTCTGATAAACTTGCTTAAATTCAGGGCAAAAGTAACTAAGCAAAACAAGACCTATATAGCGTCCATAGACTTGGCCGACGCATTTGACTCAATAAAGAGGAACATTCTATAGGAAAATTTGTCAGAGAGGGGCTGCCTGATAGATCTGAGAGAAGCCCTGGAACTCCTCCACTCTGGAACATTAGGAAATACGGTTGGATAGGGCAGGAACTCTGCCGAGTGAAATTGGAACATCATCAGGGATAAAACAGGGCTGTAGACTAGCACAAGCTATATTAAATCTCTACATATCTGACATTGAGGAGGCATTTGAAGATGTGAGATGCTTCTGCCCAAGGATTGCAGGCATTCCAGTAGGAAGATTACTTTATGCTGATGACCTTTTAATTATGGACCAAACTGATGAGACACCTGTGATCCTGAAACTACCGCACAGTCTGGGGAGTTAATGTGCTACGAATGGGAGGGGGGGGAAGACATTTGAAACAGGGTAGGGGATTTCATCTTTAGTGGTGGCTTTGAAAAGAGTGTTTTTTTATTATTTTGTTACGTGCTTGCAAAGACCTTCTTTTCTCTTTATATGACTTTCTGCTTTCTTCTCCTCCTTACATTTTTATGAATTCTGGTCAACACTTCTTGCACAGTGAAAAAGAAAATAGCATTGCCAATGGTGGTCAAAGAAATGCCATTTGCATGGAAACAGTGCATATGTTGTGAATTCATGATCTCATTGTGGTTAGAGAACATCACATCAGTGCACATAAATGCACACATGCTTCTGTTTATAAGACACCTTCCGATCTCTGGCTGGGGACAAATCATACCAGCATGGTCCCATACTCCTCTTGGTGGTGAGAAAAACACCTTGCCAGTGGGAAAAATCTGCATCGCTGCATTCATCAACTTCTTCAAGTGATGGAGCAAACGTCCACATGACATGTAACCCAAATGTAGACCTCCGTAATGCACCACGACAACTTGAACAGTAGCGACAGAGGCCACATATCTGCAAACGTAAACCACACCACCAACACTGCACTCATACAGACTGCCCAACACAGCTTGCACTCCTTCCAATCCGAAATTAGCAGCAATGCCTCTTTGCACAGAATACCTGTGCAGATCTTGCACAAAGGTATCACCCACAATCAGCACTCTGCATCTCTCCATCTCAACCAACCTCAGTACACAGCGTATTGGGAAAAAATAGTACCGCCCTTTCCTATGAAGCACACCCTTGACACCTGATTGGATAATCCCCGCAGTTGCATTTCCATGCCCACCATGCTAAGAAGGGCAGGATGTGGCACATGCGCTTTCCCAGCTACAGCAAGGGCCGCACCCCAGTAAAGTAGGGACTGTCCTTCTTCCCTTTCCACTATTCTTTTTGCAGCACTCCCTCATTAGGTACTATTAAATAGTCACACAGCTTGCACCAATGACATCCAAGACCTCTGCATTGAACACTATCATTTATGTACAGCACTCCATATGTACCATTACACACTCAGAGTACACATCTAGTGTGATTTCAAAGCACCTCCAGTAAAAAGTTCTCCCAAAGTATCCACGCTTTCAGCATCCAGATTCACCAAGAGTGGCACCCATCACCACAAAGAACAGGTAGCAATATTTGTTATGCTCCCAGCACTGTAGTAAGTGCAAACAACCAATACTTCAAAGTACAGTGCAGAAGTCAGTAATCTGCACAATACACACGACCCATAAAATATCCAGTTCTATCCTATCCACTTCCATACACACAGTATTTCAACATAGGACCTAGTGCACACAATGCAGAAGTGGTCACTCCATCAGCTCCAGCCATGGACTAAAAGCTGTAGGATGTGCTGACAATCACCACTGTATGCAATGCTCACAAACCACACATAGAACGCAACAATGGCAAACCTTCTTGCAAGCAGGCCACATAGTTGTCAGTGCAAGGGCACCAGCCATGCATCCAAGGCGCTAGGGCCTCACCACACACAACACACCATAGTATACCCTATGTTTAAATGCTCATTTCATGTGCAATGCATTCCCCATCTGCAATTGAGCCTGCCAACTTTCACCCTGGCCACATGTTTGCATGCGTAGCTGCATGACGTTGCATGGGGTGTGGTGAACTGTATGTGGGTGTCTGTGTACCTTTTCCATATTTTTTAAAATGTGTGATGCTGAGGACTTCCTTTCATGGTGCAATATCATAAAGCACTTTCTTAAGCAAGGGTCTTATAAGGGGCAAACCATAGCATTCGCAAATGGTTACATGTGGCTCCCTAATCTGCAACACATGCAGTGGCCTACACCATATGGTAAGGTACGCATATCACCTCACTTCGGGTGTTCTACCAAGTGTAAAATATCCTCCATAACCATTGTTTAAAGGTCACCACCCTCGGAGAGATGCAGCGTTAAAACTGCATGGCTGCATTATGTTGTGGTGGCTGTCGTCAAGGCCTAGGCTCTTGGCTGCATGGCCTACTGCCTTTGGCCATGCACCCAACAGTCTAGGTCTTGCCCACACCCAGCACAACATAACGTAGCAATGCAGGCAAACATTTGGCCAGGTACCACAATCCACAAACGTAACTAAACATACCACAGTGTCCGGCACTCCTACCCACTTCCATTCACAAAGAATTGTATTACTGCCAACCAAACCACAAAATCTTCACAACAGTGTCCATGCTCCAAGCACTCTAATAAGTGCACAAAACCAATACTGCATAGTGCATTACAGTACTCATCACTCTCCACAATGGACACTACCCAAGCCGATAAAACATGCAGTTCAACCCTATCCACTTCTATGCACACAGTAATTCAACACTGCACCCAGTGCACACACTGCAGGACTGTGCACTCCATTAGCTGCAGCCATGGACTAAACACTGTAAGATGTGCTAACAATCACCAGAACCATGGAACCAACATTGTATGCAATGCTGACGAACCGCACCCACAAGGCAACAATGTCAAACCTACTTGCAACCAGGACACATAGTTGTCAGTGCAAGGCCTCCACCCATGCACCAGATAAGCTCTTCCTTTCAGTCTTTCTGCCTGCTCGCAAAATCCCTCTAAGGTAATCTGGTTCTGTCTTCGTAAAGGCCTCTGCATTCTGTTCCATCTGTGAAGGGTTCCCCATAAGAGATATCAGATCAGCTACTTTCAATTATCAACACAAATGTTCTTCTCTCCTGCCTGATGGGCTCTATTGTTCTTCTGATTTCCTAAAACTCTCACCTCGTCATATATGTTTCAGTTTAAATACCCAGAAAACTCACCCATAAAGCAGGAGAATACTTCAGGTTTGCATTGGCCAGTGCACTTAACTGGTCGCCAGACCCATGGATAAAATGTCACACCTCACACTCCCACCTTTCCCATTGGCTCTCTCACTTACGAACAATCCCCTTAACACCTGATATCAGTTAATTGCAGATTGTAGGCAAACTGATGTCCCCAGTTTTATAAATACGCGTTCTGTGTATAACACAGCTTATCAAATCAAATGTTCACGAGCGTCTTACTCTGTAACTTGTACACCAATGCATTCCATCACTCTAGGATGAACAACTGTAAATATGCAATTTATATAATTGAATTTCAAAACTTCAATACATGTCAAAATTGTTCATATCTATGGATGTGACATGATGTCATAATGATATAGATATGTATGGTTTTGCAACAGGACATTTTTGGGCTGAGTTAGGGCATGTAAGGCGATTCTGCATGTTAAACAGGTTTGACTTTATTTTAAAAATGTACTTTTCCTCAAATCTTCTGAAACCTAATCCTATTTCCAGGCTCTCCTTTGACCTTTGATAATAAAATGACTGTTCTATTAGGGATTGCTTTGAAAGGTCATCGATACCTATGGAATGAGTAATAAAGTGTGGGGTCTATTACAATTAGTGATCTGGTGGTCGATCAAACCATATAAATTCTGTTTTTTCAGGACATCATACCTAGTCATCTTATACGTGAACATCATAGAATCATGCAAGGGGATAATCTAAAAAACTGGCCATCGTTGTAAACTAATGTGTGTGATTCTATGCATATATACTCAGCTCAAGATATATATGAGGGTGCCTGATTTTATTTCCTTTGATATTATGCTGTACATTCATATAGTCATGTATGTCAGTTCAAGATCAAATTCGCATCCAGCATTATTTAATGGATAACATTACAATTAGTCAGTTTATGCTCTCCTATTGTGTGATTTAGTGTGTCTGCATGTATGCCTCTGTCTCCCTTTTTAGGCTGTGTGAGCAATCTCTTAAAGACTTGCAGCCACTTATCTTAGTGTCCCATGCATGTTGCAATAGCTCAAATGCCCCAGTAGCCACACCATATTGAGAATTATATCTGAACATCTGGCTAATAGGTATCATGATCACTTTCCACCATTTGCTCTTCCCTGGTGAAGTTAGCTGTCATCATGCCTCGCTTGTGTGTGACAGCCAGCATCAGGCTAAACCCAGAGCCAATATTTAAGGTCTTGAAAATCATGTTTCGCCACCCACACAAGAACCAGATGTGTTCTACATCCTAAGGTGGTACAGCAAATTGCACAACATTTGAATATGACAAAACATCACTATGGATGAGTAGTAAGGATGATGATCTTATGCCTAACATGCAAGCAGGAATGAAAGTTGATAAAGATTACACAAGAGAGTCAGACTCTGTTCTTAGCAACCTCATTTGGTTTTCCTGTGAGAAGAGGTAAAGAGAGAACCCTAAACCAATGGCATTCAGGAGAACAGATAGTACTAGCAACAGTAAGTGGGAGCATCCCTATAATCAGAAGGGAAGCCAAGTTCACCTTTGAAGTGACACCGAACCAGACCCAAAATACTGCTGCACACCCATTCGGGAAAATGATCCTTTCCAAAGCTGAGACATCAAAACTGCGGAGGTGTGCAGTCTTGCAGTCAGTGCCCTACATTTTTCTCAGCTTTCGAGTCTTTCTGCACTTTCAACTCATCCAGTGGGCGGATCTTTCAAAACCCCACCAGGGCCGCGGAGCTGCTGCAAAGGTGCAGTCTCGCAGTCTGGCTATGTTGGCTGCGACGGCAGACTGCAGACCCCTGGATGAAGAAGGAAGGCATTTTCGGAGCGGACGCCACACAGGAGAAGAACGGTCGGAGCCACTCCAATCGACGAAGATGAGGATGCAACCTCCCCTTCAACTACTCGTGCAGCGGAATAGGTTGGCTAATACCCCAGCCACCGAGCGTGAAGCAAACCTAAGCATCTCCCCCTACCA
The DNA here is from genome assembly GCF_040938575.1 of Ambystoma mexicanum. NCBI lineage: Eukaryota > Metazoa > Chordata > Amphibia > Caudata > Ambystomatidae > Ambystoma > Ambystoma mexicanum. The sequence goes on from NC_090936.1 coordinate 945,164,095, forward strand.
TCCCTCCTCTGTGGTCCCCCCACACCACTCACACTGCAGAAGATCCATCATTTCTCCTGCACGTCCAGCCGAAGGCTTGCATCCTGAGTGGCTGATGAACGTTAGCGGTAGCTCAACTACAACTGGGTAGAAAGGTGCAATGAGTGAAACGGAGGGGGGCACCAGGAAAGCACGGGATCCATCAGCGACCTGGGGAGTGAGGCCCTGCTGTCACAAAAGACGTTGGATGCGCCGGATTTGACATATGGCCCCTCCCGTGGCACAGAGGGGGGAAAGCGGGAAGCGCTGATCCCCCCCACTAAGTGCCCCTCTGCAACAAGGGACAAAGGACACATCTCGTCCAAGACCGACCAAATATTGGGCAAAAGCCCAACGCAGCCACGTCAAAACCACAGAAGGTGTACCTGCCACCTAACATTCAAACTGAGGTTAACCGGTAACAGCAAGGGAAGACCTCCCGAGCTGACAGTACGAATCGGACCTAGAAGACCAAAACTATAACTACATAACTGATTCAACCACGGGCAGTGCGCCAGATATGGATGCGGACACATTTGAAGCGTTGACAGGACTTCAGGAGGGGAATAAGAAGAACCCTTCCACCACCCCGGACTTAGCTGATTACAGCCCACAAAGCACTACTTCAGATATAAACTCGAGATACTCCATTAAGCCTCAAGACCACACCCCCACACGCCCAAAGGTCAAACAAGGCAATACCCAGTTTCAAGCTTGACATGGCAAAGCATGAGGAACTTCCCCTCACTAGCCCAAGATTCTCAAGCAAATAAAAACTAAAATAAAAAACAAAACCTACCTTAAAGTCAACCGTAAGCTTAGGAAAACAACTTCTGTGAAGTACCTTAGCAGTAATGTCCTCGAAAAATTCTTCAGCAAATTTGTGAAGGAACCATTCACCCTACCTGGTGAGCTGTCAGATGCTGAAATTCCGGAGGGGGTGGAAGACCAAACTGGTGAACAGTCCATGCATACCTCGAATCTGCTTCCATCTTTGGTAACACCGAAAGGTAGCAACAGAGATCTCCAGGATCGCACTTTGACCCCAGTGAGATGGCATTTTGGGCAACCTAGCAAGCCCGTAGCCCCTCCACCAACTAGAGTTTTGCCAGGTGCGATCCTGCCCACAACGACAACTGAACCGCTGCAGGCTGCCCTAGACAAAAGACCCCACTTGATTTCCAATTTAACCTCATTGAACACTGAAATAGAAACTTTCCCAACAGGAACACAACCAACTAACCCGGAACAGCAGACCATAGGTGTTCCTTGTTCACCAACAGACACCCTAGAGAGAGAGAAATAAAAATTCAAGGGAACTAAAAAAAAACGATAGAAATTTGTCTACACTCAATACCAAATGAAACATCAATCCCTTCAATAACCCGGTGGCAGTAATTCCAAACTCTGCCACCTTGTCTCCACAAAATCCTCAGTCCCTCACTCCACCATGAGAGCAAAGACCTAGCGAGACTCTACAGGCGGCAGGAAAGATCTTGCCATACAAAAAAACAGACATCCTCGCGATTATGTCAGCAGTTACCATCACCTTAGCCCCTTTTGGCAAACTGTATGAGTCACTGAATGAGACACTTAAAGACCTCACAACGATGACAGCCTTAATTCACACATAACTGATGCATTTAGAAGGCTAAATCATGGCGACAGAGGCATGAAAGGCAATACAAAAGAGCAGAGTACGATAACCATTAACTTTCAGGGTTGAGATGTTGCGACAGAAACTACCCACAACATCATATTCCAGTTCAAGAAGAGCTCTACATCAGTGAGAACCCAAACAAACAATTTGTTAAAACTTCAACAACAAAGAAAAGAGGACGGGTCATTAGAAACTCAAAGACAGACATTACTAACATCTGAGGAAGCAAACTAGTTGGAACATCATGGCCAACCGGATCAGATCACAAACCAACCCAACTCCAAGTCATGCGGGAAGAAGAGGACTAACAGAGGCATACTACATGAAAAGATTACTCAACCAACGTTAACGATTAACCTCCCACAACAAAACTTGATCGATTCTGCAAGACTTAACAAAGCTGCAGTCCCATGTAAGCCCTGGGTAAAACCCAAGAAGACGTCATGGCTGCACAAGCCTACATTAGCTAAGAAAGCAACCTCCAATCAACCAAGGTTAACCACAAGAAGAAACTTCGGAGCAAGCCGTGAAAATCACATAGCTCTGATATTTGAAGATAAGAGGATGGTTAAAGGGGCACAAAAGCTGCTCGTAGTAAAAGAACAATCACCCAAAGAGAAGGCCAAAACAATACCAGCAAAGCCAGATGACTCAGACAATTCAACTGAACTCATGGACATCAGTCAATATACTATCGAAAACTCAGAAACGGACCTATTAGCTCTACCTGATCGAAAAAGGAAAGTATGCTTTACTGGCGAGTAACCTTCACATTAGAACCAAGGCAAAAGATAGCCCTGCTGGAGGCAGACTCTCCAACTTTTCTAACACTGCAAGAAACACGAGTTAAACTAATGCAGGAACTGGAGCACATAGATAACACTTAAGGCTGTTGACAGTATAGAGCTAAAAGCTACGCTGGAACCAATTTAACTGAAAGAGCATGAGACCAGACACACAACAGATCGTTGAGGCCCAAGACACACCACAGATCAAAAGCCAATTTAAAAACCGACGGAAAAGGACATAATCACCATAAGTACAAAGAAAAGAGAAATTACACCGACAGCAACCAGACCTATAAAAATCAGAGGAATCATAGTGACAGTGACAGAGATCACATCCTACAACTGTCAAAACCATCAACGAGACAAGACACGAGAGACTCTGCCTTGTTCACACATAAAAGTCGAACCACCCAGACTTTGAAACTGGAACGAGTCCTGGACAAAGGGGATTGCTTATTCCTCAACAGGAGGACTACAATGAACTTATTTAAACACATACCGAATCTGAGGTCTCTCCGATCCGAGGACATGAAAATCATTGAATTCGGCCAAAGAGGTTGCACCAACAGTATTTATTTGCACATAACCTCTCCAACGACCAAACATATGCTACTCAACATGGCACAAAAATTACAAAGGTTTGGATACAACCTATGAGAAACCACCTCAGCCGAGAGAGGGATGGAGTCACAGAGTCATTCAAAACGGGAGAAGGAATGATCGCCTAGTCAAAAGTGATGCCTCAAAACCTATAGAACCAGGGTCGCACCCAGCCCGAGAGAAAATGTACATCAATTCTACCACATCAACCAAACTTGGCAACACCAACGCAGTAAAATCTGAGAGACGCAGTCAACTGGCCCCAAGGACTGCATAATAAAACGCGTCAACACAGTAACAAGCCTGCCTTTAAAAAGACCCCAAGTGATGCAGAAGACATGGAAGACTGCCGAGACAGCAAACGACTTTCGCAGGGTCCTCTACCGAAACTCATATTTACGCTGAGCCATGACAAGCGGAGTGAGGTGCACGAAAACTCTGTTAGTGCGCACGTGAAGAGCCTATCGGAAGAGGAACTCAAGAGATCGGCATGGATTCCGGCGGCACTAACACGGTAACCGCATAAATAGCAATCAAACAAAATACCTAATCATTATCCATCAGAGACAAAACTTGGAAACTACCTGACCCAAAAATTATCTTTGGGGTTATGGAATACAAGAGGTCACAGTCACTTAACATCAGCTGGTGATATTAACCTGGGCCCATTTGATCTATTATGCCTACAAGAAACTTGGTTAATGACAGCTCCAAGTCTGGATGGGTACGGGATCAGTATATCACCAGCAGTCAGGGGAATTAAAGGCCGCCTCACTTCGGGCCTTCTAATAGTGGTGCGCTCCGGCAGTCCCTTACGTATGGAACAATACTTACTATCAATCACCTTTATACTGTGGTACTGATCTTGTGGAATCAGTGTACACCAAAACCACTGACACAAGAAGCAGATTTACTCTTGGTGATAAACATCTACTGGAACCCCAAGGCCCAAACACCCAAGGTGTTCATAAGCACCATGGACTCAATAATCGAAGAAGCAACTGCATCATACAACGTAAGTCATATAATCATATGTGGGGACCTCAACGCCACCTGCCCCAATATGGGAGCGGATGCGAACAAGATGCAAACAATTCTAACTAACTCTAGGAACTGGCACAACCTTGAATCAAAGAAACGTGGCACTGCATGTTCTGATGTAATGGAATAACAAGACCTTTACAATCTTCACTCAATAATCACCAAGAACAGTGCCCCATCACCGACCCAGGAGAGAGACGGTCTGAGGAATACTATAGATCACTTATACGTCTCAAAATATATTTTCTCCATTGTAGAATCATTTGAGGTGGTCAAAACGCTAAACAGCGACCACAACAACTTAATAGCCACATGGCCCGCCACAAAAGCTGACCTCCCAACAATGACAGTACCAATAGAGATCTGCTCCTTGGTAACACCGTTAGAATTGACGAAAGAAGCAATTTTCTTCATAACTAAGTAATACACAGTGAGGAAACACCACAGGCCGAGACATCTAACCTCATTGGAATTGGACTATTGTACACTCCTTATTCCGTACCAACAACAAAGGAAAATGCGGAAACATCCACCACAACCACTCTTACACACTTACAATAAGCAGCTAAGGGAAAGGAGAAAACTCATGAGACGAGCCAAGAGATGTGCCAACAAACCACGTGTTTGCAAAAAAAGCCAAAAAACTCCTACAAAACCTGGCTTGTGGGTTTCCAAAGAGTACTCTATCAAAGAGACTCAGAGACTATGCTCTGTGCAGTCTGTAATAGACAACCCAAAGATTTCTTGACATTAGTAAAATGTACGGCCTCTACCACAGATAACATCTTACACAAGGTGCGAGCGAGCAAGCCAGGAAGACCCACTTCACAAAACTCTTCCATCAGACACCTGGAGAAGTGAGCATAGATCAAAAACTATAAAAATTTGAATGGGATACCGAATCTGAGAAAGACTCGATCACGACATAAACCAAAAACTTGAACAGATCGAGAGCATCAGGCCCAGACAGGATCACCAATATCCAAATAAAAACCCACTCGCTAGAATGGCCGGACCTCATCTTTGAAATTATCGGCAGATGCACAGTCTTGAAAACCATACCAGCTTCTTGGAAAACGGCAAACATTGTCCCAATTTTTTAAAAAGGAGGCAAAAGCGATCCTAAGAACTACTGCCCCATAGCATTGCTCGACGTTGTTGGCAGGCTATTTGGATCACTACTCCTTGACAAATTCCAAGCTTGGGTAAAAAAGGTTGGTTGTGCAGATCCATATCAAACGGGATTCGTCAAAAATCTGGGCACAAATGAAAACATAATGCTAATCAGCATCCTAAAGACCAAGGTGTTCGAGGTACGACCAAGAATTTTTGTTGCCTTTATAGACTTAGTCCAAGCGTTCAACAAAGTAAACAGAGAGAAATTGTGGTCAAAACTAACACATTTGAACTGTACCACTTCTCTCCTGGAGCTGATGAAATCGCTCTACTCTGACACTTCCATGCATGTAAGGCTGAATGGCGCAGGACAACTCTCGACCATGATACAAACCACACGAGGCATCAGGTAGGGCTGCCCTCTGGCACCGGCCCTCTATAACACCTATATGGGAGCCATTGCAGACCTTGAAAACAACACCAGATCCTTTCTGCCAACAGTAGGAGAGGAAAAGATCACATGGCTCCTCTATGCGGATGACATCATCCTTTTTGATCACACACCAATAGGCCTTCAGCGTCAACTGAATAGCCTCTGATCATACACAAAAAAACAATCTGGAAATACATACAATCAAAACCAAAATCATGATCATTGAAAAAACAACCAAAAGTTCTGAGCACCTGCACTAGTAACTCGATGCCCACCAACTGGAAACAGTGCCAAACTTCAAATACCAGGAGTCCAGTGGAAACACTGATGCAGAACACACTTTACGCCAAAATTAATACATTAGCCACAGAAACCATGGCACCTGACAGAACATTTGGGAAATTCTCTCTGATTCCAGTAATCAACTTTTATAAAGCAAAGGTCATTCCGACCATTTCTTATGGCTCAGAAGCGATGCCGCAAATTCCGACAAAGATCTGGAACAAACTAGAAGGCCTCCTTTGGCTTAAAGTCCTGAAGCTGCCTCCTTTCACACCAATCGCCTCGATCAGAAGTGAACTTAGCCTGCTCTCATTAAAAGCAGTCATAGACAGAACCAGCCTGATGTTTTTCGGGAAGATCCGACGAAATCCTCGTCCCAAAATATTTGAAACCATCAACAAGGAGATAGAGGGTGGCAAAAACAGAATGCTGACCAACTGGATCACCAAAAACCTGACCTTACTGTCCACAATTGTAAGATCAGAGGATGAATTGGACTGTAACCCAGACAAAGTCAAGGAGAGACTAACAGGCCGATTCATGGAATAAATGTGCGCCGAAAATCCCGGCGCAGAGGGGCCAATACGTGCGCTGCGCCGAAAATTAGCGAAAAGCGCAGGGAAACCAGCGCACGTCGATTCATGGAAGTCCGTGCGCAAGAAAAGCAGAGGACGTGCGCTGAAAAAGCGCGCGGCGCAGGCCGGCGCACAGGTCAACCAACGTCGTGCGCCACGGCCACTGCGCTATCACTCCGAGCGCAGTGCACAGCTCTAAAGTAGGCGGAACACAGGGCGGGACACTCGGAATGGGGAATAAAATGGGGCACAACACTCGGAATGGGGAAGAATGTGGGCGGCACGGGGAAAGTATAGGAGGCAAGTGCGCGGAACGCCCACACGCTCGCATACAACACGTATTCATGGAATAGAATAGGGCAAAAAAGCGCACGCTCAAAGCAGCGCACAGGCACAAACAGGCACAAACACGACCGCCACAAGAAAGCAGGCGGTAGCGTCTCTGCGCCTGCAAGAAATGTGCGCTAAAAGGTGCGCCAACAAATAGCACCTATATACAGACATGATCAATGTCCAATACTGTGGCCCTCCAGGACAAATGACGTACAAAGGGGTACCCACAAACACAGACACGCTCTGAGAGAAAAAATAAACGTGTGCGTGCATACCGGGGTGCGCGGGAAGTTGCACACGCGATATGGCCGGGTACGTGGATTTCAGGGGTGCGCGGGAAGTTCCACACGCGATTAGTCAGGGTACGTGGATTGCAGGGGTGCGCGGGAAGTTGCACACGCGATATGGCCGGGTACGTGGATTGCAGGGGTGCGCGGGAAGTTCCACACGCGATTAGTCAGGGTACGTGGATTGCAGGGGTGCGCGGGAAGTTCCACACGCGATATGGCCGGGTACGTGGATTTCAGGGGTGCGCGGGAAGTTCCACACGCGATATGGCCGGGTACGTGGATTTCAGGGGTGCGCGGGAAGTTCCACACGCGATATGGCAGGGTACGTGGATTGCAGGGGTGCGCGGGAAGTCCCACACGCGATATGGCCGGGTACGTGGATTTCAGGGGTGCGCGGGAAGTCCCACACGCGATATGGCCGGGTACGTGGATTTCAGGGGTGCGCGGGAAGTTCCACACGCGATATGGCCGGGTACGTGGATTTCAGGGGTGCGCGGGAAGTTCCACACGCGATATGGCAGGGTACGTGGATTGCAGGGGTGCGCGGGAAGTCCCACACGCGATATGGCCGGGTACGTGGATTTCAGGGGTGCGCGGGAAGTCCCACACGCGATATGGCCGGGTACGTGGATTTCAGGGGTGCGCGGGAAGTTCCACACGCGATATGGCCGGGTACGTGGATTGCAGGGGTGCGCGGGAAGTTCCACACGCGATATGGCAGGGTACGTGGATTTCAGGGGTGCGCGGGAAGTTCCACACGCGATATGGCCGGGTACGTGGATTTCAGGGGTGCGCGGGAAGTTCCACACGCGATATGGCCGGGTACGTGGATTTCAGGGGTGCGCGGGAAGTTCCACACGCGATATGGCCGGGTACGTGGATTGCAGGGGTGCGCGGGAAGTTCCACACGCGATATGGCCGGGTACGTGGATTTCAGGGGTGCGCGGGAAGTTCCACACACGATATGGCCGGGTATGTGGATTTCAGGGGTGCGCGGGAAGTTCCACACGCGAATTGGCTGTGTGCTCCCAGGCATTACCTGTACACCCTCCACGGCCCCTGCAGGCAGCACACACCACAGGGAACTACCCTGCACACCTGCTCATGTCTCCCACCACCCCCACCCCCCATCCACCAGGGACACCCTCCACCAGGCCCCCACCCATGTCTCCCACCACCCCCACCCCCCACCCCCCAGGGGCACCCTCCACCAGGCCCCCACCCATGTCTCCCACCACCCCCACCCCCCATCCACCAGGGACACCCTCCACCAGGCCCCCACCCATGTCTCCCACCACCCCCAGCACTGTGGGGAACCTGCCAGCAGGCCCCCACCCATGTCCAACCCATGTCTCCCACCACCCCCACCCCCCATCCACCAGGGACACCCTCCACCAGGCCCCCACCCATGTCTCCCACCACCCCCACCCCCCATCCACCAGGGACACCCTCCACCAGGCCCCCACCCATGTCTCCCACCACCCCCACCCCCCACCCCCCAGGGGCACCCTCCACCAGGCCCCCACCCATGTCTCCCACCACCCCCACCCCCCATCCACCAGGGACACCCTCCACCAGGCCCCCACCCATGTCTCCCACCACCCCCAGCACTGTGGGGAACCTGCCAGCAGGCCCCCACCCATGTCCAACCCATGTCTCCCACCACCCCCACCCCCCATCCACCAGGGACACCCTCCACCAGGCCCCCACCCATGTCTCCCACCACCCCCACCCCCCAACCCCCAGGGGCACCCTCCACCAGGCCCCCACCCATGTCTCCCACCACCCCCACCCCCAGCACTGTGGGGAACCTGCCAGCAGGCCCCCACCCATGTCCAACCCATGTCTCCCACCACCCCCACCCCCAGCACTGTGGGGAACCTGCCAGCAGGCCCCCACCCATGTCCCCCTGGCCCCAGGTCCTGACGATACACAATCATGGCAGTAATGGCCAGCATACCCAGCACAAACACCCAGGCAAGGATTGCATGCACCCACATAGTGAATGCAATCACATGACACAACCCCAAAGGCAAGTATGCAAAAGAACACATGTCCGTCACACACACATACACAATGGGTGCAAGTGAATGTCAAAACCCATATCATGACATGTAAGAAACCAAAGAGAAAATAACACAAGTGTAAGATAATATAAAAATGTATTAAAAACACAAATCAAGTAAACCAATAAAACATACAACTATGTGGCAAAGTAAATAAAAGGTCCATGTCCGAGAACAAAAATGATAAACCAAAAAACAAAGGATTAAAAAATCAATATAATTTGTCCAAAGCAAAACCATGTAGTAGGAAATCAAAGAAAAACCATTACGTCATGGTGTAAACAATAAAAAAATTAAAAAATAAATCTCCCAAAATATAACAATATATACAGGAATGTTCCAGGGTCCATGAGCCCAACAGCACAAATGAAACCTAATACTAACTAATAAAATAAATATGTACAAAAAAGTGGCCATTGTCCGAGCGGTCCAAAATAATAAAAATAAATAAAGGAAACCTAGCACTAACTAACTAAAAAACTATATACAAAGGCAGCGGGCTAGTCCTGCGGCTCACTTGGTGATGCTGGCCAGGGCATCCTCGAACTCCATGTCAATGTCCTGGAGGCGGGACTCTGTCCTGGCCCCGAGGTCTCGCAGGGACAACCCCATGTGCTCACCAAAATCCCTGCGAGCCTCCTCGAGGCACTCAGCCCGCCTCAATGCCCGACGCATGGAGATCTCCGCCCTGGCCATTGCGAGCCGCTCCTCTTCCGCCCGCTGCCGCTCCGCACCTATCCGCTGGCCAAACTCCTCCCACACGGAACACACCGCCATGCCAGGGTTGCCCTGCCCTCCGGCCGATGCCTGCCCCTCTGATCTTGATGGCCCTGAGCCATGATGCCTCCCACGTCGAGCCCGCTGCTGCCTCCGACGCCACTGCCTCTGCCAGCACGACGGCATCCAGGCTGATGGTAACCACTGACGCCGTCGTGCACGTGCCCTGCCCGATGATGCCGGCACATCTTCCATCTGCTGGGGTCCACTTGCTGTGTCGTCCACCCCTGCTGGACCTCCGACTCCCAACTGTGGCAGGGATGGGATCCCCACCGAGCTGGCTGCATTGGTCGGGGCAGGTCCACAGGGGGCCATGGTGGCATCTGGGCCGGAAGACGGCAAGGAGAACGACCGGTGGATAGCCTGCACAGAGGAGGAGAGGGCCGTCAGATTGGCCAACACATGCAGGAACCCCCCGAACATGGCCGATCCCAATTGGGCCACGTCGGCACGGTGCACTTCGTGATGACGTGCGTGCTCCTCCCGGAAAGCACGCACGTCATCACGAATCACAGCCGTGCGCATCGCGACCCCAATCAGGACCTGCTCCACGCGGCCAGGGGTTCCCACGGCCGCAGGTGGAGGGGAGTCAGTTGACATGGACATCCCCACTACCTGCGGACGGGCCTGGGACGGGGCATCCCTGCTGGTGCATGGTGGTGCACTCACAGGGTCAGGGACAGCGACATGCACAGGCACCTCCACGGTGACCTGTGCTGCCTCCTGCCCCTGGCCCTGGACTGCACCACTTGCACCAGCAGGGATGCTCCCACCAGGCCCCATGTGTGCACCAGTGTCGGCCTCCTCCTCCTCTGTGCAAACCACCAACCTGGATGGCTCCTCACCGTCTCCCGCCGTAGCAGGCCCCTGTGGGGGCTCACCCACCCCTTCCGCTGCAGCCGTGGGGGCATCCCCGCCGCCTTGCTCCACAGCGCCGTCTCCGCCCTCTTCTTCACTAGCCGCTGCGTAGAGGGAGACAAAGGACACAAGCATCAGGCTACTGTAAAATGGTCCCCTAGACAGGAAGCAATAGCAGACGAGCACCCCTGTCAAAGTACACTTCCATCATGTCCCTCCACAACACATGGGTCAGTCCAGGCAAAACACACACAGTAACAGGCATGGTGCATGCCATGCACATTTCCATGCATGTCCAATTGACTCTTGAAACATTCAATGATATGTAACTCACATGCATCATGGCTCATGCATATCACATGCACACACTTCACCTCAGTCACATCCATCTGGCCCCAAACACATCGAACACAGGCGAAACAAGGGTTAGTTGGGTGCGTCACAGAATCTGTGCATTGTCACACACATGTGTCATGCATCCATGGCATGCACAAGTCACAGACACGCAGGTCAGGCTCACAGACATGGCTACCATATATGTACCTGGCATCAGCACCCATCCTTCACCCCCATCCATGTCCAGGTACAGAGACTGGCATGCTCTCATGTCCTAAATCTGCATAGGGCTCCCCATGCCACATTTCAACACATGCAACAACCATGTGGGTCACACATCACTGGTCGCACATGCATTACCATGATGTCCCTGCACACATACATGCATACATGGCCCATGGCACACATACAGGCAAGTATCATAGAACCAGCACACCGCAACATGCCCTGTCTCACACAGTAATGCTTGCACACTTACCGCTCAACTCCAGACGGGCCTCCCTCTCAAGGACCTGGGCGTGGAGCGCTGGGCGTACGCGTTCCAGGACCCTCTTCTGGATGGAACTCATGCGGCCCCGGCCCCCCTCCACGAGGCGCCGGGCCTTCACAAGGGTCCTGGACCTCAAGTCCTCCCAGCGCTTCTTGATCTGCTGGACGTTGCGGGTTGCCACCCCCTCCGCGTTGATGGCAACCACACAGTCGGCCCAGATCCTCTCCCGTCCTTCCTTGCTGGCGCGGGACGATCCAAAGAGGGCATCATACTGCCCAGGACATGCTCCACCAGGACACCAACTTCGGTGGCAGTGAAGCTGGTGCCCCTCTGCCCCTCTGGCCTGGGGTTGCCACTGGTGCCAGATGTCGAAGTGCCCGACATGGCAACCCCAGAGGCAGGTGTGGGTGGGCAACTGGGTCCTGGGGCTGGGCTGTGGCGCGATGTAATCCCAGTTGGGAGTCTTCAGTTCCAGCAGGGGTGGACACAGCAACTGGACCCCTGCAGATGGCTGATGTGCAGGCACCAAATGGCAGGGCACGGTGGCAGCAGGCAGGCAGGCGGGCAGGCAGCAGCAGATAGCACGTGGGAGGCTGCTCAGGGCACTGGGGGGGCAGTAACTCGGCCTTCTGGGCAGGAGCGTGGTGTTCCGTGTGTTTTCGGGTGGCCAGCTTGATACGGAGTGATTTGGCACGTGAAATTCCTGCACGTCAGCGTGAAATCCGAGGAAAGGGCCTTAGCGCGTAAGTGCGTCAGCACGCATACGCGATTCTATTGGACCAGAGTCCCTCACCGCCTAAGCGCGTCTGACGTGATCCGCACGGGCGTTCCCCACTCAGCACGTGATGACGGAGCACACGTGGAAATACTGCACGTCAGAGTGTCATCGCGTGTAATTGGCCAAAAGTGCGCGTACACGCGATTGGCCAATGTACGTGTATTACATCGCGTGTAATTGGCCAAAAGTGCGCGTACACGCCATTGGCCTATGTACGTGTATTTCAGGGGTGCGCGGGCACTTACACACGCAAGTACGTCAGCGCACCTGTATGCCTGCTGCGTGGGAATTTCCACACGCTATTGGAGTGGGAACTAGATTCCAGGGGTGCGAGGGTCACACGCTCTCCTAGAACACGCGCAAGGCATTAATTTGCGCACTTATCAATAAACAAGCCAGATGCCAGGATGAACATACCGTTCCTAGCAGCAGTGGCAGTGGGCTACCAAAGGAGGAGGAGGAGGAGAGTCAGGGCCAGAATATTCACACCCAGAACCAGCCTATTCGGGATGCCTGATGACCAGGTGTATGGGAGGTACAGGTTTCCAGCACACATCATACTGGACCTGGTCAGTGAGTGGGAGGATGACCTCACATCACCCACCCTGTGCTCCCAAGCACTCAGCCCCCTGCAGAAGGTCCTGAATGTACTGCACTTCTTGGCCACTGGATCCTTTCAGCGGACAAGTGCCATAGTGGGTGGTGTGTCACAGGCCACGCAGTCACGCTGCCTACACCAGGTCTTGAACATCATCACTGCACGGCCATCAGTCCGCAGGCACATATATCTCCCCAGGACTCATGCAGAAAGGCGGACGTGCATCCAGGAATTCTATGGTGTGGCTCAATTCCCCAAAGTGCTTGGTGCAATTGACTGCACACATGTGGCTCTACGTCCACCCGAGCAACAGAGCACATCTACAGAAACCGCAAGCACTGGCATTCCATCAACGTGCAAGTTGTATGCAATGCCAAGGGAATCATCACATCAGTATATGCCAACTATCCCGGGTACACCCAGGACAGCTTCATCTACAGAATGTCTACACTATGCCGGGACCTAGAGGCTGGCCAGCATGGAGATACATGGCTGCTTGGTGAGCATGAATGCCACTGCACATGCATGCATGTCAGATACTGGGTCATGACACAACACCACTAATGATACCCATCACCACCTCCGCAGGGGACAGTGCCTACCCTATCAGCCCCCACATGATGACCCCAATCCGGAACCCCACCACGCCACCCAAGGTAAGGTACAACACAGCCCACATTGCAACACGGGGCATAGTGGAGCGCACATTCGGAGTGCTGAAGTCACGCTTTCGCTCCCTTGACCGTTCTGGCGGGCAGCTGTTATATGCTCCCCGAATAGTGTGCAGGATCATAGTGGCAGCATGTGTCCTGCACAACGTTGCAACACGCCGGGGCCTGCCCGTGGACATGGTGGTGCCCCCACATCCACAACCACATGCACGCCCGCTGCGCATGGGAGGGGAAAGGGCACGGGGGGTGGCAGCCCGTACGCAACTGGTGGCCAACTTCTTCACCTAGGAATCACAGTGCTGGCTAGTGCACACTGCTCTGGCACATACCATCTGACAATCAATGATGACACTACCTGACAATGTCACAAAATTACTTGACAATAAACTGTCAGATACACATCAGCCTGAGATTGTTAACATGGAAGTGTCACTATGTGTGCACCCCTACCTACACATACACCAGCAATGCATCACAACGAAAAGACACAACTCCATCAATCAAATATGCATTGCCACAGGCGATTCACTACATGACAACATTGCCATGTCACCCATTCCCTTCACAGTCCCGCCACTGAGGACACCATGTCATGGTATGTGAGAGCAAACAAACTGGCCATCACAACATGACACCGGTGTCACAAATAGCAGTGCCCCAAATGGAACATAGCCGCACTTGAACAGCTAACCGCGCTGGAGCCACTACTACACACCTGTGTAAGAGTAATTTCAATCAAATTACACACCAACCCACCCTGAAGCCCACCCAAACAAGACACAATGCATGTAATCAATGGTAGTCTCATTACCTGATTCTGCTGGTATGTCCTCACCGTCCAGATGTACAGTGATGGCGCCACGCAAAAGTGTCAGTGCACATCTACCGACATGTAGTCTGACTCCAGAGAGTATGCCCGTGTGAAGAACTGTGTGAAATACCTGCAAAACATGAGCAACATATGTAAGTAGAGGCACATATCAAACCATCATGCATAGTTAGGTGCAACAACAATGTACACTATGAATGTCTACACAGTATTGACTATGGACTGGCCAACAGCTCATGGGAGTCCAATGTCACCGTGTAATTTGCTGTCACTTGGGCACACCCTTTGCAAGCCCATGGAAACGGAAGCAGGAGGGGTGTGGATGTCTGCTACCCAAGCATCGAAACCAAACTCAGGACAAGCCTGCATGTGCCCAGCCACAATACACAAGGCAACACTCTTGGAAAAGAAAAAAGAAAATTGAGAAAAAATGGCCATGAAAGGGCCGGCGGGGGGGGGGGCCACCTATGAGGTCCGAGGACAGGATGCACGCCACAATCCACCTGTGTGGATCATGGGAAACTAAAACACCCCATAGGCTCGTGGCCCACACGGCTACTCTGTTGTGGGAGATGAGTCGCTATCGCTCTGGCCAGACCCTGCAGCTGACTCAGGAGGTGGGGGAGCTGCCTCAGAAGATGGTGTGACAATGGGAGGCAGCCCACGCAAAGCACGAGTTTGCTCCTCCATGGCTGCAAGCAGGCGGGTCTGGTAGTTCTGGTTCTGGGTTATAATCATGCGGAGGTCCCCATGCAGTAACTTCCGGGATGACCTGACCTCCGCACGAGTTGCCTGCATCTCGGCCGAGAGCGTCCGTGTCAGACGCTCCAGCTGCTCCTCTGTCCTTCTATGGGATGAAGCCTCAAGCTCTAACAGGGTCGACCTGAGGTGATGGAATTCTTCCCTCAGGCCTTCCCTGTGGCGCTGGGACTCCATGGAAAGTGATTCCCGCAGAGTCGCCAGTGCCGCCCGCCTGTCCTTGTTGGACGCCAACATATCCTCCCTGTGTGCCTGGCAGATGGACTCTGTAGCCTGCTCCAGTCGCTCCATCAGCCTTTCTGGGGGGACAATGGAAGTGGCCACCCTATCCATGGCCTGTGCAATCATCTCGGATGATGCTGCCTGTTGGTTGGCCATACCGTAGATGGATTGCTCCCAAGCGGTATTGCCAGGTGGCATACGGCCACCACGTTGACGGGCACCACACCTGCCTGGGGCAAGGCGGACTGCGCCTTGCTGTGCCGGCAAGGCCTCAGGCTGCAGGACTGCATTCCCTCTCTGATCTGCAGCCCCAGGAACAGGATCAGAGATTGTGTGGTGTGGCCCTGCATCCGTAACCACCGGAGGCTGAGCTGCCGACACTGACATCCCCATTGAGGGCAATGGCCCGGCTGCAGGTGGGTCGGACAGAGGAGATTCTCTCCCAAGAACACTCACCTGCGACTGCACATAGGTGTCATCCTCCGAGTCTACACCTGAATACTGC